>NC_044567.1:67049166-67680832 GCF_007565055.1 Rhinopithecus roxellana | reverse complement strand
TTGATAGAGTCTTGCTGTGTCGCCCAGGCTGGAGTGCCAGTGGCGCAATTTCAGCTCACTCGGGTGAGCCACCACATCCAGCCTGTGATTGGCTCCATTTTGAGTGATTACGTGTGAACCATCCAGAACCAACTCTGAGCAATGGTGTGGTTTCCCTCCTGCTCCGCTGGGGCCATACCAGCCCCTCTCCAATGGGAGCCCAAGTTGCCAATGACTGGCCAAACTCCCCCATTTTTGTCTGTATCCTGCTCTCTTTAGGTTAAAAAGAAGGACAGAAACATGAAAGGCCATGTGCAATTTATTTTTACAACTCAAGGAGTTTCCCGGACCACCATTTTTTTTTTTTGCCAGTGGGTGTGCATGTAGAAGAAGAATGCCACGTCCTGTCCATAGAAACACACATGGTGGTGAGGCATGGTGGCTCATGCCTGTAATCCCAGCACTTTGGGAGGTTGAGGTGGGAGGATTGCTTGAGCCCAGGAGTACGAGACCAGCCTGGGCAACATGGCAAGACCTCTGACTCTACAAAAAAAAAAATTTTTTTCTTTTCTTTTTTTTTTTTTGAGAGAGCATCTCACTTTGTCACCCAGGCTAGAGTGGTGTGATCTTGGCTCATTACAACCTCTGCCTCCCAGGTTCGAGCGATTCTCCTGCCTCAGCCTCCTGAGTAGCTGGGATTACAGCCATGTGCCACCATGCCTGGCATATTTTTGTATTTTTAGTAGAAACAGTTTCACCATGTTGACCAGGCTGGTCTCGAACTCCTGACCTCAAGTGATATGCCTGCCTCAACCTCCCAAGGGGCTGGGACTACAGGGGTGAGCCACCGCGCCTGGCCCAAAATTATTTTTTAAAATTAGCTGGGCACAATGACAGGCACCTGTAGTCTCAGCTGCTTGGGAGGCTGAGGTGGGAGCAGCACTTGAGCCCAGGAGTTTGAGGCTGCAGTAAGCTGTGTTTGTGCCACTACACTCTGGCCTGGGCAAAAGAGTGAGGCCCTGTCACACACACACACAGAAAAAACAAATACAGGTGGTGTTTCGGGGAAGGGCAGGTTCTGCTGGGGTCCTGGAACTGTGACTGATGGCCTCAGGAGTCCAGGAATAGGCCTTCTAGCACAGCAGCTAGTAGGGCTCCCCCAAGCCATCCGCTGGCGTGTGGAGGCGCAGGACCTGGGGGAGGCAGTCCCCACCCCAGCTAGGCCAAGGGGTAGGGTTTTTAGGTCTGTTTTTAACAGAGCTCAGAGCACCAGGTGAAGGTGGAAGTTGGTAAACTGGGAAAACAAGGTCAGCATCTTACATTTTCTGTTCTCAGCAGAGCGTGCCATTCCCAGTTTCTGTCCTGAGGCTTTCAGAGGCCTGTACACCAGCCACGTTTCTTTGCATCTTCCCTCAGCCAGTACAGTCATTTAAAATTCTTTGGTGGTTCTGAAGATCCTTTTTTTAATGTATAATTTTTACATGACAGACAGCTGCAAAATGCAAGCCCCAGTAGAGTAGGGGAGTTTTTCAAGGCGAGAAGTCGCTGTCCTCTGCATGGAACACGATTGAATTTTCCTTGTCTGATGGTAGCCCCCGGCCCCCGCCCTGTGGGGATAACATTCTCAGGAGCTTCTCTTGTCCCAGCCCCTTTCATTTCAAAAACAATATGTCTTTTGTTTTCCTTTTTCATTCCGTTATTGTTTTACAGCTTTTGTAGAGACCAACCCAAGTAGATGCTGGTGGGAGTTAGATAAAAACACACATCCCCAGGGCACAAGCCATCCAGCGGTGAGGAATCTCTGCCATGCTCTCTTCTCTACGGTCCACAAATGTTACAGAGACTCCCTTAGCCTCCCCCTCCTCTTCCCCACTGAGGGGCGGCTTGTGGAGATGGAGGACTCGGCCCATAGATGCAGACCACCTGCCAAATCTAGCAATAGCTCTCACCCTTCCAAAGCTCGAGTGCCATTTTGAGATGACCTACCAATGACATGCAGTAAGGGATATAACCTCACAGCCTTTTTAGAAGCATTTTGAATATCTACAGTTGCCTCAATTCACTGGGCATTTCACTCCTCTGAACCAGGTTAGAATTTTGCTAAATCTGTAGCATCCTGAGTAGCACACTAATTTTAACTACATTAGTTGAATGTAATTGATACATCTGTGGCCTCGTCGTGTCTGTAAAGACCACACTAGATTGTACTCAGCAGTGTTAGGATGTGACATGCTAATTAGATGTATTTATTCACAGGAAAGTGTATGATAAATGACTGTAATATTTCTAATAAATATATTTTGTTTCTGATTTTTTTCTCAGTGACATTTATCATTAATATTTTTTGAAAGTGCCATGCTTACACTGAGTGTTTTCAAACCAGCATCTTCATGCATATATTCCTTGTTGGGTCACAATCTCCGCGGCAGCTGCTCTTGTGGGTGGTGCTGGAATTTTCGGCAGAGGACTGGGCTCCTGCTGGCTCCTCCGCTTCCCGTGTACAGCTTTCTTGCTGAGGCCACAGGCTCATACGAAGATCACCCTTCAAGGCCTACCCAGGACACTGTTGAGCTGTGCAGATGTGCACACAATATGTGCAATGTCATACGTGTGAGTAAATGCCAACCGAGACCCCAGAAACCACTCGCAGGGGGAATTATGCCAAGATTGAGGAGGCAAGGTGAATAACTTTTTTTTTTTTTTTTTTTGAGATGGAGTCTAGCCCTGTCGCCAGGCTGGAGTGCAAGTGCCACAATCTCGGCTCACTGAAACCTCCGCCTCCCAGATTCAAGCGATTCTTTTGCCTCAGCCTCCCAAGTAGCTGGGACTACAGGCACATGCCACCACACCCAACTAATCTTTGTATTTTTAGTAGAGAACGGGGGTCACCGTGTTGGCCAGGATGGTCTGGATCTCTTGACCTCATGATCTGCCTGTCTCAGCCTCCCAAGGTGCTGGGATTACAGGCCGGAGCCACCAAGCACGACCGAAGATACTTTTTTAAACGATTGCTTCCTTACCCCTCCCTAGTTCATGTTTTCTTGTACATAGTTACATTTCTTCCTTGCTATACTACAAATCCCTAATTTTCGCTGGTCAGAGAGATGGATTTGAGACTGAGCTCCCATCTCCTCGGCTGCCACACCTGATTAAAGCCTTCTTCCTTGGCAGTCCTCATCTCAGTGATTGGCTTTTTGTGGGTGAGCAGCTTAGGATCTAGGCTGAAGCCCTGAGGCTTCAGTGACAAAATCTGTTTTTCATAATGCTATCTGTCTTAATTGTCCTCAAGAATTAGTATTTGAGTGCTCTCTAGATTCTCCTTTGTCACTTTTTCTTTTTTTCTTTTCTTTCTTTTTTTTTTTTTTTTTAGACAGTCTTGCCCTGTAGCCCAGGCTGGAGCTCGGTGGCGCAATCTCGGCTCACTGCAACCTCCGCCTCCCAGGTTCAAGCAATTCTGTCTCAGCCTCCGGAGTAGCTAGGACTACAGGCGCGCGCCACCACGCCCAGCAAATTTTTGTATTTTTAGTAGAGACAGGGTTTCACCATGTTAGCCAGGCTGGCCCCGAACTCCTGACCTGAAGGGATCCGCCTGCCTTGGCCTCCCAAAGTGCTGGGATTACAGGTGTGAGACACCGCGCTCGGCTGTCACTTTTCTTAAATTTCACTGGTGCTCGTGGGCTGCACAGTCAGGACCGACTAGAGGCTAGCAACCCCGGTGGCACCTGGCCTTCCCCGACGCGCCGCACTGCCCCTGGGCAGATGTGCGCGGCGGCTGCGGCACAGGGTGGCAGCGGCTGCTCGGCCCCATCCTAAGGCAGCGGAATGCCCAGAGCTGGTCCCTGGCGCAGGCCGAGTAGAAGCTAGGCGGGCAGCGGCGTCGGCCTGCCCTTCCCGCCGGCCAGACAGCCCGCTCTGACCCAGCCATCCCACTCCGCTTGCATCCTGGCAGCGCGGACCCTGGGGCAACTTCGCTGCGGTGGCCAAGCCAGGAGCGACCAAGCGATGGCGGCACAGGGGCGGGAACTGGCCAGCACCCCTGAACAGAGCAAGCCGAGGAGCAGGTGCGCCGGCGGCTCTGTGAGGCGTCACTCATGACAGGCAGGCTGGGCGCTGCCACCCCGAACCCTCCCAGGGACGACCCGCCAGCCCAGGCTGGCGCCGGAGCTGCAGCGCCACCTGCAGGCCAAGGAGTTTTTTCTGGGAGGCTGGAGCTTCCGTTGCAGTGACGTCACAGGTGCGCATGCGCACTGGTATGTAACGGACTGGCTTGGCCTTACCTGCATGGCTTGGCCTTACCCACGAGGCTTGGCGGTGGTCGCTTGGCTTGGCGGTGATCGTTTGGCCTGGCGGTGGTCGCTTGGCTTCGCGGTGGTCCCTTGGCTTGGTGTGGCAGTGATCGCTTGGCTTGGTGTGGCAGTGATCGCCTGGCTTGGCATTTCTGGCTTGGCGGTGCTCCTTTCACAGATTGGAAACCGCGGGCTTTCCTGCCGGGAGGTTGTGGCCGAGGCAGTAGCTCTCTACTGATGGCCTCCAGGGGTGGACCAGAGCGGGGAGGGTCTGAGGGGTCTCCGAAACCGACAGTCTCCGCCATGAGGAAGACCTCTAGCGTCGGGAGCCAGGAGGGCCAGTTGTCCTTAAGCTGCCTGGGGGACCAGTGGTCCTCAGACTCCTTCAGCTGGTTAAGCGACAGCGCGGGCAGCGACAGCGAGCACGATGAGGGTGCCTTAGACCAGCCCCAGCATGACGTCCGCCTGGAAGATCTCTGCGAGCTCCACAGAGCTGCCCGGTCGGGCGACGTCCCTGGGGTGGAGCGCGTCCTGGCTCCTGGAGAAGAGGGATGAACAAGAGGGATAGGAAGGAGAGGTAATGGCCAGGCGAAGGAGGCGGGCGCGCCGTCCTGTTAGGGACCCCGGCTTTCTGGTGCCCGCAGGCCCCATGGCACCCGGGAGGGGAAACCTCAGAGGGGTCAGGGGCCCAGGTCTCTTAGTGAGACGGGAGAACATATAAATGATTATTACTATTGCAAATGTGTTGCTTGACTTTACAGGAGTTTTCTTGAAAAATATTGCACTTCCCCGAGGCGGAGCTTGCAGTGAGCTGAGATCACGCCACTGCACTCCAACCTGGGCAACAGAGCGAGACTCCGTCTCAAAATAATAAATAAATAAATAAATAAATAAATAAATAAATAAATAAATAAATATTGCACTTCCCGGCCGGGCACGGTGGCTCACGCCTGTAATCCCAGCACTTTGGTAGGCTGAGGCGGGTGGATCACGAGGTCAGCAGATTGAGACCATCCTGGCTAACAACAGTGAAACCCTGTCTCTACTAAAAATACAAATAATAAAAATTAGCCGGGGGTGGTGGCGGGCGCCTGTAGTCCCAGCTACACAGGAGGCTGAGACAGAAGAATCGCGTGCACCCGGGAGGCGGAGCTTGCAGTGAGCCGAGATCGTGCTACTGCACGCCAGCCTGGGCGACAGAGCCAGACTCCAAACAAAACAAAGCAAAACAAAACAAAAAACAAAAAAATTGCCCTTCCCAAATGTGTTTATCCATTTTGTCAATTTATTGAGAATTTATTGAAACATAAGCTGAACACCTATTACATAGCAGACATATTCTACTTTCGCTCAGGTTCCTTCCATCCTTAAAAACTTCGTGTTGGCTGGGCACAGTGGCTCATGCCTGTAATCCCATCACTTTGGGAGACCGAGGCAGGCGGATCACTAGGTCAGAAGTTCGATACCAGCCTGATCAACATGGTGAAACCCCATCGCTACTAAAGATACAAAAATTAACCAGGCATAGCGGCATGCGTCTGTAATCCCAGCTACTTGGGAGGCTGAGGCAGAAGAATCGCTTGAACCCAGGAGGCGGAGGTTGCAGTGAGCCAACATCACGCCACTGTACCCCAGCCTGGGTGATAGTAAGATATCGTCTCAAAATAACAATAATAATGATGTTGGCCGGGCGTGGTGGCTCACGCCTGTAATCCCAGCACTTTGGGAGGTGAAGGCAGGCGGATCATGAGGTCAAGCGATGGAGACCATCCTGGCCAATATGGTGAAACCCCATCTCTATTAAAAACACAAAAATTAGCTGGGTGTGGTGGTGCGCGCCTGTAGTCCCAGCTATTCCGGAGGCTGAGGCAGGGGAATCACTTGAACCCGGGAGGCAGAGGTTGCAGTGAGCTAAGATCCCAGCACTGCACTCCAGCCTGCTGTCCAGCCTGAGTAAACTGAGAGATTTAAAATTGGAGTGTGATGACTTAATCTCAGTGGAAACTTTTGCTCCCTCCTTTCAAAGAAAAGCATTTCTGAAGGTAGAAAATAGTGAAAGGTAACCTTTAACTGCCTTTTGAAAATGTGTAACAGTCTTATACACTAATATTAATAATTGGAAATGCCTGATTTACATGCATTCTATAAATCTAAGTATTGAATAAAATGAGCCATACCTAGTCTTTTGAATCCTGAGTTTCCTTCGGCTTAAAGTATTTTTGAAAATCAAAGTAAGAATTATTTTGTTTTAAAAATTTGTTATGCTTTTAATCTCAGCCTAGACTTAGCCGAGACCTTCATGTTAAGTTATCCTTTATGCCCTTGGGGTTCAGTTCAAATAATGTTGCAGAAAGAGATGAGTTTCCTTTTGTCATTGCTACCAGATCTGTATGCTGAGGCCCCTTTATATCCAGTGTGATACCTTTTCTTAGATCATGGAAGGTCTCATATTATCCTTTCCCAGAGTTGTGGCAGGAAGCCATCACCAGAACTCTGAGTCTCAAGTATGTTAGTTGGATTTAACAGAGCGAACTAAGCCTCATCCATGACTCATGAGTATCCATGTATAAAAAGAGAGCTTTGTACGTGCTTCAGCAGCAAACATATACTGAAATTGGAATAAAATGCAGAGAAAATTAGCATGACCCCTGCATAAGGATGATGCACAGATTTGCGAAGTGGTTCATATTTTGTGCAGTCAGTGGAAGTTCATTTGACTATTTGCTGACTGCTCCAAAGAAACAGTGTGAGTCAAAGCAAACTGGGTATCACCTAATATTAAATTTGTGATTTTTCACTACAAAAATATGCAGTAAGGTGATCCATGGAGTGAGAATGCAGATGAGTAACGTGGGATATTGTGTGCAAATATATTGTTAGTATGTATCTCAGAAATGAGAGAATGTCAACTTGCATCTCTTTCATGGAACTGAAAACAAAAAATAAAAGGAGAATGTTATTTTCCATGTCAGTTGGAGATGAAGATGAGGATTGAGCATTGTTCTAACAAAGATCTACCGATTCAAAGTTTGAGTCTAAGTTTTCCCCATTCACATTCTATCATAAGTGTTTGTATTAGTCAGGACTTTTGCAATGAAACCCAGCTTAAACCAGCTAAATATAAAGGGAAAGGGGCTAACTGAGGAGGGACAAGGCTGACTTCCATAGCTAAAAAGTCCAGGGGACAGCTTCATATGGCTAGATCCAGTGCTGCACTATCTCCAGGGTTTTGTCTTTCTTTGGTCATTTTATTCTCAGGCAAGCTCTACCCAGTCATGCCAACAGGGCCACCAGCACTTGGAGGCCCCTATAACACTTCATTCTGTGAACTCAGTAAGAAAGAGGCCCTACCCCTCCAACGTCCTTTGCAATGTCCGGTGAAGGACTCTGATGTCATATGTACACACAGGCATCTCACACATACATGCAGACATCACTCACACTCAAATGTTCCCCATGTGGATGGCACATACATTCATGAATCACACACACTCATACATCACACACACTCATACATCACACACACACCCAGCTGTCCCTCACATAGGTGTGACTCAATATTCACACATGGCTGGGCATGGTGGCTCACGCCTGTAATCCCAGCACTTTGGGAGGCTGAGTCAGGCAGATCTCTTGAGCTCACGAGTTCAAGACTAGCCTGGGCAACATGGTGAAACTCTATCTCTACAAAAAATACAAAAAATTAGCCAGGTGTGGTGGCACATGCCTGTAGTTCCAGCTACTCATCTGCCCCTGATTCTGCACTTTCCAATTATGGAAATGAAAAATGAGTCCTGATGGGTGGAGTGCTGCTGTGACTCAGCACAGTGTCACCAGTAGTGCCAGGAGGATGGCTGGGGGAGGATGGCTTGAGCCTGAGAAGTGGAGCTTGCAGTGAGCTGAGACTGCACCATTCCACTCCAGCCTGGGCAGCAGAGCCAGACCTTGTCTCAAAAAAAAAAAAAAAACCAAAAAAAAGACAACAAAAAAGCTCTCTCCCTTAGATGTTACAGACTTGCAAACGGCCACCCTTAGAGGGCTAACTCACCCAGATTTAGTTGATATGCCATGTTTTTCAGGAACACACCTACCTCTTACCTAACACATCGCTCACATCGCTTCTTCTTTTTTTTTTTTTTTTTTTTTTTTTTTTTTTTTTTATGAGACGGAGTCTCCCTCTATCGCCCAGGCTGGAGTGCAGTGGTGCAATCTCAGCTCACTGGAACCTCCGCCTCCCAGGTTCAAGTGATTCTCCTGCCTCAGCCTCCCAAGTAGCAGAGATTACAGGCATGCGCCACCACTCCTGGCTAATTTTATATTTTTAGTAGAGACAGAGTTTCTCCATGTTGGTCAGGCTGGTCTCGAACTCCCGACCTCAGATGATCCGCCTGCCTTGGCCTCTTAAAGTGCTGGGATTACAGGCGTGAGCCACCGCGCCTGGCCTCACATTGCTTCTTACCTAGATGTAGTTCTGCGACATATCACTCTAAGTCTGTGTGTAACAGATTGAAGCCCGCTCATTCTCCCAAAATGCTGTAGAGCCTTTGAAAGGATTAAATACATTCAGGTTTTTTTTTAACTGCCTATATTGAAAGCCACAGATTGGGAGAAAATATTCACACTACATATATCTGATGACAAAGGACATATATCCAGAAGACAGAAATAACTCATTTTTTATTTTTATTTTTATTTTTTTTTGAGACGGAGTCTTGCTCTGTTACCCAGGCTGGAGTGTGGGTGTGTGATCATAGCTCACTGCAGCCCCAGCCTCCTGGACTCAAGTGATCCTGTGCCTCAGTCTCCCAAGTAGTTGGGACTACAGACATGTGCCCCTGCACCTGGCTTAAAGTTTATTTTTTAAAACCTGACTGCCTGAAGGGTTGTCTGCCCTGCTCACAGTCTCTGTGGACTGTCTGTCTTGACTTCCCTCCCACTCCCTCTGGGCACCTGCCCTCGGTACAGCTGCCCTCCAGCCCCTCTGTTGCCTCTACAGCTCTGCCTGTGCTGTTGTTCTCTTCTCTGCTTGTGGAAATCCTGTCTCCACTGAGGCCCCACTCTGGGAAACTTCCACCTCCCACAGGCTTTCCCGGTGTATGATTTCATTCCTTTGCTGGCATTTAGAGCTGAGAGGCCTGGGGAAACTAACTCAAACAGTTGGTGACAGCTGAGGAGAGGCTGGAAGGTGAGGGACTCAGAGCTGGGGACATGGATGGACAATGCTATAACTGCCCTCGCAGCCCACCATCCAGGAGGAAGCCGAGGAGACAGGCCTGGGCCCAGGCTCCAGGGCTCAGAACAGTTAAATCAGGGTCCTGTTGATTCTGCCTTTAAATCTAAGAGGGCGGCCCAGATCATATATCAGGAGATGGCTGCATATAACAGAAAACAAAATAACAATTACAGGCCAGGCGCAGTGGCTCACACCTGTAATCCCAGCACTTTGGGAGGCCAAGGCAGGTGGATCACTTGAGGTCAGGCATTTGAGACCAACCTGGCCAATATGGCGAAACTCCATCACTACCGAAAATACAACCATTCAGGCTGGGCGCGGTGGCTCATACCTGTAATCCCAGCACTTTGGGAGGCTGAGGAGGGTGGATCACCTGAGTTCAGGAGTTCAAGACCAGCCTGGCCAGCCTGGCCAACATGGTGAAACCTCATCTATACTAAAAATACAAAAAATTATTCAGGCGTGGTGATGGGCACCTGTGATCCCAGCTACTTGGGAGGCTGAGGCAGGAGAATTGCTTGAAGCCAAGAGGCAGAGTTTGCAGTGAGCAGAGATTGTACCACTGCACTCCAGCCTGGGCAACAAGAGCAAAACTGCATCTTCAAAAATAAAAAAATAAAAATAGGCCAGGCGCGGTGGCTCACGCCTGTAATCCCAGCACTTTGGGAGGCTGAGGCAGGTGGATCACAAGGTCAGGAGATCGAGACCATCCTGGAGAACACAGTGAAACCCCATTTCTACTAAAAATACAAAAAAATTAGCTGGACATGGTGGTGGGCACCTGTAGTCCCAGCTACTTGAGAGGCTGAGGCAGGAGAATGGTGTGAACCCGGGAGGTGGAGGTTGCAGTGAGCCGAGATCGCACCACTGCACTCCAGCCTGGGTGACAGAGCCAGATTTTGTCTCAAATAAATAAATATAAAAATAAAATGCAGGTCGGGCACAGTGGCTCATGCCTGTAATCCCAGTTCTTTGGGAGGCCGAGGTGGGAGGATCACCTGAGATCAGGAGTTCAAGATCAGCCTGGCGAACTTGGTGAAACCCTATCTCTACTAAAAATACAAAAATTAGTCAGGTGTGATAGCGGGTGCCTGTAATCCCAGCTACTTGGGAGGCTGAGGCAGGAGAATCACTTGAACTTGGGAGGTGGAGGTTGCAGTGAGCTGAGTTCATGCTACTGCACTCTAGCCTGGGTGACAGAGTGAGACTCCATCTCGATAAATAAATAAATAAATAAATAAATAAATAAATAAATAAACAAAAGTTTGTCAGGCGTGGTGGTGGGTGCCTGTAATCTCAGCTACTCAGGAGGTTGAGGTGGGAGAATCGCTTGAACCTGGGAGATGGAGGGGGCAGTGAACCAAAATTGCGCCACTGCACTCCAGAGTGAGGCTGTGTCTCTTAAAAAAAAAAAAAAAAAAAAAAAAAGTTATTGCTTTCTCATTCATGGCAATGCCACGAAGTCTCCAGAATTTGGGCTTTTATTAGTTTTCCAGTTCATCAACCCTCAAGATTAGGCTTCATCCTCGTGATTCAAAACAGCTGCCTAAGCTCCAGTCATGACATATTTGTATTCCAGGTCAGCAGCTGGAGGATAAGGCCAAAGAAGGGCTTATTTTTATTTTTATTTTTGAAACAGGGTCTGGCTCTGTCACCCAGGCTGGAGCGCAGTGGCGCAATCTCGGCTCACTGCAATTTCCATCTCCTGGGCTCAAGCCATCCTCCCACCTCAGCCTCCCAGGTAGCTGAGACTACAGCTGCACACCACCACACCTGACTAATTTTCACATTTTTGGTAGAGACAGGGTTTCGCCGTGTTGTCCAGGCTGGTCTCGAACTCCTGAGCTCAAGCAATCCACCCACCTCAGCCTCCCAAAGTGCTGGGATTATAGGCGTGAGGCACCACGTCCTGCTGAAGGGCTTCTTCATTTTAAGGCACCTTCCTGGAAGTCCCAACACATCTGCTTACATCCCACTTGTCAAAACTTAGTGCAGTGGCCATACCTAGCTGCAGGAGAGGCTGGGACATGAATTATTTTGCCGCCCTCAGTAGTGTGGCAAACCTACTGTGGCAAACCTAGTGTGGCAAACCTAAAAATGAGTAGTGGTTCTTAAACCTGAGCGGGAATCATCACCAGCTGGAGGGACTGCTAAACCATTGAGTGCTGGGCCGCATGCCAGAGTTTCCGATTCAGCAGAGCTGGAGTGGAACTTGAGAACTTGCATTTCTGTTAAGTTCCCAGGGGCTGCTGCTGTCCAAGGGTCACACTTTGAGAACCACTGTCTAGAAGCTCTGTTTGTTTGTTTGTTTTCTTTGAGACAGGTCTTGCTCTGTTGTCCAGGCTGGAGTGCAGCGGCACAATCACAGGTCACTGCAGTCTCAAGCCCCTGGGCTCAAGCAGTCCTCCCACCTCAGCCTCCAGAGTAGCTGGATTCACAGGCACATGGTACCACACCACACCTGGCTAATTTTTCTTTTCTTTTTTTTTTTTTTTTTTTTTGTAGAGATGAGGTCTTACTCTGTTGCCCAGGCTCCCTCAAACTCCTGGGCTCAAAGCAGTCCTCCTGCCTCAACCTCCCAAAGTGCTACACGGATTAAAGATGTTAGCCACCATGCCCAGCCCTAGGAGCCCTGTCTCTAAGGATGGAGGAGAGAGTGGATGTTAGGGAGGTATGAGTCATCTCCATCACAGACAGGGAAGAGACCCAAACCATGTCCCACAAGGGTCCACAGACAGAGTGAAGACATTCCTTCCAGCCTTGCCACTGGATGCTCACTATGCATCTCCTATCAAATGTATAAAAACACACCCACATAGCGCAGAAAACAAAACTCTGCTGTAAAATAAAATTTGAAAGGATTTTTATGATTTTGTTTCTGAAATAATTTGGCTACAAATGATTCACTCAACTTTTTATGATCAACTGTGGTTTCATGCAATCCTTTTATCTTGCTTCATGGGGAATTCTGGCAATGTGAAAAAATTTAGGCCACATGTTTTCCACTGTCCTGAAAATGTTATAAGCATTAGATTTAACGATGAAGAAATCGTGTATAATGTTATAGGCTGGGCACAGTGGTTCATGCCTGTAATCCCAGCCCTTTGGGAGGCTGAGGCAGGCAGATCATGAGGTCAGGAGATCGAGACCATCCTGGCTAACAGGGTGAAACTCCATCTCTACTAAAAATACAAAAAATTAGCCGGGCGTGGTGGCGGGCACCTGTAGTCCCAGCTACTCCGGTGGCTGAGGCAGGAGAAACGCTCGAATCCGGGAGACAGAGGTTGCAGTGAGACAAGATCGCACCACTGTGCTCCGGCCTGGGCAACAAAGTGAGACTCTGTCTCGAAAAAAAAAAAAAAAAGTCATATTTTGTGGGCATTTGGCTAAACATTTATGAGTTTTTATTTTGCAGGGCTTAAAAACTATTTTAGATGTAATACAATTGTTTTAGGTCTCAAATGTAAATGAAGGCCCTGTTTTTTTGTTGTTGGTGGTTGTTGTTTGAGGCAGAGTTTTACTGTTGTTGCCCAGGCTGGAATGCAGCAGCATGATCTCGGCTCACTGCAACCTAGGCCTCCCGGGTTCAAGCAATTCTCCTGCCTCAGCCTCCCAAGTAGCTGGGATTACAAGCACACACCACCACGCCTGGCTAATTTTTTGTATTTTTAGTAGAGACAGTTTCAGCATGTTGGCCAGGCTGGTCTCGAACTCCTGACCTCAGGTGATCCACCTGCTTCAGCCTCCCAAAGTGTTGGGATTTCAGGCATAAGCCACCAGTCTCCACCCCAAATGAAGGTCTTTGAAACAGTCATAAGCTGTAAGCTTGGTGACAAATAAAGCAGAGCTCTTCCCGGAAGGCAGGGGTGCGGACCCTGCAGAGGCTTCTCCACCCACACATCACTGTGGGGCTGTCCAATGAGAGGTAGCAGCTGGGCCCTGCTCAACACCAAGAAGGAGCCAGGGACAATGCAGAGACTGCAGGGAAACAGGCTTCATCTCAGCCTTAGGAAGCTGTCAGAGCCACCCACAGAAGGCCTGTCCTGTCTAGGAAGGCATCACTGCGGATAGGAATACATATTTCTCTATTGGTCAGGATGGGCATGGTTCTGCTTCAGGGATGAATGAACCCCAAATCATCATTGGCTCACACCACAAAAAATTACTTCTCAAACAATGGGTCTATTCTGGGTTAGCCAGGGCTCTGGTCCACTACGCCTGCACTCTGTGCCCCCAAGTGCGACACTGCCCTTCTCACAGCAGAAGGAAAAGAGAACTTTTGCCAATTATGCACCAACCTTTAAAGCTTCTGCCGGGAAGGGACCTGTGTCACTTCTGTTCATATCAGACAATGATTCTCTCCTTGACCAAACTCTACTCAGACTCCTCTGAACTCTTTTTCAACACGGCCTTGACTTTTGTACTTCTGTGTTTGTATCTGTATTGTCCAATTTATCACAAGGATTCTGCTAAGTCAGGTTAGCCAGAATCTCCCATCCTCAATCACTCTATTATCTGATCAGGTTCCTCATCCTCCAGCTAATGTCTGGTCACCCTGGCCTGTCTTCAGCAAGAGTCCTGTTATGTCAGCTTAGCCAGAATCTCTCCTACCCTAATGTTTCCTCTTGGTAATTTTCCACCTACTGAGCTCAACCCTGTTCCTTGGCTATAAATACCCACTTTTCCATGTTGCATTTAGAGTTGAGCCCGATCACTCTCCTCCACTGCAAGACCCCATCGCAGTGGTCCCCACACCTACCATCATGGTCTCCCTTGAATAAAGTCCGCCTTAATGTCCTTTATGGTTTTCCTGATCAAGTAGCTCAGATTGTATGCCTTACTGTGGTTTAACAAGTGTCAGAATGAATCCCTCTCTCTCTCTCTCTTTTTTTTTTTTTTTTCTTGAGACAGAGTCTCGTTTTGTTGCCACGCTAAAGTGCAGTGGCATTCTTGGCTCACTGCAACCTCCGACTCCCAAGTTCAAGCGATTCTCCTGCCTCAGCCTCCCAAGTAGCTGGGATTACAGGCACATGCCAGCATGCCCGGCTAATTTTTTTTGTATTTTTAGTAGAGATGGTGTTTCACCGTGTTGGCCAGGATGGTCTCAATCTCCTGACCTTGTGATCTGCCCGCCTCAGCCTCCCAAAGTGCTGGGATTACAGGCATGAGCCACCGCGCCAGGCCTTTTTTGTTTGTTTGTTTGAGACAGAGTCTCTCTCTGTCACCCAGGCTGGAGTGCAGTGGCACAATCTCAGCTCACTGCAACCTCTGCCTCCCAGGTTCAAGTGATTCTCATGCCTCAGCCTCCCGAATAGCTGGGATTACAGGCGCGCAGCACCACACCCAGCTAATTTTTTGTATTTTTAGTAGAGACTGGGTTTCACCATGTTGCCCAGGCTGGTCTCAAATTCCTGAGCTCAGGCAATCCACCCACCTTGGCCTCCCAAAGTGTGAGGATTAAAGGCGTGAGCCACTGCACCTGGCCGAATCTCTCTTTTTTAACACAGTCACTGGCCGGAGGAAGTCATATGGTGTGTTAGTCCATTTTGTGCTGCCGTAACAGAATTCCACAGACTGGGCAGCTTATCATGAACAGAAATTTATTGGCTCATGGTTGTGGAGGGTGGCAAGTCCAAGATTAAGGAGCTGGTATCTAGCCCAAGGCTTCTTGCTACGTCATCCCATGACAAAAGGGCAAAGAGAGGATGAGAGACAGACAGCAAGAGGAGACCAAACTGATCTGTGTATAAGGAACCCACTCCTTGATAATAATGTCAGTCCATTCATGAAGGCAGAGCCCTCATGCCTCTTCACTTCTTAAAGGTCTGACCTCCTAACACTGTCACATTGGGGATCAAGTTTCTGACGTATGAACTTTAGGGGACACATTTAAACAACAGCATGTGGCCAAGCGTGATGCTGATGGAGCAGGGAGGACAGTCCTCCTCCAGAAAGTGGCAGTGCATGCTGTAATGATAATGCAACCCTCCACCGCTGGCCTCTGAGAGGAAAATCAGAGGTAACGACTGGTAAAGTAAACCTGCCACCTAACGCAGACATCTTGTCCATTCTTCTCAGGGTGATCACATATTGGAGAGCAGGGAGGAAGTACTTGCCTAAGGTACAGAGTCGGGAAGTGGCCGATCCAGGAAGGAGGGAATCCCTTCTCCCTAACACACCCTTAACTTCTTCATCCATTTGTTCCTGGTGAGAGACAGTTCTGACCTACATCCTCACTCCTTAAGGCAGTGTGGAATGTCCAGGGGTGGGGTGGAATCACAGACTCTCTCTTGGGGCAGCCTGTTTGTATAAGATGAACATCATCTGCCTCACATTCTAAAATCATGTCAAAAAGCAAAATTTCTGCCAGGCACAGTGGCTCATGCCTGTAACCCCAGCACTTTGAGAGGTTGAGGCAGGTGGATCACTTGAGGCCAGGAGTTCGAGACCTGGCTGGAGAAACCTTGTCTCTACTAAAACACAAAGATTAGCTGGGTGTGACAGTGCATGCCATAATCCCAGCTACTTGGGAGGCCCGGCTTTTTTTTTTTTTCTTTTTCTTTTTCTTTGAGACGGAGTCTCGCTTTGTTGCCCAGGCTGGAGTGCAATGTGTGATCTCGGCTTACCACAACCTCTGTCTCCCGGATTCAAGTAATTCTCCTGCCTCAGCCTCCCAAGTAGCTGGGCCTACAGGTGTGCACCACCATACCCGGCTAATTTTTGTATTTTTAGTAGAGATGGGGTTTCGCTGTGTTAGCCAGGATGGTCTCGATCTCCCGACCTCGTGATCCGCCTGCCGCGGCCTCCCAAAGTGCTGGGATTACAGGTGTGAGCCACCGCGCCCGGCCCAGGCTCCTATTTTATCTCCTCATCCTTGGCGATTCTTCCTCTGTGTTGCGTCCATTTACAGACAAATCATTAGATGGTGGCCGACAGCTTCTGGAGCTGTCTCCTTCCAGGACATTTGACAGCCTTTTCCCAGCATTCTCAGGAAAAATCCCAAGGCTCACTGTGATTGGACAGGCTTAGTCACATGCCCACCCTTGAACCAGTCACTTAGCCAGGGAATGTCAGCACTGATTGGCCTGTTCTGAGTCACAGGCTGTATACCCCATCCAGGGTGGAGTCAGCATGGGTAGAGGCATCTGGGTGTGGCTGGACTTTGAAGGATGGGATTTGGGACGGTTGTGAGAGATGATAATCAGAGGGAGGTGACTTGGTTGGTGACCTCTTCCCAATCCACTTCGAGGAACATCCGGGTCTAACTTAATTCTGAGGACTGTTTGTATTCTGTATTCTGAAGTCCCCAAAAGTGATTGGTACTGAAAGGGCTAGGCTGGTTGGCTGCGTTTATCCTCTCGCCAAAGGCATTAATTAACCTGGCTCCCTGGCCTCACGCTTAGCAGCAGGTGTCTGGAGCCAGCCCTAGGTAGCTATTGTAGTTCACGGAGTGACCACGGGGAGGAGCCGGAGAGGCGAAAAACTCTTCTTCATTCTTTGTACATTTTAAAAATTGGTGTACATGGAAACTGGTGTATATTAAAAACAGTATATGGAAAAGCAAATCTTAAATGTTCATTCTATGAATTTTCTTTTTTTCCTTCTTTTTATTTTTATTTTGAAACAAGATCTTGTTCTGTTGTCCAGCTTGGAGTGTGCAGTGGCGTGATTATGGCTCATTGCAGCCTGGGCCTCCTGGGCTCAAGTGTTCCTCCTGCCTCAGTCTCCCAAAGTGCTAGAATTACAGATGTGAGCTACCATGCCCTGCCTTTATTGTTTCTTTTTATTTTTTTTTCTCTGAAATATTTTCCATCCTCAGTTGGTTGAATCCACAGATGTGGAACCCTCAGATACAGTCGTGTTCTGAGATATGTGCTGTTAGGCAATTCCTTCATTGTGCAAACATCACAAATCTGAATGGTGTAACCTACTGCAGACCTGTGCTGTACGGTATAGCCTATTGCTTCTAGGCTACAAACTAACACAGCTTGTTGCTGTCTTGAGTACTGCAGGCAAGTGTAATGTAATGCTAAATATTTGTGTATCTAAACATAACTAAAAATGGAAAGGGTACAGTAAAAATATGGGTATCACAGCCAGACGTGGTGGCTCATGCCCATAATCCCAGCACTTTGAGAGGCTGAGGTTAGAGGACTACTTGAGCCAAGGGGTTCAAGACCAGCCTGGGCAACAGAGGGATCTCTACAAAAAAATTTAAAAGTAGGTGAGTGTGGTGACACTTACCTGTGGTCCCAGCTACTCAGGAGGCAGAGGTGAGAGGATCGTTTCAGCCCAGGGGGATTTCACCTGCCTCAGCCTCCCAAACTGCTGAGATTACAGGCATGAGCCACTGTGCCCGGCCCAGGCTTGACTTTGTTTAACAGCTTTATTAAGGTGTGATTTATGTAGTATAAAATTCACCTCTTTTTATACATAGACTTTAATAACGTTTAGTAAATTTAAACTATTGTGCAACCACCACCACTATCCAATTTTAGAACATTACCGTGACCTCAAAAAGATTTCTTGTGCTCATTTTAGATTTGTTTTAATCTCATTTTCTTCAACAGCCTTTGAACACTTTGTGCCAGGCAGTTTGGTAAGCAATATGAGTGATTTTAAAAATCCATAAGACCTGGCTGGGCGCAGTGGCTGACATCTGTAATCCCAGCACTTTGGGAGACTGAGGTGGGCAGATCACTTGAGGTCAAGAGTTCAAAACCAGCCTAGCCAAGATGGTGAAACCCCATCTCTACTAAAAATACAAAAAATTAGACGGGCATGGTGGTGTGCGCCTGTAATCCCAGCTACTCAGGAGGCTGGGGCACAAGAATCACTTGAGCCTGCGAGGCAGAGGTTGCAGTGAGTTAAGATCACACCACTACACTCCAGCCAGGGTGACAACAAGATTCCATCTCAAAAAAATAAAATAAAAATCCATAAGACCTATCCTTGCAATCTAGAGGGGAGACAGACAAGTGACTGGATCATTGTGAGTCAGAGGAGGCACAGAACAACGTTGCCTGTTTGGTGAACCAGAAAGAGTTCATCGTTTCCGAAGCGTTAACTGCAAACAGTGGTTAGAGGAATGTGAAAGTGGAGAGGCTGGAAGGGTGGTCAGGATGGGCCTTAAATCCTGAGCTAAGATCTGTCCAGGCAGCGTCTGGGAAAAGCAGAATTCTTTTCGTAGCAAAGACAGCGAAAGACAAGTCTGCCTCTCTCATTGGACTGAGCACTCTTTTTTTTTTTTCTTTTTTTTTTTTTTTTTGAGACGGAGTCTCGCTCTGTCGCCCAGGCTGGAGTGCAGTGGTGCGATCTTGGCTCACTGCAAGCTCTGCCTCCTGGGTTCATGCCATTCTCCTGCCTCAGCCTCCCCAGTAGCTGGGACTACAGGCGCCCGCCACCACGCCTGGCTAATTTTTTGTATTTTTTTCAGTAGGGACGGGGTTTCACCATGTTAGGCAGGATGGTCTCGATCTCCTGACCTCGTGATCCACCCGCCTCGGCCTCCCAGAGTGCTGGGATTACAGGCGTGAGCCACTGCACCGGCCTGAGCACTCTTAAGGACTAGAGTCTTAGCCATCTTCTTTACCACTAAAGTCTCCAGTGTTTGGTGCAGTGTCTAGCACATAGGAGGTGCTTGCATTAACTTTCTAGAGCTGCTGTAACAAAGTCCCACAAACTAGGTGGCTTAAAAGAAAAGAAATTAGGCCAGGTGCAGTGGCTCACGCCTGTAATCCCAACACTTTGGGAGCCCAAGGCCGGTGAATCACCTGAGGTCAGGAGTTTGAGACCAGCCTGACCAACATGGAGAAACACCGACTCTACTAAAAATACAAAACTAGCTGGGCATGATGGCACATGCCTGTAATCCAAGCTACTTGGGAGGCCGAGGTAGGAGAATCGCCTGAACCCGGGAGGCGGAGGTTGCGGTGAGCAGAGATGGTGTCATTGCACTCCAGCCTGGGCAACAAAAGCGAAACTCCATCTCAAAAAAAAAAAAAAAAGAAAGAAAGAAAAAGAACAGAAATTAGGCTGGGCATGGTGATTTGTGCCTGTAATCTTAGTACTTTGGAAGGCCGAGGTGGGTGGATCACCTGAGGTCAGGAGTTTGAGACCAGCCTGACCAACATGAGAAACCATGTATCTACTAAAATTACAAAATTAGCCGGGCGTGGTGGCACATGCCTGTAATCCCAGCTACTCGGGAGGTTGAGGCAGGAGAATCGCTTGAACCCAGGAGGTGGAGGTTGTGGTGAGCCGAGATGGTGCCATTGCACTCCAGCCTGGGCAACAAGAGTGAAACTCCGTCTCAAAAGAAAAAAATAAATAAGTAAAATAAAAGGTATTTGGGAAAAACCCATAGTTATCATCATACTCCCCCTAAGATCAGGAACAAGACACAGAGGTTCACTTTTACCACTGCTAGTCGACATCTTACTAGAAGTTGTAGCCAAAGCCTTTAGGTAAGAAAAAGCAATAAGAGGCACCAAATTGGGAAAGAAGAAATAAAATTATCTCTATAAATATAGAAAATCCCAAATAACACACATACAAAAATTACTAGAGCTAATAAGCAAATTCAGCAAAGTTTCAGAACACAAGATCAACTCACCAAAACCAGTTGAGGGTTTTCTTATTATATATTTATTTATTTATTTTTTTGAAGAGTTTTGCTCTTGTTGCCCAGGCTGGAGTACAGATTCTCCTGCCTCAGCCTCCCGGGTAGCTGGGATTACAGGCACCCACCACCAAGCACGGGTAATTTTTATATTTTGTATTTTTAGTAGAGATGAGATTTCATCATATTGACCAGGCTGGTCTCAAACTCCTGACCTCAGGTGATCTGCCCACCTCAGCCTCCCAATGTGCTGGGATTATAGACCTGAGCCACCGCACCAGGTCCAATTATGGAACAATTCAAAAATGTAATTAAGAAAACAGCTGGAGTCGGGTGCAGTGGCTCACGCCTGTAATCCCAGCACTTTGGGAGGCTGAGGTGGGCGGATCACCAGAGGTCAGAAGTTCGAGACAAGCCTGGCCAACATGGTGAAAACCCGTCTCTATTAAAAATACAAAAATTAGCTGGGTGTGGTGGCGCGCACCTGTAGTCCCAGCTCAGGCAGGCTGAGGCAGGAGAATCACCTGAACTGTGGAGGCGGAGGTTGCAGTGAGTCAAGATCATGCCACTGCACTCCAGCCTAGTGACAGAGTGAGACTCCATCTCAAAGAAAAAGAAAGAAAAAAAGAAAACAGCTGAGTGTGGTGGCTCACGCCTGTAGTCCCACAACTTTGAGAGGCCTAGGTGGGTGGTTCCCTTGAGCCCAGGAGTTCAAGACCAGCCTGGGCAATGTGGTGAAATCCTCTCCCTACAAAACAAAAAACAAAAAAAAACAAAATTAGCCAGTTGTGATGGCATGGGTCTGTATTCCCAGCTACTCAGGAGGCTGATAGGGGAGGATCATCTGAGCACTGGAGGTCAAGGCTGCAGTGAGCTGTCATGAATCATTGCACTTTGGACAATATTGCATCTTTCCACTTATAGAGATACCTACAAGAATCAAATTCGTAGAGACAGAAAGTAGAATAGTGCTTAAAAGGGTCTGGGCAGAGGGAGGAAAGGGAAGTTTGTTTTATGGGTAGAGTTTCAGATTGGGATGTCGAAAAAGTTCTGGAGATAAATAATGGTGATGGTTACATGACATTGGTTACATGAATGTACTTAATGCCACTGAATTGTATATGTGAAAAATGGTTAAAATGATACACTTTGCTGGGCACGGTGGCTCAAGTCTGTAATCCCAGCACTTCGGGAGGCCAAGGCAGGCAGATCACGAGGTCAACCGATAGAGACCATCCTGGCTAACATGGTGAAGCCCCGTCTCTATTAAAGATACAAAAATTAGCTAGGCGTGGCGGTGCACATCTGTAGTCCCACCTACTCGGGAGGCTGAGGGAGGAAAATTGCTTGAACCTGGGAGGTGGAGGTTGCAGTGAGCCGAGATCGCGCCACTGCAAACTGCAGCCTGAGCGACAGAGCGAGACTGCATCTCAAAAAAAAAAAAAAAAAAAAAAAAGTACATTTTATGTCTCTTTTGTACCATCCCCCCTAAAAAAATGATTTTAAGAGTCAAGATCTCACTCTTGTCTATCAAAGTGCACTGCAGTTTCGGACTCAGCCAGCTTCCCTAGCTCAAGCAATCATCTCGCTTCAGCCTCCGGGGTAGCTGGGACTGTAGGCGGTGCCACCACACCCAGCTCATTTTTTATTTATTTTTTCCTTTTCTCCCTTGGTAGAGACGAGATCCCTAGGCTAGATTTCCTAGGCTGATCTCGAACTCATAGAACAAAGTATCTTCCCGACTGGGCCTCAGTGTGGGCTTTCAAAACGCTGGGATTACTGGATTATAGACGGCCGCAGCACACCAGCAGCAAACACTTCCCGCTTTAAAAATTCAGGTTGTGATTGGCTGTCATTCAGTATTATGCTAATTAGGCAAGCCTGTTTTAAACTTCTTAAAACAATTTTTTAAAATGACTTTCCGCCTAAAACGTTAAAATTTGTCAAGTGATAATATTCGAAAATATGTTGTTGCCAAACTATTTTCCTATTTGTTTCCTAATAGCATCGGAAATAGCGAAAGTATCTCGCCATCACTTGAAAGTTAGCAGCAGATGTAGACCTAGCGAGGCTACAGTTAAAGTTAACTATGCTTTCAAGGGATCGTTTTATAGTTCGTTGTTAGAGAAGTATGTGTGAACGTGTAGAACAGATTAAACCACGAGAAAGAATAGTGTTTTTTTCTGAATGTGAAGCCGGCGTTTGGTGTTGCTTCAGTGCAACCGTCATCCGCCATTGATGGTCGTTTTTCCATTTTGGAGACTGGGCGGAAAGAACACGGTCTGAGTGGTTTTCTTTCTTGGTGGTGTAACGGTAGAAAGTAGGATGGCGGTTGTTTGATTTCCGTGTGTTTGACTCTGATATTCGCAAGGAAGTTCTCTTTCATTTCACCTGCGATGGATCGTGTGTTTCGTGTGGGTGGTTTTCAGTCTTAGTTTTGGTGGAGAGTGGTACGGTCTTCTTCTCGGCTGCCTCCTTCAACGTCGTTTCCCGACCGCCACCCCACCCCCAGACGGGGTCTCGGGGTCTGTTCTGTCTGTCGCCCTGGTGACATAGCAATGCCCGCCTCCCGGGCTCAAGCGATTCTCCTGCTTAAGTCCTCCCGAGGCGCACGTCACGTCAGGCTTTTTTTTTTTTTTTTGTAGAAACGAGGTGTCACCTTGTTAACCAGGCTGATCTCGAACTGCTGACCTCAGGTGATCCGCCCGCCTCGGCCTCCAAAAGAGCTGGGATTGCCGGCGTGAACCGCTGTGCTCGGTCTTATTTTATTTTTTTAGAGACAGGGTCTTCCCATATTGCCCAGGCTAGTCTCAAGCTCTTGAGCGCAAGGGATTGGCCTTCCAAAGTGCTAGGATTACAGGCCTGACCCACCACACCCAGCCTCGGGTGCCTTCTAGGAGCTGGAATAGACTCGGCAGGGCTCAGTGGCTCACGCCTGTAATCCCAGCACTTTAGGAGGCCGAGGTGTTCGAGACCAGCCTGACCAACATGGAGAAACCCTGTCTCTAATAAAAATATAAAATTCCCTGGGCGTGGTCGCACATGCCTGTTACAAAGGAAAGCAATTTAGTATTCTCCTAATTAATCTTGGGTGCTATACTTCTTTTATGTTTCTTTAGTAAAACAAAATCTTTCTTTTTTCTTTTTCTTTTTTTTTTTTGAGACCGGAGTCTTGCTCCCAGGCTGGAGTGCTGTAGCTCGATCTTGGCTCACTTCAACCTCCACCAACCTGGGTTCAAATGATTCTCCTGCTTCAGGCTCCCGAGTAGCTGGGATTAGGGGAGCCTGCCACCACACCAGGCTGATTTTTATATTTTTAGTAGAGACAGGGTTTCACCATATTGGCCAGGTTGGTCTTGAACTCCGGACCTCAGGCGATTTGCCTCAGCCTCCCAAAGTGCTGGGATTACAGGCATGAGCCACGATGCCCAGCTGTAAAATAAAATCTTAAATCAGCGTTTTCCTTTTTATTTTGAAACGGAGTCTCACTCTGTGAGTTCGAGACCAGCCTAGGCAGTATAGCGGAATCCCGTCTCTACCAATGGGAAAAAAATAAAAAATGAGCGGGGCGTGGTGGCACCATCTGTAGTCACAGCTACGCGGGAGGGTGAACAGGCTGATCGCTTGAGCCAGTGAGCTTTGATCGCCCCACGGCACCCCAGCCTGGGAGACAGAGTGAGATCTTGACTCTTAACAACATTTTTTTAGGGAGGAAGGTATAAAATTGACATAAAATGTACCTTTACCTTTTTTTTTTTTCTTTGAGATGGAGTCTCCCTCTGTCGCCCAGGCTGGAGTGCAATGGCATGATTTCAGCTCTGTAACCTCTGCCTCCCAGGTTCAAGCAATCCTCGAGCCTCAGCCTCCTGAGTAGCTGGGATTACAGGCGCCCACCACCACACTGGCTAATTTGTAATTTTTGTATTTTTAATAGAGACGGGGTTTCACCATGTTGGCCAGGCTGGACTTGAACTCCTGACCTCGTGATCTGCCCGCCTCGGCCTCCCAAAGTGCTGGGATTACAGGCATGAACCACCATGCCGGGCCTTCCCATCTGTATTTCTTTGGTGAATGTCTGTCACACCTTTTGCCCATTTATCTTTTAAATTAAAAAAAGCTTTACTGTGGTATAGTTGATATATAATAAACTGCATATTTATAATGTACAGTTTGATAAGTTCTGACATTTATATCACCCACGAAACAATAAGCACCAGTAAGATAATGAGCATATACATCATCCGCAAGTTTTCTCATGCTCCTTTATAATTCCTCCCTCTGCTCTTTCCCCCACACCCCATTCCCAGGCAGCTACTATCTGCACTCTGTCACTCTATATTAGTTATATTTTTTGTAATTTTATACCAAGGGAATCATACCATATGTCCTCTTTTTTGTCTGTGGTTTTTTGTTTTTTTTTTTTCTGAGACGGAGTCTCACTCTGTCACCCAGTCTGTTGTGTAGTGGCATGATCTCAGCCCACTGCAACCTCCGCCTCCCGGGTTCAAGCGATTCTTCTGCCTCAGCCCCCCAAGTAACTGGGACTATAGGCTTGCACACCACTCAGCTAATTTTTGTATGTTTAGTGAAGACGGTTTCCCCATGTTGGCCAGGCTGGTCTCGAACTCCTGATCACACGTGATCCACTCACCTCAGCCTACCAAAGTCCTGGGATTACAGGCGTGAGGCATCGTGCTTGGCCTCTTTTTTTTTTTTTTCTTGAGATTCAGTCTTGCTCTGTTGCCCAGGCTGGAGTGCGGTGGTGCAATCTTGGCTCACTACAACCTCCGCCTCCTGCATTCAAGTGATTCTTCTGCCTCAGCCTCCTGAGTAGCCGGGATTACAGGCGTGCACCACCACACCCGGCTAATTTTTTGTATTTGTAGTAGAGATGGGGTTTCACCATGTCGGTCAGGCTGATCTTGAGCTCCTAACCTCAAGCGATCTGTCTGCCTCGGCCTCCTAAAGTCCTGGTTTATAGGCATGAACCACCACACCTGCCCTTTTGTCTGCTTTCATTCAGCATATTTTGAGATTCAGCTGTGTTGTAGCATGTATCAGTAGTTCATTGCTTTCATTGCTAAGTAATATTCCTCTTTGGAAAACAATATGGAGATTTCTCAAAGAACTAAAGGTAGATCTACCATTCAGTCCAGCAATCCCACTACTGGTTATCTGCCCAAAGGAAAGTAAGTTGTTATATCAGAAAGAAACCTGCATGCATATGTTTATCACAGCACAACTCACAATTGCAAAGATAAGGAACCAATCCAAGTGCCCATCAATTGATTTTCAATAAATCAATGTCCATCGTCATCTTCAATGAAGAAAATATGGTATATACACACCATGGAATACTACTCAGCCATAAAAAAGAATGAAATAATAGGGAGTTTTTTTGTCTTTTGTTTGTTTTTGTTTTGAGACGGAGTCTTGCTCTGTCGCCCAGGCTGGAGTGCAGGGACGTGATCTCGGGTCACTGCAACCTCCGCCACCTGGGTTGAAGCAATTCTTCTATCTTGGCCTCCCGAGTAGCTGGGACTACAGGCGCACGCCACACGCCCAGCTAATTTTTGTATTTTTAGTAGAAACAGGGTTTCACTGTATTGGTCAGGCTAGTCTCAAACTCCTGACCTCAGGTGATGCACCCATCTCAGCCTCCTAAAGTGCTGGGATTACAGGTGTGAGCCACCATGCCCAGGATGAAATAATGTTTTTTTGCAGCAACTTGGCTGGAACTGAAGGCCATTGTCTAAGTGAAGTAGCTCAGGAGTGGAAAACTAAATACCATGTATTCTCTCTTATAAGTGGAAAGTAGGCTAGGGGTGTGCAAAGGCATACAGAGTGGTAAAATGGACATTGGCGACTCAGATGGGAGAGGGTGGGAGGAGGGTGAAAGATGAAAAACTACATATTGAGTGCAATGCACAATCCTTGGGTGACAATTGCACTAAAATCTCAGACTCCACCGCTATTCAACTCATCCATGTAACCAAAAACCACTTGTACCCCAAAAGCTATTGAAATAAAAATACATAACTATAGTACTAATCATTATTATATTCAGTTGTTTTGGCTATATCCTAATTTGTTTATCCAACTTTACCTGTTGGATTTATGTTGTTTCTGGGTTTTGGCTATTACCAATAAAGCTGTTATGGAAATTTATATGCATGTCTTTGGATAGAAACCTTTTTTTTTTTTTTTTTTTTTTTTGAGATGAAGTCTTGCTCTGTCACCCAGGCTGGAGTGCAGTGGCGCAATCTCGGCTCACTGCCAGCTCCGCCTCCTGGGTTCACACCATTCTCCTGTCTCAGCCTCCCGAGTAGCTGGGACTACAGGTGCCCGCCACCATGCCCGGCTAATTTTTTTTGTATTTTTAGTAGAGACGAGTTAGTTAGTTAGTTAGTTAGTTAGTTAGTTAGTTAGTTAGTTAGACGAGTTAGTTAGTTAGTTAGTTAGTTAGTTTTAGTTAGTCAGGATGGTCTCGATCTCCTGACCTCGTGATCTGCCTGCCTTGGCCTCCCAAAGTGCTGGGATTACAGGCATGAGTCACCGTACCCAGCTGGATATAAACTTTCTTTACTCTTGGGTAAATACTAGGAGTGGAAGAGTTGGATCATATGCGTGCTTTTTTGTTTTGTTTTGTTTTTTGAGACGGAGTTCTGCGCTGTCAGCCAGCTGGAGTGCAGTGGTGCGATCTCAGCTCACTGCAACCTCTGCCTCCTGGGTTCAAGCAATTCTCCTGCCTCAGCCTCCTGAGTAACTGGGATTACAGACGCGTGCCACCACATCCAGCTAATTTTTTGTATTTTTAGTAGAGATGGGGTTTCCCAGTGTTAGCCAAGATGGTCACATGTTTAGCTTTTTAAGGAACTGCCAAACTATCTTTAAAAGGGATTGTACCATGTGCCTTCACACCAGTTGTATGAGAGTTCCAATTCCTCCTTATTTTTGCCAACTGTTGGTGTGATCAGTCATTTTAATTTTATTCATTCTAGTCAATGTAGTGTTGTAGTGTCTCATTTTGGTTTCAATTTGCATTTTCCTAATGACTAATAAGATTGAGCATCTCTTCATGTCCTGTTTTCTGCCTGCACATCTTGTTTGCTCAAGTGTTTATTGAAACCTTTTGTCTATTGTGTTAGTTTCTTACTGCTGTTGTAACAAATTTCTACAAATTTAGTGACTTACAGCAGCACAAATTTTATAATAAGCACAATTTTATAATCAAGCCGTTGTGTCAGTTACCTTATTGAAAAGCTAGAAAATGGCTGGGCACAATACTCCCATCTGTACCCCTAGCTACTCTGGAGGCTGAGGTGGGAGGATCATCTGAGCCTGGGAGGTTGAGGCTACAGTGAGCTGCGATCATGTCACTGCACTCCAGCCTGGGCAACAGAACAAGACCCTGTCTCAAAAAAAAAATTGGAAAGAGAGATGGGTGGGGAAATAAAAGGAAGGAAGGAAGGAAGGAAGGAAGGAAAAGGAAGGAGGAGAAGGAAGGAAGGGAGGGAGGAAGGAAAAGGAAGGAAGGGAGGGAGGAAGGAAGGAAGGAAGGAAGGAAGGAAGGAAGGAAGGAAGGAAGGAAGGAAGGAAGGAAGGAAGGAAGGAAGGAAGGAAGGAAGGAAGGGAGGGAGGAAGGAAAAAGGAAGGAAGGGAGGGAGGAAGGAAAGGAAGGAAGGAAGGGAGGGAGGAAGGGAGGAAAAGAAAAAGTGGAGCCAACAGGGATCTGAGGTAAGTTTATACTTAGGGAGCCTCCCAAAGTATAAACTGTGAGAGCCTCTCAAAGTTTATACTTTTGGAGGTCAAGAGATTGAGACCATCCTGGCCAACATGGTGAAACCCCTGTCTCTACTAAAAATACAAAAATTAGCTGGGCGTGGTGGTGCATGCCTGTAATCCCAGCTACTCAGGAAACTGAGGCAGGAAAATCGCTTGAACCCCGGGGGCGAAGGTTGCAGTGAGCGGAGATCACACCTCTGCACTCCAGCTTGGGCGGCTACGTGAGACTCCGTCTTAAAACAAACAAACAAACAAACAAAAGAATAAAACAAAAACTGAGCCTCAGCCAAGACCTAGCCCAGACAGTAAATTGGCAGGGCTGGGAGTTTCTGTCACATCAGCAGTCAGATGTCTTAAAACCAGAGTCTACCCAGAGTATATACATCTTGTGTCTTTGCCTTCGCCTTATTTTCAGTTTATGCTAAAAAAGAAAAAGAATCCCAGCACTCTGGGAGGCTGAGGTGGGAGGATTGCTTGAGCCCAGGAGTTTGAGGCTGCAGTGAGCCGTGACAGCACCAGTGCACTCCGGTCTGGGTGATGGAGGGAGACCCTGTCTCCAAAAAACTAAAGAAAAACCTGTCACGCTACTGACCAATAATGGAGGCTCCCAAAGCGTAAACTGGCCTGAGAGCCCTGTTTGTTCTTCCTGCTACCCTGCCCACTCTGCCCCCACCCCGTTCCGAGACTGGACCATGCCATGAAGGAAGCCCCTCGGTTACAGCCTCCCCCACCCCATCAACCACGCTGCTGAGGACATGGGAAAGAATGAGAAGCCAGAGGGAGGCGGTTGCTTGCAGGAGGTTTAGCGTAAAGGAAATAGGAATGGTAATGGGAAATTGAAGATAGCAGTTAAAAAGAGCCGTCATTCAAGAATGACACCCCTGATGCCACCTGTGCTGCCCCCCACCTGACAGAAATGGACCGAGAAGGCTGCTAGAGTGGATATGAAAAGGCAATTAACATTTTCAGAAGGAGTGGCCTTCTATGATGTAACCTTGTCATAATGAGGTTGCAGGGAAGAGACAGGAAGTTTCCAGTCATGATCACAAGGATAGTATTTCCTGTTGGAGTGATTTTTTTGGTTTGTTTTTATGAACATCCTGCATTAGTTTGCAAAACATTTTACATTTGAGGAAACCCAAAACTCATTTTGCCTGAAGAGTTATATTCATTCATCGTTAAATCTATAAAATTACAAATATAAATATGTGTCTGCTTTACACTCTTCACAAAATATTGTGTGTCTAGACCTGATTTTCATAGGCTTGTTCTCTCAGAATTAGGAAGCCAAAAAAATAAGAAAAAAAAAAAAACTGGTGAGAGTCAGATGGTTCATAGTCTTTTTGAAAAACCAGTAGCCATGTGCATTTTACTTAAAATAACTTTCCTTTTACCTCACCAAAGTACACCATGGTAGGTTATGTCTTTCCCTCTCTCTCTGCCTCTCTCCTCCCCCGTCCCCCTACACACAACTTTTAGACTCAAGGGGTACACATGTAGGTTTGTTACAGTGGTATATTGTGTGATGCTCAGGTTTGGGGTACAGTTGATCCCATCACCCAGGTAGTGAGCATAGTACCTAATGGTTAGCTTTTCAGGCCCTGTTCCCCCTGCCTTCCTCACCCCTTTTGGAGTTCCCGGTGTTTATTGTTCCTATCTTTGTGTCTCTATGTACTCACTATTAAGCTCCCATTTATGAGAAAGCATGGTAAGGTTTTCTGTTCCTGCATTGGTCACTTAGAATGATGGCCTCCACCAGGTGCGGTGGCTCACATCTGTAATCCCAGCGCTTTGGGAGGCCGAGGCGGGCAGATCATGAGGTCAGGAGATGGAGACTATCCTGGCTAACTTGGTGAAACCCTGTCTCTACTTAAAAATACAAAAAAATTAGCCAGACGTGGTGGCGGGTGCCTGTAGTCCCAGCTACTCAGGAGGCTGAGGCAGGAGAATGGCGTAAACCTGGAAGGCGGAGCTTGCAGTGAGCTGAAATCACACCACTGCATTCCAGCCTGGGTGACAGAGCGAGACTCTATCTCAAAAAAAAAAAAAAAAAAGAATAATGGCCTCCAGCAGTGTCCATCCTGTTGCAGAGGATATGGTTTCCTTCTTTTTTATGGCTGTGTAGTATTCCATGGTGTGTATCTACCATATTTTCTTTATCCATTCCACCATCGATGGGCCTCTAGGTTGATTCCATATTTTTGCTATTGTGAATAATGTGATGAATACACAAATGCATGTCTCTTTTTGGTAGAATTTTCCTTTGAGTACGTACCGAGTAATTAGATTGCTAGGTTGAATGGTAACTCTGTTTGAGGTTCTTTGAGAAATCTCGAAACTGCTTCCCACAGTGGCTGAACTAATTTACATTCCCAATAGTGTATAAGTGTTCCCTCTGCTCCACAGCCTCGCCAGCAGCTGTTATTTTTTGACTTTTTAATAGTAGCCGCTCTGACTGGTATGAGATGGTATGGTATCTCAATGAAGTTTAGATTTGCATTTCTCTAATGGTTAGTGATGATCAGAATTGTTTCTGTGTTTGTTGGCCACTTGTGTGTCCTCTTTTGAGAAGTGCCTGTTCATGCTCTTTACCCATTTGTTAATGGGTTTTTTTTTTTTTTTTTGCTTGTTGATTTAAGTTTTCTTTATCAATTCTGGATATTAAATACACAGTTTGCAAATATTTTCTCTCATTCTGAAAGTTTTCTGTTGACTCCACTGATAGTTTCTTTTGCTGTGCAGAAGCTCTTTAGTTTAGTTAGATCCCACTTGTCAATTTTTGGTTTTATTGCAGTTGCTTTTGGGGACTTAGCCAAAAATTATTTGGCAAGGCCAATGTCAAGAATGGTATTTCCTAGGTTTTATTCTAGGATTTTTATATTTTGAGGTCTTCCATTTAAATCTTCAGTTAATTTTTAGGTCAGATGTGGTGGCTCACACCTGTAATCCCAGCACTTTGGGAGGCCAAAGCGAGTGGATCACAAGGTCAGGAGATTGAGACCATCCTGGCTAACACGGTGAAACCCCATCAGTACTAAAAATACAAGAAATTAGCCGGGACCGGGCACAGTGACTCACGCCTGCACTCCCAACACTCTGGGAGGCTGAGGCGGGTGGATCACAAGGTCAGGAGATCGAGACCATCCTGGATAACATGGTGAAACCCCATCTCTACTAAAAATACAAAAAAATTTAGCCAGGCTTGGTGGCGTGGCAGGAGAATGGCGTGAACCTGGGAGGTAGAGCTTGCAGTGCGCCGAGATCAGGCCAGTGCACTCCAGCCTGGGGGACAGAGCGAGACTCCATCTCAAAAAAAAAAAAAAAAGAAAGAAAATATTTTTGTGTAGCTATATAATTTGTGTGGTTTTTTGTTTGTTTGAGACAGGGTCTCACTGTCACCCAGACTGGAGGGCAGTGGCGCATCACAGCTCACTGTAGCCTTGATCTCTTGAACTCCAGAGAAGCTCCCACCTCACTCAGGAGGACGTCAGTCCTCCAGGCAGATATCAGGCCCCAGGTGGACTCTGGACTTAAGGTGTACACCAGGCCCCAAGTTGACAACCAGGCCCAGATGAACAACAAGGTCCTAGTCGGACAGCAGGCCCATGTTGAACACCACACTTAGGTGGACATTTGGCCACAGACAGACACCACGCCTTAGGTAGATACGTAGGCTCTAGGTGGGCATCAGACCCAAGGTACACACCCAGTCCCCAGGTGATCACCAGACTCCAGGTGGACACAAGGCCTTAGGTGAACAACATGACCCAGTAGGCCATCAGGCCCCAGCTGGATACAGTCCCCAGGAGAACACAAGGCCCCAAGAGGGACATAGGCCCAAGGCAACATCAGGCCCTAGGTGGACATCAGGCCTGAGGAGGACATCCGGCCCCCAGTGAACATCAGGCACAGGTGTCCAAGCAGGCCCTGGGTGAACATAACAGTGTCTAGGTAAGGAGTTGTCCTGGGGGGAGGGCGAGTAGTCAGCAGCCCAGTGGAGTCCTGAGTAGGTCTCATGGAAGGAAGGGGCCGAGGGGACAGAACCTTAAAGAAGCGACCTCACTTCCTTGATGACACATCCAAACAGAACTTAGAACTCTGGTAACCAGGCGCCCAGATCCTAGGGTCAGCCCCGTAACCAGCTCACTTGGTGGGAGACGCTCGAGAGAGCAAGATGTTCTCGTGTTGCTTCCCCACTTCCAGAGGCTGCTGCTTCAGGAATGGAGGGAGTGAGAGCCTTTTCCGATGATGCCGAAGAAGGCTCATCCCTCACCCCAGACACCTGTGGCCCTTTGTAAGAAGGCGCACCCAGGTACCACAGGGCAGCCGGGGCAGGCCCTCCCAGGCCAGGCCACACCAGAGATCCCATCGGGGCTGCATCTGCACATTGTCCCTGTCCAGGAGGAGATTCGGGAGCCCATGGAGGTGCAGGCACAAGGTGAGGTGGCCTGCAGTCTGGAAGACTTTGTGGGGTCGGTGTTTAGAGGCTGGAACTCCTTTAAAATCAGGGAGGTTGTTTCTGTGTTTGGAAATTCCAGTGGAAAGTGACTGACGCTGGTGACCCTTTCTCCTTTTTCAGCTCCTGGTCCATATGCAGAAATAGGAGCACTTCCAGCACCAGCTGTTGAGCCAGAGCCAGTATGGGAAGAGCCCCCTCCAGAGACAGTGCTGGAGCTGGAGGCAGCTCCGGCCAAGGACCAGCCCAACGAGGAGCTGCCTGAAATCACGGCACCTACTGTAGCCACTAGCCTTAGTCCTGAAGTTGAACATGTGGCAAGAGAGGAGGCGACAGAGAGGGGGTGACCAGCACGGCCCAAGCCAGCAGCTCCCATGCTGCCCCTAGTCCTGGGCATGGTGGCAACCATGGAGGTAGAGAGCCTGGGCTCCTCTACGTCACTGGAGAGAGGCTTGTGTCATTCATTAGAGCTGCAGTCCTGCTGCTGCAGGGCATGTTTCTTCTACTGCTGCTGGTGGGGTCTATCTGTGTGCAGGAGGTGCTGGAGAGCATGAAGAGAAGGCTGGGAGGAAGAATTCCAGCAGCTCCTCCTGCACTCAGAGGCGGCCTCCTCCTTCTCCAGGCACGGATGTCTGTCTGCAACTGGGCATCCAGGCTGTTTACCCCTGAGGTGCTGCCCAGGATGGGCTCTTAAAAGGCCGGCAGGGGGTGAGGGGACCAGGAGGCTCCAAAGGGTACAGCAAGCAAAGCTTTTAAAGACAGCCCTTGTGCCCCAGGATCTCCGTGCCACCACCTGCCCTAGCATTTATTATTACTGTTAGAATTACAAGTTGATGAAACTACATTTCAATAAAGTTTGATTTATGAAACTTCGTGCCTTTTTGAACTCCCTAATGTTAGATGGTGTTTTTGAGGTGATCCTGAAAATCTCTGATAGTTGTGTCTTTTGTTGTGGTTGTTTGTGTGATTGAATTACCATCGAGTCAACTGCTACTGGAAACCTTTCAGGTTTGGCTTTTAGAAGACCTTGACCAGCCGGGCACGGTGGCTCATGCCTGTAATCCCAGCACTTTGGGAGGCGGAGGCGGGTGGATCACAAGGTCACGAGATCGAGACCATCCTGGCTAACATGGTGAAACCCCATCTCTACTAAAAATACAAAAAAAAAAAAAAAAAAAACTAGCTGACGTGGTGGCAGGTGCCTGTAGTCCCAGCTACTCGGGAGGCTGAGGCAGGAGAATGGCATGAATCCGGGAGGCAGAGCATGCAGTGAGCCGAGATCGTGTCACTGCACTCCGGCCTGGGAGACAGAGCAAGGGACAGTCTCAAAAAAAAAAAAAAAAAAGACCTTGACCTACTCTTGCCTGTTTTGACTCTCTGGTTTATTGTGGAAAGAGAGATGATGTAGGCTCACGTCTCCGGCAGATCAATCACCTTTTGCCATCAAGGATTTGACATCACAGTTTCCAAGAATTATGTGTGCAAGTTGACATGGTACTTTAGCTAATCTGGGTGTCAAAACAGAATACCATAGACTAGGTGGCATAGGAAATTGATTTCTCACAGTTCTGGAGATGGTAAAATCCAAGGTCAAATGGTCAGGAGATTCCATGTCTGCAGAGGGCTGGCTTCCTGGTTCATAGACAGCCATCTTTTACGGTGTCCTTACATGACAGAAGGGATGAGGGAGCTCTCTGCAGTCCCTTTGATAGGGGCACCAATTCCATTCATGAGGTCCCTGCCTTCATGAACTTATTCACCTCCCAAGGTCCCACCTCCAAATACCATCACATGGAATTAGAATTCGACACATGAATTTGAGGAGGACAGTAACATTTGCTTTACAGAATCAGGTCTCCCCGAGCCATATGCACTCACAGGAAATCTATAATCATCTGTTAAGTATTTGCTGGTCCCTTCTGGGTTTAGGGAATTTTTTTTCTTTAAGAAAAATGATCTTTCATGTGATCCATGGTTTATTCATAGAAAACCACTGTGAGTTCACACACTTGCTAAAAAGAAGGGTAATTGTGATACAAAAATGACAGTGACCTCTCTCTCTCTCTCTCATTTTAACCAACCCATTGGGCTGAGACGTTGTAGGGGCCCTTGGCTGGGCAGTAGGACTTGTGTAGCCACAAACGGCAAATACATCTTTTTGGTCAGTTTGGAGTAGAAAAGGTGACAGTTTGTCAACGAAAGAAAAGGTAAAGCAGATGGAGAAGTTCTTAGTTCACATTCTAGCTATACCACCCCTTCCCTATGAAACCCCACCCCCAACTCAGGAACTAGGACATAAAAGAGTAAACACCAAGGCACTGGCAACCAACTGACTCTTCTGGATGCCCTTGCTGTCTCCTACAACAGTTCCAGGCTGAGCATAGGGGCCAGGAAGGTGGCAGGACACGATGATTCCCTGTGGGGGTCAGCCAGGGCTAAGACAGGGCTGCTCACTAGGGCTAGAAATTAGGAAGGAGAGGCTCAGTGCAGACCAGCCCTAGCCTCCAAGTCAGCAAGCAATGAGACTGTGACAAAAGCAGGCAGAGGAAGCCTGAGGTAGAAAGGCAGGGGAAGAAAGCAAGTACGGGGCGAGAAGAGAACTGTGCAGCGAAAGCAGCCGATCTGATGGCAGAGGGAGACGGGTGCTTAGAAGCTCATTTGGGGAGAGAATGAATAGAGGAGGCACAGAGATGGGGAACAGACATTTAGCGGGTGAGAGAGATTTAACACGAATGAGAAGAGAAATCTCGCACAAAGGACACATTCATGCAGATCCTCAACGATGAACACACAGTCATCCCTACATGTAGAAATACGCTCAGTTACACATAGAAAACCACAGATGCATGGAGAGCAAGCATACACACAGACACATATTTCTACACATGTGCTCATGTGTGCCCAGATACACACACACTAAACATGCAAAACATGACAGCATTTACACATAGATATGCATCCTCACATGTACGCAAATGTTACATCCTCACACAGAGACCCACAGTCCAGTGTGCACATATCCACACAGGTACGCAGCCATAGAACTGACATAGATACACATAAACATACACATACAGACACATACAGACAGGCATGCGCAGATTTATCTATGCACATAGACACATGTACTCAGTCATACAGATACACACACTCTCTGACACAAAGGTGACCAGTGTAGATGAATATTGTGAGCTCAGTGGCTTTGCAGACCTCCATCTTTTCCCTGCGCTTGTTTCAAAGCTGCTCAGCAGACTCCTGGCGAGGCTGTGTGAGGCAGGGGCAGGAGCTTCAGAGTCCTCACAGCTTTGTGAGGCAAAAGTCTAAGTCCAGTCCTGGCCTCTGCCGTTCACCCACACCTGGGCTATTAATGCCCTGTCTGCAGGCGAGAGATTTTGCATAGACTAGTCTTGGGATATTTTCTAACTGACCATTTTTCTCCTTGGCACCCCCACTATCCCACTGGGAAGGGCATACACTCTGCAAGGGAAACCTGAGAAATGGCTGTGAGTCTCCTCAGACAATAAGCATATCCTCCACCCACAGCTACCTCAAGGTCCCATCAAATCAGAACCAGGATTATAAATACTTATGACTTTACAGTAATTGGCAACACATATACTATAGTATTTACAGTATCATAAATGCATCTGTTTCTCTGAGCAGTCTCTGAGCTGGAACAGTGTTCTGTGTTTGCCAAGGGAGACAGGGCCAATGCCCAGGACACGCAGGACGTAGGGGCAGAAGGTGGCGTATCATGGGGTTTCTGGTCGATCTGCAGGGCCCAGCTTCTCCATGAACAGTGGGCTGTAGTGACAAGCTTGCCAAGACAGGCATATCGACTGGAGTTGGACTCTCCCCATCCTTAGCCCTATGGTCCTTTGGCCTCAGCCACAAGTGCTCAGAGTCCTGTTAGGGTGGACAAATGTTTCAGTTTTTTTTGCCTGACCTGATACTTTCTGGGGACCCAGGCTGCAGGGCCGGTGAGCTACCTGCTTTCTCAGCCAAAGGGCTCGCAAACCAGCAGCATCAGCTTTTTCTTGCCTTTGTAGATCTGTTTGAGATTGTCGATGAACTGGGCAAATTGCAGGTAGCCATCCTGGGGCAGCAGGAAGGTCTGCCGAGCCTTGCTTAGAAACTCCATAAACTCCATACCGGCAATGGCTGATGTGTGTTAGGTGTAGTGTGTGGTGTTGATGTAAGCATTGATGGTGGCATCAGCAACTGGCGCAATGGAGCTCTGTCAGTGGAGATGAGCTTTCCAGAGCTGCGGCAGCCTGGGATGCCGACCAGGCCAAGTGCAGTCACCACGCAACCTCGCACACAGGATGTCTGAAAGCACCATGGCAATGTGCACACTCTTCACCACCAGGGGGATGAGCACTGCCAGCTCATTCTTTCCCAGAGAGTGGCTGAGGGCACAAACTCAGAGCACGTCATTGATGGCTGGGTGGGTATCCTGGTTAAGAGCCAGGTTAAGATGGCTCATGGCCAATGAGGCCAGCTTGAAGGCACGGAGCTGCAGCCACGGAGCTGCACGTAGCAGGCAATGGGGAACAGCTGGGAATGGGCCGTGCCACCGGCAGCAGCCTCAGTGGCAATCTAGCAGGCGGCCTCAAAGGCAATGTGGTCTTTCTCAGAGTGTAAGGGCTGACAGGGCACAGCTCTGTGGATGCTTCACAGCACACTGCAGGGCCAGCGTGCAAGCACAGCTAGCCAGTTCCTCCCGCTGTGGATAGTCAAGACTGAGGCGCAGGATAGTGGTGTGGGATACGGCTGTGGCAGCTACAATACTAGTAGCCTCAGTAGGGGTGAAGAGTGTGTCCCAGCTCCGCAAGATGCTCACTGGGGCCCACACACCCAGGGAGAGCCTGAGCTCAGCCGTGGCCATCTGGGTCCTGATTCAGGTCTGCCCAGATTACTGTGTGGGGTTTGAACTTGGCCAGCAGAGATGAGTGCTCCCTCTTCCTCAGCAACCTTGAGATGGTCTGAGGCAAACCAGGGCAAGAGAAGCATGCCAGATGGCCAGACCCTGCTTGGGGTCTCTTCCTATCCCTTCCTTCCCCAGGCCAGAGGGTTGAAGGTTTCTGCAGGTGCTCTTAGCCCCTCACAAGGATGGAGCAGTGGAGCCTGGGGTTTGCTGGCCCCAAGGCCAGGGTGGCAGATCTGCCAGGGGTTCTAGCTGAAGTGGGGCCTCTCAGGGTAGAGTCTTGTGCTGGGGCTTTGGGCTTTAGAAAGGGTCATGATCCTCCAAGGTGTCTAGGGTCTCCCACAAGCATGGACAGGGACGGGGACAAAACCACCAGGCCCACTACCTCCCAAGGGTGCACTTGAGTATTGGCAGTTGAAAATTCATTCTCTTAGACATGTCTCCGATGTGAGGGTCAAAGTGCTGCTGACATCAGCATATGGTTGGTTAAAGCAGTGAGGACAGAACTTGGGCTGGCTGAACAGAGGCCATCTTCTCCCACCATCAGCCCCCTCCTTTCTTAGGCCATCAGGAATAGGAATATGAGAGCTCCATGGATTCGTTGTCCCATCTCAAGAGTAGGGCATAGAAACTCCTTTCCCCTGGGGGTAAAGGGAGGTGGGAGATACCCACTTCTGTAGCACGGGTCACCAAGCATCGTACCATCTCTCGGGGTCTCCAGTTAAGGGTTGATAAGGTCACCACCTGTAGCCCAGATTCCAGCGCCACGTTGAGCAGGGTGCTGTCAGTACTACTGTTAGTGGGAGTAGCAATCTTGAACGCATTTTCAGCCAGTTTGAAGATGAGGGAGGAAGAACAAATGTGCCTCTGCATTGCTTCCAGAATTGTTCAGAGCCTCAAAGTGTCTCCTTTGGCAGCAGTCAGCATGGTGGAGGCCAGTGGAGGCCTGGCATGGTGGAGGCCAGTTCCCACCGCTTTGATTCCAAGTGTCCAAGTGGGAACCAGGAAGGATAACGGCTGGGCACCGGAGACACCATATGGTGAGGGAAGGATGTGTTGCCTGCACAACCTGAGTTTTCTAAAACAGGTAACCTTGTGACATGTAAGGCTAATTTATAGACCGGGTCTGGATCATGAGACAGCAGAGCTGAGAACAAATACTGGCAGAAGTATGCATGGAAATGCTCTCTCGGTGGATGACTTCTCCCAGATTGCTGAAAGGGCCCCCTTCCAGCAGCAAGATGCTCTATTTTTGGAGAGTTTGCACTAAGTCTTCATCCAGTTTCGGCTCTTGGAGTTGGCTGAGGAGCTGCTCCTCATTACCGCACACCTCGTCCTATGGGTAGGAGCCTTCAGGCATTACCCTCTGTGACCCAGGCCCATGGATGCAGCTTCCAGGGCCAATGACAAGTAGGACTCACTGCTGTTTGGGGAGCCTACAGCCACAGGTACATGTTGGTACACAGGGGGTCTGCTTTCATTCATATCTAGATAATCGTCATCATTCAGGAGGCAGGCCTCAGTCAAAGTGAGAAACAGGCAGTCAGTGGGATCCAGGGGGTGGCCCACCCAGCCCTCCAGGTTTGTGATGGTTGTGGTTCCTCTCTGCAACACCTCTTTCTTCTGATGCTTGTAGATTTTCAGTTGCCACTGCCTGCTGCAACCTCAGAGTACTAATAATGGCCACTGTGAGTCTGAGGGCTCTTTTGGATAACCATGGGAATGTGGAGCATCAACCCCAGCACAGGCTGTGGCACATGCTCAAACCACAGTGAGTGGCCTTGGGAATTAAACACCAGTCTTGGCCAGGCGCAGTGGCTCACGCCTGTAATTCCAGCACTTTGGGAGGCCCAGGTGAACGGATCATAAGGTCAGGAGATCAAGACCATCCTGGCCGACATGGTGAAATCCCTTCTGTACTAAAAATACAAAAACTTTGCTGGGCATGGTGGCGGGCGCCTGTAGTCCCAGGTACTCAGTAGGCTGAGGCAAAAAAATGGCGTGAACCCAGGAGGTGGAGCTTGCAGTGAGCTGAGATGGCACCACTGCACTCTAGCCTGGCGGCAGAGTGAGACTCCATCTCCAAAAAAAATACAAAAATTAGCTGGGCATGGCGGCACGTGCCTGTAATCCCAGCTACTCAGGAGACTGAAGCAGGAGAATCACTTGAACCCGGGAGGCAGAGGTTGCAGTGAGACCAGATTGGGCCACTGCACTCTAGTCTGGCAACAGAGCTACTAGACTCTGTCTCAAAAAAAAAAAAAAAAAAAAATCGCACAGATCCCTGAAAATATGATTATGTACATTTTCTTTTTCGTTTTGTTTTGTTTTGGCTCGGTTTTTTGAGACGAAGTTTTGCTCTTGCACCCAGCCAGGAGCAATGGCGCGTTCTCGGCTCACCTGCAACATCGACTTCTCAGGTTGAAGCGATTCTCCCACCTCAGCCTTTCAACCAAGTAGCTGGGATTACAGGTGCGTGCCACCAATGCCCGGCTACTTCTCTTTTTTTTGAGATGGAGCTTCGCTCTTGTCACCCAGGTGGAGTGCAATGGTACGTTCTCGGCTCACTGCAACATCTGACTCCTAGCTTCAAGTAATTCTCCCACCTCAGCCTCCCAAGTAGCTGGGATTACAGGTGCCCGCCACCACGCCTGGCTAATTTTTTTGTATTTTTAGTAGAAACGAGGTTTCATTATGTTAGCCAGGCTGGTCTCCAACTCCTGACCTCAAGTGATCCATCTGGCTCGGCCTCCCAAAGTGCTGGGATTAAAGCATGAGCCACTGTGCCCAGCCTGATTATATATATTTTCAATAAACATATATGAAAATGGCCTCAGACCTTTTAATAATTAGAAGACCAAAATAAATAAAAATGTAATAACATTACCCACTAACCAGAATATAGAAAAGAAAGACTGACAAAATCAGGTGTTGCAAAGGACATCTAATTAGAATACTCTTAAACTTGTGGTTGGGTTGTATATTAGTCAAAAAAATCTTTGAAATTAAAAAAATTAATTGATAAATTGTGTGAATTTGTGGTGTACCACATTGTATATATATACACAGACATACACAGGCACACATTGTAGAATAGCTAAATCTGTGTATATTTATACACAGCCCCAGACATACATTGTAGAATGGCTAAATCAAGCCACCTAGCATATCAGTTACCTTAGATACTTATCTTTTCTTTTCTTTTTTTTTTTTTTGAGATGGAATCTCCCTCTGTCACCCAGGCTAGAGTGCAGTGGTGCGATCTCAGCTCACTGAAACTGCCGCCTCCTGGGTTCAAGCGATTCCCCTCCCTCAGCCTCCTGAGTAGCTGGGATTACAGGCACCCGCCTCCATGCCCGGCAATTTTTGTATTTTTAGTAGAGATGGGGGTTTCACCATCTTGGCCAGGCTGGTCTCAAACTCTTGACCTCGTGATCCACTCGCCTCACCCTCCCAAAGTGCTGGGATTACAGGCGTGAGCCACTGAGCCTGGCCAATACTTATCTTTTTGTGTGTGTGTGTGTGGTGAGAACATTTAAAATCTGTTGTCTTAGCAATTTCAAATATTACCACAATGTTATTAAGTATAGTCAACATGTTGCACAATAGAACTTTTGAGCTTTTTCCTTCCAGCTGAATTTTTTTTTTTTTTTTTTTTTTTTTTTTGAGATGGAGTCTCGCTCTGTCGCCCAAGCTGGAGTGCAGTGGCCGGATCTCAGCTCACTGCAAGCTCCGCCTCCCAGGTTCATGTCATTCTCCTGCCTCAGCCTCCCAGCCTCCCGAATAGCTGGGATTACAGGCGCCCGCCACCTCGCCCGGCTAGTTTTTTGTACTTTTTAGTAGAGACGGGGTTTCACCGTGTTAGCCAGGATGGTCTCGATCTCCTGACCTTGTGATCCGCCCGTCTCGGCCTCCCAAAGTGCTGGGATTACAGGCTTGAGCCACCACGCCCGGCCCCAACTGAAATTTTTAGTGACATGCATTGCATTTGAACATGTGCATTACTATGACCAAGCTATTTTATTTGTAGGTCTGTACTTAACTAAAATATACATGTGAACCAAAAGAAATTAACAAGAATATTCATAGTGGCTTTTTTGCCCCAAACTGGAAACAAACCAATGTCCATCCACAGTAGAACTGATAGATGTGCCGTAGTCATACCGAGCACTACCGAGCAGGGAAAAGAAATGAACTGCTTCATGAAACCACCTGAAAGAGTATCACAAACGTAATGCTGGGCCAAAGAAGCCACACACAAAACCATTCCTACTGAATGGCCCTCCATGCATCCATTTATGAAACAGGCAACACTAAGTGGGGCTGCTAAAAACCAGGTGACTCTTCGCTTTGGCAAGACAGATGGGCAGTGGTTAGGGAGCAGAACTTCAGGAGAGGGATTGCCAGATTGTTATTTTTATTTCATTTTCTTGGACTGTGTGGTGGCTACAAGCATGTCTCCACTTTGTGATAAATCAGAGTAGTAGAATAATAGGATTCCTGTGTATATTATACTTTAATAAATGTATTTGAATTCATTTTTGCCATTAGGACAAATAATATAAATTATAATAAATTTTTGCAATTTTAATATTATTTCTACTTGATGAAAAATAAGTCACCTGAAGGATTCCAAACTTGGGTATTTTAATATAGAACTTATGTGTGCAAATACATATTTCTAGAGATCCACAACTGTCTGATTAATGTCATTTGAGTGTAAAAAAGCAAAGTTATGTTGACAATTTGCTGACTCTCTAACCTTTTACTTGAAGTTAAGCTAATTATCCACATCCATCAATGAAACTGCATTCACGGAAGAGTCCAATCCACTGCATAAATGATAGGAACTTCAGAAAAGTCATTTCTTCTTCATTATTTATGCAAAAACATGAAATTTCTTAGAAACACAGTCCAGCAAACTCTCAGTTTAGTGTTGCTTCCATTGCTTTCTGTAGTCTTGTTACCAGAGAAGATTTTTATGTTCCAGAATTGCACAGAGGGAAGAACTGCCTATTATGGTTACCACTGTGGCCATTGAGAAAGGCACATGATTCCTAGGATCCCAGCAGTGATCCTCCCTGGAGGTGATGGGAATTAAGAGACCTGCTATGGAAATTGTGAGGGCTGAGTAAACAGTCTCTACAAAGCTTTCTCTGTGTCTGGTACTTGAAGTCCACAGGCAGTAAAAAAGGGAAGATTACAAAACAGACTGGGAGGGATTCCATGAGCAAGAGCTGGAACCCCATAAAAATAAAGTGAAACCCATGTTCATGAAGCTAAACACAGGCCAGTAACCCAGCAGTCAGAGAAACTAAAGGAAAAATCCAGGGAAAGGCAGAACAATTGCAGGCTCAGCCCCTGTTTCATGCCAATGAGGTAAGTCAGCAGATCAGCAACAAGTGTGTGTGTGTGTGTGTGTGTGTGTGTGTGTGTACGCACGTGCATCTGTAGTGGGAACGAGTCATGGCACCCTGGAGGGCTAATGGGAGGAGGAGGTGAGCAGGTGTGTGAAATCCAGCCCTGACACACAAACCTAGCACTTTACAGCCTAGCTGAGTCCCCTGCTAGGGAGGGGACCTGCCCTTTGCCCTTTGCTCCCAACCCTCAACCCTCTGTCCCCATCCTCCATCTGCAATGCCAGGACTGCCCTGGATGGGGAGGTCTGAGGTTAGGGAGCACCTGTGGATGTTCCAATAATGGCCATGGGTCCCATGGGGGGAGACAGTGACAAGGGTGACCCAGTGTCCTGGGTGCACATATGAGTAAGGCAGCCGGGCCCAGCCAGAGCAGTGACACACACATGTACACGTGTTCACCCACATACACATGCATGCTCACATGCACAAACACTGCACACATGCACATTGACACTTCAGAGGGTGAAGAGTGCTGACTCTGGGCCCAGCTGACCCAGGCAGGGGCCCATTGTGATGGGTGTCATGACCCCACAGTGTCATTGGTGCTGAGCACTCACCCACCTGCCCGCCTGCCCTCTCTATGTCTAGGGCTCTTGGAAACAAGACATAGAGGTGTCTGGTCCTGAGAAGAGGAAGTTTTGCTAAATGAGAGACACGGCTGACTCAGCCGACTCAAGTGAGTGTGACCTGCTCTGTTCCCTCCCTGCTGGCCTGGGGACAGTCAGTACCTGGTGGGCAGTGCTGGCCTCTGGGCAGGTGCCGAGGAGGGTCATCCCTGAGCACTCACCAGGTGCCTGTTCTGCACTGACCTGGTGGACTCTGCGGGGTGGGTGCTGTCCCCCAGTGCACCCATTCCACAGGTGAGGTGTCTAGGGTCAGAGAGGCGGTGACTGGCCAAGGGACCCAGACACGACCCCGGGCTGTGCTCTTAGCCCTGCCCTGTGCAAGCCCTGACTTCTGTGGCCTCCCTGCCCTAGATTCCAAATCCGCCCAGGGTTTTCCAGCCCCTGATGGGGCAGAGTCTGGCCATGGAAAAGCCATTGGGATAAACTCCTATGAGTGGGGTGGAGGGAGGTGGTGCTTGGTCCAAGTCTGTGCCCTAAGCTGAGTCCCTGCAGGAGGAGGTCTCACCAACTCAGACTTCATGTACGGTCACTGATGGTCTCCGTGGGTCCCACTGGACACATGGGGTCCCTTGTCTGGGAGTAGGGAGCCCTCTGCCTGTGGGCAGTTGTGGTAGGGGACCTTGAGCACTGTTGCTCTGGGGCCTGGGAAGTGGGGACCTGGTCAGGAAGGCCTAGTCACTGGGGGACTGGTCAGCGAGGACATGGTCAGTGGGGAATTGGCCATCGGGGCCTGGTCAGCAGAGGTTTGACCACTGGGGCTTAGTCAATGAAAACCTGGTCAGTGGGGACATGGTCAGCTGGAGCCTGGTCATCAGGGGCCTGATCAGTGAGGACCTAGTCAGAAGGCCTGGTCACTGGGAAAATGGTCAGTGAAAGCCTGGCCAGCTCGTTGCTGGGTGACCTCAGGCATGGGGTTTGTCCTTAGAGCCTCCCTGCCTCCATCCGTAGCAGATATGAGTCATGGCACCTTGGAAGGCTACTGGGAGGAGGAGGTGAGAAGGTGTGTGGAATCGGACCCTGCCACTCACATCTAGCATTTTAGTCTAGCTGAATTCCCCCTAATGAGGGGCCTTGCCCTGTGCCCTCTATCCCCTAGCTCCAATCTCCATCTTCAGGACAGCCCTGGGTAGGGAGGCCTGAGGTTGGGGAGGACCCATGGATGTTCTGATGCTGGCCACAGGCCTCAAGGGAAGGTGACACTGATGAGGACTTGATGAGGACTTGGGTGCATATGTAAGTAGGACAGCCAGCCCCGGCCAGAGAGGCTACTTGTGCACACACATGTTCACCCACATAAATGTTCATGCTCACCTGCACAAACACATTTTGACACCTTGGGGGCTGGAGGACGCTGACTCTGGGCCCTCTTGACCTGGGCAATGGCCCATTGTGATGGGTGCCATGACCCCACAATGTCACTGGTGCTTAGTGACTGCCCATCCGCCCACCTGCCCATCTCTGTGTTGTGCAGCACTTGGACACAAGACACACACAGGTGTCTGGTTCTATGCATAAATGACTTTTCTAAGTGAGAGACACAGCTGCCTCAGCAGACTCAGGTGAGTGACCTCTAGGCAGATGCCAAGGAGGGTCATCCCTGAGCACTCACCAGGTGCATGTTCTGCACTGACTAAGTGGACCGTCCTCTCCTTTGTCCTCACAGTGACTCTGTGAGGTGGGTGCTATCCCCAAATGTAGCCATTCCACAGGTGAGATGTGTAGAGTCAGAGAGGCGGTGACTGGCCCAGAGACCCAGATGTGACCCGGGCCGTGCACTCAACCCTATCCTTTGCTGTGCTGGACTTGAGCTTTGACCGCTGTGGCCTCCCTACTCTAGATTCCAAATCTTCCTGGAGTTCTGGACTTCAATGAGGCAGGGTCTGGTCCTGGAAGAGCCAGTGGGGCAGAGCCCCTGTGGGTGGGGTGGAGGGTGCGATTCTTGGTCCAAGTCTGGGCCCTAGGCTGGGTCCCCACAGGAGGAGGGCTCACCAACTCAGACTTCAGGTGCGGTCACTGATGGTTGCTGGACCTACTGGACACATGGGGTCCTTTGTCTGGGAGTGGAGCAGGGATCCCTCTGCCCTCAGGCAGTTGTGGAAAACAAAGGAGCCCTGGAGGGCTGCCTGGAGGGTGATGATCGTCCCTCCTGGTCAAAGGGGCTTGGGGACTGGAACCCTCCCACAGTGTCCCATTCTCTCTATCTGATCCTCTAGAGGCCTTATCCTCCCTTTGCCCCAAGTATTCCTGGCAGGGACGGTCCCCCCGGGTGTTCTCTAGGACTATGGCCCCAGAGTTCTCTTGTTCTTTCTTGATGACCCAGGAAAACAAAGTCCCCTCCTGTATTGACAGCTAGGAATTGTGGTGGCCGCCATCCTCCACCTGAGACGGGGTCTCCACGAGCACAGAGGCTGCTCTGGAGTCAATAGATCATCTTTTCCTCAAACCAAACTGCTTGGCTAGTGTTGTTCCTGAAGCGGCTTCACTGGCCAGAGTGAGTGAGAATTGGGGCAGAATGAAGCAGTCACCAGATGTCTTGCTTCCTACAGAAAACTGAGTATCTTCCTGGTTTCTGAACGATCCTAAGAGACATCCGGTCCCTGACTCCACCTGCCTCCAGGTGCCCAGAACAGCCCATCGTGGGCCCTTCACCCTCAACAAGTGGACATTGTTTGTCCTGCCGGGGCAGGTGTGTGTCCGCCTTGGGGTGTTCGGGGACAATGGGCCTCTCTGTCCAGGTCCCCATGTGCTCAAGTCCTCAGGAAGGAACCCACCAGTGGTTGGAGGACTCTAGAGATCCAGTCAGGGGTGGGGCCACTTAGTCTGGCCCCTTGTCATCTGGGAGGGGTGGTGAAATGGGGCTCACCAGACTGGAGTGTGTCTGGCAGTGCAGTGGGTATGGTTCGGCTGTGCTCTGGAGAGCATAAGAAGGAAAAGGATCTCTTGCATGAAAATTGCATGTTGCAGGAAGAAATTGCCTTGCTGAGACTGGAAATAGATACAATAAATAATCAGAACCAGCAAAAGGAAAAGAAATATTTTGAAGATATTGAGGTTGTGAAAGAAAAGAATGATAACCTTCAAAAAATTATAAAACTAATGAGGAAAAATTAACAAAAACAATACTGCAGTACAGTGGACAGCTGAACGATCTGACAGCTGAGAACAAAATACTCAATTCTGAACTGGAAAATGAGAAACACAACCAAGAAAGACTGGAAATAGAAATGGAATTATATCGTTGTAGACTGGCTGCTGCTCTACATGATTGTGATCAAAGTCAAACATCAAGAGACCTAAAACTTGATTTCCAGAGAACAAGACAAGAGTGGGTTCATTTACAGGACAAAATAAAGGTTGATATGTCTGACCTACAAGCTAAGACTGAGATTCTTTCTGAAAAACTTTCTAATGCTGAAAGTAAAATCAGCAGCCTACAAATTCAGCTCCATAACACAAGAGATGCTGATGAAAGAAAGAGTTTGAATTTGGAACGTTTGCAAAGAGACCTCAGTCAAACACACTGTGAGAAGAAAGAAACTGAACAAATGTACCAAACTGAACAAAGCAAACTGAAGAAATGCATTGCCAAGCAGGAATCTATAGAGGAGAGATTGTCTCAACTACAAAGTGAGAATACATTGCTTCGACAGCAACTTGATGATGCTCACAAGAGAGCTAACAGTCAGGAAAAGACAGTACTATCCAAGACCAATTTCATGCTTTTGCCAAAAATCTTTAAGCTGGGAGTGAAAAGAAGATTCTTTCACTACAAGAGAAGAACAAGGAGTTGAGAGATGAATATAGTCATTTACAAAAAAGAATGCATCAATGTGAGAAAGAGAAAGCACGAAGAAAAGTAAGTATTAAGAAAGATAAAATATTTTTCAATCTTCCTGATAGAAAATGTAAAGTCATATTTGGTTATGGCTAAATGGTGTATCTGTAGCAGGACAAGCTGCGGACAAAACCCCTCAGACACGGAGATAGTGAAGAGAGTGGCTTTAGTCAGCTGGGAGCATCGGCAGGCTAGCGTCGTAAAATTCGAGCTCGTCAGGTGCTCAACTTCTGTCCCTTTTAAGGACTCACAACTCTAAGGGGGTCCACATGAGAGGGTCGTAATTGATTGAGCAAGCTAGCGGGTATGTGACAGGGGCTGCAAGCCAGGGGGTATGTGACAGGGGCTGAGAGCACCACCAGCGGTCAGAGTGAAACAGAACAGAACAGGAGCTTTCACAATGTCTTTCCATACAATGTCTGGAATCTATAGATAACATCAGTTGCTAGGTCAGGGGTTGAATTTTAACTACCAGGTTTGGGTCAAGCAGGCCCAGGCCTGGTTTAGGGTCTGGTTCCTAGGCGCTGGGCTACCTGCCTTTAGTTTCGCTTCTCTTTCCTTTTCTGAGTATGAAACAATATAAAACAATGTGAGAGGGTCTCTCTCTTCCCTCAGTATCTAGTTAAATATAAAAATATATAGATGATAAATGTATTTACTATATCAGCCTAGAAATGTACAGCGAAAAATAAGTTAAACCTGAAAGATGCTTTACTTTGAGTAAAGAAATTGTGTCATCTATGAAATTTTAAGTTCAGTTGCAGTGTTAATAGGTACAGACTAATATTCATAATGTAGTCTTATGCTGCTGAAATGATCGTTGCAATGCCTTTATGTGGCCCTGTTTTAAGACGATGATGAAGCAGATAAACAGAAATGCTCGTATTTGACATGAGTATTTTGAAATTAAGATTCAGTGAGGAGGGTTACTTTGACCGTTAATTCCAGATTTCCCAGGTGAACTGAAGTGGCGCGATCTCAGCTCACTGCAAGCTCCGCCTCCCGGGTTCACGCCATTCTCCTGCCTCAGCCTCCCGAGCAGCTGGGACTACAGGCGCCCGCCACCTCACCCGGCTAGTTTTTTGTATTTTTTAGTAGAGACGGGGTTTCACCGTGTTAGCCAGGATGGTCTCGATCTCCTGACCTCATGATCCGCCCGTCTTGGCCTCCCAAAGTGCTGGGATTACAGGCTTGAGCCACCGCGCCCGGCCAAGTTCTGTATTTTCAACTTTTGCTCTTCGGGTTGGTCTATTCTTCCTCCGTCTCTCCTTAATTTTATTCAACACCAAGTTGTAACTCCAAAGACCTTCTCTTTTTATTTTCTAATGTTTTTCTTTTTATTTTCTAATGTTTTTCTTCTAAGAACATTCCTAACACTGGTAGCACTTTACAGTGTTGCAAGGCTGTGAATCTTATTTCCTGTCATCTCTTCATGCTTTCCCATTGAGATATCAGCAGATTTTCATCCCATTATTTTGTTTACACTAGGAACATTTCAGCTTGGCTAGACCTGTTTTCTACTTGATTTTTTCAACTTCAAGCTTGACAAACCCCAATGTGCTCCTTTACCAATTGTTTCTGTCTCGGGAATTGGTTTCTTGTTGCACTGTGATACACATGAAGCCATATACCTTTTTCAGCTCGTTATCCCCAGAATGTTTTTGTACGTTATTGACACAGAATAGACACCTAATAAATATTTCTAAATTTTTATTGTTCTTCCTTGTCACTTTTTTTTTTTTAGCATGATACATGCCCTTCTATCATCTGCCTATCATTTACCTGTCAAATTTTATTTCTTCCCACTCCCCCATTTGTTTCCCACGCTGTGGCCATTCCGAACTACTTAGAGCTCTGTCAAGTCTCCATGCTATTTTATAATAATCAGCGCTAATGAAAAAAAAAAGGAGCTTTATAGCAGAGGCAGAACTCATTGTTTTCTAAAAAACACATGCATATCTCCCATGTTGAATAGTGTCCCACAGAAAGTCATGTCCACCTGGAACCCGGGCATGGTGGCACGCACCTGTAATCCCAGCTACTCGGGAGGCTGAGACAGGAGACTGAGGCAGGAGAATTGCTTGAACCTGGGAGACAGAGGTTGCAGTGAGCCAAGATCGTGTCACTGAACTCCAGCCTGGGTGGCAGAGCAAGACTCCGTCTCAAAAAAAAAAAAAAGATGGAAAGACGTGCCCATGTCCTCTCCTCGGTCCACTCTGGGGGCTTGGAAATGCTGCTGCAGGGAGCAGGCCCCAGGCTGCACGTGTCCTGTCCTCACAATGCGTGTGTGCAAAAGTGAACAACAAATTATTTCAAAGATGCAAGGAAAAAAACAAAACATCAACAGAATCTTCTTTCCCATAATCTTCATGCACCTCCTCCTGGTCCAGATGAGTTCATGTTCCCATCTCTAAGCTCAGGGATTGATTATGACGGCATTTATAGGACTGAGTGACCCCACACTCTGTGATCCAGCATGGAGTTATGATTTACATCACCATAGGAAGAGTACAGAGGCTTAAACAGAAAAAAAGGCAAATTTTCAAGTAAATGGGCAATGAGTTTGGGGAAGGCATTAAAAATTTCTGCTATATCAGAGATGTGATCCAAATTACAAAGTGTTGCAAATCAAAACATATATGCTTAGTTTAAATAGGTTTCAGAAGATAAGTGCTAGGCAAAACCATTGTCTTATTAAAGTTTCACTAGGTTTCTGTCATGGAGTGAATAGGAAATACTTGTACATGGAAATGGATTTTTTTCTGAGTTTTAAAAAGAGAAGTTTTCCAGTTCTTTGAAATTACCAAATAACCATGAATAATCATTACCTTAATAAAAAGTTATTTTCACTTTAAAAAAAAAATCCAAACACAGAACCAACAACAGTGAGGAAACCACAAAAGAAAAGGTCCACAACAAAAGCACTGATATGGAGCATAGAAGATCTAGAATCACACACAGACGTGCTGTAAGCCTGGCTCACACATTGTTGTGACGTTAGTGCAAAACTTACAATTATATGTATATACAAAACTTACAATGATATGTATATATAACACTTATATGTATATATAATCCATTTTACCTGGCTTTGGGTCTCATAACAATTTATATTTAAGTAGCTCCACAATGAATTAATATGTAGACAGATTTATTGATTCATTTGTTTATATTTTATTGTTAAATTGATTTAATTTTATCACAAATGAACATACATTTTTACCCTCAACCATTTTTAAGTATACATTTCAGTATTTAATATATTCACATTGTTGTAAATCCAATTTCCACAACTGTTTCATCTTGCAACAGTGAAACTGTGTACCCATTAAACAACTCCCAATTTCTCCTACCCCACCCCCCTAGTAACTATCATTCTATTTTCCGTTTCTAGGAGTTTGCCCACTCGAGATACTACATATAAATAAAATTATACAGTGTTTGCCATTTGTAAATGGCTTATTTCACTTAGCATAATGTAGTCAGGGTTCATCCATGCTGTAGCATACATGAGAATTCCTTCCATTTTGGGGATGAATAATATTTTACTGTGTGCCAAAACGTGCATCACATTTTGCTTATACTGTTATGCCCAGACCGTTTATTCCCCAAAGAAGACCACCAGAGTCCAGAGTCAAAGCCAAGCGGCAAGGATCTTTACTGCAAGTTCAAACTTGGTCCCTCCGCTTCACAGCTTGCAAGAGGGCCCCGAACGATGCGTGCGCTCGCTTTTTATAGCCCGATGTAAATAAGATATGTAAAGTTACAGAGGAACAAGGGAATTCTTTTGGTTACAGCATTACAATTGGTTAACATTTTAAGTTATATATTTAGCAGTTTTTTTATTGGTTCCCGCGCTTTTAGTAAAACCACACGGCTGTGACCTTATCGGGGGCTCTCCAGGTGGTGTTTTTCTAAAGTTGAGATATATGGTTGTCTCTGAGTCGAAAAATGTGTTTGTACTGGGCTCAGGAAGTTGAGAGATATATGGTGGGATGTGTTTGTACTGGGCTCAGGAAGTTGAGAGATATATGGTGGGATGTGTTTGTACTGGGCCTGTTTGTGTTGAGCCCGGGGCTGAGGAATGTGCCTGATTTCTTTTATTCCCCCTTTCAATACAATCATTCATTGATGGACACTTAGGCTGCTTCTACTGTCTGGCTATTGTGAACAATGCTGCTTTGAACATGAGTGTAGAACTATCTCTTTTAGACCCTATTTTCAGTTTTACTTGGTATGTATCCAGAAGTGGAATTGCTGGATTATACAGTAATTCTGCTTTTAAGTGTTGAGGAACTGACATACTGTTTTGCATAGCATCTGCACCACTTTAAATCTCTTCCAACAGTGTACAGGGGTTTCAATTTCTCCACGTTCTAAACATTTGTTATTTTCTTCTTAAAAATATAGTGGCCATGGTTATTATTTATTTTGACCACCAGATTATCTTTTTCAGTGTTTGAGTTTTACAAGAATATCAATTCTATTTTTCTATTATCCTTTTTTTTTTTTTTTTTTTTTTTTTTTTTGAGACGGAGTCTTGCTCTGTCTCCCAGGCTGGAGTGCAGTGGCGCGATCTCGGCTCACTGCAAGCTCTGCCTCCCGGGTTCCCGCCATTCTCCTGCCTCAGCCTCCTGAGTAGCTGGGACTACAGGTGCCCGCCACCGCGCCCGGCTAGTTTTTTTGTATTTTTAGTAGAGACGGGGTTTCACCGTGGTCTCGATCTCCTGACCTTGTGATCCGCCACCTCGGCCTCCCAAAGTGCTGGGATTACAGGCGTGAGCCACCGCGACCGGCCTCTATTGTCCTTTTATAAATATTTCATATAAATATCTCATCAAATAATTAGGATAATTGTTACTGTTTTTATTTCAATGCTTTATAGTAAAGGCCACTGAATATATAAATACATAAAATATATAAATGATATATTTTCCTTTAACTCCTTTGCGAATGGCTATAAAAATTTTTCAATAAATTACTATGTGCCAATCACTCCACAATGTTCAAAGTAGGCTTCAATATTGCCATGTTAAACTTCTCTACTTGTGATTTATATATCTAACCCAGCTGGCAGCAAGACAGTTTTGCTTCCTCGTTGAAATGGCTCTGACTTTATGTAGACCATTCATTCAATTTCCATGCCACTTCCCTGAAATATTTGTGGTTCCTTTTTTCAATTCAGGTAAACATGCTTTTTTTTTTTTTTTTTTTAATACTCTGCTACATTCCTGATGTCATACAAATTATGCAAGGGGAGGGGTCAAAACATAACTCTGGTCCTTTTCAGGAGAAAGTGTTTGGATGAATGGAGGCAAGATGGTGCACTTCCGGGTTCTTCATCCCCCCCCCCAACTTTTCCCGCGGGCGCGAAAATGCAGCCGGCGACCCGGGAAGGTGTAGACCAACTAGGCATGCGCCAGGTGACGTCAATCCGAAGAGACCAAGATTTACCTGGTCGCACCTGTGGAACGCCCCCTGACACGCCCGTGCCCCGCCTATTGCCCTCCCACTCCTAGAAAAGCCGCTCTGGAGGCACGCCAAGCTCGGCCTTCCTCAGTCTTCCACTCCTGTCAGGATGTCAGGACTGCGGGAACTCGGTCGAGAGCCCCACCGGGGGGGCTCTGTCGGCCTTCTTTGCTGGAGGCCGACAGACCTCTTCCCCACACCTTAGGTGACCAAAATAAACTTGCAGTTTTGCTCCTACACTTGCCTACTCGCTGGTTCTTTTGTGCCCGCTCTGGTGGTCTTAGAAAAACAAATCAGAAAGTAATAATATTTCATTAAAAATAACTTATGAAAACATGACCAAAATATGATAGACTATTCATTTGTCTTTTAATTAGGTAAATGCTTATTTGTCTTTCTCAAATGTTTCACTTTCTGTCATAATTTTATCATTTTACTTTTTTACCTTGTCTTTTGATTTCTAGATTATATTCATTTCTACAAGATCACATTTTAATTTTTATTTCATTTCCTATACATTTGGCATTCCTATCTGGCAAGCTTCCACAAAATTTAGTGGTATACAAGTAATTGCTTATTTTTCATTTATATTTTACTGTGACATCTTTATAATTAGTTGATAATTTCTGTCATGCATCAAAATAACTCATTGCTATAAATGTCCTATTTTTAAAATTTTTCTCAGCTTCTTTTTTCATTTTCAATTCTTCATGTACTCTATTTTCTGATTCTTATTTTTTGGGCTTCGAAATACCTTTAATATATCCCTCTGGATTACTTTAGTGTCACAATTATTCTTTAAATTTTATATAAGCTTTACATACATTTAGTATTTTATGGATAATGATACTGTATTTGAAGCTTGAGTATAACTACAAAATATCTTTTTTTATCCCAAGACATTTAATAAAAAGAAATAATGTTAACGTAGAGCAGATTAGTAGACGAAATGAATGACAGATGGGGAATTGCTATAAGCACTATATTTCACCCAGGTCATTTTAAAACCAGCAAAATAACTACCAAATCATTGCATTGGACCGGGCGCGGTGACTCATGCCTGTAATGCCAGCACTTTGGGAGGCTGAGACAGGTGGATCATCTAAGGTCAGGAGTTCGAGACTAGCCTGGACAACCTGGTGAAACCCAGTCTCATAGTAAACAAAAAATAAGCCAGTCCTGGTGGCGCATGCCTGTAATCCCAGCTACTCAGGAGGCTGAGACAAGAGAATTGCTTGAACCCGGGAGGTGGAGGTTGCAGTGAGCCAAGATCGTGCCACTGCACTCCAGCTTGGGTAGCAAGAGCGAAACTACATCTCAAAAAAAAAAAAAATATATATATATATATATATACATATATATATATATATATATATATACATATATATATATATATATATACATATATATATATAATTACATTGAATTGTATGCTCCAAAATTTTCTTCATTCTTGACAATAAATGGAGATAGGTGATTATAAGAACACAATTCAATATTGCTCGAAAACATGCCAGTAATTTCACAGGAAAAATGTTTATAACATAGAATATGGAGCTTAATGATAAGAAACATCTTTGCTCCGTTCATTACTGAATACTCAATTCCAATCACTGGGCCTGGTATGTAAAAAGAGTTTCTTGGTTTAAAAAATTTACTTGTCAATGAGTGAGGGAAAAATAAGACAAATTTTATGGTATACTACATACAATAATAGAAATTGTGGAACAGATTTTACATTTTAAATGCCGATTTTACTTATAATCTATACATAAAAGGAAAATGAAATTAGGTTTTTATTAACTAGAAGCTGTTAAGAGAACGTGGACAGAAGTCTTCTATTTTCAAGTGCAAAGTTACTAACATTTAAGAAACAACTTAGATATATGATAAAAATTTTGTTGTGCAGTAAAATTAGAGTGCAAGACAAACCATAATCTGTACAAAGAATTAAAAACCTAAATATGTCAATGGATCATAAGTATCAAGTGACAACAAATGAGTAGATTTTTATAGGGCTCTTGACCTCTGCTTATTACATTTAAATATTGCAAAAGAAAAAATAATTCTCTTGGCAGGTTAATATTTGGATTTTATTGATCATATCACTTATGCCATGGGTCTCCAAAAATGTTCTGGGCTACATATATGTTCTGCATATGAATCTTGGAAGAACACTCATTTACTGTCAACAGTAGTTGTTTTAAAAAGTAAAATGACATTTTATGCAGCATTTTATTAGTTTCCTGAGGCTAGGAACAGAACAAATGACCACAAACGGAGTGGCTTAAGACAATACAGATTTATTTTTTCACAGGTCATGAGGCTAGAAATTCAAAAGGGAGGTGTATGATTGATTTCTTTGGGAGGCTTTCAGGTAAAATCTCCTTCTTAGCTTCTGGTGGTTTCCAGCTGTCCTCGGCATTCCGTGAGTGTAGGCAGCATAACTCCAGACTCTGACTCCCTTGTCCCTTGGCCATCTTCCCTGTAGGGCTCTATAGGTTCCCATGGCCTTTCTGTAAGGACACAGCCATTGGCTTTACGGCCCACCCTAATGCATTGTGACCTCGTCTTCATCAAGTGTATCTGCAGAGACCCTGTTTCCAAATAGCTTAACATTCTTGGGTTCCAGGTGGACATGACTTTCTGCAGGACACTACTTGCATGGGAGATATGCATGTATTTTTTTAGAAAATAATGAGTTCTGCCTCTGCTATAAAGCTCCTTTTCTTTTCATTAGTGTTGATTATTATAAAATAGCATGGACAGTTGACAGCTCTAAGTAGTTCTGAATGGCAACAGCACGGGAAACAAATGGGGGAGTGGGAAGAAATAAAATTTGACAGGTAAATGATAGGCAGATGATAGAAGGGCATGTACATCATGCTTAAAAAAAGTGCTGTTTTGTGACAAGGAAGAACAATAAAAATTTAGAAATATTTATTAGGTGTCTATTCTGTGTCAATAACGTACAAAAACATTCTGGGGATAATGAGCTGAAAAAGGTATATGGCTTCATGTGTATCACAGTGCAACAAGAAACCAATTCCCGAGACAGAAACAATTGGTAAAGGAGCACATTGGGGTTTGTCAAGCTTGAAGTTGAAAAAAATCAAGTAGAAAACAGGTCTAGTCAAGCTGAAATGTTCCTAGCGTAAACAAAATAATAGGATGAGTATCTCCTGATACCTCAGTGGGAAAGCATGAAAAGATGACAGGAAATAGGATTCAGAGTTTTGCAACATTGTAAAGTGTTACCAGCGTTAGGAATGTTGTTAGATGAAAGAAAAACATTGGAAAATAGAAAGGTCTTTGGAGTTGTAACTTGGTGTTGAATAAAATCAAGGAGAGACGGAGGAAGAAAAGAATATACCGGCCGGGCGCGGTGGCTCAAGCCTGTAATCCCAGCACTTTGGGAGGCCGAGACGGGCGGATCACGAGGTCAGGAGATCGAGACCATCCTGGCTAACACGGTGAAACCCCGTCTCTACTAAAAAAAAATACAAAAAACTAGCCGGGCGAGGTGGCGGGCGCCTGTAGTCCCAGCTACTCGGGAGGCTGAGGCAGGAGAATGGCGTAAACCCGGGAGGCGGAGTTTGCAGTGAGCTGAGATCTGGCCACTGCACTCCAGCCTGGGTGACAGAGCGAGACTCCTTCTCAAAAAAAAAAAAAAAAAAAAAAAAAAAAAAAAAAAAAAAGAATATACCAACCCGAAGAGCAAAAGTCGAAAATACAGAACTTATGAGAACATTTCAACTTTAACTGAGGAATGTTCAGTGAAACAACAGAGCTCTCCCCACCTCTTCTCCCTGTCTGGGTGGTTTTCTTTCCCACTATCTTCTTCCCCTCGCCCTCTCCCCACTGTATTTTTTCTTTCTTTCTTTTTTTGAGATGGAGTCTTGCTCTGTCACCCAGGCTGGAGTGCAATGGTGCGGTCTCAGCTCACTGCAACCTCCGCCTGCCTGGTTCAAGCGACTCTCCTGCCTCAGCCTCTGGAGTAGCTGAGATGACAGGCATCCGCCACGACGCCCGGCTAATTTCTGTACTTTTAGTAGAGACTGAGTTCTCCTGGCCTTGTGATCTGCCTGCCTCAGCCTCCCAAAGTGCTGGGATTACACGCATGAGCCACCGCGCCCGGCCTTGTCCTCACCGTCTTCTTTCCCACCCTCCTTTCTCCCTCTCTTCAGCGTTTTCCTCCACCTTCTTCTGTACCACACTGTCTTCTACCAGCACTTTCTCCTCACTCCCCAGTCTTCTTCCCCTCCTTCTTCTCCCCGATCCCACTTTCCAAGGTCTTTCCCACCCTCTCCGTCCCCTCCTCCCCATCTCCCCGCAGTCTTCTGGGCCCCACTGACTTCCGCCCGCAGCCAACACTGTTCAGTTCTGAGGTGGCGGCGGCGGCAGCCGCGGTGGCACAGCAGCGACTCTCCGGGGTCTCCACCTGGCTGCTGGGGCGGAGCTCAGGGGCTGCCTGGGCGCAGAGACACAACGGGCGCAGGGACACAGGCGCGCGCACGCGTGGAGAGCTTCTAGGTGAAAGGCAGTGGGAGAGCTCGGAGAAGGGAGTGGGCGAGAAGATGATAGGGGGAGAAGGCGGTGGGGAGAGGAAGCGGGGAGAAGAGGGTGCGGGGAGAGAAAAGCGCGGCAGAAGTCGCTGCTGCGAGAAGGTGGGGAGATGGAAACGGGAAGAAAATGGTGGGGAGGGGAAGAAAACGGTGGAGAATAAGAGGCTGGGAAAAAAGAGGATGGGGAGAGGAGAAGAGAGTGGGAAGAACACGGCAGCAGACAGACGCTGCTGCGAGAAGGTGGGAGGACGTGGGAAGAAAACGGTTTGAGGAGGAGAAAACGGTGGGGGGAAACAGTTTTGAGGAAGGCGCCTGGAGAAGACGGTGAAGGGAGAAGACGGCGCGGGGAGGAGAGGGTGGGGAGAGGAAGAGGGAAGAAGGGGGTGAGAGGAGAGAAAATCGCGGCAGGAAGACGCTGCTGCGAGAAGAAGGTGGGGAGATGGAGGCCACAAGAAGATGGTGGAGAATAGGCTGAGAAAGAAGACGATGGGGAGAGGAGAAGAGGGTGGGAAGAGACTGCAGCAGACAGACGCTGCTGCGAGGAGGTGGGAAGACGGGAAGGAAACGGTGCGGGGTGAGGAAGAAAACGGTTGCGGTAATAGGCCGGGAGAAGACGGTGGAGGGGCGGAGAGAAGAGGGAGCGGCGGGAAGGCGCTGCTGCGGGAATAGGCGGGAAGGTGGAGGGGGAAGCGAGCGGGTGGAGGGGAGGGTAATGGAGGCCGTGGGGAGAGGGAGGTGGGAGGAAAAGGTGCCGCCACAGGAACCGGTGCTGCGAGGAGGCGGAGAGACTGAGGGGAAGAAAACGGTGGGGAAGGGAAAAAAAACTGCGGAGGAGAAGAAGGTGCGGTAAGAAGACGGTGGGGAGAGGGCAGCAGAGGATGCGGGAAGACCGCGGTGGGGAAGGAGGAGGGGAGAAGACGTTGAGGAAGGAGAGGGGAAAAAAGGTGGGGAAGGGAGGGGTGGGAAAGGAGAAGGGTCGGGAAGGAGAGGGGAGGGAAAGGCCAGAAGGTGGGGAAGAAGACGGTTGGAAAGGGGAGAGGGAGAGGGGAAGAAAAGGGTGGGGAGGGAGAAGGGAAGAGGACGGGTTGCGGGGAAGAAGGGAGGAGAAAGTGGCGAAGACGACGTTGGGGAAAGACGGAGAGGGGAAAAAGATCGGTGGGAGAGAAGAGGATGAGGCAGGGAACGAGGTGGGGAGAGGGGAAGAAAAAGGCAGAAAGACGGGCTGAGAGAGAAGACAGTGCTGGGAGAAGAGGGGAGGGCGGAGGGAGGGAGAAGGGAAGCGGGGAAAGACGGTGGGAGAAGGTGGTGGGGGAGAAGAAGGCAGCGTGGGAGAAGAGTTGGGGGGAAAAGAAACAACAGTGATACTAATGTTTAAACGTCGTCTTGGAGCAAAGGAAGCAAGTGCTGCTTTAGAGTCCCGGCCTCACTTTGTTCAATAAAATCCCACTTCCAAATATTTTGCGATTGCAGTGTGATTCATTTTTAGTACTTAGATCCAGAGCAGTCTCGGATTGTTAAGTGACAGTGCTGTCAAATTGCATGCTGTTCACCAGCTATAAACGAAAACATCACATTTCCTTGAAGCGCAGTTTAATATGTAATTAAAAGACTTTTCCTAGAGGCTCACTGGGGAAAAAATAGAGGTGTGTACCTTTGGCATTGAACATGGAATCTCTGATTTTAGACTGCATTTGTTTCCCCAGATCTTTAAGATTGTGGCTGAAACATGACTGTGAATACGGCATTCATTTTGTGGGCAGTGCATATTATTTTAGCAAAGATAGGATAAACTGATAAGCCTATAAGAAAATGTGATTAATTCAATTAATTCACTCATATAAATTTAGGTTTCCTTACTGTAAAAAACCCAAAAAGTTGAATTGCCTTAGTCTTTTAACATCATGCTTAGAGTCAAGAGGATTTGTCAGTGCAATCCTGTAATGCTGGTGTTGCATTATGCCTACATAAAATACACGTTAAACCTAAATGTTGCTTTTTTATTTGGCATTGTAGAACTTCATAGAAGTTTATGTGTATTAATACAGGTGAACTTGACATAGATAATTAATTGGCGTATGGTAACTTATTGCTTGTAAAATAAGCGGTTAAATGTAAAGATGTAAATACATTTTATATTACCCTATAGTTTTTTAAAAATATTTTCTTGTTTTGTATTCTAGTTTAAAATCCTGGAATACCTACTGATATCTTATTTCCCGTGAAAGGTCTTCAGCTAACTATATTGTATTTCCAAGCAAATGTCTGTACCAGAACATCAAGTGTAGAAATGAAGCAAAATCTGTATTTTAAGACAGTTGCAGTGGCTCGCATCTGTAACCCTAGCATTTTGGGAGGCCAAGGCAGATGGATGGCTTGAACTCAGGAGTCCCAGACCAGGCGAAACCCTGGCTGTACAAAAATATACAAAAATTAGCCGGGCATGGTTGTTGCACGTCTATTTTATTCAATCAAATTGAAGGTTTCATTTACATCTGGAAAACAAAATGATTTAATGTACTAATAGAAAAAATAACCTCATGCCCAAAAGGGGTTCACTTACAGCACACGTTCATTCATACTATCAGACAGTGGGTTAAACGTGTCTGAGCACCGCCTATTGAGTCAGGAACACAAGTCAGTATCCGCACTAAATATTACCCAAGCTTTTCCCATCTGTAATACAGAGTAGCGTAGATAACTTAATGGACTTCATCTCTTTAATTTGTTGTGGAACACTAACATGACCTCCTCATATGTAATTAATTATCAATGCTGCTCTTAAATAGATGTTACCATCTGGATATTTACTAGACTTACCATGACTTAACTGCAGATATGTGATCCATATCTAATGTGTACTATACTAATTCTGTAATCTTTGATTATTAAGTCTCACATGGTGGTTTTGGTTTTAAAAAACCTCTTGGAGATCAGGTGGTTTGTGTTTTGCTTTTTGTGTTGTTATTTTACTGTGAAGTAACGTGGATAAAGATTCTGGAAGCACAACTGTGCACAGCCACCCAGTGAAAAGGTCCATTGTTAGTTCCCTCCATGCAAGCTTTGGGTATTTAACACAGCATCAGGCATAGGCAACCTTTGCAACATTAAAACAGGAAGTTGCAATTTGAGTCATTCTCAGTCACTGACAGTCTCTGTGCAAATTTAACAGCATGGTCACTATATACACATAGGACAGTGTTGGGATTGGCTTTTTAAAACAAATTATATCCTTTTGCCAAAAAAGAAAGAATGTGCATGATAATAACTGCAAGTCACCATGCTTTCTTAAGAAAGACGGTATCTGAAAAAGATATATGAAAAAAAACTACATTTGCCTCTTTAAAAACATTCTATGTTATTGTGGAAGCAACGTCACAGAAAAAACGGTTAGAAGAAATCTGAATCAGCATGAAATAAAATATTTTGAGGGTTATTGAACACTGTTCATTTTCATGAAAATAGAACAAGGTTATTTATTTAGCACAGGTATTTCTGTAATTGTGATACATTAGCAAAATTAGCTGTATTCTGCAGTGCTCGATCTTGCTCTCTGTGTGAAATGGCCTACCACTAATACAAGGAAATTGGTTGTGAAACATGTACTGTAGAATTAAGTTCAAAATGTATCTGTGCCTAAATCACTTTATTTTGTTAAATAAAATTTGGTTTCCAACATTTTTTTTCTCCAGAAAAGCACAATCTGCTAAATTCTTAACCAAGTGGAAGAGAGAAAATGTTCAAGAAAAACAAAGCAATTGTGCACGTCACACTATAGTTGAAAGTGTTCTGATACTGAAGCTATGTCCAGTATTTTAAGCTGCTTTTATACAGTGATTACTTGTACATTAATCTCAGAAGATTCTAGATAGAAATTCAAAGGCCTTGGGCCCAGCCAATTAAATGTGACTCTCTGAGAGAATCCCAGTGATACTCACTTTCCCCTGTTCCGATCATTGATCAGATGGTTAAGGATGCATGAAAGATACGTGATTTTTAAAAACAAGATAATGTTATTTAAAATATCAGTGTTCAGTGCTTGCATTTGCAAAGAACATAAATATTAGATGATACTGAGGACATTCCTTAATAATCAGCAAAGGTAAAATGTATTGTTGTTCTTTTGATTCTGAAAAAAACGGAGAGGGTTACCATGAAATTATTAATATTTTACTGACCTTTGTTACCAAATCACTGAATTCAAAAGCAGAATTGCCGAAGTCACTGGAGTTTGATACTTCAGGATTGATGGTTTTGGTTGAATTCTTTAAAAAATCAAATAAAACTATAATTACATGATATAAACAACTATGCTCATTTGTTTCAATAGAAATTAAATATATATCCTTACAGTATTCTTAGGTCAAAGAGTCAATTGGATGGTTAACAATACTACTTCCCAGTCAATTTCTTTGTCACTGTTAAGATAAATCTCCAGAGTTTGGATGGTTTTTAAAATAAGATATGACTTGTAACTTACATAGGTATGAATTTGATAGTTATATTTTGATTTGTCATAGACAAAATACTGAATGATTATAGAAAATTGTTTCAATATGTCAAATTAGTTCCATGGCACCTGCAGTTATGTAACTGTTAGTACCTGTGGGGAGGGGCCTTTCTTTTCTTAATTCTCAAGCCCATAAGCAATCATTGACAATACTCAATTCTCATTCCTTTTCTTGGGGCCACATAAAATTTAATATCTGTCTCTATTTCTAGAAAACTCTAGAAAAACTTCCTATCATGAGAGAGTCTTTTTTCAGACAATATAATAGTTTTTCAGGGATGCAACTGTTTGGATAGGTATTTTCAGTTTGGAGTTGTAAAATCATTTTCTATCATCTCAACTATTCCATATATCAGCAGTGTTTTGGACTGTGACACAACATTTTATTTTTCATTTTATTCACTTGGAAAAAATCAAATAAAAACTACGCTGTTGATTTAGGAATCAGAGTATTTGCTGTTTGATACAGAGTAGGAACACTGCAATGACTTCAAGAAAGTGATGACATTCTTCTAGACTGAAAAATGCATGTGTCCTTGACGAAATAACAACTCTTTCTTGTACAGATCTTGTACACTCAGAAACTGCCTATTCAGAACATGGCACATCATAGAGACTTTAATAATTTTTAATAATTGTATTTGCCCATGTTTTCTGATTGTTCTATTTCACTGTGAACTCTCAGTACCAACAATTAATAACAGATAATTTGGAGGCTGGTGTTTAGAAGTGATTGATGACACCGGTTACAGGTATCTTTGTTTCTTCTCCACTCCATTCTGCGCTGCAACAAAAAATAAGACATAAGTAGAGACATTTTATTTGCAGTATAGAATACATTCAAATTAGGTGCTTGCACAGACATTTTGACAAATATTGCCATTTCTCTTTTAACACATAGGTCCTTGGTAAGCACTGCTTTTTAACACCAGTTTAAAATAGTTCTTAATTCTTTTCATCTAACCATTTACAATATAAAATTTCAAGAATGGCACAAAGAAAAAATTATTCTTCAAAACAATATTATCAGACAAGAATATTTTTATAAGATAACTTTGTGAAGTCAACAACAAAGCATCACAAATGAGAGAAAATTTCAAATACTATTTTTTATGAGGAATAAATGTCAGATTTATGCTTCTGATAAAGACAGACCAGGTATCCTAGAATATTTTAAATTAGTTTTTGTATGTAAAATAACATTTTAAAACAAATCAGGGCCAGGCACGGTGATTCATGCCTATAATCCGAGCACTTTGGGAGGCCGAGGCGGGTGCATCACTGAGGTCAGGAGGTCGAGACCAGCCTAGCTAACATGGCAAAACCCCGTTTCTACTAAAAATACAAAAATTAGTAGTGGCATATGCACCTGCAGTCACAGCTACTCGGGAAGCTGAGGCAAGAGAATCCCTTGATTCTCAGAGGCAGAGGTTGCAGTGAGCTGAGATTGTGCCACTGCACTCCAGCCTGGGTGACAGCAAGACTCCATCACAAATAAATAAATACATAAAATAAAAATAAAACAAATTGGAGGTAATAATTTAATTTTTTAAAACACTAACTGAGTTAATGCAAAGCCAGGAATTGTCAGGCTGAGATTTGGAGAGAAACAGCATCTAGAGAAATAAGAGCTGCTTTGCCCTGGAGCCATTTGTTACTTCAGATGGGATATCTACCAGGTTGTGTTAAACCTCTGCTATTCTTGCAGAGGCCCCCAGTTTGGTCATGGATATTAAAGGCTGCTGGTGCATTAAAGCTGTGAGAAGGAATCAGAATTCACCCAGTCACCACAGCGGGCTGGCTGCTCTCCACCTGAGTGCCCCAAAAAGGTTCCAACTCCAAATTTTTATGAAAGTAATTCAGGACTTGACTGTCCTTATCCTTCTGGCATGAGCAAATAGCAATCATTTGAGAAACAAAACTTTATTCGGACCTCTAAAGACAGCCAAAACCGGTTGTTCACACACTATATTTTGTACATTTGCTCAAAGATATGAGGGTCAATGAAGAAAAAAAGACACTGTGAGAAGAAATAAACAGACGCCAAGGAAAAAGAAAAAAAATGTGTCAAAGCAACTAGAATTACTATATTCAAAGACATGAGGTCAAGCCTGGAAACTTCAAGAAGGAAGTGGAAACTAAAAGTGACAGGGTAAAAAAAACACAAAAATTCTAAGACTAAAAAATGTGAGGAAGAAAAAGGTGACTCAATAAATGAGTTTAACAGCAAATGAGACACAGCTGAGTAAAGAAGCAGTGAATTATAATCGGTATCATAAGAAACTAACCAGAAAAAATATGCATGTTTATACATACGTTCATAAAGATATATGATACAAGAGCTTAAGAGTCACTGAGGATATTTAATAATAAAATCTAATATACACTGAAGAAAAGATATGAAAATAAGAATGGGACAGAAAAATATTTAAGGACCCAATTGCTGAGAATTTTCTAAAATTAATGAAATGTAATAACCTGCAATTTCAGAAAGACAAACTCCTGGTAATGAAGCTGCAGAAAACCAAGAAACAAATAGAAATTAGTAGAGCTTCGCTGTGATGTAAGATATTGCTAGTCAAAAATTCCCTACACAACAAAAGTATCTTTTAAAAATAAAGATAACATTAAAACATGTTCCGATGAGTAAAAACTGACAGATTTTTTTTATTGGCAAATAGACCCTAAAAGAAATTCTAGATTGTTTATTAAGAAAGAAGAAAAGGCAAAATGATCACAAATAAATATTTTCAAGGATTCAGGGATGAACGGAGAGCAGCAGAAGTGGCAGATATCTTGCCAATACACAAATGGACTAAATCAGCAATGCCTTGGGGGTATTAAATACACAGCACAGACCCAATTCACACACAAGTACAAGTACATGTGAGAAGGGATAACAGGGCTGGGCACAGTGGCTCATGCCTACAATCCCAGCACTTTGGGAGGCTGAGGCAGGTGGATCATGAGGTCAGGAACTCAACACCAGCCTGGCCAACATAGTGAAATCCCATCTCTACTAAAAATACAAAAATTAGTCAGGCGTGGTGGTGGGCGCCTGTAGTCCCAGCTGCTTGAGAGGCTGAGGCAGGAGAATCACTTGAACCCAGGAGGCAGAGGTTGCAGCGAGCCGAGATCAAGCCACTTGCACTCCAGCCTGGGTGACACAGCCAGCCTCTGTCAAAAAAAAAAAAAAAAAAAAAGGATAATAGAATTAAGGTCCTTCCTTGCATTTTCTAGAATAATGGTAAAAGTATTAATAACTTAAATTTTGGTAAGTCAAAAATATATTGTAATTTCTAGTAAATTACTAACAGGAGAGTAAGAGTGTATAAATTCCAAACCAGAGGGAATAAAATGAAAAAATGAATGTTTAAGAAAATCTACATGCATCAAAAAAAGGCAAGAAATGCCGAGAAAAGGCAACAAAAAGCAGGCAAGACAAAAAGCACCTGAGAAAGTGGTAGGAGATTTCACAGCGACTACTTTTGAGAGTAAATTGTGATCGGGGAAATGGCAGATGGGAAATTCTAGACTGTTGAGGATACTTGATCTGGGTATTGAATTTATGGATGTTTATTTCATAATTATTTTGATCTGGGTATTAAATTTATAGATGATTAATTCATTTAAGCAGTATATTCTTATTTTTTGCAGATGATTACAGTCTAAAATTTAAGAATGACAGTTGACCTTGCTGACTTGGAGCAGTCCATGTTTTTTGCTCTTATTTTCAAGGCATTGTGTTATTTTATGAGTTAGGGAAAGCTTAGCAGATGGACGCAGTGGAAATATGATGATGTTAGGAAATGCATGTGCTCTGAAAATAGGGAAGGACAGAAATTCATGAAAGCCAAGTAACATGAGTAGTACAAGGTGGAATACTATACCTACTAGCAGAAAAAAGAAAATTCTTATTTACATTAAAACAACTAGACATTTCCTTTAAGAACTTAAACCCATAGTTCCCAAGGGACAAATACTGTCTTTCTATCATTTCTTTCTTTAAATTTGTGGATAAACGTGATCCTTGGTAGCCCTTGATGATATAAATAAAATTTGAAAGAGTTGGTAAGGGTCCATCGAACCTCTGAATTTCCAGATTCAGAGGTTAAGGGAAAAAAATACGATCGATAATGTAACGTTCTTCTAGTCAAACATGACACAAATTTTAAAAGAGAGACATACATTTTTATTAACTTAGTAATGGTCTCTGTATTGAGTTGATGGTTAGTTTTCAATCTTTTTTCAACTTGAGTCTTCCTGGAGAGCAAGTATGTAGTCTTGAAAATGGAATAAAAATTACAGTACAAAAGAATAAAGACAAATTTTCAAACTTTTTGGCATCAGGAACTCCTTAAAATCTTAAAAATTATTGGGGACCACAAAGTGATTTAATTTATCTTCATTATATGTGTAGGTATTTACCATATTAAAATTGAGTCTAATAATGTGGAAGAAGCATATGAGTTGACTCAAAGCAATGATGACAAACTCATTATGTATTAACATAAGCAACACATTTGCATGAGAAATTAAAGAAAATGGATATTCATGTGAAGAGTGATTAGTTTTATTAAGCTCTTTAATATCTGATTTAATAGATTATAGCTGGATTATCATATTTAACTCCACATTTAATCTGTTAAAATATGTTATTGAGGCCGGGCGCGTGGCTCAAGCCTGTAATCCCAGCACTTGGGGAGGCCGAGACGGGAGAATCACAAGGTCAGGAGATCGAGACCATCCTGGCTAACACGGTGAAACCCCGTCTCTACTAAAGAATACAAAAAACTAGCCAGGTGAGGTGGCGGGCTCCTGTAGTCCCAGCTACTCTGGAGGCTGAGGCAGGAGAATGGCGTAAACCCAGGAGGCGGAGCTTGTGGTGAGCTGAGATCCGGCCACTGCACTCCAGCCCGGGCGACAGAGCGAGACTCCGTCTCAAAAAAAAAAAAAAAAAAAAAAAAAAAAAATATGTTATTGAGTTTAAACAAGTGTATGAAAAAATCTGGTCTCACAGAGAAAAATAGTTGGATTAATTTTACTCTAAAATCTGTTGTTCCATCTTATACTTTGTTTTTTTTTTTTTTTTTTTTGAGACGGAGTCTCGCTCTGTCGCCCAGGCTGGAGTGCAGTGGCCTGATCTCAGCTCACTGCAAGCTCCGCCTCCCGGGTTCACGCCATTCTCCTGCCTCAGCCTCCCGAGTAGCTGGGACTACAGGCGCCTGCCACCTCGCCCGGCTAGTTTTTTGTATTTTTTAGTAGAGACGGGGTTTCACCGTGTTAGCCAGGATGGTCTCGATCTCCTGACCTCGTGATCCGCCCGTCTCGGCCTCCCAAAGTGCTGGGATTACAGGCTTGAGCCACCGCGCCCGGCCGCTATACTTTGAATTAAGTTTTATCCATGCCCAATTTTATAATGTCACCCATTAGACGTAGTTTCACGGAGTTAAGGAGATCTTTTAAATGTTGGCACATTTCAGCCGGGCGCGGTAGCTCAAGCCTGTAATCCCAGCACTTTGGGAGGCCGAGATGCGTGGATCACGAGGTCAGGAGATCGAGACCATCCTGGCTAACACGGTGAAACCCCGTCTCTACTAAAAATACAAAAAACTAGCCGGGCGAGGTGGCGGGCGCCTGTAGTCCCAGCTACTCGGGAGGCTGAGGCAGGAGAATGGCGTAAACCCGGGAGGCGGAGCTTGCAGTGAGCTGAGATCCGGCCACTGCACTCCAGCCTGGGCGACAGAGCGAGACTCCGTCTCAAAATAAATAAATAAATAAATAAATAAATAAATAAATAAATAAATAAATAAATGTTGGCACATTTCATTATACAATGTCAAATAAACAACAGCTTTGTTAAATCATTGCCAGCCTAACCAGAAAGATCTTTAGGTGTTTGGACAGCAGTCTGGCTCACAGTAGTTATAAAGTTTCCCAAAATTCTTGTTTTTAATTCAAATTTTAAATTTTATCACTGACATATAGGATATTTCCGTTTTTCTTGAAGTGAGAAGCTCAGTTTTTCACTTTTATTCAGTCTTTACCATCTAGTAAATGTCACTTCTGTTCTTAAGAAATCTGGAATCCTCTGGGACTACTTTCTTTCTCTCATAAACCAAACCAATTCATCAGTAGATCGTGCTGGTGATTCTTTTAAAACATATTGTGAATCCAGGCATCTCTGACAGGTCTACTGCTGCCACCCCGCCCAGCCACTATCATCTCAGGTCTCGATTGGTAGTAGCCTGTCCTTCTAGATGCTTTTCACTCCTTGTATTGTCTGTTCCTTTTGTCTTTCCATGAAGCTACCTAGCTGATTTTTCAAAATATCATTTAAAATGTCACCTTTGGCTCACGTTCTTTGAATGGGGGCAAAACTCATGTTTTCTTTTTTTAAAAAATAACTTTTAAGTTCAGGGTACATATGCAGGCTCCACAGGTACACTTGTGTCATGGGGGCTTGTTGTATAGATTCTTTCATCATCCAGGTATTAAGCTTAGTACCCACTGGTTTTTCTTCCCACTCTTCTCCCTCCTCCCACCCTCCAGGCTTCGAAAGGCCCCAGTGTTTGTCGTTCCCCTCTATGTGTCCATGTGTTCTCATCATTTAGCTCACACTTATAAGCTTGCTAAGGATAATGGCCTCCAGCTCCATCCATGTCCCTGCAAAGGACATGACCTCAATTCTTTTTTTTAATGCTGCATAGTATTCCATGGTGTATATATACCACATTTTCTTTATCTAGTCTATCCTTAATGGGCATTTGGGTTGATTCCATGTCTTTGCTATTGTGACTAGTGCTGGAATGAACATACACATGCATGTGTGTTCATAATAAAATGATTTCTATTCCTTTGGGTATATAACCGGTATTGGGATTGCTTTGTTGAATGGTATTTCTGTCTTGGGTATTTGAGGAATCACCACTGTCTTCCACGATGGCTGAATTAATTTCCACTCCCACCAACAGTGTGTAAGTGTTCCTTTTTCCTCCACAACCTTGTCAGCATCTGTTAGTTTTTGACTTTTTGGTAATAGCCATTCTGACTAGTGTGAGGTGGTATCTCATGGTGGTTTTGATTTGCATTTCTCTAATGATCAGTGATGTTGAACGTCTTTTCAAAAGAAAACTCATTTTTCTTGCACTGTTGAGCTGATTACCATCAGTTTCAAACCTCCCCCCTTACTCTGCTCACCGGCGTTGCCTTGTCTGTGGCACGGTGTGAAACTTCATCTGTAGCATCTGCTAGAGGGACGCTGGAGAAGGTTGGGGCTCTTTCTAGTTCTGAGTGTTCCTCTTACCTTGCCCTTGTGGGGGACTACAGCCAACGGTGGCCATCACCTCTCTGGGGACAGAGCAGGTCACAGGCAGCACGTAGTGGAGCAGCTTCCCAGTGTTTTGTCAGTGTAGCACCTCAGCAAAATTCTCTGCTATCAAACAGGCCACATCCTCACCCTCTCCAAGGAGGCCTAGTGCTCAGTTCTGGTGCGTGCAGGGGATTCTTCCAGATTGGTTTCTTCTGCAGTGCTTGCCTGAAGCTCTGGAGAGTGCGGTGGCAGCTCCCTGATTTTGCTGTCCCTATTCTGTGTGTGTGTTTGCTTTGCCTTTCACAAGTTTGTCCAACCCATAGCCCAGGGCTGCTTTGAATGAGGCCTGACACAAATTTGTAAACTTTCTTGAAACACTATGAGATTTTTGGCTGGGTGCCCAGTGGTTCACGCCTGTAATCCCAGGACTTTGGGAGGCCGAGGAAGGCACATCACTTGAGGTCAGGAGTTCAAGACCAGCCTGGTCAACATGGTGAAAACCCATCTCTCTCTACTAAAAGTACGAAAATTAGCCGAGTGTGGTGGCACATGCCTGTAATCTCACCTACTCAGGAGGCTGAGGCATGAGAATCGATTGAGTCTGGAGGCAGAGGTTGCAGTGAGCCGAGATCATGCCACTATACTCCAGCCTGGGTGACAGAGTAAGACTCTGTCTCAAAAACCAAAACAACAGGCTGGGTGCAGTGGCTCACGCCTGTAATCCCAGAACTTTGGGAGGCCGAGGCAGGCAGATCACAAGGTCAAGAGATCGAGACTATGCTGGCCAACATGGTGAAACCTCGTCTCTACTAAAAATACAAAAGTTGGCTGTGCCTGTGCCTGTAGTTCCAGCTACCCGGGAGGCTGAGGCAGGAGAATCCCTTAAACCCAGGAGGCGGAGGTTGCAGTGAGTCGAGATCGCGCCACTGCACTCCAGTCTGGCAACAGGGTGAGACTCTGTCTCAAAAACAAACAAACAAACAAAACAACAACAACAAAAAACCCACAACAAACAAAAAATCACTATGAGTTTTTTTTGTGTTTTTTTTTGTTGTTGTTGTTTTAGTTTATTAGCCATCATTAGTGTTCATGTATTTTGTGTGTGGCCGGAGACAATTCTTCCAATGTGGCCAAGGGAAGCCAAAAGATTGGACACCCCTGCTTTAAGAGATAATTCCCTGAAATAGTTAACAGTTATTTACGTTCAATTTTCCTTATTCAAATCACTGTGCAGTTTCAGTCTCCTGGTTGGACAGTAACTGACCACAATGTCTTCCAAGGCCCTGCATTATTTAGTTCGTCGAATTGCTCTGAAACTGTCGTCTACCATCCTCCCCTTATGCACTTTGCTCTGGCCTCAGTGATAGACACGTTCTTCCTAGAACATCCTCCTTCTTAGATTTGTCTTACTTTTTGCCTAAAATCTTCTTCTTGCTTTTCAAAGGTCTCATTAGCAGAATTTTCCACATATGATATAAAATAGTGCTTCCAATACAACACTTCCTCTCTCCTTTAGCGTGCTTCATTTTTCATAAAAGTTCTTGTAACCATATAACATGTTACAGTCATTTATTTCCTGTCTCTCTGACTCTTCTCACTGGAAAGTTATGCCCTTGACAGCATACACAGTCTGTTTTGTTCCTGGTTAATCCTTGTGCCTGCACCTCCATATAATCTAGCACACAGCAGACAATTAAACAGCTGAGAGTTAATGAATAAATGAAGTAGTATACTTCCTAGATGAGAAAACTGAGACTCAAAAATGATAAGTACCAAATCAGTATAACATAAAAGTTAGGAGTTTAAGCTCTTTGCGGAGAAATGTGGGTTTAAATGGGAGTTTTGCTACATCCTACTAGTGTAACGTACATATATTTCATAAATTCTCTGTGCCTCATTTTCCTTATCTGAAAAATGTGGATTAAATGGTAACTAGTTTATACTGTGGCTATGTAGAGTAAATAAATTATGTATATAATATGCCTAGTACAGTGCTTGACACACATTAACAATTCCACATATTTAGTTATTTGTACAATTATCTGTAGCTGCAAAATATAAATGCAGTCTCGTCATCTTTCTGGAGAGATAGCAAGAGAAAGATTAAGTTTATAAAACGTCTAAACAATGAAAACTATATTATTGAAGTAAAATGCCTAAACAAGGGCTGCTTTTAATATCAACTAATTAGTAGCTGCCTGATAGTAGGAAACGACTCTAAAATCAAGTAGACAAGAAAATGGTTGGGGAGGCTGACCGAATCCTACGCTATACTGCATGTTCAGTAACCGTGTCACAGCAGTGATGCCATATTGCTTTTCTTTGAATCGTGGCATCACAGATGAGAACCGAGGGACTAGATAGATCATAGATAGATAGGTACACACATACATGCAAACATTCGCACATATCTACATACGTAGATAGACATATATGGATAGAGAGATTTTTTTAAACTGCTGAACAGAAATCCATTGATCTATGAAAGTGAAGGACAAATACGGTTGTATAAAGAGTCTTTGAATGAATTTTCAGCAGATATAGATCTTTTTGTGTTGAAAGAGAAGATCACTCTTGCCTTTCTTTTGTAAACACAGGTCCATGATTGACTAAAGCGATTATATGAAAACTGAGCATTTTCATTCTGTATCTAGTTTTAGAAATTGAGGGAAACGTCTGTTGTGAAATATTTAAATTTCTGAACCTAGTTTACCTTTGAAAATAGGCCTTACTTGACACCGAATCGTTCTCTAAACACCACATGCCTTACTTGACTCCATATCGCTCTCTAAACATCATGTGGGGACCTCTTGCCCTTCTCCTTTGAATGTAATGGGTATTTTATTTTGGTTAAATATTTTCTAGCAGACCCTTGAATCACCTTGCTTTGATATTTCCATATCAGCCTCCAGAGTAGCTGGGACCACAGGCATACACCCCCATGCAAGGCAAATTTTTATATGTTTTGTAGGGACAGGGTTTCGTCATGTTGGCCAGGCTGGTCTCACACTTCTGACCTCGAGCAATCTGCCCACCTCAGCCTCCATGGATCATGGAGAGCACTTTTCATCATTCTGCATTATATGCCCCAGCCCAGCCCAGGGGAACCTGGGAGGTGCTCAATCCATAATGCTGGCTGTTCCCTGGCCAGAAGAGCTCTTGGCGGCTCTGTGAACCCACCTCGATGACCCTGGCCTCTGCCCTGGGGAAGCTCTCATCCCTCTGGATTGCCCATCTCCCCTAGGACCCCTGTAGCCCCGAAAGGCCTTACTTAACACTGAATAGTTCTCTAAACACCACATGCCTTGAGTCCGTATCGCTCTCTAAACATCATGTGGGGACCTGTTGCCCTTCTCCTTCATGACCTGTAGGGCAGGGCCAAAGGGAGGAAGCAGCCTCAGAACACACAAAAGACTCCCTGCCCCAAATGGCAGTCAACCCACCGTCAGCACTTCTGGAAGGAAAGGAGGAAGGTTTCCTTCTGCAGAAAGCTCCTTTTTTGCCTTGTTTCTGAAACCAGGAAGTGTCAGCAGAGTCCAGTGCACCTGTGGTGTCTGAGTCACTGTCTGTGCCCAGGATGTGTGTCTGACCACAGCCCCCACCCCCAACCCGGACTCGATGCTCCCTCCAGCTGGAGTCCTGGGCTCCTGACATGGACTGGCCTGTTTGTCCTGCCTTGGCCAAGTATGGGAGGGCCTTACCTTGTATTCCCCTGGGTTCTCAGTCTTGACTTCCTCAATGTCTAGAAGGAGTGAGCACGCCCAGTCCCTCACCCATGGGGAGAATTCCTCTGTAAACCCTGCGAGACAGAAACAGACAAAACGCTTTAGTGAGACAACACGGGGCAACCCTGGGAGGATCAGAGCCTAAGGGTTCTGGAAGTCTCCAGCCTTTGGCTCCTCGGTTCCACGGGAGAGGCAGGCCTCCTCTGACAATTGAAAGTGTGGAGGAGCACTCTGACCTGGACCTTTTCCTTTTTTCGGGTCACCAGGACGCGTCCATACCCCTGAGCTAGGGGTGGCCCAGGTCCTGGTATTATTAGGTTTTCTCCCAGAAAGGCGATGCTTGCATGGATGGGCCAAAAGCCTGGCAACCAGGTCTGGTGTCCTGTGGGTGAGGACAGGGTGCCACCCACCCGCTGAGAGGCAGACGGTGCCAGGTCACGGCCATGGGCACCTGTCTCCTGGCTCTGCAGAGAGCAGTCATGGGGGCCACTCCCTCCACCATGTTACCTTCTTGCTGTTCTTATATTTGGCCAGTCTCTAAGCATCTTCGGCCACTTGTCAGTGGTTTTATTTCCTGACCTCCTTGCTGTCAGTGAGCCAGGATGGAGTTAGCGGAGCTGTCTGGCCTCTCTGGTAGCGGCCCATGGATGCTGGGTCCTGGACTCCAGGAACTGGAACGAGCCAGGAAAGGGCAAACCCTGGGAGGCTGAGACCCTCTGATAGAACGGGCACCAGTTGCTTGGCCCCCTGATGCCAGGAGTCAGCTTTCTCAGACCACAAAACCCTGTATTTTGGTTGTTTCCAAGTCTTCAGCTGGGATCCTGGAATAAGAAGGCAGTAAGGCAGTGACTTCTGAGCAAGACTGTGGTTCTTGGTTTGGGTTTTGATTGAACCACCACGGAGACAGAATCTTGGGTTCAGGTGGAGCAGGAACTGCCATTTCTCCCAGTGACAGTGTCACTCCCAGTCACCACCACTTCGGCCCACAGGCCACCCCCTCTGCCTCGCCCACCAGCCCTGGTTCCCTATCCCTGGGGCAGCCTCCAACGCAGTAGGCACAGGCTCTTATCTTCACCTTCAGGGCCCTGACAGGAGCCAGCTTCCTCTCACTGTAAGGCAACTCAGACAGAGCTGAGGACATGCCTGGGCCAGGAGCCATCCCCCTTCCTAAGGGGGCGTTAGCGCTCCCATTTGCCCTAAGTCTCAGACCGGAGGAAGGCACAGGGAAGGAAGGCAAGGACTTCCCTGTGGAGCTGGGCACCTGGTCCTCGTGAGGCACCAGGACCCTGGAAAATGCAAGCTCGAGACTGGCCTGGAGGGGACCACTCGGGGCCCGCGAGGGGCCTCAGGCTGCACAATGGGAATGCTCCTCCTGGGCTAGAGGCGGCACCCTCTGTGGCAGCTGAGAAAGTCCAGTCCTGAGACAGGATGGGTGCCGCCTAGGGTGGGTTGCCGAGCCCTGACTGACAGCAGTGCCTTGGGATTGAAGGCATCACCCACCATTGTCCAGGAAGCATGGACTGAGAGCTGCCCAGTGCCCTGAGGACACACCTGGAGCCCTTCCCACCTGACACTCCCCACGGACCTTGCAGGGTCTGACCTCCTAGCGTGCACCTGCCTCTCCCTGCACGCAGGCCACTGACCCTGCCTGTTCCCCATCTTCCCCCATCCTGCCTGGCCCAGAGTCTGTGGCCCTCTCTGTGGCCACTCTGGCCTTTCTGTGACCCTCTTCCTGCCAGAGCCTAGGCATGAGACTCCCAGGTCTTTCTCTGGGCTGCCCAGCATGCTGGGGAGAAACCTGGGTTGACAAGGGTGACCAAGGACTCTGCAGGCAGTAGGGACTAGACCCACCACCCCACCTCCAGCCAAAGCTGGTCTCAGGGCAGTCAGCCTTCATCCCCCGGCCTCCTCCCAGCCACTGCAGCAGCTGGGACATGGGGTGCCTGGCTGTCCTACCTGTGCTGACTCAGCACTCCCATCCACCCTGCGTGCTGCTGACTGAGCTAGCAGGAACCAGAGTCTCTGGAGGGCCACGCAGAGCCTTGGGGACTGACCAAGTACCCCCACTGAGGGGTCCCAGATGTGCCACTCACTGTTCCTTTCCCACCCCATCTGTTGTCTTCCCAAGGCTGGCAGCTACACCCTGGGCTGGCTTGGTTGAGGTGCATCTCAGAAGTGGCAGGTCTCAGGGGCTCACCCTGCTCCCCTCCACCAGGCTCCTCCCTCTCTCCATCCTGTGAGTCCTGAGGGGCCAGCTCCTGGCTGGGGTCCCCTTACCACGCCCAGATCCCTTCCCAGCACCACTCCCGGGCCTTCAGCTGCACGCTCTGTTGCCCCGCTGGCCTCACCATGAGATGCCCAGGCCAGGCCCTACCCTTCTTCTCCCCCAGCCTCTCAGGGTCACAGCCATTGATGTCCCCATGCCCCTCCCTATAGGATGCCTCAGTTGGGCCCCCTGAGCCCTCAGAGACCTGCTACACAATAGCCCACAGGCCAGGGGTCCCCTAGCCTGTGGCCACCACCCCCAGATCTCACCAGCACAGCCCCCAAGGGGACAGGGCCAGGCCCATAGGCTGTCCCCTCTTCTCCTGCTGATGTGAAGACCTAAGTGCTGAGAGCCCAGGGGTCAGACCCAGCCCCCTCTCTGTCCCACGCACTCTTCTGAGCTCCCTAGATTGGCCTCGAGGCTCTGCTCTAACCCTGACCACTGACTGGACCTGCAGGAGAGGCAGGGAGGAGCTCTGACCCTGGAGAGGAGGTTGGCCAGAGCCGGGGAGACATGTCCTGTCTCAGAGAATCTTTCTAAAAACAAAACCTGTCCCTGAGGTGAGACCGATGTGTCAGGGGACAGAGGACTCACCGCACAATCCCGAGGCGATAGGTAAATTTCCAGATGTCAACATCTCCATGTCCACTGCTGACCGAGCTCCCGTGCCTGTGACCCAGAGGGGTTCAGGGAGAGGGGCGCAAGATGAGACACTTAGGGTCCCAAGGGCATGGACAGCCTGTCCCGGCCCTGTGATCTTAGGGAGCCCAGGAGCCTTTGACCAGGCACAGTGAGGGAGACAAAGTCCCACCTCCCTCGAGGGAGCGGCCCTACCTATACCTGCTCATACTTGTCAATAATGTCCCCTCACCCATGCACATGCAGGGTATCCATGACCTCATCCATCACCATCCCACAAGACCAAGTCATCCAATGGTTCTGCTGTACCCAATGCTCCAGAAAACACCCAAACCAGCCCTGCCACACCCCTAGACACCCTCTGGCCCGAGGAGCCCCATTCTACCACCCCTTCCAGGTGACAGGGGGCCAGACCCAGTGACCCCACCCCTCCTCAGTCTCTGGAGTCCTTGCATCCCACCTGGGGTGGGCTCCTTCCTGAGGACTTGAGCACAGGGCAACCTGGAAAGAGAGGCCTATTGTCTGCAAGTGCTCTTAGATCGATACACACCTGCCCCGGCAGGGCAAACGACGTCCACCTGCCGAGCGTCAAGGGTTCACGTGAGCTGTTCTGGGCACCTGGAGGCAGATGGGGTCAGGACTGGACATCTGTATAGGATCAATTTCCATGAAGATGCCCAGTTTTCTGTAGGAAGCAAGATAACTGGTGACTGCTCCGTCCTACTCCAATTCTCACACACTCTGGCCTGGGAAACCGCTTCAGGAACAATGCCAGCCAAGCCAGGAGGGTGTTTGGTTTGGGGAAAATGGTCTATTGCATCCAAAGCAGCCTCTGTGCTCATGGAGAGCCTATCTCAGGTGGAAGGACGGTGGACTGTACAATTCCCAGCTGTCAATACAGTAGGGGGCTTCAATTTCCCAGGTCACCAAGAAAGAACAAGAGAACTCTGGGGCTTTGGTCCCAGAGAACACCCAGGGGGACCATCCCCACAAGGAGTGCTTGGGGCAAAGGAAGGGCAACGCCTCCAGGGGATCAGACAGAGGAAGGTCTGCTCGGGGAAGGTCCCAGTCCCCAAGCCCCTTTGACCAGGAAGGACAGTCATCACCCTCCAGGCAACCCTACAGAACTCCTTCATTTTCCACAACTGCCCAAGGGCAGAGGGCTCCCCACCCCACTCCTAGACGAAGGACCCCATGTGTCCAGTGGGGTCCACAGGGACCATCAGTGACCACATCTGAAGTCTGAATTCTTGGTGAGACCTCCTCCCACCTTAAGGCACAGAATTGGACTGAGAACCCCCGCCTCCCCACCATCCACAGGGCCTCCATTTTAGTGCCTCTTCCAGGGCCAGGCTCTGCCCCACTGAAGTCCAGAACCCCAGGGAGATTTGGAATCCAGGGCAGGGAGGCTGCAGATGTCAGGGCTTGAGTCCAGCACAGCACAGGGCAGGGCTGAGAGCACATCCCAGGCTCACATCTGGGTCCCTGGGCCAGTATCGGCTCCTCTGACCCTGGACAGCTCACTTGTCAAATGGGTGCATTTGGGGACAGCACCCACCCCACAGAGTTGCTGTGAGGATGCAGGAAACAACCGTCTACACAGTCAGTGCAGAATGGGCACCTGGTGAGTGCTCAGGGATGGCCCTCCTCGGCACCTGCCCAGAGGACAGCACTGCTCACCAGGTAGCGACTGTCACAGATCAGCAGGGAGGGAACACAGCAGGTCACACTCACCTGAGTCTACTGATCCAGCTGTGCCTCTCACTCAGGAAAGCCTCCCCTGCACAGAACCAGATACTGCTGTGTGTCTTGTCTCCAAGAGCTGCAGACACAGAGAGGGCAGGCAGGTAGACAGGTGGGGTACTCAGCACCAGTGACATTGTGGAGTCATGGCACCCATTACAGAGGGCCCTGCCTGGGTCAGCAGGGTCCAGAGTCAGCATCCTCCCGTCCCTGAAGTTACAACATGCGTGTGTGCAGCGTGTTTGTGCAGGTGAGCATGCACATGTATGTGAGTGCACTAATGTGTGGATGCATGTGTCACTGCTCTGGCCAGACCTGGCTGCCCAACTCAAGTATGCACCCAGATCCTTGTCACTGTCATCACCCCCAGGTCCCGTAGCTAGCATCAGAACATCTATGTGTCCTCCCCAATCGCAGACCTCCCCATCTGGGGCAGTCCTGGGGATGTAGGTGGGGGATGGGTGGCTGACAGTTGAGGGCAGAGGGTGTGCCCCTTCCTTAGCAGGAGACTCAGCTAGGGTGTAACGTGCTAGGTCTGTGTGGCAGGGCTGGATTCCATATACCTCCTCACCTCCTCCTCCTAGTAACCCTCTGGAGTGCCATGACTCCTCCCTGCTATGGATGGAGGAAAGTGATTGATCTGCCGGAGACATTCTGCTGGAGACGTGAAACTAAGTGATCCTTCTTTCCACAATAAACTGGAGGGTCAAAAGAGGCAAGAGTAGGTCAAGGTCTTTTAAAAGCCATACCTGAAAGGTTTCCAATAACAGTTGATTTGGTGGTAACTCAATCACACAAACAACCGCAACAAAAGACTCAACTATCAGAGATTTTAGGATCGCCTCAAAAACACCATCTAACATTAGGGAGTTCAAAAAGGCATGAAGTTTCAGAAATCAAACTTTATTTAAATGTCATTTGCATAGACTGGTAATTTAACAGTATGAATAAATCCTAAGGCAGAAGACAGATTGGAGACCCTGGGGCACAAGTGCTGAGTTTGGAAGATTTGATGCTGTACCCTTTGAAGCCCCCACCTGGTCCCCATACCCCTTGCCTGCCTGTTAAGAAGAGCCCGTCCCAGGGAGCAAATCGGGGGCAAATAGCCCAGAAGCCCAGTAGCCGAGAGACTACCATGCCTGGAGGAGGAGTCCACCTCTGGGAGCAGGAGGAGCTGCTGGAACCCTTATTCACAGGCTTCTTTTTTTGCTCTCATGGAAGAGCAGGCCGCCTCTGGGAGCAGGAGGAGCTATTGGAACTCTTTCTCGCAGCCTCCTTTTCCTGCTCTCAAGCACCTCCAACTTGCGGATAGATAGCTCCAGCACCAGCAGAATGAAAAGGTCCTGATGCAGCAGGGCTGTGGCTCTAGTAAATAAAAGAGGCCTCTCTTTAGTGAGGTAGAGGAGCCCAGGCTTAACACCCTGGCCTCCGACACCAAGGCTCGCACCATGCCCAGGACTAGGGACAGCGTGGGAGCTGCTGGCTGGAGCCTTGCTTGCAACCTCCTCTCTGCCACGTCTATCTCCAGCTACGCTCTCAGCTGCAGGGTTGAGGCCAGTGGCCTTGGCAGGTAGCATGAGGTCTGGCAGTTCCTCGCTTGGCTGGTCTTTGGCTATACCGGTGCAGGGCCCAGAGGGCTCTGGAGCTACCTCTAGCTGCAGTGCTGCCTCTGGATGGGGCCTTCCCCATACTGTGGGCTCTGGCTCAGTAGCAGGCACTGGAAGTTCCTCTCTCTCTGCACCTGCGGCAAGAGCTGAAAAAGGAGAAAGGGTCACTGACCAGTTTTTCTGTGTCTGAGCCTCAGAGTTCAATCCCTGCTGACCAGACCCCCACTGACCAGACCCCTGAACGGTAGTGCCGAGTCCCCTAGCAATGGCCCCTGTCAGTTGACAGACCTCTCCCTCCCCTCATCAGCACCCACAGGTGATTGAAAGTCTTCTCAGGACTGAATCCCAACTCCAGGACAGAGGGAGGGGCAGTTGGTCCCAGGCTCCGGGTGCTAAGCTTCATGCTTGTGCCACAAGGTCCTCTGGGCCCATCTCAAAGGGGGCGGTGATGTGGCCTGGCACACCTGGATGCACTGTGTGGGCCTATCCCTGAGCCACACAGCCAGAGGAACAGGAGGATGTTTGTCAACCCAGGCACCCCACTCTGCTGGGTCTCCCAGGGTCCTTCCCACGGAGGCCAGATTCAGAGACACAGAGCACAGAGGCCACAGGGTGACCGGCCCAGAACGCTGGAGACTAGGGTAGGGATGACACAAGGACTCTCCCCAAACAGCCAGAAGACCCTTTGCTAGTTTCTTGATACTTCATTTCTCACCGGCTACCCTTCCCCCACCAGGAATCCCCTTCATGCAGAGTCAATGAGGAGAGGAAGATGGTCACAGAATCCGTGGAAAGAAAGAAAGCAAAAGATGGGTGAGGAGAAGAGTTGGGAGTGTAGCATTGTAAGGGTCCTACACTATACAGATTATTTGAGGGCTGGCTGTGATTAATTAAAGGTGTGTCTTGTAGACAACTATTACACACACACACATTATACACACACACATTACACACACACACACACACACACACACACAGAGTCTTGCTCCGTCACCCAGGCTGAACTGCAATGGCCCAAACACAGCTCACTACAGCCTTGATTTCCTAGGCTCAAGCAATCCTCCCACCTCAGCCTCCTGAGCAGCTGGGACTACACGTGTGGGACCCCATGCCTGGCTGATTTTGAAATGGTTTCTTATAGAGACAGGATCTCGCTGTGTTATCCAGGCTCATCTGGACCTCCTGACCCCAAGCAATCCTCCAGCCTCGGCCTCTCAAAGTGTTGGGATTACAGGCGTAAGTCACTGCACTCGGCTTACACGTTTTTAAGAGGCATAAATATGAAAGTTATTTGCATAAACTGGTAATTTAACAGTATGAATAAATCCTAGGGCAGAAGACAGATTAGAGACCCCGGGGCACAAGTGCTGAGTTTGGAAGATTTGATGCTGTACCCTTTGAAGCCCCCACCTAGTCCCCATACCCCTTGCCTGCCTGTTAAGAAAAGCCTGTCCCAGGGAGCAAATCAGGGGCAAATAGCCCAGAAACCCAGTAGCGGAGAGACCTCCATGCCTGGAGTCCACCTCTGGGAGCAGGAAGAGCTGCTGGAACTCTTTCTCGCAGGCTTCTTTTTTTTTTTTTTTTTTTTTGAGACGGAGTCTCGCTCTGTCACCCAGGCTGGAGTGCAGTGGCGCGATCTCAGCTCACTGCAAGCTCCGCCTCCTGGGTTTACGCCATTCTCCTGCCTCAGCCTCCCGAGTAGCTGGGACTACAGGCGCCCGCCACCACGCCCGGCTAGTTTTTTTTGTATTTTTTAGTAGAGACGGGGTTTCACCAGATTAGCCAGGATGGTCTCGATCTCCTGACCTCATGATCCGCCCGTCTCAGCCTCCCAAAGTGCTGGGATTACAGGCTTGAGCCACCGCGCCCGGCCTCTCACAGGCTTCTTTTCCTGCTCTCAAGCACCTCCAGCTTGCGGATAGACAGCCCCAGCACCGGCAAAATGAAAAGGTCCTGATGCAGCAGGGCTGTGGCTCTAGTAAATAAAAGAGGCCTCTCTAGTGAGGTAGAGGAGCCTAGGCTTAACACCCTGGCCTTCGACACCAAGGCTCGCACCATGCCCAGGACTAGGGACAGCGTGGGAGCTGCTGGCTGGAGCCTTGCTCGCAATCTCCTCTCTGCCACGTCTATCTCCAGCTACGCTCTCAGCTCCAGGGTTGAAGCCAGTGGCTACAGCAGGTGGCATGAGGTCTGGTAGCTCCTCACTTGGCTGGTCCTTGGCTGTACCGATGCAGGGCCCAGAGGGCTCTGGAGCTACCTCTAGCCGCAGTGCTGCCTCTAGAGGGTGCCCTCCCCATGCTGTGGGCTCTGGCTCCATAGCAAGCACTGGAAGTTCCTCTCTCTCTGCACGTGTGGCAAGAACTGAAAAAGGAGAAAGGGTCACTGACCAGCTTTTCTGTGTCTGAGCCCCAGAGTTCACCTCTCTGCTGACCAGACCCCCACTGACCAGACCACTGAGGAGTGCTGCTAAAAGTCCCCTAGCAATGGCCCCTCTCAGTCCACAGACCCCTCCCTCCCCTCATCAGCAGCCACAGGTGACTGAAAGTCTTCTTAGGACTGGACCCCAACTCCAGGACACAGGGAGGGGCAGTTGGTCCCAGGCTCTGGGTACCAAGCTTCATGCTTGCACCACAAGGTCCTCTGGGTCCATCTCAAAGGGGGCGGTGATGTGGCCTGGCACACCTGGATGCACTGTGTGGGCCTATCCCTGAGCCACACAGCCAGAGGAGCAGGAGGGTGTTTATCAACCCAGGCACCCCACTCTGCTGGGTCTCCAAGGGTCCTTCCCATGGAGGCCAGATCCAGAGACAGCACAGAGGCCACAGAGTGACCGGCCCAGAACCCTTGAGACTAGGCTGGGGACGACACAAGGACTCTCCCCAAACAGCCAGAAGACCCTTTGCTAGTTTCTTGGTACTTCATTTCTCACCGGCTACCCTTCCCCCACAGGAATCTCCTTCATGCAGAGTCAATGAGGAGAGGAAGATGGTCACAGAATCCGTGGAAAGAAAGAAAGCAAAAGATGGGTGGAGAGAAGAGTTGGGAGTGTAGTGTTGTAAGGGTCCTACACTATGCGGATTATTTGAGGGCTGGCTGTGATTAAAGGTGTGTCTTGTAGATAACCATTACTCTCAAACACAGTATATATATATATATATATATATAGAGAGAGAGAGAGAGAGAGAGAGAGAGAGAGAGAGAGTCTTGCTCCGTCACCCAGGCTGAAGTGCAGTGGCCCAAACACAGCTCACTACAGCCTTGACTTCCTAGGCTCAAGCAATCCTCCCACCTCAGCCTCCTGCGTAGCTCGGACTACATGTGTGGGACCCCATGCCTGGCTGCTTTTGAAATGGTTTCTTGCAGAGACGGGATCTCGCTGTGCTATCCAGGCTGGTCTGGACCTCCTGCTCCCAAGCAATCCTCCAGCTTTGGCCTCTCAAAGTGTTGGGATTACAGGCATGAGCCACTGCACTCGGCTTACACATGTTTTAAGAGGCATAAATATGAAGGTCAGTGTTGCCATGAAGTCAGGAAGGGGTTGGCAAACTGTGGCCCACAATCCAGATGAAGCCCCACTCCTGCTGTGGTGAATAAAGGTTTATTGGAGTCACAGTTCCTCCCCTGTGTTCACTTCTTGTCTGTGGCTGCTTTGGGGCTGCAGTGGCGGACCTGAGTAATTGTTGAGTATGTGCAACAAAGACCACAGGGTCCATGAAGCCCAAGATGCTTACTACCAGGTCCTTTTCAGAAAAATCTTGCTGAACTCTGGGGAGAGGGCCAGGTGGCAGCAGGGAGGCCATTGGGGAGGCTGGTATAGTAATCCAGGCGAAAAATGGTGGGAGCTCAGATTAAAGCAGTCATGACAAATGGATGGAATCAGGATATGTTTTGGGGGTAGGACCAACAACACATGGATAAAATGGACAGTATTTAGGTATTTAGAGTTTCAGATTTTCTTTCTGCCAAAGGATCCCTTCCTTAAAAAAAATTATACAAAAGATCAATTAAAAAACTGACCAAAAAAACATGTCAACAAGATTGTGTGATTGAAGCTGGGGTTGAGCCTGGGTACCTTGTGTTTTCAGCACCCCTAACACCCCAGCTGTTCCAGAGGCACCCTACAGAGCCCCTTGGGTTCAGACAAGCAGAACTTGAAACTACAGATCGGAAGAAATAGAAATCTGCGCATCTTTCACACAAGCCGTAACATTCTAAGCCGCATCTTTGCAGCACACTGACGTGGGGCTACTTCACCCACAGCCAGCAAGGGATTGCACCAGTGCTGGGATTTGTGTCCACCCTGTTATAAGAAGGCAGCTGCTTGCGTGAGGCATGGCGGTGAGGAAACAATGCCACCCGGATCTCACCATTGGCTGTGTGGACTGGCTGTACCATGGGCCAGACGCATGTCTTGGGCAGACACTTTTTAGATGCCAACTTGCCTGTAGACAAAGATAACGCAGAGGTGGCCTCGGGGAGGGCCTGTGTGATGGGTTGAATTTGTCCCCTGAAATTCCTGTATTGATGTCCTTAGCCCCAGTGCCTGAGAATGTGATCTTATTTGGAGATAGCATCTTACAGAAATAAGCTAAAATAAAAAATGAGGTCAGTAGGGGGTACCCAATTCAATATGACTGATGTCCTTATAAAAGGGCAAATTTGGACACAGAGACATGCATAGAGGGAAGATGAGGTGAAGAGACACAGAGCAGGCCACCTACACGCCAGGAGAGAGGCCTGGAACAGAGCCTTCCTGGACCGCCCTGGAAAGAGACCTACACTGCCGACACCTTGATCTTGGACCTACAGCCTCCAGGACTGCGAGATAGTGAGATTCTGTTGCTGAAGCTGCCCAGTCTGTGGTACTTTAAGGGAGCCCTAGCAAACCAATGCAGCCTGGTAGCCCACAGATGGTGAAAAGATGGAAAGAGCAATGGAGACCCATGCTTCCTGTCTACACCTCCCAAAGTGTGCTACAGGATCCTTTGGTGGGCGTAGGTTTGCAAGATAATTTTGGTGGGGGTGGAGGATGGGTGAGGGTGCATAATTTCAGTGTACATTATCATGTGTTTAGCTTGTAAATGCTTATAAGAATAGTTAACCAACTTAAGGTTTATATGCTACTCAAGATACAGGTTTAAGTGCTAATAAAAATGGGTGCAAATGAAAACACTGTCCTGCTGTGGTCCAGAGAATCTCGATCTTTCTTTCAGAGAGACTTGCAGCTTTGAGCAGGAGCTGCCCTCTCCTTGCTGCCTACTGCACGCCCCCACAACACACACACACATGCACACACACATACCTTTGCACACAGGTGGACACACGCATGTTGTGCTTCATGCCTTCATTAAGGAGGCATGGAAGGGAATGTGTGTCTCTTAGGAAATGAAGACGGCTCAAGCCCCTGATTTTCTGGGTGTTTGCAGAGGCACCCTCTCTGCCGACCATTTTTTGGTCTCTTTCTTCTCTTAGTGAAAGGAGAAGCAGAGCCCCAGCGTGTACCCGGCTACTTTGGGCCCAAGCCAAGGTCACAAGCTTCCTCAGGAACCTGGTGAGATGGGGGCACCACTGGTCCTCCTAAACCGAGGGGCAGCGTTTGGTGGAGCCGTGTGCCCAGGAAGGTGATAGACCAGGCGATTCGGTTCATTAGACACAACCAAAATCCAGTGAGGAAGGGCAGTCACCAAAGCTTTTATTCTGCAGGAAGAGGGGCTCTCAGGGCTGTGAGCAGCAGGCACAAGGACCTTATTGCACATGTGGTTAGGTGATGGCGACCTACAGCTGCACTGGAAACTGGGACCCAAAGTGCCCCGACCTCCTTCTCTGTCTCTCTCTCTCCCTTTCTCCCTCTCTGCCTCTCTGGCTTCTCTGTCTCTCTTGTCATCTCTTGCCCCTTTCCCCATCTCTCTTTCTCTCTCTCTGCTCTCTCCATCCTCCTCTCCCTCTCAGCCTCCTCTGTCTCTCCCCCATCTCTCTCTACCCATCTTTCGCTTTCCACCTCTCTCTTCCCTCTCCCCATCTCTCTTTCTCTCTCCCCCTTCCTCTTTCTCCTCGCCCTCGTTCTTGCTCCCTGGCCCCCATCCTAGGCTGCTGCTAAGGCAATGCCAAGGCTGCTGTCCTGTCACAGTGTCCCCACTTCCAGCATCCACACATGAAAAGATGCTCAACGTCATCAGTCATTAGGGAAATGCAAATCAGAACCACAATGAGATATCATTTTACACTCATTAGGATGCTATCATCAAACAAATGGAAAATAGCCAGTGTTGGAGATGTGAAGGAACTGGAACCCTCACGCATTGCTCATGGGAATATATAACGCAGTGGCCCATGGAATGTATAATGTATAATGTGGAAAAGTTTGGCAGTTCCTCAAAAAGTCAAACGTAAAACTACCATATGACCCAGTAATTCCACTATTAAGTAGATGTCCAAAACTCCTGACAGCAGGGTTGAAAACAGGTACTTCAACTCAGGAATGCAAAACCAAACATCATATGTTCTCACTGATATGTGGGAGCTAAGCTCTGAGGATGCAAAGGCATAAGAATGATACAATGGACGTTGGGAACTTGGGGGAAAGAGTGGGAGGAGGGCGAGGGATAAAAGACAACAAATATGGTGCAATGTACACTGCTCCAGTGATGGGTGCACCAAAATCTCAGAAATCACCACTAAAGAACTTACTCATGTAACCAAATACCACCTGTACCCCAATAACATATCGAAAAATAACATACAATTTTTTAAAACCAGATACTTGTGTCCCAATATTCAGAGCAGCATATTCACAACAGCCAAAAGGTAGAAAAGCCCAATTGTTCATCAACAGATGAATAAATGAGCAACATGTATTATATGTGCAGGGGGGAGATACTATTCAGTTATTAAAACGAATGGCATACTTACACATCCTACAGATATGGATGAACTTTCAACATTTGCAACTCAAATCTAATGAATAAATTGGACCGAACATAGTGGCTAATGCCTGTAATGCTAGGACTTTGGGAGGCTGAGGTAGGAGCATAACTTGAGCCCAGCAGTTTGAGATCAACCTGGGCAACATAGCAAGATCCCATCTGTACAAAAAAAAATTGTTTAAATGCCAGGCATGGTGGTGTGGGCCTGTATCCTCAGCTACTGGCAGGGCTGTGGAGGGAGTCTTGCTTGGGCTCAGGAGGTTGAGGCTGCAGTGAGCTAAGATACCACCACTGCAATCCAACACGGGGAAGAGAGTAAGATCCCTCTCTAAACATAAAAATTATAAAAATAACACATAAAATGGCTCAGCACAGTGGCTCACACCTGTAATCTCAGCACTTTGGGAGGCTGAAGCAGGTAGATCACGAGGTCAAGAGATCAAGACCATCCTGGCCAGCGTGGTGAAACTCTGTCTCTACTAAAAATACAAAAATTAGCTGGGTGTGGTGGCTCACACTTGTAGCCCTAGCAACTCAGGAGGCTCAGGCAGGAGAACTGCTTGAACCTGGGAGGCAGAGGTTATAGTGAGCTGAGATCATGCCACTACACTCCAGCCTGGCAACAGAGCAAGACTCCGTCTCAAATAAAAACAAAAACAAGTAAGTGTGTGTCTCTGCCCATGCTGCCAAGCACATGTGCATGTCAGGATGCATAGCTGTGTGTTGTGTTTGGCTGAGTAGGCACACATGCATGCGTGTTGAGTGTTGGATGCTGGGGCAGTCAGGGTTTGAGTCACTCATAGTCAGCACCCACTCCTCACTTCCTCATGCCTGGTTCCTACAATTCCCCACAAGAAGCATGTAGGGTCCAAGCACCCCCTGCCCCCTTTGAACCCCAAGCACAGGCACGAGAGGCTGAGGATGGCCAACTGCAGGGCCCAGGCTTGGAGGACCCTGGAGCCAACTCCTGGTGCACGTGCCACAACTGTAAGCCTGCCCTGGCCTGGCTCCTGGGAAACACTTGCCAGCTGGAGAGCTGTTGATTTGGGACACAGCCCCACAGCAATCACCACTTTATCCTACCCCCAAATACTTCCTAAGGCCATTTGTTAAGGAGATGGGCACAGGCAGCCTGCTCATCAGGCTTCCTAGACACAGTCTCTGGGGACAGGAAGCCCATCTGGCCCCCTTCCTATGAGGTGGCTGGGGAGGCTGGTGGTGGGCATTGGGGACAAAGGATAGATTGGGGCAGTTTGGGCATGTTGGGGTGATCAGACTCAACACCAGGCTCTGGAGGCTACGAAGTCCAGCGGAGTCAAAGGAATGAGAAATGACAAGAGAGAAAGTGGGACTAGGAGGCCAACGCTAGTATGGAGGCTGTGAAGGCCTCAAGCTCTGGGAGCCCAGGCTATTTATTGGTGCTCAAACAAAGAAACAGGTGGTGAGGATGTGGGGGTTTAAAGAAAGCAATTTATCAAGTGAGCTGCAGCTCTGATGGTGTAGCATATTCTTTGAAATATGCTTGAGATAATGGGAGTGCTAGAAGTAAGGAGCCATCAAGTCTAGCAGACATGCAAACCCTGCCTCAGCTTCTCTCCCAACACTCAGCTTTTCTTCCAACAGGGCAGAATAAGCAGCAGAAAGTCTCATAGCCTTAGGACCAGAGGGGCCCCAGTGCTCCTTGGTCAGGATGCTGAGCCCAGAGAGGGCAAGATCCTGACTTGAGGTCACAGAGCAGCAATCCCTGGCAGAACTAGCATTCTTTTTGGAGAAATTCAGAATGTATGGTCCCAGGAGTCATTCATTTACTCATGCATTCATTCAGCAATTACGTATTGAGCATCTACTATATGCCAGGCCCACTTCTAGCCCAGCATACAGCAGTGGACAAGACAAACCAATCCCCCCCTCAAGGAGCTGATGCTCAGTCACAGAGACAGAAAACAAGTGAAGAAGATCACATCACATGATGCTAAAGGCTAGCAACACCACATGGAAGGCTGGAGTCACTCTGTCCAAATGGTGGCCACTAGCCCCATGTGGCTATTTGAGTTTCAAGCAATTAGAGTAATTGAAAATGAAGAGTTTAGTGGAGCTGCAGCTGCGCTTGGAGCTTGCAGACACCAGGTCACTGTCACCACTACCTCGCTCCCATCCCCACCGCGGCCAGGGGCGTGCTTGGTCGCCCCTGGCAGTGTCTCCACTGCAGCACCATGGTGATAGCCACTAAGATTGATAAAGAGGCTTGCTGGGAGGCCTACAACCTAGCACAAGACGACAGGTTGGCCATCATCTGGGTGACTTTTAAATATGATGGTTCCATCATCGTCCCTGTCAGGTAAGGAGCAGAATACCAGCACTTCATCCTGCAGCGTACAGATGAGGTCTGGTTGCTTGCCTTCGTGTGTGTCACCACGGGGGATGCCATGAGCAGGAGGTCCACATTTGCCCTCATCAGGTAGATTGGCAAGAATGTCAAGACCCCGGTGAAGGAGGTCATACAGGATTTCGCTAAGGAGTTTGTGATCAGTGATCAGAAGGAGGTGGAGGGAGATTTAATGGAGAGGGAACTGAAGAAGACTGAGGGAGCCAATTGCGACGCCCAGGTGGAGTAACCCCAGCTTCCCCACTGCCCCTTGCCAAAGTCATCTGCCTGCTCCCCGGGGGAGGGGACCTCCGGCCTCAGCTACCAACCCACCAGCCCAACAGGGAGAAAAGAAGCCATGAGATGCACCATCTGCCACCCTGTGTCTACAGCCCCCATCTTCCTGCTTCCCTTACAACACTGCTGTGTCCTATCTCATGAAGCTCATGGAACCCCTTTCTTTGATCTTTTCTTTTCTCACCCTTTCTTCTGTTCTAAAGAAAAATCATTTTGATGCAAGGTCCTGCCTGTCATCAGATCCGAGGTGCCTCCTGCAGTAACCCCTTTGCCTAGCATTTATCTTACATGTAATGAGGCTGCCTAGTAGGATCTGCGCGACCTCATGTTGCTTCCGGAGCCTGGGTTTGTTTTGCCATCTCAGTTTTTTTTTGCCCCCCTTTCTGTTTACCACTGAGGGGCAGCTGGGCCAGAAGTGACACCCAGTGACTACAGCCTTCAAAAGCACACAAGTCCATTCCTGTAGTCAGGCCCAGACCTCCTGGAATCTGCCCCGGGCTTCCTCATCCCACCTTCATCCAGAGTTGCCTAAATTGCATCTCCGGCAAAGGCAGGATTGCTTAGTGATAAGAAGGTTAGGTCTGGCTCTGACCGAATAAGAGATAAAATTTGCCTTAAAACTTGCCTGGCTGGGTGGATCACCTGAGGTCAGGAGTTCAAGACCAGCCTGACCAACATGGTGAAATCCCGTCTCTACTAAAAATACAAAAATTAGCCGGACGTGGTGACAGGTGCCTGTAATCCCAGCCACTCAGGAGGCTGAGGCAGGAGAACTGCTAGAATCCAAGAGGCAGATGTTGCAGTGAGCAGAGATTGCGTCATTGCATTCCAGCCTGGGGACAGGGAGAGACTCTGTCTGAAGAAAAAAAAAAAAAAAAAAAAAAAAACTTACCTGGCAGTGGCTTTGCTGCATGGTCTGAAATGACCCATTTCCACCCTCTTGACTGAAATTTCCTAGTGACACAGAGAAGGGCAAAGGTCTGAGTCCAGATTTGACAGAGGGAGTACTTCAGGGTTCACTTCAGGGGCTCCCAAAGCAATGAGGGTGTTAGGGAGAGAGGCCCAGGGTGGGGACTGGGAATTTAAGGAGAGCTGGGAACTGATCACTTAGGTTCAGGAAGCTTCTGTAAAAGCAGCAAGGATGGCTTGGGCCAGAGGGCTACTCTGCCTGTGATGTTAGCTGTGAGCAAAGCCCTGGGCTCATGGCACTGCTAAAGCCCATGGCTTCAATCCTACACCTGCACCACACATTCAAAAGGATCGTTTTGTTTTTTGTTGTTTGTTTTTGTTTTTGTTTTTTGAGATGGAGTTTCACTGTTGTTGCCCAGGCTGGAGTACAATGGTGCTATCTTGGCTCACTGCAACCTCCTTCTCCCAGGTCCAAGCCATTCTCCTGCCTCAGACTCCCGAGTAGCTGGGATTACAGGCATGCACCACCATTCCCAGCTAATTTTTGTATTTTTAGTAGCGACGGGGTTTCTCCATGTTGGTCAGGCTAGTTTCAAACTCCTGACCTCGTGATCCACCCACCTCAGCCTCCCAAAGTGCTGGGATTACAGACGTAAGCCACCACGCCTGGCCTGTTTTGTTTTTAAAGAAAGATGAGATTGTCCTATTTCTTCAGGAGAACATTTTGTATAGCTCTTTTTCTTTTTTCCTTGCTCATTTCATTTTGGAAAACTATACTGTATTGGGATTGCAAAGAACATCTCTGCACTCAAACAGTTTACAGAAATTTTGTTTTTTTTAAAAAAAGAAGAAAATTAAGAGTTCAGTTCTTCCATCACAATAGCCACATTTCAGGGGCTTGTTAGCCGCACGGGGTGGCTGCTGTGTTTGATGGCGAACGGGGAGCATTTCCATCACAGAAGGAACCACCAAACAGGGCTGGTGTGGGGAGTGGACGGGGGGGGCTGGGGGCTGGATGGCCGAGGACAACGACATCTGGACTGTCCTGCTGAGAAGGGGTGGCCACATGGTGACATACTAGGAGGAGGGGACAGAAGGTGCAATGTTGGCCAGATGGGGATATGCTTGGTGTGTTCAAGGGACAGAAAGGACAGAGGGAGCGAGGGGAGAGGAGAGCGAGGTGGGGTTGAGGATTCAGCGGGGGCCTCTGGGGCCTAGGTAGGGAGTTTCTGCTTTATGTGGAGGGCGTCAGGAAGCCATGGGGAGAGGGGTTAAGCAGGGGAGTGGCATGGCTTTGACAATATATGGAGAATGGATTTGTGGGGGCAAGAGTGGAAGGAAGGAGCCCTAGGGAGGAGGCTACTGTCACAGAGAGGAAGGTGAATGAGACTGGATGATACGAGGGGTGGGGAACAGCCATAGCCCAGGCCTCAGGGTTCTGGATCCAGCTGTGCCTGAAGTTGATCCCCCCTGTCCCTCCTTCTTCCTCTTGGTTACTGGGTACCAACCAGAACACTCCTCATTACTACCACCCACCTATCCCCTCCCTCACAAAACCCCCAACTGTCTTTCCTCCTATCTCTGTGCAGAGCACTCAGACAGAACCTAGGCTTCCCTCAGTGCCCTGGGTCCAGTTTGTTTTGCAGAACTTTGCCCCTCTGACTGCATCACAGCCCTGTCTAGTCACCTTGGGGTCCTGGGAAGATCCTTAGGCCACCTGGTGTTTCACTGACTTTCCCCACCAGGATGCTTTCCTGGAACTGTGAGCAGGAGGCAGGAGGAACCAGCTGGCTCTGGGTCTGGGGGGTGAGCGTGACTAAAAGAGAAGGCTCAGTTTCAGTTGCAACTGGAGGGACTTTGGTTTTCTCTTAGGAAGAACTTCCCCTATATAAAAGGGCCAATGCCATCCTCGTTCATTTGCAGTGGAGGGGATCTCTTAGGGTACTAAGAATAAGGTGGAAAACCTGCTCCCTAGGGTGAGCACTGAGAGGCCAGCTCTGCTCCTCAAATGCTGGGCGCTCATTCCCCCTCAGGACCTTTGCAGCTGCAGTTCCCTCTGCCAAGACCCCAGGTGTCTCCTCCATCTCTCTCCAAAGTCTCCTACTGAGCAGTGATGCAGATTGCCCGATGAGCACGGCTTCCTCCTCAGAAGCACCTTGTTTTGTCTCCTGTACTAGAACGCCAGCTCCACAAGGGCAGGGTGGTTGTTGATCTTGCTTCTCTGTGTCCCCTCCTGTCTGACGCTGTGCCTGGCACATGGTGGACATTCCCAGGAGGTTTCTGGAATGAGCAGATGTCTGGGGTCAGTGTGGGCAGGTGCCTGCCAGGCCCCAGTGGGCTCAGACTCACCCTCTCACTGCACCCTCTCAATGGGGATCAGGATTTTGAGGCTTGGAGAGGTGAGGTCACTCACCCAAATGGCACAGCCAGCATGTGGTGGCCCGGGTCTGGAGAGGCCTGGAGGGGACTTGGGATGGTTGGAGGCTGGGCCAGGGCCTGGAGACACACTGCCTTTCCACATGACAGCTCTCCATCCATCCACAGGCCCTGCTTCCCCTGCCAAGTCCCATCTGGGGCTTCCCTGGCCACCTTAGGTCCTCAGATACAATTGCACTGCAGGGCACTGGCCTGTGGCACAGAGCAGCGGGCCCTGCAGCCCAGATTCACACAGCAAGTGAATGAGGCATAGCTGAAAACCATGCATATGGTGGCCTCAGCCGGGCCACACTGGGTAGACCCAGCTTTGGTAAGCACGTGGCTCCACCCATCACTGGGCTGGCAGCCCTTCCTCAAGAGTGCACCTGCTACACCCGGGGCTTACACCAGCTGTAGGGACTGGGTCCGCCTCTCCAAATAACGCAGCTCATTGTCAGCGATGGAGCAGGATTCCTTCCCGATGGCCACACCCGGAGGGGTATCTGTCCAGATGGACAAGGGCAGCTGAGTGAGGTGCCTGAGGAAAGCTGACCCCCTCCACCCTGTGAGGGATCCTATCTGTGTCCACCCTATCCTGCCTGACTGCTTTGGCTCACTCTGTCTGTCCCCGCCAGTCTGGAGCCACACTGTCTTGCAGCTGTGCGGCTCCTTCCAACTGCACGGCCTTCCCTGGGCCACTTCCCCTGCGTATAAGGCTCTTTGCCCGTTGTTTCCATTTCTGCCAGGTCTTGGTTATGTGGTCTTGGTTGGAGGACAGTTTCTCTGACTGACACCCCTGCAAGTGGGACCCTCTCCCTGTGGCCTCTATGCTCAAAATGCTCATTCTCACCTGCCTCAAGGTCTTTGCACTTGCCATGCCCCAACACAAGCTAAGGTTTCCAGACCACCCCCTCCAAGCCACCTCCCCACTTCCCCAAACAGGCTCCTCTGTCCTTGGCTTGCAGGGCAGTTATGGTTGCCTTTGCATGTGGAGTCGGTGCCCCCTATGGCACAGCCCTGCCTGTAAGTTGGGGAATCCAGCCACTGAGGAGTGCTTGCCAAAAGAATGAACGGGCCGTCAACAGTGATTCAGAAAGGGTCCTGGGTCTACAGGTGTCCCCCAACACAGTGTGTGACCTGCGCCATCTCCTCTGTCCACTGTGGTGGTTGGTCTCCAAGATCCCCAAGGGCCCTGCTGGCCCTCACCTTTGAAGCTCTGGGACACAATTATCAAGGGAGATCCGCTTCCTACACTCCCAGAGCTGAGAGCCCAAACAAGCTATTTTTTTTTTTTTTTTTTTGAGACGGAGTCTCGCTCTGTCGCCCACGCTGGAGTGCAGTGGCCGGATCTCAGCTCACTGCAAGCTCCGCCTCCAGGTTTACGCCATTCTCCTGCCTCAGCCTCCCAAGTAGCTGGGACTACAGGCGCCTGCCACCTCACCCGGCTAGTTTTTTGTATTTTTTTTTAGTAGAGACAGGGTTTCACTGGGTTAGTCAGGATGGTCTTGATCTCCTGACCTCGTGATCTGCCCGTCTCGGCCTCCCAAAGTGCTGGGATTACAGGCTTGAGCCACCACGCCCGGCCTTTTTTTTTTTTTTTTTTTTTTTTGAGGTGGAGTCTCACTCTGTCGCCCAGGCTGGAGTGCAGTGGTGCCATCTCAGCTCACTGCAAGCTCCGCCTCCCAGGTTCACGCCATTCTTCAGCCTTGGCCTCCCAAGTAGCTGGTACTACAGGCACCTGCCACTATGCCTGGATAATTTTTTTGTATTTTTAGTAGATACAGGGTTTTATCGTGTTAGCCAGGATGGTCTCGATCTCCTGACCTGGTGATCAGCCTGCTCGGTCTTCCAAAGCGCTGGGATTACAGGTGTGAGCCACCGCACCTGGCCAACAAGCTCTTAAATCAATCAGCAACATCACCTTCCAAGTGAAGAAAGCAGGACCTCTGACCTAGACACAAGGACAGGGCAGAGGAGGCTGCAAACGCCCCTAAGTGAGCTGGTTAGGAAGGTCACTAGTTGCCTGGACCTGGAAGTTGAGAAACCCACAGAGAAAAGCAGGGAATCTCAGCTGGAAGATGGGGACATAAACTCAGACCCTTCTCTTTGGAAACTCAACCTGGTGAGGGAGAGTGGATACATCAAGACTCCTTACACCACCAAAATCAACTCTGGCTAAGTCCAGCCAAGGCAAAGCAAGCAAGGAATGTGCCAGGAGGTTATAGGTTAGCTCACAGAACCAAAAGAAGAAGTAAAAAACCACATACTGGAAAGGACTGGTTTGGATATGAAATTTAGGTAGCCAAACTAATAGGAAGCCCTTAGATGAATGAATTCCCTCTGCTTCCATCCTCAAGTCACTTTACTCAAGATCCAAATTTCCTTAATATATAAAGAGTTCCTATCAGTCAATAAGACAAATGAAACTGCAATAGAAAAAATGAAATGGAAAAAACGCCCAAGAGTATAGACATGAACAGATAGTTCACAGAGCAGGAAGTAGAAATGGCTCTTGAGCTTATAAACAATGTTTACCCTTATTTACAACCAAAGAAGTGCAAATGGAAACTATAGTTCAAGACCATTTTTCACTTATCACATTGGCAATCATTCAAAACTGTGATAACACTGTGTTGGTGTGGGTGTGGGAGACACGCTCTCTCGTACGTTACTGGTTGGAGTATAAACTGGTACAGCCACTATCAACATTTTTTTTTTAAAGCACATGCCTTTTGATCTGAAAACTTACTCCTAGAGATTTACAAGGACACTTGCAAATGTGCTGATGGCCCTAGTACAGGGATATTTATTGTGGTATGTTTTTCTTGTAATAGCAAGATTGGAAAGAATCTAAATAGCCATCAGTAGAGGTTGGTGAGCTCTACAATAATGTAGCCACTCAGTGAACTTTGCAACTGTGAAAAAGAGGAATGAGGTAGCTTTACACACTGCAGCCTGGAATGATCTTCCAGATAGACTATCCCATGAAAAAGCATGGTGCATGCATATTTGTGAAAGCCTCCATTTCTGGTCTCTGGATTCAGAACGCTCACCTTTGTCTTGTGTGGCTACTGTCCACTCTCCACCGGCAGGTCACAGAAGCATGACCCCTCGCACCTTCCCATGTGCCCCTTTCCTGGCCTGAGTGGCCTTGGTTTCCAACTGTCCACACCTATGACTCTGCAGTAAGACTGTTATCAGGCTATTGGAGTCCCTTGGCCCTTTCTGCAGAGAGCTGGAACTGTCCCCCTGCCGCGATGGCCCTTCACTAATGACTGACACGTGTATCCTTAGCTCAGGCTGGGAAACAGAGATGTGACGCCACTCCACAGTCCCCTGAGGGAACTGCTTCTGTAGGATTTTGCCTGGGGTCTCAGCCTTGCATGGCTTCTCCCCTCTCTGTCTTCTACCCCCGTTCCCTTACCGCTCTCCTTGGGTGCCTGTCCTTCATCAGTCACTGCCATACAAATCAGGCTCTGCTTCTGGGGAACGTGACCAAGATAGCTGCTCCCTCACCCTGCTCTTTGCTTTTTGCAAGTAGGTTGTGCCTGCATATGCAAGTGTATGATGCAACGTGGGCACCGTGGTCCTTCCCGTTTCACAGGTGAGGGACCTAGAGCTCCACGGCTTGCCTTAGGTTGTGGCAAGTGACTTTGAAGCCAGGTAGTCTGGCTCCAAGGCCAAACTCACATCCACTGTTATACTGTTATACTGTTATACTGAAAATAGCCTAGAGAAGGAAAGCTCCAAGTGCAAGGAAAATCTGCATTGTCAAAGCAGGCCAAGAGGGAAGATCATTTATTTTCCCAAAAAATTCTTTTCCGTGGTCTTCCCTTCATAAACACACATCCCACTCTCAGATGCAAATCCTAGAGCTAGAAATGGGGCATTCAAGGTAGGCAGAGCTCCTGGGAACAGCACGTCTGCAGAGATGGGAAGGGAACCTCCCACTGGTTTGGTTTCTCCATGGCTACGGGCAAAGCCTGCCTGCTCTGCATCCAGGGATCTTGGTCAGGTGTTGGAATCGGTGGGCGGATTTCCGGTATATTTGCACTGTGTCCTAGAGAGCCTGTATACATTTCAACTCCGATTTGCCTTCACCATCTACCTGCAGCCCACAACCGCAGGACCCCGCCCCTGGCCCTGAATCTCCCGTGTCCTGGCACCAAGCAGGTGAGTCAGCCCAGGAGGAGGAAGGGCTCCTGGAAGCCAAGCCCATGCTGGTGTGACGAGCAACAACTTTCCTATGCAAGGAGGTGCCTGAACACCCCCTGATGATCAAGTCTGAGAACCCTCACCTCCCCGAAGTGTGGTGGAGGAAAGACAGGCTGGAAAGAGGTGGCAGTCTTCGCCCGCTGTGGTTGAGTTTCTCTCTCATGCCAAGTTTTACATAAGCTGGGGACCAAGTGCTTCAAGGCTAGAGGTCTTGGCAGGCCCAGGGCCTTGGAGGGACCTGGATGACCAAAGGGTCCAAGGCTTAGGCCCTGACTCTGCATAGGGAATCTTGGGAAGATTGGAAGCCTACAGCCCCTACCGAGGAAGGAGTCACGGGCCAGATCTTTTGCACAAATCCCGCCTGTGCTCCTTGACTTCCCCTCACTACTAGGGCCACAGTGACTAGGCAGGCAGGAACCTCCGTCCATTCATGGGATCAGCATCCTGGGAGGGCTCTGGCCTGAGTGAGCTGCTGCAGGGGACCCTCATGCTGAATGGTCGGCCACTTGGCACCCTTTTCTCTGTGGGGTAGGAATGACATTTGAGAACCACCAACGATGGGCAGGAAAAACAAAGGCCACCTTCAGAGGAAGTTAAAGGTAGAAGGAGATGCAGAGAAAGTGGGAGAAACTCAGCTGTGCTTTTGGGGGCCCTGCAGGGACATCAGCTCCTGAAGGGGCGAGAGACTGGGTCCCATGAACTTTGACACTCTGTTCTCCTCCAGGCCTGGCCAGCCCTGTGGCTCCTTGGAGGAATCTGGGTGCCTCCTGTCCTGACTATCTGACAAGCCCCAGGTGAGAAGGCCTGAGTTCACCTGTGCTGCCACTTGTAACCTGATGGCCCCGGCACCCTCGCAGGGTTCGAATAGCTGCCCTTTCCACTTGTTTCCCGGATTTTCCATACCACCCGGAGGCTCATATTTGACGCCACAGCCTACAAGTCAACCAGGGCCTTGGGCCACATGTACTGATGATGAGAATCACTAGATTGTAAGCTGCAAAAGGGCAAGGATGGTTTTTTGTTCCCGGCTACCCCCTGCACCTGAGGCCTAGCGAGGATTGCTGCTCGGATGAAGGAGAGTGAGTGTTTGTGGAACTCTTTGCAAAAGCCACAGGAAGCCCTTCCTGCGCCTTCTCAGGTTCAGTTCTCAGACAGCCCCCCCTTTCCAGAGGAGGAAACAGAGTCTAAGAAAGGAGAATAAAATTGTCCAGGGTTACAGGAAAGCAGTGAGGCTGGGATTTGAACCCCAGCCTGTTGGACTCAATACTTCTCTGAAAAGATGGGAAAAGTGGGCTGCCTCCTTCGGGCTTCGGGAACTGGCAGAGAGGAGTAGAGCTGGGCTGGACACGTTACCTCCCCAGCTCTGCAGCACCCATGGGTTCCCAGGGTCCTCTTCCTCCATTTGGCCCTTTTCTTCTCTGGACCCTCCCACCTTTGAGGACTGGACTCCTAGCAGGGAGCGCAGACCAGAGAACAGAGGAGGCCCATCTGAGGAGAGCATGCTGGAGCAGATGGGGCACACAGAGAGCCCCCAAACCTGAGCCTCACCTGGAGAGTGGCTCCCTGCAAGCTGAGCCAGGGCCCTGGGACACTGGCTGAGGGCAGAGCATGCCTCTCCAATTTGCTGGGCAGGAGGCTAATTGGGCTAAATGGGTTTTGTTGATGGTGACCCTTTGTTCCCCCAAGGTGGCTCTATCTGAGTAGTGTTTTGGAGGCTGTTCATTCTCCCTGCTTCCCTTGCTACTGCCCCAGAGGCAAGGAGAGCAGCCTCCCAGTGGCCTGCTGGTTTGTAAAAGAGTCAGGTGTGGGAGGTTGCATCACGTGCTTCTCTGGACTCATGGTCTGCAAGGACGTATGACAAATGTGACTGTAGGTCAATGAGCCGTGTGCAGCTTGATAACGGGCAGTGGATGGGCCAGTGGGAGCAGCAGGTGACTCGGGCCCCAGAGATGAACATGGGGGAGCTGGGTCTGATATAGGCAGGAAGGAGACGTCAGCAGCAGTAGCCCCGGAGTTGGGGGGAGCCAGAGACAAGACAGAGATGCCTGGATGATCTGTTCCGCAGAAATAACAACCACAAATCCAGGGCTGGACCTGGCTGTGACCTGGCCTGGCCGGGGGTGGTGAGCAGCAGGTGTGCTGATTGCACTTAGGAAGGGCATTGGGGTGGGGCGCAATGGCTCATACCTGTAATCCCAGCACTTTAGGAGGCTGAGGTGGGTGGATCACGAGATCAAGAGTTCCAGACCAGCCTGGCCAACATAGTGAAACACTGTCTCTACTAAAAATACAAAAATTAGCCTGGTGTGGTGGCATGTGCCTGTAGTCCCAGCTACTCAGGAGGCTGAGGCAGGAGAATCGCTTGAACCCGGGAGGCAGAAGTTGCAGTGAACTGAGACTGCACCATTTCACTCTAGCCTGGGCAACAGAGCAAGACTCCATCGCAAAAAAAAAAAAAAAGAAAAGAAAAAAATGGGCATCATGGCTTCATGGCTGGACATGGTGGCTCACGTCTGTAATCCCAGTACTTTGGGAGGCCAAGGCAGGAGAATTGCTTGTACCCTGGAGGCAGAGGTTACAGTGAGCTGATCTCACCTTTGCACTACAGCTAGGGCAATAAGACCGAAACTCCATCTAAAAAAAAAAAGGAGGACATCAGTGTCAAGTCACAGTCCCCAGGCTCTGCACCTGAGACTGCTGCGAGAGGAAAGCAACAGGGGCTCAGGCATGTCGAGGAGGTAGGTGGACACGTGGAGGTGGGGCTCCAGGAAGGGGCTGTGAACACAGCAGGTCTTGGAGCTTTCTCCTTCAGGGGCAGGGGCAGGAAGACGGTCACCTGGCTTCACCACAAAGGGCCCAAGAGTACGGCATGGAGGGAGAGGCAGATCTAGAGAGAACGCCGGCCAGTCTGTGGAGGGAGGCGGAGGAACAGGTTGAAGAGGGAAGAATTCCTAAGACAAACCCTGAAATGACAAAGGAAAAGAATGACAAATCTGATTACACAAACATAAGCAACTTCCAAAGACCAATCACAAAAACAATCAAAAGTCCCCACCAACACGGCTGAAAGTAAAACAATTAGCTGAGAAGAAATATTTGTCACCTGCAGACCATGGCAGACAGAGGATTTTATTTTAAAGCACCCTGCAAATCACTAAGAAAAAAGCCCCGGCCGGGCGCGGTGGCTCAAGCCTGTAATCCCAGCACTTTGGGAGGCCGAGACGGGCGGATCACGAGGTCAGGAGATCGAGACCATCCTGGCTAACACAGTGAAACCCCGTCTCTACTAAAAATACAAAAACTAGCTGGGCGAGGTGGCGGGCGCCTGTAGTCCCAGCTACTCGGGAGGCTGAGGCGGGAGAATGGCGCAAACCCGGGAGGCGGAGCTTGCAGTGAACTGAGATCCGGCCACTGCACTCCAGTCCGGGCGACAGAGCGAGACTCCGCCTCAAAAAAAAAAAAAAAAAAAAGAAAAGAAAAAAGCCCCAAAGAAATAGCAATCTGGAAAAGGACACAAAGAGGGAATGTGCAGAAGAAGAAGTGCCAGCAGCTGCCAAACCCACGGTCCACGAAATCCTGGATCAAATGGGCAGGAGACAACATGACAAGATGCTACTCTCTGCCCATCGGGTCGGCACAGATTTAAAAACAAGGACCTGGTATTGCCAAGGGAAAGAGCCCTGTGGGGGAGGGTGTCAATTGAGCAATGCCTGTCAACTTCTAGAATAATCATGTGTGCTTCCCTTTGATCCAAGAATCCCGCGGGGGGAGTTATTCCTGTAGAAATGTTTGCTCAGGTGTGTAAAGATACCTGCATAAGACTTTTCATCTCAGCATTGTGTGTGATGCTGAGAAACTGGTAACAATTCAAATTTCTGTTTGAATTGTTCACAGTATGGAAAACTGTGTGGTGTCTGCAGTGAGTAGACCTATGTGGCCTTCCTGGAAAGAGGCTGTTGAATGAGCAAAGCCAAGTCATAGGCTAAGTAGAGCATGATGCCACCTGTGCATTTAAACAGAAAACTCTCCTATATATTCTCCACGGATTAATAGAGAGGAAAGTAAAGGTTTAGAAAAGGGGTGAAAGTACATGTGTCAGAATGATGAAAGTCATCGTTGCCGGTGAAAGCAGGGGAGGCAGGGCCTCCTTGTACAGTTGGTCAGGCTGTGCATGGCACAAAGTTACAAAGTTGCCCTGTACAGTTGGTCAGGCTGTGTATGGCACAAAGTTACAAAGTTGCCCTGCCACAGGGGAGAGTGGGGTCTGTCCAGCCCGTGCTGCATTCTCCAGTCGGGTGCCTGCAGGGCTGAGTCCACCCAGCACAGGAGCCTTTTTCTAATTCTCCCAAAGGTATTACGTGAGCAGCTGTCTTCCCTGGGGAAAGGACCAAGACTTGGGGGTCAGGGATGTTAGGGGGATGCTCACAGTGTTTGGTTTAAACAAAAAAAAAAGAAAAGAAAAATTTTTGTCTGGGTGCTGGATCACACCTGTAATCTTAGCACTTTGGGAGGCTGAGGCAGGTGGATCATTTGAGGTCAGGAGTTCAAGACCAACCTGACCAACATGGTGAAACCTCGTCTCTACTAAAAATACAAAAAATAGCCGGGTGTGGTGGTGGGCACCCGTAGTCCCAGCTACTCGGGAGACTGAGGCAGGAAAATCACTTAAACCCAGGAGGCGAAGTCTGCAGTGAGCCAAGATTGCGCCACTGCACTCCAGCCTGGGTGACAAAGCGAAACTCTGTCTCAAAAAAAAAAAAAGAAAGAAAAAGAAAAAAGAAAAACTTTAATGAAGCTCGTCTGTCATCACGTACACCCCAAATATGTTTTAGTGTGGGCTTTGTTGCCAGACCTGAGTTTGAACTTCAGCTCCTTGTTCACCAGCTGTGTGACTGAGCAAGTCACCCTCCCTCTGTGAGCCTCAGTCTTCCCATTAGTCATATGGGCTAAAAAGTCTTTGCACTTTTGCCCACTTGGCATCCTGAGCTTTCCTGAGAAGCATCTGCACCTGCATAATGGGTCCGTACAGCCTGTGGGGGCTGACTTCATCCCCACTGAGGCCTCAGCACGTGGCAAAGTACGTGGGTGTTTGAAGCAGGTAACACCACAGAGCCCCAGTGAGTGGTTCAAGAAAGGACCTGTGGCCACATGTGGACCAAGTAGCCCACTTCTGGGACTTCTGCTGCAATAGCAAGAGCAGCTCTTTTCAAGGGGTTGTTAGGAGTGGAGAGGGTTTGAAGGACAACTGCATGGCAACACCTGAGCATGGGAAGGCTGAGGGAAGGTGTGGAGAGAGGGATGGCCAACAACAGCACCTGGGGGCCCGAGTTTGGCTCACTTTCCTATGAACTGGGTCAGGCAGATGCTGTTGGTCCCTGGCCATGTCCCCTTGGCCTTCACAGAAGTTACCTGTGGACCTCCCTGGTGGGACCTGCACCTGTGGGAGGCAGGCTGCTAGTGCCAGAAAGTAAGTGCCCCAGAGTGACCCTCGGCCACTGGGTGGGTGAGTGCAGCCAGCCCCAGCTTCCTCGACATCTGGGTGCAGATGGACTGGGGCTTGTGATGCTCCCTGGTGGGACTTAACCCCGGTGCCCACAATGGGCACCTGCTCACCGTGGCACCCTTACCTGGCTTTCTTCCTGCCCCTCTACTGCTTCCCCACGCCCACTTGTGCTGAATGCCTACCACATACAAAGTGGTCAACGCTTTCCGGGACCACCTCCCAAATATGTGACTTTTGGGGAACCCAAGCTAAGATACTGAGCCAACAAATCTCCCTCTCTTTCTCTCTCTCAGGATGAATTTTAGTTGGTTTTCTTACTTGCAACTAAAAGAAACCTGATTTACACGGGGATTCCAGTGGCAACAGCCAACTTAGGGAAAGCCTGTGAAGACCACCCACTGTGTGGGAAACACATGTCTTTGTGCCAGGTGCATCACAGATGCCAGTGCCCTATGACTTCCCAGGCCCCAGCTTCTGCCGAGTCTGCAGAAGGACACACAGACAAGCGGAGCCTTTTGAGTGAAAGCCCAGGAGCCACTCCTGATGTGGCTGTGGGAGGGGTTTAACCCTCCCCGCCATCCCACACCTGCCACAGCTCCTCACACTACCACGGTGATGGCCATTTTTCTGTGTATGGTGAAGTCCCCTTTTCACAGCCGATTCACGTGCAGGGAGCACCAAGTCTTGCCGTGTATTGTCCCACGCTGACCACAGAACCACTTAGGGACAACCATGGAGGGATGTGCCAAGCACCTCCAGGAACTGTGTTCTAGGATCTGCCAACATGAGGGGTCCATCCCTCCCCAGGTGCCATCAATAGCTGGGAGTGCAATGGCACGATCATAGCTCACTGCAGCCTCAAACTCCTAGGGAGAAAGTGCTAGGATTACAGGTGTGAGCCACCTCACCTGGCCTGATTTTCACTGTAATTCAATGGAGATTTTGGACCCCCACAGGGAGAGACTGGCCAGAGTGCTCCCCTCTCTTTTCTCCCTATTCCGTGCAGTACTGAGAACTGCCAGGTGCTGCCTGTCCCAACTCTGCCCCTGTGCCGGCAGGTAGAATTCTCCAATTGTCTTAAGCAGGTCTGGACCCCAGGGCAGGGTGGCTTTCTCAGTCACGCAAAAGGGTCCTTTTCCCTTGCAATCAAGTCTCTGTGAGTGGGAGCAGGTGGCCCTGTTAGGAAATGGGCTGGGAAGAGTCTTCTCATTTCTCTGAGAAAAAAGACGGTAGACCTTCAGTGACATCTCTACCACTTAGGAGTTGTATCCAGCTGTGAGTGGGAGCAGGTGGCCCTGTGAGGAAATGGGCTGGGAAGAGTCTTCTCATTTCACTGAGAAAAAAGACGGTAGACCTTCAGTGACATCTCTACCACTTAGGAGTTGTATCCAGCTGCAAGTAGTAGAGACCTGGAAAATAGTGGCTTCAATAAAACAGGCTTATTGTCTCAGGTCAAAGAAGTCAGCGCCTTCTAGAACATGTATGGCAGTTCTAGACAGTCATCAGGACCCCATAATTACTCTGTCTTTCTGCTCTGCCATCTTTAGGGTTTGGCTTCTACCCTGAAGGTTCCCATATGGTGCCTGGAGTGCCAGCTATCATGTGTATGTTCTAGGCAGGGAAAAGAAGAACAAAGGATAAAAAGGCACATACTGGGTTTTTTTCCACATGCATTGGCCTTTTTGGAGCCTTCCTGAAAGTCCTGGCCAGCAGCTTCTGCTTGCGCCTCGCCAGCCATCTGTATTTGCTAGAGAAGCTGGAAAAGGGTGTCTCCTGGCTGCTCACCCAGCCACCTTGAATCAACTCAGAGTCTGTTACTAAGAGAAGCCAAGCATGGACACTGGGCAGGCACTGAGCAGGCTCTTGCTCGGCATTCAATCCCAGTTTTCCTTCCCTTGTCTGGGATATTGAGGAACAAGGAACTCTCTAACTTAGCAGTCGCTCAAAGCAAGTAAGCAAGATTTCTGGAACCAAGTTCTTTCCATGGGGGATTCACTACTGTGACTGGCACTTCTCCTTCATTCTAGATAAGCTGTGAATGCTTGGGAAGGGTGCACAGGCCTTTCCCTAGGAGCTACAGGCACACGTGACAGCCTGTCCCCCTCCTGTGCTCTCTGACATAAGGAAACGTTCCATTACCTGGCGGTGTCAGATGGTCTCAAGCTCTGCGGGGGCAGTTTGTTCATGAGTCTTAGGCAGGTTCCAGAAGCAGGCCCCGAGACAAGTATTTGTGTGCACGTGGTTTATTAAGGAAGCCTCCTGAGGTCATGGCAAGGGAGAGGAGAAGGGGAGTAGGACAGGGAAGGGAAATCATTTGAGCCAGATGTGATTTCAGGAGAGGCCCAGCCTCAGCCGGACCCTGCAGGGAGCTCCAGGCAAGGGAGCCTGGACCCAAGACTTCTGCCCTGGTCAGGCATTAGCTGAAAACACCTGGGGCAGGGGAGGAGGGATAGACTCCCAGGCATTCCTGCTCTCTGCCTGTGTGGGAGAAGCAGTTCCTTCCAAGTGTGAGCCACAAGTGAAGGGGTGGCCTGCCCCTCGAAACCTGTGGGCGTTTCTCGTTACGTGGAACGAGAGACTTCAGAAAAGAAATGAGACACAGAGACAAAGTGTAGAGAAAGAAAAAGTGGGCCCAGAGGACTGGCGTTCAGCATACAGAGGACCCGGCCGGCACCCACCGGTCTCTGAGTTCCCTCAGTATTTATTGATCATTATCTTTACCATCTCAGAAAAGGGGAAGTGGCAGGACTATAGGATCATAGTAGGGAGAAGGTCAGCAGAAAGACATATGAATAAAGATCTCTGTGACATGAGTAAGTTTAAGGAAAAATGCTGTGCCTTGATTTGCATATGCAAACATCTCCATAAACCTTCTAGTGCATAAAGAGCTGTATTGCTGCTAGCACTAGCACGTCCCACCTTCAGCCCTAAGGCAGTTTTCTCCTTTCTTAGTACATAGAACATACAATCGGGTTTTACACCAAGATATTGCATTGCCTAGGGACGGGCAGGAGACAGATGCTTTTCTCTATCTCAACTGCCAAGAGGCCTTCTTTCCTCTTACACTAGTCCTCCTCAGCACAGACCCTTCACGGGTGTCAGGCCGGGGGACGATCAGGTCTTTCCCTTCCCACGAGGCCATGTTTCAGACTATCACATGGGGGAGCAACCTTGGACAATACCTAGCTTTCCTAGGCAGAGGTCCCTGCAAACTTCACCAGTGTATGTGTCCCTGGGTACTTGAGATTAAGAGAATGGTGATGACTTTTAACCAGCAAGCTGCCTTCAGGCACTTGTTTAACAAAGCACATCCTGCACAGCCCAAAGTCCGTTAAACCTTGAGTCACCAAAGCACATGTCTCTTGCAAGGACAGGGTTGGGGGTAGGGTCACAGATTAACAGCATCTCAAATACAGAACAAAATGGAGTCTCTTACGTCTACTTCTTTCTATATAGACACAGTAACAGTCTGATCTCTTTTTCTTTTCCCCACAACAAGGAGAGGACGCTGTGCAGCCCAAATGCTGGGAAATGGGGGCACAGATCTGATAAGAGGAACTTAGCGGGTCCAGCTGAACAATAACAGCTTGGGCCTCCCTGCACATTCATAAAGACAAATGCTAAATACAATAAGTGTATATTAACTAGATAATGTTTATCAATATAAGTATATAAATTAACATGGGTAATAAAATCATAATCAATACTGTTAGGTAGTGTTTCCTGAGTGCCTTCGATTTTCTGGACCCTGTGCTGAAGAAGCACTTTCCATGGATCTTCCCACTTCCTCCGCACTCCACCCGTGTGTGAGGTAGGTACATCATGATCCCACATTCCAGACGAGGGAACTGAGGCCCAGGGAGGCCGTGCCAGCTCTCTGGCTGCAGAGTGGTCTCTGGTGTAGGCCAGGCGCTCTCACCAAGATACCTGCACTCTTTGCTGCCTTTCCCAGGGATCAGGGCCACAAAGCCGAGGGTCCCCTCCAAGGTGGTGTCTCAGGCCCGGTGTCTGGCCCTCTCAGGGCCTGGAAATCCTGTTGCCCCCCAGCCCCGTGGCCCCGGGGACTTGTGGAGTCCTCTGTGTCATGCTGCAGGTGAGTGGGGCACTGGCAAGGCAGAGTGAGGGCTGCGGTGTGACTTTGGAGCACTTCTGTCATTTTCTCCCCGCAAAATGAGACAGGATCTTGCTCTGTTGCCCAGGCTGGAATGAAGTGGTGCAATTATAACTCACTGTGGCCTGGACCCTCTGGGCTCAAGTGATCCTCCCCCCTCCCACAGCCAGCCTCCTGGGTAGCTGGGACCACAGGCCCATGCCACCTTGCCTGGCTAATTTTTTAATTTTTGGTAGAGTTGGGGGTCTCGCCATGTTGCCCAGGCTTCGTGTCATTTTCTGAACCTGTTTCTTTCCCACCTTAAAAAGGGAACAAACAACCCCTCATGGGAACCAGCATCCTCCACTCCTGTGCTTTCTGGGGCGTCTCTCCCAAGTTCCCCGGGGCCTGACCCTCAGAACCTGGGTTTGCTGCAGGGCCTACACCCAGCTCCAAGCCCTCAGCCCAGCACTTACCAGTGGCTGAGGAACGATGGTCGAACAGGCAAGAAATGGACGTGCGAGCGCCAGTGAGTGCTCTGTTCCACAGGAGGCCACGGCCGCCTTGGTGCCAAGGGACAAGCTGTTCCCTGGTGTTTGCTTCCCAGTGTTCTGAGAAGCGTCCAGCTGCAGCCAGCAGCCTGGGGGAAGTGCGTCCTGGCTGTCCCCACCCCTGGTCTCACGCTGGCACAGTGGGACCAGGGGCACAGGGTGGGGAGATGGGGGTGTCTGTGGCTAGGCCTCCCAGGTTGGCTGGAGGTGCTCATCAGGCTCACAGGGGGTGCTCCCAGTAGGTCTCTTTGTCCTCTGGTCACTTCCTGCCTGCAGGAGGCCACTGGGCCTGGACCAGCGCTGCCCACAGCCAGCAGGGCCCTGGTTTACCCCCATGGGCCTTGAGCTGCTGAGCACTGATGCCACAGGGTAGTGCCAAGACACCTTCTGGAGAGGGCCCAGAAAGCCTGGCCAAGGGTGGGGGCCGTGGTGCTATGGTCCCTGCCCAGGGCATGCCTGGCTGGTACAGGGAAAGAGGGAGGTGGTCCTGGAGGCAGTGCTGCCTTGATCTACCCACAAGAGCGCACTGGACAGGGGTTATGTGAGTGTGGGATCGGGGTTCCCCAGGCCCCATCTGCCCCCTCATGCCTGGTGGCATTGAGCAGATGTCTTAGCCACTCTGACATCTGCATTCTCCTCTGTGACACGGGTTGTGACGGGACTCCCTCTTGGGCTCCTGAGATCCTGGCATGTGTAGTGCTGTGTCAGGCACAGTTCTAGGCCCTCTACCTTCACTGGGCTTAGGTAGCCTCCTACCGAAGGAGGATAAGAAGACCCAGAGAGGTTGAGCAATTGCCTGAGGTCACACAGCTGCCCAGTGGCCTCAGAGGACACAGCTGGTGTCCCATTCATCAATCACCCACCCTCCCTACCCAGGACTCGCCTCTTCAGGTCTAAGCCCGGGATACCCGAGTGGGCTCCTTGGGCCGCTTCTCCCAGCCGCAAGGACAGGCAGCCTCCACAGCTGGAGGCCTGGAGAGTTCTTGCCCCAGGAGAGGGTCTCAGCCAACAGTGGCTGTGGGGGTGGTGGACAACTACTCTAGCCCCTTGCTCCTTAGTGTGGCAACCTCTGGGGCCTGCTCCATGCTGTCTCCCCGCAGCACAGGGCTCCCCGCAGCACGGAGCCTGGCACTTCACTGGTAACTGGCTTGATAACGCATACTTTACTGGCTTCTTCCCTCCCCTGCCTCTCATGCCCTCCCCTGGGGCTTCCTGCATCTCCCAAACCAAGCACTTGCTCTGGAATCCTTGTCCCAGCGACTGACTCAACCCCTGTCCGAGACAGTAGCAAAGCCGGAGTTGGGCCAGACAGTCGGGCTCCAGAACCTACTTTTAAAAAGTTTTGTTTGTTTTGTTTTGTTTTTTTAAATAAAGAGGCAATGGGATCTTGCTTCGCTCTGTCATTCAGGCTGGGGTGCAGGGGGCAGGCAGCCTCGAACTCTTGGGCTCAAGCCATCCTCCTGCCTCAGCCTCTCCAAGCGCTGGGACTGCAGGTGTGACCCACTGCAGAATCTGTTCAGTGGGGCGGCTGGACTGGTTTCGACCCACTGGACTTGTTTGCAAAACTCCCTACCCGGCACAGTCTCTGGACATTTTCCTAGTTTGTGACAAGGGGCCACTGCCAGAGGAGAGTGAGGGACCTTTTACCCTCTGTGCCCCTCTGTCCCTGGGTCAGGGACCTGAAATTTATTGCACCCACCAGCCCCAGAGACAAAGTCCTCTGCACAGGGCAGGCAGCCAGCCCCTGGACCAAGGCCCCAGGAAGGTAAAGAAGCTGGGTCCCCCCGTGCTCATCACCTGACTTTGGTCCAGGGCAAGTGGTCCAGGGCTCCATCCCGCCTGAACTGGTTCCTCCCAGCCCCATCCAGAACCCGGGGTGCAGAGGAGCCCAGTACCTAGGTCAGTAGTGCCCACCTGTTGGTGACCATCAGAAGGTGCTGGCACCTCGTTCTCTGCTGGATACCAGGCAACCACTCTGGGGCATTGAGGGCTGTCACTCGGGAGGGCTGTCACCCAGGGCGGCTGTCACCCAGGAGGGCTGTTACTCAGAAAGGCTGTCACCTAGGAGGCTCTTACTCAGGAAGGCTGTCACTCAGCAGGGCTTTCACCCAGAGCTGTCATCCAGGGGGGTGCTACCCAGGGCTGTCACCCAGGAGGCCTGTCACCCAAGAAGGCTGTCTCCCAGGAGGGTTGTCACCCAGCAAGGGCTGTGACCCAGGAGGACTGTTAACGTGGAGGTTTCAGAGTGCAGTCGGGTTTTACAGGTTGAAGCCTGGAAAGAACTGTCGGGTTTCTGGGTGTAGCATCTGTTCCATGACATGATGTACAAGAAGGAAGAATGGAAGAGACTGTGATCCCAGCTGCTTAGAGAAAGGGCTGCGGTTGCAACGGTCAAAAATGGCAGCCCAGTGAATCCCGTTGTCCATGGTGTTGAATTCTTGGAGACAGGTGCGTCCCTGCCAGCCAGCAATGTGAGAAACGATGTTCAAGATTGTTTTGATTCAAGTGTTTTAATTCAAGACAGGGATGGGTGGGACAGGGGGTGGATTTCCGCCCAAAGCACTTCCTATGTGGAACCAGCAGGGCAAATGGCTGTGGACCAGCATGCAGCCAGCCAAAGGGAAACTGGTGTGCGGAGATGTGCTCCTGAGAGTCAAGTGCATAAAATGCAAATCAAACGTGGGAAGTGCCAAGAAATGTTATATCAGGACATCACTCCAAATTTGGAAAGGATGGGCAGTGGGGAGATGACCTTTTTGTTGAGCCACATTACCTCAGCCAGGACAGAAGGCCTTGGGTAACCCCTCTTCTTTTTGTCACAAGAAAAAAGTGTATGTTCATAGTAGGTGAAAATTATGATGATATTGAACAACCATCGTTAAAATGGTATCACCTGTATCTATTGATGACATTTCATAGTCTTCATGTAAGCCATTCTAAGTGGCTGAAAACATTCATTTTACAGGGCTGACCATGACATTCTTAAGTTTCCTCTATTTCTGAGTATTCAGAGACTTTCCAGCTTTGGATTTAAAAGTGATACTCGCCAGGCACAGTGGCTCACGCCTGTAATCCCAGCACTTTGGGAGGCCAAGGCAGGTGGATCACTTGAGGTCAGGAGTTCCAGACCAGCCTGACCAACATGGTGAAACCCCATCTCTACTAAAAATACAAAAATTAGCTGGACGTGGTGGCGGGCACCTGTACTCCCAGCTACTTGGGAGGCTGAGGCAGGAGAATCACTTGAACTCAGAAGGCGTACGTTGCGGTGAGCAGAGGTCGCACTCCAGCCTTTACAACAAGAGTGAAACTGTCTCACAAAAAAATAAATCAAAATAAAAGTGATACTCAAGTGTATGTGTCAAATTTTGCCCACTTTTTGGATTATTTCTTCTGGATGGATTCCTAGAAGTGGAATTCCTGAGTAAACGGAAGGTAGGATCTTTGTTCCTTGATCAGTGACTTCACACTGTTGGGCCAGAGCCAGTTTGGCTTTTAGCTGAATTTGATTCGTTCCATGCAAGCCCATGCCACTTTTTAATGCACATGAACCTTTTTTTTGTTTGTTTTTAAGAGGTGGATTCTCACTCTGTTGCCCAGGCTGGAGTGCAGTGGCAGGATAACAGCTCGCTGCAGCCTGGCCCTCCTATGCTCAAGTGATCCTTTCCCCTCAGTCTTCAGAACAGCTGGGATTACAGGCATGCATCACCATGTCCCACTGATTTTTTTTTTTTTTTTTTTTTGGTAGAGACAGGGTCACGTTATGTTGCCCTCACTGATCTCAAACTCCTGACCTCAAGTGATCTCCAGCTTCATTCTCCTAAAGTGTTGGGAGTATAGGCTTGAGCCACAATGCCTGGCCTGTACCTAAATTTTTTTCCCCGCAAATCAGAATTTCCACAAAATCATGTGTTCTATGCCTACATTTTTAAAAGTAAGACTTGCCGGGCACGGTGGCTCACGTCTGTAATCCCAGCACTTTGGGAGGCCGAGGCGGGCAGATCACGAGGTCAGGAGATCGAGACCATCCTGGCTAACACGGTGAAACCCTGTCTTTTCTAAAACTACAAAAAAATTAGCCGGGCGTGGTGGCAGGCACCTGTAGTCCCAGCTACTCAGGAGGCTGAGGCAGGAGAATGGCATGAACCCAGGAGGTAGAGCTTTCAGTGAGCCGAGATTGCGCCACTGCACTCCAGAATGGGCGACGGAGAGAGACTCCATCTCAAAAAAAAAAACAAAAAAAAAGTAAGACTTCTGGCCAGGCATGGAGGCTCACACCTGTAATTCCAGCACTTTGGGAGGCTGAGGTGGGTGGGTCACTTGAGTTCAGGAGTTTGAGACCAGCCTGGGCAACATGGTAAAACCCTCTATTCTCTAAAAAAAGATACAAAAATTAGCTGGGTGTGGTGGCATGTGCCTGTAGTCCCACTACTCGGGAGGCTGAGGCATAAGAATCGCTTGAACCCGGGAGGCAGAGGTTTCAGTGAACTGAGATTGTGCTACTGCACTCCAGTCTGGGCAACACAGAGAGATCCTGTCTCAAAAAAAAATAGAAAAAAGAAAAGAAAAATTTCCCACCAGAATGCAGATGTACAGCTTATGTTGGAAAATCAGAGTAATCCACTGCATTACAAGAATGAAGGGAGAAACGTGATTTTTTTTTTTTTTTGAGACAGGGTCTCCTTCTGTCACCCAAGCTGGAGTGCAGTGGGGCGATCTCAGCTTGCTGCCACCTCCACCTCCTGGGCTCAAGATTCTCCCACCTCAGCCTCCTGAGTAGCTGACACTACAGGAGTACACCACACCACCATACCTGGCTAATTTTTGTATTTTTTTGTAGAGACAGGGTCTCCATGTTGCCCAGGCTGCTCTCTAACTCCTGGGCTCAAGCTATCTGCCTACCTTGGCTTCCCAAAGTGCTGGGATTACCGGTGTGAGCCACCACACCCAACTGATAAAGCACATTTATTAGTTTATAGTTTATACTTTAAAACAAAGATGATAACAGCCCTTTCCCAAAACAAACCTCCTTCTCTCCTGGGGACTAGACTGCCTTTGTAAGACTAACAAATTAGCCACAAGATTAGAAATTATGATTTAGGAGTCATGCAGCTGGAGGCCACAAGATTCTGCCCCTCCCAAATTGTTCCTGGGAATTACGTCCCTATTGTAAAACCTAAGATCAGTGCTTGAGAGGTTTGCACTTGATGGATCAACTGGCACCACCCAGATTGATAAACTGACTCATCTGATTTTGTGGCTCTTACCCAGGAACTGACTCAGCTCAAGAAGACAGCTTCGACTCCCTGTGATTTCATGTCTGACCCAAGCAATCAGCACTCCTGACTCACTGGCCTTCCCTACCACCTACCAAATTATCCTTCCAAACTCTGATCCCCGAATGCTGATGGATTATGCAAATGGAGACTGATTGGAGTATAACTATGGTCTCTCCTACAGCCAGCTGTGCATGAATTACTCTTTCTCTATTGCAATTCCCTTGTCTCAATAAATCGGCTCTGTCTAGGCCGTGGACAAGGTGAACCTGTTTGGCAGTTACAGGGGCACCCCTGCTTTCCTGGGTTGTCCACCACAGAGTGCAGAATGCAGGTGTGTGGGCCTTTCTGGTAGCTGCCTGTGGTTTGGCCAAGCCCTGCCTCCCCCATGTCTCCCTGGGCTTCCATCCTGTCTCCACTTGCATTTAGGGGTGGCTGCTGCTCTGGGAACATTAGAAACCAGAAGAGAGATGGAGCCACATTAGTTTTTTCAGGTATCATTCTAAATGTTTGTATCCAAGTGAATCCCCCTTACTCACTGTGGTATTGCCTTTCTAAGTAATTACCTCTGTGCCTGCTATAGAACTTCTCACAAAAGAGGGACAGCAGCCCTAGGCACTACCATGGGCATTAGGTCCTGTGTTTGATGTGCTCTTGTGATTTTACTTTGTTAGAACCAAATATTTACATGATGGGTTTGGGAATTTGTCTTCTTTTAGCTCCCGATCCAATATGAAATCCAGGAAACCAGTTTGTGACAAACTGCATCTAGCCACTAAGGGAGCCACTGGATGACCCCAACACATTCACACCAGTGTATGAAAACTTGCCTGCATTTTGGAGAAGATAAATGGGCTTTCCCTCTTCAGATGCTTGAAGGGAGCGCTTTGAGCCGAGTGGAACGTGACCTCCCTCCAGCCCCGGGGCCCTCGGTGGACCTGGGCTGCCGGGCAGGCACTGGAACCTCCCTGGATGTTCCCTCCTGCACCAGCACCACTGCAACATAGAGACCCAAGTGTGATTTATTTTGGCTTGGTGTGTATGCTTTTCATTGTGTAAAACTGCTGTTCTTTTGACAGTTCAGAAGACTGTTTTGTTTACTATAACTTTGAAAACAAAAATTGTAACAAAAACATTCCTATGACTGTGCTGTGGTTGGAGACTTTATTACCAACATATTTACACCTTCCTTTTCCCTCTCATTTTCAGGAGCTGTTTTAGGACTCCTCCTGCTCCCCTAATAACTTGAGTCTTTCCCATGTCATAATAAAGCTACATTTTCTTCTGAAAACTGGCAGATTCTCCCTTCCTAACACAGACAACCGAGGAGAGGGTGGCAGGAGGGAGAAGAGCAACCAGGGCACACCGGCCTGCATGGGGGCGTTCCTGGTCGGAGTCAGTGGCCAGAGCTGCAGCCTGCCTTTGTGCCCAAAGTCTTGTCTGGGTGTCAGGAAAGCCACGCACTCACATTTCACCCCTTTCCGTTACCGGCTCGCTGTTCGATGACCCTCGTTCCTTCTTCTTTGAGCAGGAAGGCGTCATCTAGGACTCTGTCCTTGGGTGTGCACAAAAGTCATCTGAGGCCCTTGACGTGCAGGAATCCTTGCCAGCCTTGGATTGCAAGACCCAGGCTATGGTATAGCAATGTGCATTTTGTAGCAAGCTCCCTGCTTGATTGGAGAGTCATAAATAGAAAGAAATACTATAATCAGTGGAAAGAAGATGTGCACAGCTATTCAAGAGCATGATTCTGTGACATTATCACGAGGTGGGGGTGGACCTCTATGACGTCCTCTCCCAGCAGCCCTACATACTTCCTCAGTGGGTCAGGAGTCTCCTACTTGGCCTCATCTTCAATTCTGAAGCCTCTGAGTTCTGAGTAGTTCTTCCCCCTCCTTTTTCAGATGACTCTGTGGCAAACCTTTGTTTGATTCTCTTTACATGAAGACACCAAGAACACCAGAGAATGTCCCAGGGTTTCAGACTTAGCCCTGTCTCTTCATATTAAATAGAACTACTGTTGTGTTCCCCTGGGGGAAGCTTCACTCTGCCTGGGTCCTCAGACCTTCCAACCAGCGAAACTCCATTTCTCCAGGACAGGCATAGGAAAACTCTGTGACTGAGACGTTCCGTGCAATACTGAACATCGTCCACTTTTACACCCTCACTTTCAGAACTACACCTTCTGGCTTTCGGAGTGTCAGCACTCTTAGGGCCCGTGCCGGGGTTGGTGGAGAATGAACAGACACAAGAGACAAAGACAAACAGAGAACATGGCGGCCGCACCTAGAGCCTCCGCCTCACTTTATTTATACTCCATAAATCCCACGTCAGCAAAAATAACACAATGCAAAACAAACTTTCTGCACGCAGATATAACCTTCTGCTTAGTTCTTTGTCTCTAAGTTTTTTCTTATTTTGTCTGCCTTCTTGGCGCCTACTAGAGTTCATTAAAAGTTCAACTAGAGATAGTGTCCTTGACTACTGGAGTTTATTAAAAGTGCAACTAGCTAGAGATACTGTCCTTGAGCCTTATCCATTCTTAGCATATTGTTTTCAATAGCCCCTGCACAGCACCATATGCTGGTTTCCAGTGGAAAGCATAACATTTATCTTGTAAAACAAACCACCACTTCAGGGTAACTGAGCGATCCTAAGCCCAGTTGCTTCCGGGTGGTGGCTGACATAGTGAGAACAGTTAGTTCCCTGATCAGGGGCCACGGCTGCATGTCCCTCAGTGTGAATAGGGTACCCTGGTCACAAGCAATGCCCTGTGTGCTGCTGTGATGGCAACAGGCAGGGCCAGCGAGTCTGTGTCCAAGTAGGGGCTCCCTGCAATGAAGGCTGATCTCAGCCCTCTCCACAGTGTGGGCAGCCTGCCCACAGGTGGCCAACCGGTCCTCCTGGGAAACAGTGGCAGCCCAGGGATCGACCAAGTCTGTCATCAGCAGATGGGGCACTCGGCAGTGGTGTCAGCCCCGTCAGCCTGGTCAGGGCACAAGCAGGATGCTGAGCCTCTTGTGTCTCATTCCTGTCTGATGACCACTTTGTCTGTGGGCCCATCCAGCAATCATGGTGGCTGGGGAAAGGAGCTGACTCCATCCACCTGGCGTGCCGTTTTCCCCACCTCAGGATCAAGAGCATCCACTGCAGCAATTCTCTTTGGTGGGAGCATGGGAATGTAGATGAAATTATCTTCACAGTGTGAGCTGCTGAGGCAATGACTGCAGGGCACCTCTGCCCTCTGGGAAGCTGGGCTGGAAGGCGCTTGGCAGTGGTGCCTGCTGTGGCTGCAACAGGGGCTAGGTTGCAGGACAAGGCTTCCAGGAGGGGGGTGGTGCAGCAGGCAGGGCTGCGAAGCCTCCAGGTACCATGTTGGCATAGTGGACTAGGGCACTTGGGGCGCTGGTGGGCCAGTCTCCGGGGTGCAGACTGCCTGCACTCCAGCGATGAGGCCGGGAAGAGGCAGCAGTGTTCACAGCTATTGACCCCCTTGAGCCAGCCCCCCACATCCTCATCACTGCACGGACTCAGCATCTCTGGCCTGGCTTGCCCAGGTTCTCTGATGTTAATCCTTACAGCATCGGGGCTTGCAGTGCTCTGGTCCCCTGCATGGTCACCTGGAGGCCTGCGGTGCCCCTCTCCTCCTAGGACTCGGGTTGAAGCCAGGTCCCTCTGGACCTGGGACTTGGGCCCTGGAGGAGGGACTCTGACCCACAGGTGGGGTCAGGGGCCCCAGGGCATGCTGCTGGCTGGCTAGGGCTGTGGGAACCCCATGCTCAGCCTTCCCTCCTGAGGCCTTGATGGGACCAAGTCCCCCATTGAATGGGATTTCTCAAGGCCCACAAGCCAAAAATACAAAAAAATAAAATAGCAATAAAAACCAAGGTCCAGCAGCCATCTGGGGCTGTGAAAGAACACATCACAGCCTTGAGTACAACTGTTTGTGAAAGCGCAGGAACCAATAAGAAGGCTGCTAAAAGCATAACTTAACATTAACATGTAAACCAATTGTAATGCTGTAGCCTAGAGAAATGCCTTGTTCCTCTGTAACCTGACAAGTCCTGTTTCCCCCGAGCTATAAAAAGCAAGCGCACACATTGTTCCGGGCCCTCTTGTATGTTGTGGAACGGAGGGACCAAGTTCGAACTTGCATTAAAGATCCTTGCCGCTTGGCTTTGACTCTGGCCTCTGGTGGTCTTCTTCGGGGAACAAACGGTCTGGGCATAACATTTGGGGGCTCTCCCGGGATTCCCCAAGCCCACCAGACCCCTGGTCAACGGATCTACCAGGATCGATCTGCTGATAGGTGAGCTGGCTCGTCTCTGTTTGTCTGTCTGTGTCTGTTCTAAACCTGTATCTGTAACTCGCGAGGTCTGAAACTGAAGGTGACGCAGTCCTGGCGGACGCACTATAGGACCGCCAGCGGAGACCGGTGGGAGACGTCCCCCAGCTCTCGTTTGATCTGACTCTGACCCAAGATTTCTGGTGCGCGCTGGCGGCTCTCCTTTGATCTGACTCTGACCCAAGATTTCTGGTGCGCGCTGGCGGCTCTCGTTTGATCTGACTCTGAGCCAAGATTTCTGGTGCGCGCTGGCGGCTCTCGTTTGATCTGACTCTGACCTAGATTCCTGGAGCGCGCCTGCGGCTGACATAATTTGTTCCCTTGCAGGACCTGTTCCAGACGCCTTTCTGGGCGCTACCATTTAAAATGGGAAATACCCAGAGCACTCCCCTATCTCTCCTCACAAGTAATTTCAAGGATGTTAAAGCAAGGAGCCGTGATCTTAGTATGGAAATCAGGAAGGGAAGGCTAATTACTCTATGCCGCTCCGAATGGCCTACCTTTAATGTAGGGTGGCCACCCGAAGGGACATTCTGCTTTCCCGTCATCACTAGAGTCAAGTCCAAGGTTTTCCTATCAGGGTGTGCCGGCCACCCGGATCATATCCCATACATTCTTATATGGCAGGACCTAGCTGAGAACCCGCCCCCTTGGCTGTCCCCCTTCCTATTAGCCCCGGAACCCTGCAAGGCACTGGTTGCTCGGCCGCTAAAATCCAAGCAACCGACGGCCCCCCCATCCTGTTTTACCTGAGAGCGAGGACCCACTGTCCACAGAACCCCCTCCGTACCCCTCCAGACCCCAGGCCCCAGCCCCCCGGGCTGAGCCACGGGAGGGAGCAAGCGAACGGGAGGCGGCCGGAGCTCTCGGATCTGCTGAAAGTGAAAGTAACTCTGAAGGGCCGGCTGGGCGGACGCGGGGGCGCACTTTGCGAGCTAGCCCCCCCCCAGCCTCCTGACTCCACAGTGGCTTTACCCCTCCGGGAAATAGGACCCCCAGATGACACGGGTATCTCCAGGCTTCAGTACTGGCCATTCTCCACTAGTGATCTGTATAACTGGAAGACTCAGAGTGCCCGGTTTTCAGACAACCCCAAAGATTTAATGGCTTTGCTAGATAGTGTCATGTTCACCCACCAGCCTACTTGGGATGATTGTCAGCAGCTCCTCCGGATCTTGTTCACAACGGAGGAGCGAGAGAGAATACAGGTAGAAGCTAGAAAGCTGGTCCCAGGGGATGACGGTCAACCAACTGCCAACCCTGACCTCATAAATGCGACTTTTCCTCTGACCAGACCGGCGTGGGATTACAACACAGCAGAAGGTAGGGGACGGCTACACCTTTATCGCCAGACTCTAATGGCGGGTCTCCGGGCAGCCGCTCGCAAGCCCACTAATTTGGCTAAAGTATACTCTGTTTTGCAAGGAAAGACAGAAAGCCCAGCCAGCTACTTAGAAAGATTAATGGAAGCCTTTAGACAGTATACCCCCATAGACCCAGAGGCCCCAGGAAGTAATGTAGCTATTGTAATGTCTTTTGTAAATCAGGCAGCCTCAGATATTAAAAAGAAACTCCAGAAATTAGAAAACTTAGAGGGAAAACAGATACAGGACCTCCTCCAGATAGCCCAGCGAGTTTACAATAATAGAGATACTCCAGAAGAAAAGCAATTCAAGGCCACCGAAAAAATGACCAAGGTCCTGGCAGCAGTAGTACAGAAAGAGCATCTACAGCCAGAGAACACTCAACCTAGGCAGTGCCCCAGACATGATAATCGGAGCAAAGACCAATGCGCCTACTGTAAGGAAGTTGGCCACTGGGTAAGAGACTGCCCTAAGAAGAAACAATGAGGACAGGGACCCCCTAGGTCTACACCCGTACTAGTCACTCAAGACGAAGACTAGGGAAGACGGGGTTCGGACCCCCTCCCCGAACCTAGGGTAACTCTGCAAGTGGAGGGGTCCCCAGTCCAGTTCTTGGTCGATACGGGAGCACAGCATTCAGTCCTAGTTAAAACTAATGGAAAATTATCCACCAAGTCCTCATGGGTACAAGGGGCCACAGGAATTAAGAAGTACCCCTGGACGACACAAAGGACAGTAAACCTCGGAGCCAGGAATGTAACCCATTCTTTCCTGGTCATCCCTGAGAGCCCCTGCCCCTTATTAGGGAGAGACCTGCTGACTAAAATGGGAGCACAGATCCATTTCCTCCCTGAGGGGCCCATCGTGACCAATTCCCAAAATCAGCCCGTGCCCATCCTGACTATAACCCTAGAAGATGAGTACCGGCTCCACCAAGAGCAAGTGACCCCTGACCAGGACATAGCAACCTGGCTCCAGCAATATCCAGGAGCTTGGGCAGAGACAGGGGGCTTAGGACTAGCAAAACACGGTCCGGCCTTGTTTGTCGAACTCAAGCCTGGGACAGATCCTGTTCGGGTGCGGCAGTACCCAATGCCCCTAGAGGCCAAAGTAGGAATTACGCCCCACATCCGTCGGCTCCTCGACCAAGGGGTCCTTCGGCCCTGTCGTTCACCCTGGAATACTCCATTGTTGCCGGTACGTAAACCTAATAGCGGAGAGTACAGACCTGTACAAGACTTAAGAGAGGTCAATAAGAGGGTTATGGACATACATCCAACTGTGCCTAACCCGTACACCCTCCTGAGTACTCTAAACCCCAAACACCAATGGTATACTGTTTTAGATTTGAAAGATGCCTTCTTCAGTTTGCCTTTAGCCCCTCAGAGCCAAAAGCTCTTCGCCTTCGAGTGGACTGACCCTGAGAGGGGCATAAGTGGCCAACTGACATGGACCAGACTGCCTCAGGGATTCAAAAACTCTCCCACCCTGTTCGATGAGGCCCTCCATGAAGACCTGGGTGAGTACCGATGCAAACATCCTGAAATAACTTTACTACAGTATGTTGATGACCTCCTGATTGCAGCCGAGACCCAAGAAGCTTGCCTCCAAGGGACCAAGGGTCTCTTACAAGCTTTAGGAAATCTAGGATACCGGGCCTCGGCAAAGAAAGCTCAAATCTGTAAACCAGAAGTAACGTATCTGGGGTACCTGCTAAAAGGAGGGCGGCGCTGGTTAACAGATGCCCGGAAGCAAACTGTTCTGCAGATCCCCAGGCCACAGTCCACCCGACAAGTAAGGGAATTCCTGGGGTCAGCAGGATTTTGTAGACTATGGATACCTAGGTTCGCGGAGCTGGCTAAACCCTTATATCAGGCAACCCGGGGACAGGAGCCATTTAATTGGACAGAAGAAGCCGAGTCGGCTTTCCAACAGATCAAAACCACCTTACTCTCTGCACCTGCACTGGGACTACCTGACGTCACTAAGCCCTTCCACTTATACGTGGACGAGAGCAAGGGTGTCGCCAAGGCGGTGCTAACTCAGAACTTAGGCCCCTGGCGGAGGCCAGTTGCCTACCTGTCAAAGAAATTAGACCCAGTGGCTGCCGGGTGGCCCCCTTGTCTCCGAATGATTGCAGCCACGGCCCTGATGGTACAAGATGCTGATAAACTTGTCCTGGGTCAAGAATTACGGGTCGGTACCCCACATGCCATCGAGGGTGTACTCAAACAGCCACCTAATGGTGGATAAGTAACGCCCGGCTCACCCACTACCAAGGACTACTACTAAACCCTCTCAGGATAACTTTCCTGTCCCCAACAACCTTAAACCCGGCCTCGCTGCTGCCTAACCCGGACCTGGACGCCCCGCTCCATGATTGCACTGAGATACTAGCTCAGGTGCACGGAGTTCGAGAAGACCTGCAGGACCGCCCACTTCCTGACGCAGACCTCATCTGGTTCACTGATGGAAGCAGCTTCATTCACCAAGGCCAGAGGTACGCTGGAGCAGCAGTGACTTCAGAGACTGAGGTAATCTGGGCGGAACCCTTGCCCCCAGGGACATCGGCCCAAAAGGCCGAACTGATAGCGCTCACCCAAGCCCTTACCCTACGGGCAGGGAAGAAACTGACAGTATATACAGACAGCCGATACGCTTTTGCTATGGCGCACATACATGGGGCCATTTATAGGGAATGAGGGTTACTAACGGCTGAAGGAAAAGAGGTAAAAAATAAGCAAGAGATCCTAGCCCTGTTAACAGCCCTATGGGAACCAGAAAAATTGGCTATTGTACATTGCCCAGGGCATCAGAAACCAACCACTCCAATTGCTCAAGGCAACTTTCTGGCAGACCAAACTGCAAGGAGTGTGGCAAAGGCTTCCAGTCAACTCCTTGCACTCCAGCTCCCTGATCCGGGCCCCCGGGACCTGCCATATCTCCCTGATTATTTAGAACAGGATCTCCAGTGGATTGACAAACTTCCCCTGAAACAGATCCAGAATGGGTGGTGGACTGATACTAATGACCAAACCATCCTACCAGAAAAATTAGGACAATAAGTGTTAGAACACATCCACCGAACCACCCACCTGGGTGCCCGGCGGATGATAGACCTGATCAGACGCTCCAAGCTCAAAATCAGACATATAGCCGAGACGGCCAGCAGCATCGTGACCAATTGCAAAGTCTGCCAGCTTAACAACGCCTACCCTCAAACCCAGGCTGCAACGGGAACAAGGCTCAGGGGAACCAGGCCCGGTATCTACTGGGAGGTAGATTTTACTGAGATAAAGCCAGGGAAGTATGGGTATCGGTACTTACTTGTCTTTGTAGATACTTTTTCAGGGTGGATTGAAGCATTCCCAACCAAGAGGGAGACTGCTCAGGTTGTAGCAAAGAAAATTCTGGAAGATATCCTTCCCAGGTATGGCTTCCCCGTCCAGATAGGGTCAGATAATGGACCAGCCTTCATTGCTAAGGTAAGTCAGGATTTGGCTTCCATCCTTGGGGCAAATTGGAAACTACATTGCGCTTACAGGCCCCAGAGTTCAGGACAGGTATAGAGGATGAATCGGACCTTAAAGGAGACCTTAACTAAATTGACTATGGAGACTGGCGCTAATGGGGTGGTCCTTCTCCCCTACGCTCTGTTCTGGGCCCGTAATACCCCTTACAGACTGGGCCTTACCCCTTATGAAATCATGTATGGCAGACCCCCACCCCTGGTTCCCAGCCTAAAAGATGATCTGCTCAAATCTGAAACAGAAAATGTCTCTGAACTCTTATTTTCCCTACAAGCCTTGCAAAAAATTCATCAGGAAGTCTGGCCCAAGCTGAAGGAACTATATGAGACTGGTCCCCCACCGACACCCCATCTGTACCAGCCGGGAGACTGGGTCCTGGTTAAGTGACACCGACAAGAGACCTTAGAACCCAGGTGGAAAGGACCACTCCAGGTACTCCTAACCACACCCACTGCCCTGAAAGTAGAAGGCATCGCGTCGTAGATCCACTACACCCACGTCAAACCGGTGGACCCAACCTCCGACCTTCTTGGACCACTCACAGCAGCGACTGAAGCACCAACCACGTGGACTGTGGACAGAGCTAAGAACAACCCCTTAAAACTCACCCTGCGCCGGCAGCATAGCTCACTGCAAACATGCAGTTAAGCAGTCTAACCCTAGCGTTAGCTGCCCTAGTGGCCACTGGGGCAAACACAAAACCAGTTTCTAATCCCTTTGTCTGGAGATTCTGGCTTTATGAAAACCGAACCCACCCTGGGCAACCTCATAAGCCTGGGAAATTATTAGCCAGTGCTGATTGCCCCCCCTCAGGGTGCAGTGCCCCAATCTTGCTAAATTTTACTGGTTTTCAAATAGCCAAGCCAAAGGTACCAATAATATGTTTTGAGTTTGATCAGACTAAATACAATTGTAAACACTACTGGTGGCACCAAAACGCAGGCTTCCCCTACAATTACTGTAGAATGCATTCAGTCAGAGGGTGGCACGAGCAATCCGGGGGGAACTTCTACCGACAGGGTAGAGGCGGCATCTATACTTGGGTAGTTAAAGACCCTTGGAACTCCCACTGGACCAAGCCTCAACATGGAGCTGTATACTATTCCTCTTCCTCCACGTGGCCTAGCAGTCACCTCTATCTGTGGCGGGGCCTAGTTCAAGTACTGCCCCTGGTCCATGGGAATATCCAACGGCAGGAAGACAGACTAACACAAGAGTTACGTCCTTTCTCCTGGTTAGAATTATTACGAGAAGGAGTAGAACTTGCTAACTTTACAGGACTTCATAGCTTGTCTGGTTGCTTTCTATGTGCCACCCTAGGGTGCCCACCGCTAACCGCTGTCCCTCTGCCATGGGGATCCTCTACCCAAATTAACAACCTTCAGAATCTCACAAACGCCCCCATTCTTGATGTGCCACTGTACCTGAACCCCAGTCAGGAGAAATTTCCCTACTGTTTTTCAGGCACCAACTCCAGCCTCTGCAACATCACTGTAACGCCCCCCAACACCAACCTGAGGGCCCCGCCGGGCATATTCTTTTGGTGTAATGGAACATTATCTAAGAATCTACCTGGTCCCTCTGTAACTAACCAACTGTGTCTTCCCGTTACATTAGTTCCCCAGTTAACTCTCCTAACTGCCGGCGAGTTCCTGGGGTACACCGGTAACTGGACTAGTACTACTATTCACCCAGTCCCTAGACCGAGACCTGCACGAGCCATATTTCTCCCCCTCATTGCAGGAATCTCCCTCACATCATCCCTCATTGCGGCCGGACTGGCAGGGGGAGCTCTAGGTCACACCCTCATAGAAAATAACAAGTTGTACCAACAATTTGCTGTTGCTATGGAGGAGTCGGCTGAGTCCCTTGCCTCCCTCCAACGACAGCTTACATCCCTAGCTCAAGTAGCCTTGCAGAACCGGAGGGCCTTAGACTTGCTCACTGCTGAGAAAGGTGGTACATGTATGTTTCTGAAGGAAGATTGTTGTTTTTATATCAATGAATCAGGGCTTGTAGAGAACCAGGTCCAGCAGTTACGCAGGTTAAGCATAGAAATGAAAAAACAGCAGTTTGCTTCAGCTGCAAACCAATGGTGGAATTCCTCTATGTTTTCTCTGTTAGCCCCCTTCCTTGGACCCCTGCTAAGTCTGCTGTTTCTGCTTACCGTAGGACCTTGTGTTATAAACAAAATTTTGCGGTTTGTCAGAGAAAGGTTTGACACCATACAGCTCATGGTCCTCAGAGCTCAATACCAAACTGTGGACACTGAAACGGAGTCAGACCTATAGGACCCAAGATTGGCTCCAGAGGTACCTGAGAGAGGGGGAAATGAAAGAACACATCACAGCCTTGAGTACAACCGTTTGTGAAAGCTCAGGAACCAATAAGAAGGCTGCTAAAAGCATAACTTAACATTAACATGTAAACCAATTGTAATGCTGTAGCCTAGAGAAATGCCTTGTTCCTCTGTAACCTGACAAGTCCTGTTTCCCCCGAGCTATAAAAAGCAAGCGCACGCATTGTTCCGGGCCCTCTTGTATGTTGTGGAACGGAGGGACCAAGTTCGAACTTGCATTAAAGATCCTTGCCGCTTGGCTTTGACTCTGGACTCTGGTGGTCTTCTTCAGGGAACAAACGGTCTGGGCATAACAGCTGTAAGGCAGCTGGGCGGGTACTGCCTGGGCTCCTTCCATTCCAAGTTCTTCTTCTACCAAGGGGAGTCACAGGCAGGTGCCACCTTGCTGCTGGGGTGTCTCTTGACCTGCCTCTTCTCTGTTATAAGCCAGGGCAGGGTGTCGGGGTCCCAGTGGGCTCGCTGGGTGGGGTCCGTCTTTTTGTTCCAAGGCTGTCCACAGAAGATGGAGAAGTGACAGAGTCCCAGAAGCTGTGTTCAAAATGGCAGCACAGGAAACACGGACTCCCAACATGCGGGTCTGTGTGGAGCTGTGGCATAGCATTCCCGGACAAGTGTTAGTGTAATACAAAGCCTGACTTCACCGGGGGACAGGCTGCCCTCATCTTGAGTTTCTGGGCCCCTCAAAGAGTGGCTTGCTGCCCTGGGTTCTGGGGAAGCCCCTTGTGCTGCTGGGCCTCAGCCTCAGCCTTGGGGACAGTCCTATCCGGCCAGGCTGGGGGAGGACAGGGCTTTTGTTCCAGGGGACTGATGGCATGAGCTTGATGGCATGAGCTCCTGGAGCTGAGCTGGTGGGGTGGGGAGGGCCAGTCTGTCCCCCTCACAGAGGGGCCCAGTGCCAGGGGTCACCCTCGAGGACCCGCGCTCCATCTTGGCGGGAAAAAAAGAAACATCTTCACTGAGCCCGTTGGGTCCCTTCAGGGTGGGCCCCACAGACCTGGGCCTCTGGAGTCCTCGGGGTCCCTGTGTGACCCCCTGGCCTGACACTGAGGATGCCCTTGCAGGCTGCTGATCCCAGGGCAAGGGCTGTGTGCAGGCTGGGGTGGGGGAGCTTTCAGAGAACCTCAGGTCACTCCCAGAATGGCCCCCTGGGTTCAGGCTGGCTCAGGGCTTCCTGCCTCACACCCTCACCTCAGGGCTGTTCGGCAGCCCTGACTCAGAACTCAGGTGGAAGAAACCTTCACTGTCACCCAGCACCTTGCATGGGGGCCTGTCTCCACAGTAGGTAAGAAGTGAATGACCACAGCTTCCCCTCTGCCCTCCAGTCCATCCACCCCATGCCAGGGCTAGACCAATCCCACGCCCGGCTGAACTCTTGGTTGTGTCTCTGGGTCAGGGCTTCCCCCATCCCCTCTGCCCAAATCCTCTCTGGGTCAGGGACACTGATTCTCTTGTCTCCCTGGCTTGTTGTCCTGACACCCTTGGAGGGGCACTCAGGAGTGAGGGGCCCTTGCTGCTCTCTGAGGTTGCTTTGAGGTGGGGGTGGGGGCTTCCACAGCTGGGTCTGACTGCCCCAGTGCCCTTCAGGGCCCTTTGAGGGGCTGAGGGGGACAATGTGGAAAGTCGGGGAGGGATTGGGGGATTCTGCCCACAGCCCCTGCCTGTCCACACAGTATGTCCAGCACACACACACATATGCTCAGCGCCTGCCCTGAGGACCGGCAGACCCATTTGACTTTCTTAGAGTAGAGGAGGAAGAAGAGGTGCAGGAGGAAAGCCAGGTAGGAAGGCTGGTGGGGTCAGGGCACTCCCCACCATTGACTGCCCCAGAGGGTGACTCCGGAGGGGACCCGGTGCTGGGGCTCACCTGGGGGTGGCAGGTCCCAGTGTTTCCTTGTGAGTTCCTTCATGGAGGTTTGAAGGTTCCTGAGGACCATGTTGTCCTCCAGGGCCCAGCTCTGAGACAGTCGCTCCTGAAACTCCCAGATGGTGCTCCAGGAGAGCTTCATGAGGTACCCTAGGGACAGGGCAGGCATCAGGTCAGGAGGATTCCCTGTGGGGTATCTGTGCCTGCACCCCATTTCCACCAGTCCCACCTCCCACTGGGTGGTGCCTGGTCCTTCTTGGCCACCCCAGGGTCCAGCTGTGCACAGGAGGCCACAGCTGGGGAAGGCCGGGCAGGGAAGTGCTTACCACACTCCTAACTTTCATCTGGGTCATGTGGGGGTGGACTCAGTGCCATCATGCCTTGCCCAGCCCACCAGGCCAGACCCCCCTATCAGGGCAGAGCAGAGAGTCATGGGGACAGTGTGAGGACGCTTCCCTCAGGCTAGCTGGGATCTGTCCTGTGTGTTCCCCTAAGCACCCTCAGGCACACGGGACTTACTCCTGTGTATTTTGAATGATGCATGCGCCATGGCCGTCAGTACCCGCTTGCCCTCCAAGATAAACACATCCCACAGTCTCAGCGTGAGCCCAAAGGATTTCTGTGGGGACAGCAGGTGTGGGAGGACCTGGCCTTTCCAAGCTGGAGCTGGTGGCCTGAGCAGGGCCCACTGGGGTTTCAGTCCCCTGGAGTGCTGGGGACCCCTCTCCAAAGGATGAGATCCCCCATAAAACTGAGTCAGACAAGGTTCTGTAGCTCCTCATGGGGGGCTCATCTCAGCAGCACTGTGGCTTCTGGAAGGAGGGACTTCCTGAGGATTTGGGGCTTCCTGGGGCCCTCCCAAGTTGGGTCCTGCCCCAGTCTGTCCACGAGGCTGGGCCTGAGCCCTGGCCTCTGCTGTGGGATGCCCCTCTTGGGCAGGGCCTGGCTTGTGAGCCCTGCAGGAACCTGCCTGTGCCTTCTGCGAGCTGGGGGTGAACCAGCTCCTGGAGGAGCTGGACCCCTGGGCTGAGGGAGCCGGGCACTGCATCCCTGGGCTGGGGTCTCCCTGTGCCTCCTTACCCTACCAATGAAACACCAGAGGAGCCTCATCAACGTGGAACCCTCAGTGCACAGCCCTTCCTTGCCCTGAAGGGAGGAGCAGAGGTGCTCAGGGCCCCATGGGCTGCCCTGAAGTCCTCCCACTTTCAGTCCCCTCTGCAGACTCTTCTCCGAGGAGCAGAACCCAGGGCAGTGGCCAGGGATCCCCCAACCCCTGCCCCATACCCAGAAGCCCGATGGACACACTTCCTTCAGCCCTGCTCAGCCAGAGCTTGGCCCTGGTCCCAGTGCCTCTGCCTCCCTCAGGGCAGGAAAAAGAAACCCAACTCCAAACCCACGGAGAATCCCCATCCCAGGTCAGGCCGTGGCTGGGACTTGGCCTCTTGTCAGCTCCATGAGGGACTCGAGCTGCCCCTGGCTCTTGGGACCCAGGGCCTCTGGGGAGGAGCAGAGGGTGTCATCCACTCACCAGGTGTCTCATGATCTTTGGGAAGGACTTGTGCAACACCTGCTCCTGGTGTGATAGGAGCCTCCGGAGCCAGGCAGTATTTGGACTGTAGAATACTGAGAAGCCCCCGACCCATCACCCCATCAGAGTCCACTCCCAAGAGCTGGGTAGTGGCAGAGGACCCTGGGCCCTGAGGCCTCCCTGCCTCCTATCTGGTGACCCCGTCACACGGTCTTAGCCCTGGGGAGGAGGGCCCTAGCTGGAGGTGGTGCCCAGTGGCATCCTGGGCTGAGGTGCCAGGAGAGCAGGCCTGCCTTTGATGCTTTGGGGCAGGACAGAGGCAGGCAGGTGCCAGTGGTGAAAATGGGGTGGGTGCTGAGGGCTATATGGCCATCTACTGGATGTGATGTCATGCTGGGGGACATGGGATGCATGGGGGACATTGCCATCTGGGCTTCATCGGCCCATTTGTGGGCAGGGAAGTGTCTGGGAGTGCAGCCAGCTGGGAGGCAGGAGGACACTCAGGGAGGTGAGCAGTGTCTGCACAAAGTTGGGTCTGGCTTTGGGGAACAAAGGGCAGCCAGAGGGAAGTATCAATGCCCTCTGCCATTGGGGGTGAAAAGCATCTGACTTGAGGTAAGAGCGTCCCTGTCTTGAACCAGGCTGCTGTGGGACCCTCAGCAGGGACATCCCAGAGGCTCCAAACAAGCTGGGATGCAAGTAAGACGCCTTGCCTGGAAATTGGGATCATTAGCCAGGGTGGCTGGCCCCTGGCATGGCTGTGTAAGGCCCCGAAGGTAGCTGTCCACCTACCCTGCAGGGAGTGCCTCCCACCAGCAAGAAGCTGGGCCAGCACCAAGAAAGCATCTTCCTCCAGCAGATACAGGAGGAGGGTGGTGGTGACGTGGCTCAGGTGCCCGTGGTAGCCCACCTCCTGCAAGAGCCAGAGTCACCGTGGAAGGGTGTCTCCTGGGAGGGCTGAGACCACCTGGGAGGACTCATGTCACCAGAGATGGCAGAAGTCCTCAGGGACACCTGCCACAGGCCCCTGGGATTTGGGGTGCAGCCTCTGCACTTCTCCCCTGGCACTGGGCATGAGGACTCAACAGGTCATGCACGACTCAGTTGACAAGGAGCCTGGGGGGACTCCTGCAGCGAGCGTCCAAGCTCACATGGCCTGAAAGAGCACAGGCAGGGATTGTTCATGCCCCTCCCCTGGGCCAGGCTGGGGAGGCCACTGTGCCAGGCCTGGAGCAGCACCTGTGAACTCACCTGCCACGAGGGCAGGCAGCGGGGCACTGACCACCACACAAAAGGTCCTGCAACCGCCCAAGGGCTGCCTGCCAGGCACAGGAGGGCAGCTGGGTCCAGACTCCATGTGGGCAGCCCATGGAGTTGGCTCAGCCAATCTCCCTGCCTAGAATGGTCTGGAAAGTGGGGGTGGAGCAGGAGCAGCCACCTGGGTGACACCCTCCCTGTCTGCTGCACTCCTTTGAAGTTCAGGGAAAGGAAAAATTGGATCTCTGCCTGGTTTCTGGTGAAGAAAAGGCTTCCTCAGGATGCAAACTCATTTCATGACAAGAGCCTGGCCCATCAGGCACCTCAGCAACTTGTCAAACCTGTCTCCTGTGAGGACTATCTGCATGCAACCCTGCCAAGCTCCTGGGCTTTGGGGCAACACCAGGAGGGGAAGGTCATTTCTTCACTTGAGACATGGTGGTCAGGTTCGGATGACACCAGGAGTCTGGGCTTCAACCATTTTCTGTCTCAGTTTGACCCCTTGCGCCGCCCCCTTGCTTGGGTGTCCACGCCAGCAGTGAGCTTGAGTCCTGCCTACTACGTGCTGGTGGGTCACGAACACTGAATTTTCAAGAAGTGTTGACACCCCCGAGAGACACCCATGCCTGTGAATATGGGCACAGGGCCCAGGAATATCGCTGCCCAGGAATATTCACAGGGTTATATGCAGAATAGGCCATGAGGATGTCACATAATTCCTGCTGCCTAGAAAAGAGGGAAAAAAGGGTTTTGTTTTGTGTGGATGCTGTCAGTTTCATTTTGTCTACAAACCCTGACAAAAAACACAATTCTGGGTTCAGATGATTCCCCCAGATAAGCAGTGAGCTCTTCAGGACACCTGAGTTTTTAGAAGTTTTTTCAGTAAAATCCACATTGTTTGCAATGCAAATATCACAGGTGCACATTTGGATCAGTGATTATTTTCACTCTGGTTGATTTTTTCTTCCCCTTTTTCTTGGTTTGCACACACGGAAGTCCAGTCTTTGGGACATGCAGTTCCATGGTTCTGAACCAATGTGCAGACCCTTCCGTCCACCACTGCAGCCCCTCAGAGTGGCTCCTTCATCCTCCAAGTCCCCAGTGTGTCCCCTTTGCAGCTGACCTCTCCTGGCTCCGTCAGCGCCTGACCATCCTGACCAATTATTCTCTGTCTCTATGCTTTGCCCTTTCCCAGAATGGCTGATAAATTGGAATCCTGTGGTGGTAGCCTGTTGGGTCTGGCTTCTTTCCCTCAGCAACACACATCTAAGATCACCCATGTTCCTGCAGGCATCAGGGGTTCATTCCTTTTCCTCACTGAGTCATCTTTGTCTGAATAGTGGAACCCCCTTTCTCCCCAGTACCCCTGTTGAAGATCATCTCAGTGGCCTCCGGGTGTGAGTGACAATCAATCAAGCAGTGAATGTGGCATGTGGGTTTTATTTGCACGTCAGTTTTCAAACCATTGTGGTCAATATCTGTGACACTTTGGGGATGTGTGGTATGAGGCCACTGAGCTTTATGAGCCACGGCCCATCTGACTTCCAAAGTGCCCTGTTGTGTGCCCACCAGTCATGGATGAGCGTTGTCAGGGCCCCGCATCCTCCCTGGTATTTTGGGCTGTCAGTGTTGCCCGGGAAGGCTCCCAAGCCCCGCCATCCTGCCGCCTTCCCATGGGTCCCTACCCTGGCTCATTGTGGGGCATGGAGAGCACTTTTCACCATCTGCATGATTTTTTTTGTTTTTTTTTTTTTTTTTGTTTTGTTTTGTTTGTTTTTGCTGCCTCCCATCTCCTTGGGAGCCACCTGGGTTCTGTCCCCACATGTCCCAGCCCGGCCCAGGGCTTACAGCCCGGGAGGTGCTCAGTCTATAATGCTGGCTGCTGCCTGGGCCAGGAGAGCCCTTGGCAGCTCTGTCACTTTTCCTGGGTGACCGTGGCCTCTGCCCTGGGGAAGCCCTCATCCCTCTGGATCGCCCCCATCTTCCCTAGTACCCCTGCAGCCCCCATAGGCCTTACCTGACTCCAAATCATTCTCTAAACATCACATGGTTCTGCAGGGTGCGGCTGACATCTACCTTGATGCGGTGGATGATCCTGGAGGACCTCTTGCCTTTCTCCTTCATGACCCGTAGGGCAGGGCTGCGAGGAGGAAGCAGCCTCAGAACAGACAAAAGACTCCCTGCCCCTGACGGCAGTCATCCCACAGTCAGCACTTCTGGAAGGAAAAGAAGGTTTCCTTCTGCAGAAAGCTCCTTTTTGCCTTGTTTCTGAAGCCAGGGAGGGTCAGCAGAGCCCAGTGCACCTGTGGTGCCTGAGTTACCATATGTGCCCAGCATGTGAGTCTGACCACAGCCCCCACCTCCAACCCGGGCTCGACGTTCCCTCCAGCTGGAGTCCTGGGCTTCTGACATGGCCAGGCCTGTTTGTCCTGCCCTGGCTGAGTATGGGAGGGCTGTACCTTGTCTTCCCCTGGGTTCTCAGCCTTCACTTTGTCAATGTCTAGCAGGAGTGACCACGCCCAGCCCCGTACCACCAGGGGAATGCCTTTGTACACATTTCGAGACAGCTAAAGACAAAAGAACACTCCAGTGAGACAGGACACGGGACGACTCAGGGAGGAAAGCTGGCGAACAGGCCTGTTGTCCTATGGTGAGGATGGGGTGCCACCCACCCACTGACGCAGAGGCAGACGGTGCCAGGTCACAGCCATGGGTGCCTGTCTCCCGGCTCTGCAGAGAGCAGTCACGGGGGCCACTCCCTCCCCATGTTACCTTCTTGCTGCTCCCATATTTTGTCCAGTCTCCAAGCATCTTCAGCCACTTGTCACTGCATTTTATTTCCTGCCATCTTTGCTGTCAAATGAGCCATGATGGAGTTAGCGGAGCTGCCAGGCCTCTGACAATGGCCCATGGATGCTGGGTCCAGGGCTTTGGGGCCCTGAAGGGACCCAACCTGAAGGAGCCAGGAAAGGGAAGACCCCAGGGGCTGAGACCCTCTGAACTAACTGGAGCTGGGGGTCTGGACTGGTGATGCCAGGACACGCCATCCTCAGGGCACAGATGCCCTGAGTGTTATTTGGGTCCCAGCCTTCAACTGGGGACTTGGTACAAACAGGCAGTGGACTCTGAGTCAGGATTGCAGTTCTTGGTTTGGGTTTTGGTCAAAGCCTCATGGGAACAGAGTCCAGCCAGAAAGGCCCCCCTCCCAGTGACAGCCATGGCCCACTCACCACTGCCCGGGCCCACCGGCAGCCACCTCTGCCTCACTGACCACCCCTGATTCCCTATCCTTGGAGCGGCCTCCCACACAGCAGGCACAGGCTCTTACCTTCACCTCCAGGGCACTGACGGGGGCAGCTCCATCTCACTGTAGGGCAACCCAGGCAGAGATGAGGACCTGCCCAGGGCAAGAGCCATCCGCATCGCTGAGAGGGCCCCAGGAAAGGACCAGTTCAACCCTATTCACCCTAAGTCTCAGCCCGGAACAAGGCACAGACAAGGAAAGCAAGGGCCTCCCTGTGGAGCTGACACCTGCGAGGCACCAGGACCCTGAAGAAGAGGGAGCTCTAGGCTGGCTTGGAGGGAGCCACTCAGGACCTGCGGGGTGCCTCAGGCTGCACAATGGGGCTGCGCCTCCTGGGCAGGAGGCAGCACCCTCTGTGGGAGCTGAGAAAGTCCAGTCCTGAGATGGGATGGGTGCTGCCCGGGGGGGTGGCTGAGCCCTGACTGACAGCAGTGCCTTGGGAGTGACCACATCACCCACCAGAGTCCGGGGAGCCTGGCCTGAGAGCTGCCCAGTGCCCTGAGGACGCACCTGGAGCCCATCCCAGCTGACACTCCCCATGGGCCTTGCAGGGTCTGACCTCCCAGCATGCACCTGCCTCTGCCTGCGCCCTGGCCACTGACCCTGCCTGTTCCCTTCTTCTCTCATCCTGCCCGACCCAGAGACTGTGACCCTCCCTCTGGCCACCCTGGCCCTTCTTTGACCCTTTTCCTGTCAGAGCTGAATGAGACCTCCCTCCCTGATCCATCCACACCTCTGCCTTGGCCACTCTCTCACTGGGGTGCCCAGTGCTGCTGGGGAGAAGCCTTGGGTGACAAGGGTGACCAAGGGCCCTGCAGGCTGTGGGGATGGCCCTACCACCCTGCCTCAAGCCTCAACCAGTTCTCAGGGCAGTCGGCCTTCAGCCCTCAGCCTCCTCCCAGCCATTGCAAAAACCAGGACATGGGGTGCCTGACTGTCCTCCCCCTACTGTCCTGCCTGCCCCTACTCCACCTCCCCAATTCCTCCTCTGCAGTGCTGACTGAGCCGGTGGGAAGCAGAGTCTCTGGAGGGCCACACAGAGCCTTGGGGACTGACCAAGTGCCCCCACTGAGGGGTCCCGGGTGGACCATACTTCCCTGCCCACCCCACGTGGACCATACTTCCCTGCCCACCCCACCTGCCATGGGATTCTTTGGGGGATGTAGGTATGCAAAATAATGTTGGGGGTGCAGGGTGAATATTTCAATGTACATTATCATGTATTATCTTACTGTGTAAATGCTTCTAAGAATAGTTAAGTAACTTAAGGTTTGCATGCTACTCAAAAGATAGCTTTAAATGCTAATAAAAAATGGATGCAAATAAAAAGTCTCTCTTGCTGTGGTCCAGGGAATCTTTCTTTCAGAGAGACTTGCAGCTTTAAGCTGCAGCTGCCCTCTCCTTCCTGTCCACTGCACACCCCCACAACACACACACATGTACATACACACATGCACACACACACATATGCATGCACACACCTGCACATACACACACTGTGCATCATGCCCTCAGTAAGGAGGCATGGAAGTGAATGTGTGTCTGTAAGGAAATGAAGACAGCTCAAGACCCTGGTTCCCTGGGGATTTGCACAGACGCCCTCCCTGCAGACCATTCTTTGGTCTCTTTCTCTCCCTTCGTGAAAGAGAGAAGCAGAGCCTCAGCAGGTACCTGGCTGCTTAGCGCTCAACCCAAGGTCACAAGCTTCCTCAGGAGCCTGGTGAGATGGGGGCGCCACAGAGCCTCCCAAACCGAGGGGGCAGCGTTCAGTGGAGCCTCGAGCTGAGGAAGGTGATAGGCGGGACATCTCTGTTCATTAGACACAACCACAATGCAGTGAGGAAGGGCAACCGCCAAAAGTTTTATTCTCCAGGAGGAGGGGCTCTCGGGGGCTGTAAGCAGGAGGCACAAGGACTTTATTGCACATGTGGTTAGGTGATGACGACCTACAGCTGCACTGGGAACTGGGACCCAGAGTGCCACTACCTCCTGCTCTGTCTCTCTCTTCCTCTCTGCCTCCTCTGTCTTTCTCTTCATCTCTCTTTTTTTCTCTCTCTCTCTCCATCTCTTTCCCTCCTCCTCTTCCCCCTTGCCCCTGTTCCGGCACCTAGGACCCTCTCTTGGGTGTGTTCGCACACAATGCCAAGGCTGCCATCTATCAGGGCACCCTCACAGGGCACCTCCACCTTCCATCACCCATGGGGTTGAGGGTTCCAGGTATGACTGCGCTCTCCTGGGTGGGCATGCTGTGCTTGGGGAGGCAGAAGCTGCAGGTCTCCACTGGCTTAGGTGATGTGCCCACAGGGCTGCCGGCTTTCATCTCGTGATCTGCAGAGGTGAGAGTGGAGGGTGTGGGCCAGGCCTGGCCCTGCACTGGGGTGGGGGTGACGGTGTGGGCAGCCATACTCTCCCCTGACCCAGGAACTAAGGGCAATCACCAGGCTAGGATCACCAGGGGGACCCAGGTGGGTGTCAGTGTCCCTCACTTGCTTACCAGAACCTGGGCTGGGGCAGGGGTGGGCAGGCAAATCTTGGCTCTCACTTCTGCCCAGCCCCAAGCCTGCCATGCCCACCAAAGAGACACCTCCTCCAGGGCTTAGCCCTGATGGCCCTGCCTCCTGAGAACCCCTAGCTCAGGCAAGCCCGAAGGCCGGCACCCCACACCCACCCTCCCGGGTGCCACTCTCCTGGGTATCTGACTGCCAGGGTGTCTTAAACTGATTTTATCAAGCTACAGCGAATAACAGGGATGAGCCCCGGGCCTGAATAACAGGGATGAGCCCCGGGCCTCTCCACTTAGAAGCAGCGGCAGTGACAGGACTGAGGGATGGCCCGAGGCTTGTCACCCAAGCAGCAAGAAGGGTGAAGACCCCCGTTTCATGCACTCACCCTGGGAAGACTTGGCCGGACTTTGACAGGGCCTTGAGCAGGGCTGGCAGGAGCAGGGACCCCCGCTCTTCTTGAGGAAGCAGGCCACCACCATCAGGAAGCAGCAGAGGACGGCACGCAGGCAGAGCCCCAGCGTGCTGTAGACCAGGGCCAGCTGATCCGCACTCAGCTTCAGCCCCAGGAGAACTGCAAGACAGCATGAGACCCCTCAATGCAGTGCCTTCTCCTCTTCCCCTCCTTAGGCTCAAGCAATCCACATGGCCCCAACCCACCCTGCTGTGAGCCTGTCTGGCTCCTGGAGAGGCTGGGCTCCTTTCCTGACCCTGAGGCTGGCTGGGATGCTCTCTGGGTCCTAGAGAAAGTTGATCCACTCCCCCATCCTGGTGGCAACTTCCCAAGACTTCGAAGCTGGACAATGTGAGCTGGTCCAGGATTAATAAGTCCAGGATTAATCTGTTACAAAGCTGATGAATCTCTCACTGGCCCTGGGTTTTGAACTCACATTGCAAGCAGAAGGCTCACATTGCTGTTGCCAGAGAGTGGACTCATTCCACAATGGGGGTCACCCACGCTTGCAGCAGATGCTTAAGATCTGAGCACTGGAGATACAGGCCCTGGAAAGACAGAGAGACTTCCTGTATGGAGCTTACCGTCTGGGGGAGCCGACCACCTGACCATTCCATGGGGAAATAGACAGTCACAGTGTGACAATAGCCTGCAGGAGAGGTGCACAGAACCCTGGCAGCTCATCCTGGGGAAGGTGCTCTAGTCTGGGAAAAGGCTTCTCAGAGAAAGGGGTCTGTTTAATTTTTACTTTTTCATCATAGGAAGAGCACACTGTTTAAGTGTTCAGCTTGATGAACTTTTACCCATGGGTACACTCAGGCTCAGCCCCCAGACAAATCTGGACGAAGACCAAGTTCATGCCTAGCCCCTAGAGGGCTCTTTTCTCCCCTCCCATCCAGTATTTCCCCCCAGAAGTAACCACTCTTTTCAGCCCTCTTACTGTAGATTAATTCTGCTTCTTTTTGCCTTCTATAGACGCATGCAGAAGGTGCTCTTTTGAGTCCGGCTTCTTCACTCAACAATGACATCTGTGAGATCCTCTTACATTGTTGTATGTGGTTGGAGGTCATTTTTTTCATTGCTGTGTAGTATTTCATTGCATAAATACACTGTCATTTGTTGATGTGTTCTGTTTATGGATAGTTAGGTTGTACTAGAAAGTGATAGTTTTGACTGAGTAGAAGTTACCTTGCTATGCAGATGCAGAGAGGATAGGGAGGAACATTTGAGAAGGCAGGAACAACATTCACAAAGGCCTTTGGCAGGAGGGAGCCTGCCTGGGGCCCTGAAGGCCGGAGTGGCTTCCTGGTACCCCGCTTCTAGGTCACTGTGTTCTGAGCACCTGTTGCCCTGGCCTGGTGTGTGGCTCTCCACACCCATTCCCACCACCTCCTCCTGTGCCTTCCTGACCTGCAGGGGCTGGGAAGCTGAAGGGGAGTGATGTAGCCACAGAAGAAACATGTGGAACCACTGGCAGCTAGGGGCGGTGAGAAATGGAATCCCCCTAGGCCCTTTGTAGGAAGTAGGGCCCTGTCAACACCTTGATTGCAGATTTCTCACCTCTAGAACTGCGAGAAAAATAATTTCTATTGTTTTAAGCCACCAAGTGTTTGGTCATTTGTCATAGATCCACAGGAAACTCATATGTGTCTCACATATTAGTAAGCAGCATGGTATTCTGGATCTACTAGAACGGCCTTGCAGTGAGTTCAGACAAGAATTACTAAAGGCAATTGGTGAAATCCTTTTGCCATCAAGGATTTGGCATCAGAGTTTCCAAGAATTATGTGTGCAAGTTGACATGCTGGTACTTTAGCTAATCTGGGTGTCAAAACAGAATGCCATAGACTAGGTAGCATAGAAAATTGATTTCTCACAGTTCTGGAGATGGTAAAATCCAAGGTCAGATGGTCAGCAGATTCTGTGTCTGCAGAGGGCTGGCTTCCTGGTTCATAGACAGCCATCTTTTTACTGTGTCCTTACATGACAGAAGGGATGAGGGAGCTCTCTGCAGTCCCTTTGACAGGGGCACCAATTCCATTCATGAGGTCCCTGCCTTCATGAACTTAATCACCTCCCAAGGCCCCACCTCCAAATACCATCACTTAGAATTAGACTTCAACACATGAATTTGAGGAGGACAGTAACATTTGGTTTATAGCATCATGTCACTTCAAGCCATATGCACTCACAGGAAATCTATAATCTTCTATTTAGTATTTGCTGGTCATCTCTGAATTTAGGGACTTTTTTTCTTTCTTTTTTTTTTTTTTTTTTTTGAGACGGAGTCCTGCTGTGTCGCCCAGGCTGGAGTGCAGTGGCCGGATCTCAGCTCACTGCAAGCTCCGCCTCCCGGGTTCACGCCATTCTCCTGCCTCAGCCTCCCGAGTAGCTGGGACTACATTAGCTGGGACTACAGGCGCCCGCCACCTCGCCCGGCTAGTTTTTTTTTTTTTTTTTTTTTTGTATTTTTTAGTAGAGACGGGGTTTCACCGTGTTAGCCAGGATGGTCTTGATCTCCTGACCTTGTGATCCGCCCGTCTCGGCCTCCCAAAGTGCTGGGATTACAGGCTTGAGCCACCGCGCCCGGCCATTTTTTGTATTTTTAGTAGAGATGGGGGTTTCACCGTGTTAGCCAGGATGATCTCAATCTCCTGACCTCTTGATCCGCCCACCTCTGCCTCCCAAAGTGCTGGGATTACTGGCATGAGCCACCATGCCCGGCCAATGATAACATTTTAAAATATATATGCAACTTCATTAAGAATATCTTTGTGTTCCGCTGAATAGCTTGTCAAATAATACATTAAGAGTACAATTTCCTCATAATTCTTAGATTTGTTTGATCAAATTTGTAGATTTCCGGCCGGGCGCGGTGGCTCAAGCCTGTAATCCCAGCACTTTGGGAGGCCGAGACGGGCGGATCACGAGGTCAGGAGATCGAGACCATCCTGGCTAACACGGTGAAACCCCGTCTCTACTAAAAAATACAAAAAACTAGCCGGGCGAGGTGGCGGACGCCCGTAGTCCCAGGTACTCCGGAGGCTGAGGCAGGAGAATGGCGGGAACCCGGGAGGCCGAGCTTGCAGTGAGCTGAGATCAGGCCACTGCACTCCAGCCTGGGCGACAGAGCAAGACTCCGCCTCAAACAAACAAACAAACAAACAAACAAATAAATAAATAAATAAATTTGTAGATTTCCTACTCTCAGCTCATAAATTCATTCAAATATAATACATTCTACTTGATCGTTGTGGGATTTTCATACCATTAGCCAGGCATGGTGGCACGCGTCTCTAATCCCAGCTACTCAGGATGCTGAGGCAGGAAAATTGCTTGAACCCAGGAGGCAGAGGTTGCAGTGAGCCGAGATCATGCCACTGCACTCCAGCCTGGACGACAGAGAGAGACGCTGTCACACACACACAAAATACAAAAATACAAAAATTAGCTGGGCTTGGTGGTGCACGCCTGTAATTCCTAGCTACTCTGGAGGCTGGGTAATTGCTTGAACCCAGAAGTTGGAGGTTGTAGTGATCCGAGATCGGACCACTGCACTCTGGCTTGGGCGACAGAGCGAGACTTCAACAACAACAACAACAACCACAACAAAAGTCTCACTAGGTTTCCTAGGTTGGTCTTGAATTCCTGGGCTCAAGTGATCCTACTACCTCAGCCTCCCAAAGTGCTGGGATTATAGGCATAAGCCACCATGCCCAGCCCAGAAAAATGTCTTTTGCCCTGTTTCTAACTGAATTATTATTATTTGTGTGGGTTTTTTTTTAGTTTGAATGCATTTTATTTTTGGACAACTTACATGACATGTTTTTCTTAAAAACAATGCCTCCACTCCAAATAAATCACAGTCAAAATAAATGAAGAGCTCAAGATGACATCAGTCCCATTTGTTTTAAGTCCTGGTGTTGTGTGGATGACAAGCAGAAGCCAGTTATGATGACAGGTGACAGATCCAAAGTAATTGCCAAATTTGTTAACATTTTTCCATTTCTAAACCATCCTTAAAGAAAATCATATATGGGGTCACGCCATCCTCACAGTAGTCCAATAGAGCAACCATGCCATCTGGATTCATGTTTTCACCGATGAAGAACTGGTAGTTTTTGAAATTAGCAAGGATGTTTGAAATTAGCTTGATTTGTTCTGCAGCCCCTGTCATAAAAGGTTTTACTCTTTCTGGTCTCTGCTCTTCAAGTTTGCCTTTGATTGATTTCATGTAATCTTTGATGTACTTCTTGTAGGCTTCTTTTGTGAAACTTGTTTCCTGCGGTGATGGTTCATGACAATATCGACACCAGTGATTACTGTGCTTTCCCTACCTTCGCCCTCGGGGCCTTCAGCGGAGGCATTTCCACCAATGAGCGAGTCATCAATGTTACCTTCTGTCCTACTGACCATCTTCCCCTCCACCTCCAAGCACAGCCCGTCAGCGATCTCCCGGATCTTGTAGATGTCGGAGAACATCTCCTCGTAGCTGATGAGGTCCCGGTAGATAATCATGATGGCGACTGAAGGGAGAGGACGGCGGCGCTAGCTTAGCAGGAGCCCGAAACTCCCAGAGCAGCGCTCAGGGGGAGTGGGGAGCGGGAGGAAAAAGCTATTATTTGTTTTTTAGTGTTTAATTTTGAGAGTGCTTTACGTATTCTGGATATGAGTCCTTTGTCAAATATGTGATCTTCTTTGTGCTTTACAGGGCAGAAGAGACTAGGTGATGGAAGAGTACACAACAGTGGACAAGTGACTAAAGACCACAGACACCAAGGCCAGGAAGGCGCCATGGCTGTTAATGTGCACAGAAGTTGACACAGAGGCCCCTTACCCCAGGCCATGCCTTGGCACTAACTGACCCTTAGAACTTAGATGTAACACCAAGAAGAGTGGGGAAGACCACGACTTGACTGAGAGCAAGCTCAAGATGCTTGGCAAAATGAGGGCTTAAAATTGTTTGGGTATAGAAAAAAAAAACTAAAGCTATATTTCTTTTTTTCTTTTTCTGTTTTTTTTTTTTTTTTTTTTTTTTTTTTTGAGACGGAGTCTCGCTCTGTCGCCCAGGCTGGAGTGCAGTGGTGCGATCTCGGCTCACTGCAAGCACCACCAACCGGGTTCACGCCATTCTCCTGCCTCAGCCTCCCAAGTAGCTGGGACTACAGGTGCCCGCCACCTCGCCCGGCTAATTTTTTGTATTTTTAGTAGAGACGGGGTTTCACGGTCTTAGCCAGGATGGTCTCAATTCCCTGACCTCCTGATCCGTCTGCCTCGGCCTCCTAAAGTGCTGGGATTACAGGTGTGAGCCACCGCCCCCAGCCTAAAGCTACATTTCCTGTATACCTGATTTTGATTTTTGAGATTTGCACTTACTGAATTCCCACCTCGATTATTAACATTATTACTTTTTTTTAGTTTTTATTTTTTGTTTGTGATGGAGTCTTGCTCTGTCACCCAGGCTGGAGTGCAGTGGCGTGATCTCGGCTCACTGCAAGCTCCGCCTCCCGGGTTCACGCCATTCTCCTGCCTCAGCCTCCCCAGTAGCTGGGACTACAGGCGCCTGCCACCACCACGCCCAGCTAATTTTTTGTATTTTTAGTAGAGATGGGGTTTCACTGTGTTAGCCAGGATGGTCTCAATCTCCTGACCTCATAATCCGCCCACCTCAGCTTCCCAAAGTGCTGAACACCCTTATTATTATTACTATTACTATTTCGAGATGCAGTCTTGCTCTGTTGCCCAGGCTGGAGTGCAATGGCGCGATCTCGGCTCGCTGCAACCTCTGCCTCCTGGGTTCAAGCGATTCTCCTGCCTCATCCCCCTGAGTAGCTGGGATCACAGGTGCCCGCCGCCACGCCCAGCTATTTTTTTTTTTTTTGTAAGTTTAATAGAGGCGGGGTTTCACCATGTTGGCCAGGCTGGTCTTGAACTCCTGACCTCAAGTGATTCACCTGCCTTGGCCTCCCAAAGTGCTGGGATTACAGGCGTGAGTCACCGCATTCGGCCACATCTCTAATATTCAGACTTTCTTTCTTCTGCATCTACTATGTGTCATGCCAAGCTCCAGGCTTCCTTTGTCATGTGGCATTATGGGCACCAATCTAGCTTTCAGAAACAGCCTTCAATATGAATCTGGGCTCCATCACACTCTGTGATTGTGAGTTATCTGAGTTTCAATTTTCTCATCTGCAAAATAAGATAATGATAGATCTTCTTTGGAAAATATAACTTTTTTTTTTTTTTGAGACGGAGTCTCGCTTTGTCGCCCGGGCTGGAGTGCAGTGGCCGGATCTCAGCTCACTGCAAGCTCCGCCTCCCGGGTTCCCGCCATTCTCCTGCCTCAGCCTCCCAAGTAGCTGAGACTACAGGCGCCCGCCACCTCGCCCGGCTAGCTTTTTTTGTATTTTTTAGTAGAGACAGGGTTTCACTGTGTTAGCCAGGATGGTCTCGAACTCCTGACCTCGTGATCCGCCCATCTCGGCCTCCCAAAGTACTGGGATTACAGGCTTGAGCCACCGCGCCCGGCCAACTTTTTTTTTTTTGAGATGAGTTTCGCTCTTGTTGCCCAGGCTGGAGTGCAATGGCTTGATCTCACTGCAACCTCTGCTTCCTGGGTGCAAGCAATTCTCCTGCCTTGGCCTCTCAAGTGGCTGGGATTACAGGGGCATGCCACCACGCCTGGCTAATTTTTGTATTTTTAGTAGAGACGGGGTTTCATCATATTGGTCAGGCTGGTCTCTAACTCCTAACCTCAAGTAATCTGCCTGCTTGGGCCTCCCAAAGTGCTGGGATTACAGGCATGAGCCACAGTGCCTGGCCAGAAAAATATACTTTTTTTTTTTTTTTTTGAGATGGAGTCTCACTCTGTCGCCAGGCTGGAGTGCAGTGGCTCCATCTCAGCTCACTGCAACTTCCACCTCCCGGATTCAAGCAATTCTCATGCCTCAGCCTCCTGAGTAGCTGGGACTGCAGGCGCCCGCCACCATGCCTGGGTAATTTTTTTTAGATGGAGTTTTCTCTTGTTGCCCAGGCTGGAGTGCAATGGTGCGATCTCAGCTCACTGCAAACTCTGCCTCCCGGGTTCAACTGATTCCCCTGCCTCAGCCTGCCAAGTAGCTGGGATTTACAGGCGCATGCCACAATGCCTGGCTAATTTTGTATTTTTAGCAGAGATGGGGTTTCTCCGTGTTGGTCAGGCTGGTTTCAAACTCCCGACCTCAGGTGATCCTCCCGCCTCAGCCTCCCAAAGTGCTGGGATTACAGGCGTGAGCCACCATGCCTGGTCGAAAAATATAATTTAAAACAAAATTTTCTCCCAATCCAGAAGTGTTCTTCACAAAGCTAGTGAAAAAGAAAACACTTTAGTATTGTAAAAAGCATTAAGCCAGAAAATGAAACGCATCACAGGCAATCTGCTAAGAAATTGCAAAGACAGAAAGAAATCTCACCCCCTTATATAGCCAAGCAGATAGAACTCAATACATACATATTTTCCAAGATAAACCATAATTAGTCCTCAAACAAGAGGACTTGACAGTACACTTTGTCACATATAGTTCATCCTATTTGGCTTTATCTAGAGGAAAATAAAACTCATATCTTTATGACAGGAAGTGGTTTTGCAATTTGGGGCAGGAAGACCACCAAAATTAGGCTTCTACCCTCCCACAGAAACTGGGAGATATCAGTGCTATCTACCTTGCTGTTTACATTTCAGTTCCTTGAGGAAGACATTCCTAGGTCAAAAAGTTGACAAAAGGCCTATCTAGTGTCGAAAAGATTTACGCAGATTTCAAATAGAGAAGAAAACAGTTACAAGTTTTCAAAAGTAAATGCTCAAAGAAAAAGGAGGGGAGGAAAATCTCTTATTTTCAACTGGGAGACTAAAACCTAGTATCTTTAATTTGTATTTGTATTTTTTTGAGACGCTGTCTCAAAAAAAAATTTTTTTTGTATTTTTTTTTTTTTTTTGAGCTGATGAGGGTCTCACTCTGTTGCCCAGGCTAGAGTACAGAGGCAAGATCATTGCTTACTCTAACCTCTGCCTCCCAGGCTCAAGCGATCCTCCCACTTCAGCCTCCCAAGTAGCTGGGACTACAGGCGACTGCCACCACACCCAGCTAATTTTAAAATTACTTGTAGAGACAAGGTTTCGCCATGTTGCCCAGGCTGGTCTCGAACTCCTAGGCGCATGCCATCTGCCTCGGCCTCCCAAAGTGCTGGAATTACAGGAGTGAGCCACTGCGCCCGGTTTTCATCATTCTTATAATTGTTATTATTATTATTTGACAAATAAATAAATATATGACGCAGCCTCAGGTGATCCTGACATGTGGCCCCGGTTTTTATCATTCTTAACAATAGGTAATGTTCATTGAGTCCTTATTGTGTGTCACTGTTTTATTTATCTTATTTTTTTTTTTTTTTGACACGTTGTCTCGCTCAGTCCCCCAGGCTGGAGTGCAGTGGCGCGATCTCGACTCACTGCAACCTCTTCCTCCCTGGAGGCAACACAGTTAGATGCCCATGTCTACTCCAACCTGGGTGACAGAGTGAGACCCTGTCTCAAAAAAATAAATAAATAAATAACAGTAATAATAATAAAGTGTCTGCTCTTGGATTATACACCTACAGAGTAATAATGTTGCAGTTTGGACCCACATTTGTCCTAATTTAAATGACCACCCTGTTAACTAAAAGTAGTACCATGAACAAAATTCACTCATAATCCCATGGCCCAAGTGACAGGCTTAAGTGAGGAAGGCCCTGTGCAGTCTTCCCGGAAATCTCGGTCCACACACCAGACCTGCAGCCTAAGCGGGTCAGTCCTACAGGTCCCTGCCCCAGGTGCGCAGCTGCACCACGAGGCCTCCAGCCGGCCGGGAGCAGCCAGCCCTGCCCGCAGCTCCGCGGCAGCCAATAGCGCGGGTGCGTTTGGTGGCGGCCCCTGCTTGACTGAGCTCTCTGATTGGGCGCCTTCCGGGGCGGGGCCAAGGCTAAGCCTGGAGCGCGGGGTGCACCTAGCGGAGCGCGAGCTGTCCAGCGCCAAGTTCGGGGTTTGGGGTTGGCGCGGTCCGTCACGTGGCTGGCCCCCGGCGGTGCGCGGGGCGTTGGGTCAGCGGATCTGGGACTCTGGTGGCACCGGCGGCGGCGTAGGACCGAGACGTCGCTAGGCACCTGCGCGGGCCGTGTTCCGGTAGGTGGGCGGCTTCGGGTCTTGGGCCGCGGCGTCTCGGAGCCCGGGGGGTGCTTCGGCGTCCTCGCTGTCCCCCGCCGTACCCGACTCTGCAGCCGGAACGACGGGAGGGGAGCACTTGTGTCGCGCCTGAGCTGGGGGTCGGGCGGTGGCCTGCCGCAGCGCCCCGGTTCCAAGCACATTCGGTACGATGGGGTGGCGCCCCTTGGCCTTTGGCAGGAATGCGAAGGCTTATAGCGGATGTGAGTAGCCGCTCTCTACTGAGCACTTTTCTCGTTGAGCATTTTCAATTTAAACACAACCCCTAGCCTCGCTCCATCACAGCAAAGCTGCAAGTCGAGTGGTACCGTTTCCCCCATTTTACAGGTGAGGAAGGTGGTGGGGCTTGGAGAAAGGAGACAACTTAAATGGCAGAGCCTAGAATAGAACGCGGGTTCTCAAAGCCTGAGCCCCTAAACGTTACGCGCAGGGTCGCTCCACTTTTGACCCGTGCCACCAGATCCCTGTGGGGATCTCTTCCTGTTGCCCGCAATCTGCTACCCCCTGTTCTAGGAGACAAATGTCTCACTGTGAAGTCCTTGGCCTGGTGCCTCTGCTTCGAGATTCCGGGAGTTAAGTGACTCTTGGTCCAGCTGAGGTCAGCACAGATGCGGGCCTTCAATCGGGCAGTTACCCAGAGAATAGACTGGAAACATCAGTTTAGGTTCTTGCAGAAATAACATTGTAGGCCGGGCGCGGTGGCTCATGCCTGTAATCCCCGCACTTTGGGAAGCTGAGGCGGACAGATCACTTGAGGTCAGCAGTTCAAGACCAGCCTGGCCAACATGGTGAAACCCCTTCTCTACTAAAAATACAAAAAACACTAGCTGGTCGTGGTGGCACACACCTGTAATAGCAGCTACTGGAAAGGCTGAGGCAGGAGAATCACTTGAACCCGCGAGGTGGAGGTTGCAGTGAGCAGAGATCACACCACTGCACTCCAGCGTGAGTGACAGAGTGAGACTCTATCTAAAAAAAAAAAAAAAAAAAAAAAAAAGTATTACTTGGGGAAACTTGGAACGAACGGAAGTGGTTAATTGTGTTTTTATTTAGCACAGTGTCCTGAGACAAGGCTTTGGAACTGAAGAGAAACCAGAGTTCAGATTCTGACTCTTATATGACTTTAGACAAGTTAGCTCCCTGGGCCTCAATTTCCTCCTCTGTAAAGAAGAGAACCAAAATCTGTGTGTGAGATAGAAGATGTGCAGCAAGGTAGTTCCCTGAGCACATCCTTGGCTGGATCCACTTGTGTGACAGAGGCCCAGGTAAGATTTGGAGGCATGGGGAGGCTCGTGACCTTGCAGGTGACTTCACTTACTAGGTCTCTTTCCTGGCATTGAGGATCATGCCACACATGAGCAATGGTGCCTCTACAGAAATATCCATTGTTGTAATGACTGATGTTGCAGTGAGCTGTGTTAGATGGGGGGCTTACCAGGTGTTACAGAATATTAATGAAGATGTCCCTAAGATTCCCAAGTTTCCTCTTTTCTTTTTTTTTTTTTGAAATGGAGTCTAGCTCTGTCACTCAGGCTGGAGTGCAGTGGCGTGATCTCGGCTGACTGCAATCTCTACCTCACTGGTTCAAGCTATTCTCCTGTCTCAGCCCCTCGAGTAGCTGGGATTACAGGCATATGCCACCATGCCTGGCTAATTTTTGAATTTTTTTTTTTTTTTTTTGAGACGGAGTCTTGCTCTGTTGCCCAGGCTGGAGTGCAGTGGCAGGATCTCAGCTCACTGCAACTTCTACCTCCTGGGTTCAAGTGATTATCCTGCCTCAGCCTTCTGAGTAGCTGGGGTTACAGGTGCGTGCCACACACCCAGCTAATTTTTGTATTTTTAGTTGAGACGGGGTTTTACCATGTTGGTCAGCTGGTCTCAAACTCCTGACCTCAGGTGATCCACCCGCCTCGGCCTCCCAAAGTGCTGGGATTACAGGCGTGAACTACTGCGCCTGACTAATTTTTGTATTTTTAGTAGACACAGGGTTTCACCATATTGGCCAGACTGGTCTCAAACTCCTGACTTCAAGTGATCCACCCACCTTGGCCTCCCAAAGTGCTGGGATTACGGACATGAGCCACCGCGCCTGGCTGCTTTTTTTTCCTTTTAGAGAGACAGGGGTCTCACTATGTTGCCCAGGTTGCTCGACTCCTGTGGTCCTGTGACTCCCCAGACTTCAGGTGTGCAAGCCTGATTTCTGAACCTTGGCCAGTCACACTTTCTCCTTTGGGCTTTGAACTTGGGGTGCGCTGCACTTGTTTACTGTGTAGGTTGCTCTCATCCCAGATCTCATGCTTGGCTCAGATTTCAGTTCAGGGACATTCCCTGGCCCAGTCTGAAGTAGCTCTGCACCCATTTATTGCATCTTTTTTTTTTTTGATACAGGGTCTTCCTCTCTTGCCCAGGCTGGCATGCTGTGGGAAAATCTCAGCTCACTGCAGCCTCAGCCTCTGGGACTCAAGCAATCCTCCTGCCTCAGCCACCCAAAGTAGCTGAGAATACAGGTGCACGCCACCAGGCTCAGGTAATTTTTTGTATTTTTTTTTGTAGAGACAGGGTTTTGCCATGTTGCCTAGGCTGGTCTTGAACTCCTGGGCTCAAGTGGTCTTCTTGCCTCAGCCTCTCAAAGTTCTGGGATTACAAGCATGAGCGACCATGCCTGGCCTTATGTATTTCTTTTTTTTTTTTTTTTTTTTTTTTTTTTTGAGATGGAGTCTTGTCCTGTCACCCAGGCTGGAGTGCAGCGGCGTGATCTTGGCTCACTGCAACCTCCATCTGCCGGGTTCAAGCGATTCTCCTTCCTCAGCCTCACAAGTAGCTGGGATTACAGGTAGGTGCCACCACACCTGGCTAATTTTTGCATTTTTTATTTTTTATTTTTTATTTTTTTTTTTTTGAGACGGAGTCTCGCTCTGTCGCCCAGGCTGGAGTGCAGTGGCTGGATCTCAGCTCACTGCAAGCTCCGCCTCCCGGGTTCCCGCCATTCTCCTGCCTCAGCCTCCCGAGTAGCTGGGACTACAGGCACCCGCCACCTCGCCCGGCTATTTTTTTGTAGTTTTTAGTAGAGACGGGGTTTCACCGTGTTAGCCAGGATGGTCTCGATCTCCTGACCTCGTGATCCGCCCATCTCGGCCTCCCAAAGTGCTGGGATTACAGGCTTGAGCCACCGCACCCGGCCTTTTTTGCATTTTTAGTAGAGACAGGGTTTCACCTAGTTGGCCACACTGGTCTTGAACTCCTGACCTCAACTAATCCACTCGCCTTGGCCTACCATGGTACTGAGATTACAGTTGTGAGCCACAGTGCCTGGCCTGTGTTTCTTAATTGTTTATAATTTGTTTCTTATAAGAGCAGGACCTCTGTCTTAGTAACCTCTGTATTCTTAGTGCCTATCTGTGTGCCTGGGATATAAGAGTTGTTCAATAAATGTTGATTGAATGAATTCATTGTAGGCTAGTAGTGGAGTAGACCTCTTAGATATCAAAAACTTATTTTGGACTTTTTTTTTTTTTTTTTTTCTTTTTGAGAGATAGGGTCTCACTCCGTCATCCAGGCTGGAGAGCAGTGGCAAAATCATAGTTTTTGGCAGCCTCGACCTCCTGGGCCCAAGTAATCCTCTCACCTCAGCCTCTCAAGTAGTTGAGACTACAGGCGTCCACCATCATGTCATCCAGCTAATTTTTAATTTTTTTTTTTTTTTTTCTGAGATGATGTCTTGCTCTGTCACCCAAGCTGAAGTGCAGTGGCGCGGTCTTTGCTCACTGCAACCTCCTCCTCCCGGGTTCAAGTGATTCTTCTGCCTCAGCCTCCCGAGTAGCTGAGTAACTACAGGCGCATGCCACCACACCCGGCCAATTTTTGTATTTTTAAGATACAGGGTTTCGACGTGCTGGCCAGGCTGGTCTCAAACTCCTGACCTCGGGTGATCTCCCCGCCTTGGCCTCCCAAAGTGCTGGGATTATAGACGTGAGCAACTGTGCCCGGCTGTTTTTTTTTTTTTTTTTTGAGACAGAGTCTCACTTTGTCACCCAGGCTGGAGTGCAGTGGCGCGATCTCGGCTCACTGCAACCTCCACCTCCTGGATTCAAGCAATTCTACTGCCTCAGCCTCCTGAGTAACTGGGACTACAGGCATGGGCCACCACACCCAGTTAATTTTTGTATTTATAGTAGAGACCGGGTTTCACCATATTGGCCAGGCTGGTCTCAAACTCCTGACTTTGTGATCTGCCCACCTTGGCCTCCCAAAGTGCTAGGATCACCGGCATGAGCCACCGCGCTGGGCCTAATTTTTTTTTTTGAGACTGAGTCTCACTCTCTCCCAGGCTGGAGTGCAGTGGGGTGATCTTGGCTCACTGCAACCTCTGCCTCCTGGGTTCAAGCGATTTTCCTACCTCAGCCTCCTACATAGCTGGGATTACAGGGGCCTGCCTCTATGCCCGTCTAATTTTTGTATTTTTAGTAGAGACGGGGTTTCGCCATATTGGCCAGGCTAGTCTCCAACTCCTGACCTCAGGTGATCCACCTGCGTTGGCCTCCCAAAGTGCTGGGGTTACAGGTGTGAGCCACTGTGCCTGGCAAAAAAAATTTTTTTTTGAGATGGAGTCTCACTTTGTTGCCAGGCTGCAGTGTAGTGGTGCAATCTCTGCTCACTACAATCTCCACCTCCCGGGTTCAAGCCATTCTCCTGCCTCAGCCTCCTGAGTAGCTGGAATTACAGGCGGGCGCCACCACACCTGGCTAATTTTAGTATTTTTAGTGGAGATGGGGTTTCACCATTTTGGCCAAGATGGTCTTGACCTCCTGACCTTGTGGTCTGCCCGCCTCGGCCCCGCAAAATGCTGGGATTACAGGCGTGAATCACTGTGCCTGACCGTTTTTTTTTTTTTTTTTTTTTGAGACGGAGTCTCGCTTTGTTGCCCAAACTGGAGTGCAGCGGCCGGATCTCAGCTCACTGCAAGCTCCGCCTTTCGGGTTCACGCCATTCTCCTGCCTCAGCCTCCCGAGTAGCTGGGACTATAGGTGCCCGCCACGTCGCCCGGCTAGTTTTTTGTATTTTTTTTTTTTTAGTAGAGACGGGGTTTCACCGTGTTAGCCAGGATGGTCCCGATCTCCTGACCTTGTGATCCGCCCGTCTCGGCCTCCCAAAGTGCTGGGATTACAGGCTTGAGCCACTGCACCTGGCCTGACCTTTTTTTAAAAATTTTATTTTTGAGACACAATATCACTCTGTCATCCAGACTGGAGTGCAATGGCACATTCTTGGCTCACTGCAGCCTCCACCTCCCAGGCTCAAGTAAGTCTCATGCTTCAGGTGTATGCCACCACACCCAACTAATTTTTTATATTTTTAGTAGAGACAGCCATGTTAGCCAGGCTGGTCTCAAACTCCTGGCCTCAAGCTGATCTGCCCACTTCAGGCTTCCAAAGTGCTGGGATTACAGACGTGAGCCACCTTGCCCAGCCTAATTTCTAAATTTTTGTAGAGACGTGGTTTCACTGTGTTGCCTAGGCTGTGGTTAACTCCTAGGTTCAAAGGATCCCCCATCCTTGACCCCACTAAGTGCTGGGATTACAGGCATAAGCCACCATGCCAGGCCTTTTTTTTTTCCTTCCCTGAGACGGAGTCTTGCTTTGTCATCTAGGCTGGAGTGCAGTGGTGTGTTCTTGGCTCACTGCAACCTCCATCTCCCGTGTTCAAGCAATTCTCCTGTCTCAGCCTCCCAAGTAGCTGGGATTACAGGCGCCCGCCACCACACCCGGCTAATTTTTGTATTTTTAGTAGAGATGGGGTTTCACCATGTTGGCCAGACTGGTCTTGAACTTCTGGCCTTAGGTGATCTGCCTGCCTTGGCCTCCCAAAGTACTGGGATTACAGGCGTGAGCCTCTGGGGCTAGCCAAACCTGTAATTCTTTAGGAAGATTTATATTCAAACAAATCCTTTTTTTAAAAAACAAACAAACAATAAAACCACACAGGGTCTTACTCTGTCACCCAGGCTAGAGTGCACTGCCACAATCACGGCTCATTGCAACCTCTAGCTTCCAGGCTCAGGTGATCCTCCCACCTCAGCCTCCTGAATAGCTGGGACTACAGATGCATGCCGCCACCACCAGCTAATAATTTGTATTTTTTGTAGAGATGGGGCTTCGCCATGTTGCCCAGGCCAGTCTTGAACTCCTGGGCTCAAGTGATCCTCCTGCCTCAGCCTCCCAAAGTGCTGGAATTACAGGCATGAGCCACCACACCCAGCCCAAGTACATATTTTAACTAACAGCTTCACAGGAACTCTGTGGAGTACTTAGAGCATGTGCTTTGGGGTTTTGAGTCCTATCTCTGTGGCTAACTTGTTGTACAGCCCTGGGCTAAGATATTTTACTTTTCTTTGAAACAGAGTCTCGCTCTGTCGCCAGGCTGGAGTGCAGTGGCGGTTTTGGCTCACTGCAACCTCCGACTCCCGGGTTCAAGCAATTCTCCTGCCTCAGCCTCCCGGGTAGCCGGGATTACAGGCGCCTGCCACTATGCCCGGATAATTTTTGTATTTTTAGTAGAAATGGGGTTTCACGGTGTTGGATAGGATGGTCTCGATCTCCTGACCTTGTGATCTGCCCACCTTGGCCTCCTAAAGTGCTGGGATTACAGGCGTGAGCCACTGCGCCATGCCGCAATATTTTACTTTTCTAACCTCGCTTATTTTTCTTTCTTTAGTTCTTTTTTTTTTTTTTAAGAGTCCTAGACTCAGTAGCTAGGACTATAGGCCCATCCCACCATGCCCAGCTAATTTTTTTTTTTTTTGTAGCCATGCCCAGGCTGGTCTTGAACTCCTGGCCTCCCAAAGTGCTGGGATTACAGGTGTGAGTTGCCATGCCTGGCCCTGAGCCTCATTTTCATTATTTGAAGTATGAAATACATTAACACATTAAAGTGTTGCTAGGATTAAAATGAAGTCCTTATATATTCAAAAATCATATAGAGATTTTTGAGGCCCTTCTTATAGCAAAATTCCCATTTACATTTTTCTGGAGCCTGGAGAAATGTGTCCAGACTGAGTGAATAGGTGCTATTTGCTGTACTTACATTATCATTTATAAAATACTACTGGTGATCATCCTGGAAGGATGATCCCAACTGCCTATATCCTGTTCATCATTAACTTGTTTGTCCCAAAAAAATCTTTGGAAAAGTTGCTAAATAGTGAATATTTACTATGTTATGAGAGCCTGCCAGTTCAAGTCAATGATTCATCTGTTCAGTCATTTGGAAAATACTCTTTTTTTTTTTTTTTTTTTGAGACGGAGTCTTGCTCTGTGGCCAGGTTGGAGTGCAGTGGTGTGATCTCGGCTCACCACAAGCTCCGCCTCCCAGGTTCAAGCGATTCTTCTGCTTCAGCCTCCCGAGTAGCTGGGACTACAGGTGCGTGCTACCACGTCCAGCTCATTTTTTGTATTTTTAGTAGAGACAGGGTTTCACCATGTTGGTCAGTATGGTCTTGAACTCCAGACCTCATGATCTGCCCACCTCGGCCTCCCAAAGTGCTGTAATTACAGGCATGAGCCACCACACCTGGCCGGAAAGTATTCTTCATATATAGCGGTGTTGGGTACCGCAGGTGATTTTTAAAAAAGTAACACTCAGTCCTTACCTTCATGGAATTTAGTTTAGTTGTGGGAGATAAGCTATACCCATGAGAAGTTTGGCTGAGAGGAGGCGGAGTTGGACTGCCTGCAAGTGGGGAGGAGGGTCAGTTCTCATTTCTGAGGGAGATGAGCTGACGTCTGCAATTCGGAAAGGAACCAGAAGTTCCACACAGTGGTTTTGCAATAGAATATGCTCATGTTTACCAAGCGATTCTGAGGGAAAGGCTAAAAAATTGTATTAGTTTAGCAACTTGATAGAACTAACAGGTTGTGATGAACTTTGATTAAATGTAATGCTGGGGTGGGGCATGGCGGCTTACGCCTGTAATCCCAGCACTTTGGGAGGCAGATCACTTGAGTTCAAGACCAGCCTGACCAACATGGTAAAACTCCATCTCTGAAAAATACAGAAATTAGCCAGACATAGTGATGCACACCTGTAGTCCCAGCTACTCGGGAGGCTGAGGCAGGAGAATCACGTGAACCCAGGAGGCGGAGGTTGCAGTGAGCCAAGATCACGCCATTGCACTCCAGCCTGGGTGACAGACTGAGACTCTTGTCTCAAAAAAATAAAAATAAATAGGTGGGGTGTGGTGGCTGACGCCTGTAATCCCAGCATTTTGGGAGGCCAACACAGGTGGATCACAAGTTCAGGAGATTGAGACCATCCTGGCTAACACAGTGAAACCCCATCTCTACTAAAAATACACAAAATTAGCCGGGCGTGGTGGCACGTGCCTGTAGTCAAAAGGCTGAGGCAGGAGAATCGCTTGAACCTGGAAGGCGGAGATTGCAGTGAGCTGAGATCACCCCACTGCAGTCCAGTCTGGGCAACAGAGCAAGACTCCATCTCAAAAATAAATAAATAAACTAAAAAAATCAATTTAATGCTGGAAGCTACACACGTATTTCCCATTTTTTAGGCAGCTTCGAACCAGTGCAATGGAGATGCCAGTCAATGGGGCCCCCAAGGATGCTGACCTGTGGTCCTCACATGACAAGATGCTGGCGCAGCCCCTGAAAGACAGTGATGTTGAGGTGAGATCTGTGTGGAGTGTTCACAGATATTTTTATGTTGGAGGCCTTAGTTTAAATCTCTAGTTCTAACTACAAATTAATTAGGGACAGCCTTGAAATGAGTATTATCCTGCTGGATTTACAGGTGGTGGCAGACAAAATGGCTACAAATCCTTTGAGAGTAAATTTAAAGATTGTGGGTTTCTCAAAAGTGTGGAGCACTGTGCAGGGTGCTCTGGAGAAAAGCAGAGAAGGGGAGAGATCACTGACAGTTGACCCTTTCCTGACAGTTCACAGGGAATATAGATCTATCTAGACATCTGGAAACACCTTTATTTTATTTTACTTGTTTATTTATTTTTTTGAGACAGAGTTTCACTCTTGTTGCCCAGGCTGGAGTGCAATGGCATGATCTTGGCTCATTGCAACCTCCACCTCCTGGGTTCAAGGGATTCTCCAGCCTCAGCCTCCCGAGTAGCTGGGATTACAGGCACCCACCACCGTGCCCGGCTATTTTTTTTTTTTTGAGACATAGTCTTGCTCTGTTGCTCAGACTGGAGTGCAATGTCTCCATCTCGGCTCACTGCATGCTCCGCCTCCCAGGTTCACGCCATTCTCCTGCCTTAGCCTCCCAAATGGCTGGGACTACAGGCGCCAGCCACCACGCCAGCTAATTTTTTATATTTTTTTTTTTTAGTAGAGATGGGGTTTCACTGTGTTAGCCAGGATGGTCTTGACCTCCTGACCTCGTGATCCGCCCGTCTCAGCCTCCCAAAGTGCTGGGATTACAGGCATGAGCCACCACGTTGGGCCTAAGTTTTGTGTTTGTAGTAGAGATGGGATTTCGCCATGTTGGCCAGGATGGTCTGGAACTCCTGACTACAGCTGATCCACCCGCCTCGGTCTCCCAAAATGCTGGGATTACAGGCATGAGCCACTGTGCCCAGCCTTGTTTTTATGAAAGCTTTATTGAGATATCACTCATTTGCCATACAATTTAGTGGTTTTTAGTATATTCATAGTCAATTTTAGAACATTTTTATCCCCCCAGAAAGAAACCTTGAACCCATTAGCAGTCAACCCAAACTCCCCAACCCTGGTCAGTCACTCATCTACTTTCTATCTCTATGAATTTGCTGAAATATCTTTTCATTTTTGAGACAGGGTCTCATTGTCACTCAGGCTGGAGTACAGTGCCGTGCTCTTGCCTCAGTTCACTGCAGCCTCCGCCTCCTGGGCTCAAGTGATCCTTCTACTTTGGCCTCCTGAGTTGCTGGGACTACAAGTGCATGCCACCACACCTGGCTGATTTTTTGTGTTTTTTGGTGGAGGCAGGGTTTCACCATGCTGCCCAGGCTGGTCTTGAACTCCTGGGCTCAATCAACCTGCCTTAGTCTCCTGAAGTGCTGGGATTACAGGTGTGAACCACCGTGCCTGGCCTAAAGCATCTTTTCTTTTAAGGAAGAGGAACAAGGAATAAGGTTCAGGGAGGGAGAAACTTGGTGAAATGTAGGGATAAAAATAACAGGATGGTGATGTTAAAAATTAGATGGGATGCTTAAAGATAACTTTCTCTTTAGTCATTTTGTTTTTCTTTTTTTGAGATGAAGTCTGGCTCTTATTTCCCAGGCTGGAGTGCGATGGCGCGATCTCGGCTCACTGCAACCTCCACCTCCTGGATTCATGCCATTCTCCAGCCTCAGCCTCCTAAGTAGCTGGGACTACAGGCACCCACCACCATGCCTGGCTAATTTTTTTTGTATTTTTAGTAGAGACGGGGTTTCACCGTGTTAACCAGGATGATCTGGATCTCCTGACCTTGTGATCCGCCCGCCTTGACCTTCCAAAGTGCTTGGATTACAGGCTTGAGCCACTGTGCCCGGCCCATTTTGTTTTTCTTAGTTCATTGATTAGTGCTTTCTCAGATACTAAAACCTTTGAGGAGGATTCATTCTATTCCTTAAGTGTTATGAGAGTCCTTGATGTTATTTGGATTAAGGTCAGCTTCTGAAGGCACCATCAATATTAATGTGAAAGAGTGTCTTTTCCCTTTAGGAGGCTGTAATTTGGATCAGAGCAAAATTTTAAACTAAAATTTCCAAATATCAAGCATCTGTTTTCTTCTCCTAAGGTTTACAACATCATTAAGAAGGAGAGTAACCGGCAGAGGGTTGGATTGGAGCTGATTGCCTCGGAGAATTTCGCCAGCCGAGCAGTTTTGGAGGCCCTAGGCTCTTGCTTAAATAACAAATACTCTGAGGGGTACCCGGGCCAGAGGTATGTGAATCTCTTCAAAGGCCTGGTTCTGCCACAGTCATAGGGAGTATTGAATCAGCCTAGGACCTAAACAATTTGGAAATTTCAGAAAACAGCAAGCTTCCCAACTGTAGGATTTCTGTTCCACACCTGCTCTCTGACGTAACTCTTTTATTCCCAGCATGTGATAACACTGAAGAGCTCGGCGCAGGTGTACTCCAGGGCACATTTCATAGTCCTCTGGGGGCTTTCTAGAAAAATAGGCCAGTTTGTAAGGAGTATTGAGCCACTGGACTGGTGTGTGGCCTCTGTCTAGAAAAGGTCAGTGTCATCTGAGGGAGGCTGCAGAAGGTGGCCATTGCCATGTGAGTCATCGAGTCTGTATTGGAAATGGTGTGGAAGTGGAGGCTGAATCTGTAATACTGGAAACCATTTCTGCATTATAAATGTTGGATTTACACATGCAGTGGCTTTCAGTTAACTCTTTCACCCTCAGAATTACAGTGTTATATTCGTTTTCGTTTTTTGCCGTCATCATCAGGCAAAGAAAAGAAATTACAGAATTAGACATGGCTTTTGCAAATGTGTGGATTTTTGTCCCAAAGGAAATGGAAAGAAAGGTCACTCTTGGAGAAGGAATTGCCATTTTGTCCTGAGATGCCCCTGAAGCTCTATGTAGAAGACAGAATCAAGTTGAAGGCATTGTCTTTCTCCTACTGTGAATAACTAACTTTTGTATTGTGACTTGAAAAATTCACCAGGTGTTTTCTTTCTTTCTTTCTCTCTCCTTTCTTTTTCCTTTCTTCTTTCAGGCTAAGGTATTTTGTTAACACCAGGTGTTTTCTTTCTTTCTTTTTTTTTTCTTTTTGAGACATGGTGTGTCTCTCACCCAGGCTGAAGTGCAGTGGTGTGATCAAGGTTGACTGTAGCCTTGGCCTCCTGAACTCAAGCCATCCTCCCACCTCAGCCTCCTGAGTCACTGGGACTGTAGGCACACACCACCACACCCAGCTAATTTTTTGTAGAGACACAGAGTTTCACCATGTTGCCCAGGCTGATCTCCATCTCCTGAGCTCAAGCGATCCACCCACCTCAGCCTCCCAGAGTGCTGGGATTAGAGCTATGAGCCACTGCACCCGATCCACACCAGGTGTTTTCACAACTAATATTTCATTTGATTCTCACAGCAATGTATCGGGCAAGGGGTGATGTTTTCTACATTTTTAAGAAGGGGACTGAGTGTGGTGGCTCACCCCTGTAATCTCAGTGCTTTAAGAGGCCAGGGCAGAGGATCATTTGAGGCTAGGAATTTGAGACCAGCCTGGGCAATATAGTGAGATGCTGTCTCCAAAACAAAATTTAAAAATTAGCCAGGCATGGTGGCATGCACCTGTAGTCTCAGTTACTCAAGAGACTGAGGTGGAGTATTGCTTGAGCCCAGGAGATCAAAGGCTGCAGCGAGCTATTATTTTGCCAGTGCACTCCAGCTGGGGTGACAGAATGAGACCCTGTTTCTAAAGTAAAAAAAAAAAAAAAAAAAAAAAAACCACAACTTAAATAGAAGTGTAATTACATCGTGTATTCACGTTAAAGGGCTTTCTTTTTTTTTTTTTCTAAGACGGAGTATCACTGTTGCCAGGCTGGAGTGTAGTGGCACAATCTCGGCTCACTGCAACCTCCACCTCCCAGGTTCAAGCAGTTCTCCTGCCTCAGCTTCCCGAATAGCTGGGACTACAGCTGCACGCCACCACCCCCCAGCTAATTTTTTGTATTTTTAGTAGAGACGGTGTTTCACCATGTCGGCTAAGCTGGTCTTGATCTCCTGACCTTATGATCCACCCGCCTCAGTCTCCCAAAGTGCTGGGAGTACAGGCGTGAGCCACTGCGCCCAGCCAATTAAAGGGCTCTTTTAAAAGGCAATTATTACATGTTTTCATTATTAGATTTTATTAATATAATTTAATATTAATCTATCTTTGGAACATTATTTATAATCGAGGCAATATTTGAAAACAATAGGCAAGGTGTGGTGGTTCACACCTGTAATCCCAGCACTTCGGGAGGCTGAGGCAGGTGGATCACCTGAGGTCAGGAGTTCGAGACCAGCCTGGCCAACATGTCAAAACCCCGTCTCTACTAAAAATACAAAAATTAGCCAGATGTGGAGGCGCATGCCTGTAACCCCAGCTACTCTGGAGGCTGAGGTAGGAGAATTGCTTGAACTCGGAGGCAGAGAGAGGTTGCAGTGAGCTGAGACTGCACCACTGCACTCCAGCTTGGGAGACAGAGCAATATTCTATCTCAGAAAAAAAAAAAAGAAAACAATATTGACCTAACATTAACGACTTTGCTTGATACAAACTTAAAGTTCTGGGCTTAAAAAAAATAGTTATGTATGTATGAATAAATGAATGACAAGGTCTCGTTGTCTTGCCCAGGCTGGCATGCAGTGGTGCAATCTCAACTCACTACAGCCTCAAACTCCTGGACTCAAGCAATCCTCCTGCCCCAGCCTCTCTGTAGCTAGGACTACAGGTGCGTGCCACCACACCAGGCTAATTTTTAACAGACACAAGGTCTTGCTATGTTGCCCAGGCTGATTTCAAACTCCTGGCCTCAAGCAGTCTTCCCACTTTAGCCTTCCATATTACTAGGATTACAAGTGTGAACCACCACATCTGGCCTATTTATTTTTTATTTATTTTTATTTTTTTGAGACAGAGTTTTGCTCTTGTTGCCCAGGGTGGAGTGCAATGGTGCAATCTCGGCTCACCACAACCTCCACCTCCTGGGTTCAAGCAATTCTCCTGCCTCAGCCTCCCCAATAGCTGGGAATACAGGTATGCACCACCACGCCTGGCTAATTTTGTATTTTTAGTAGAGATGGGGTTTCTCCATGTTGGTCAGGCTGGTCTCCAACTCCTGACCTCAGGTGATCCGCCCACCTCGGCCTCCCAAAGTCCTGGGATTACAAATGTGAGCCACCACACCTGGCCCAGCCTATTTTTTTTTTTTTAGAGATAGGGTCTCACTCTGTTGCTCCAGCTGAAGTGCAGTGGTATAATCAAAGCTCACTGCAATCTCCAACTCCCGGGCTCAAGTGATCCTCCCACCTCAGCCTTCCAAGTAGCTAGGACTACAGGTGCAAGCCACTATACTTAGCTCATTTTTAAAATATTTTGTAGCGCTGATATCTCACTATGTTGCCCAGCTGGTCTTGAACTCCTGGCCTCAAGCAGTTCTCCCACCTCAGCCTTCCAAATCTCTGAGATTACAGACATGAGCCATTACATGTAATTACTTTAATTTTTTTTTTTTTTTGAGACTGAATCGCACTGCGATGACCAGGCTGGAGTGCAGTGGGGTGATCTCAGCTCACTGCAACCTCTACCTCCTGGATTCAAGTGATTCTCCTGCCTCAGCCTCCCGAGCAGCTGGGATTACAGGTGCCCACTACCATTCCCAGCTGATTTTTGTATTTTTAGTAGAGACAGGGTTTCACCATATTGGCCAAGCTGGTCTTGAACTCCTGACCCCAGGTAATCCGCCCACCTCGGCCTCCCAAAGTGCTGAGATAACAGGCGTGAGCCACAATGCCTGGCCTGTATCTTTCTTTCTTTTTTTTTTTTTTTGAGAGGGTGTCTTGCTCTGTCGCCCGGGCTGGAGTGCAGTGGTGCCATCTCGGCTCACTGCAAGCTCCGCCTCCCGGGTTCACACCATTCTCCTACCTCAGCCCCCGGAGTAGCTGGGACTACAGGCACTCGCCACCACACCCTGCTAATTTTTTTGTATTTTTAGTAGAGACGGGGTTTCACCATGTTAGCCAGGATGATCTCAATCTCCTGACCTTGTGATCTGCCTGCCTCGGCCTCCCAAAGTGCTGGGATTACAGGCGTGAGCCACTGCACCCAGCCCCAGTTTTGTTTTTTTTTTTTTTTTTTTTTTTTTTTTTTTTTTTGTTTTTTTTTGAGACGGAGTCTCGCTCTGTCGCCCAGGCTGGAGTGCAGTGGCCTGATCTCAGCTCACTACAAGCTCCGCCTCCCGGGTTTACGCCATTCTCCTGCCTCAGCCTCCCGAGTAGCTGGGACTACAGGCGCCCGCCACCTCGCCCGGCTAGTTTTTTGTATATTTTAGTAGAGACGGGGTTTCACCGTGTTAGCCAGGATGGTCTCGATCTCCTGACCTCGTGATCCACCCGTCTCGGCCTCCCAAAGTGCTGGGATTACAGGCTTGAGCCACCGCGCCCGGCCTTGTTTTTTTATATAGTCTTGTTCAGTTGCCCATGCTGAACTGCAGTGGTGCAACCTTGGCACACTGCAACCTCCACCTCTCAGGCTCAACCCATCCTCCCACCTCAGCCTCCCAAGTAGCTGGGACTACAGACGTATGCCACCATGCCCGCTCATTTTTTTGTAATTTTAATAGAGACAGGGTTTCACCATGTTGACCAGGCTGGTCTTGAACTCCTGACCTCAAATGTTCTGCCTGCCTTGGCCTCCCAAAGTGCTGAGATGATAGGCATGAGCCGCCATTCCTTGCCTAAAAAGATTTTTTAACAGTTTTGAAATGTATCATGGGCTGTAAAGTTTACCCATTTAAAATGTACAGTTCAATAGAAACCCCCTCTAATTGTGGTAAAATAAAAATATATATAACATATAGGGTATAGTTTCTTTCTCTTTTTTATTTTTTTGAGATGGGGTCTCACTCTCTTGCCCAAGCTGGAGTCCAGTGGCCCGATCTTGGCTCACTGTAGCCTCTGCCTCCTGGGTTCAAACGATTCTTGTGCCTCCTAAGTAGCTGGGATTACAGGCACGGTGCCACCATTTCTGGCTATTTTTTGTATTTTTAGTAGAGACAGGGTTTCACCATGTTAGTTAGGCTGGCAATTTAAACCTTTTTTTTTGGAGACAGGGTCTTGCTCTGTTTCCCAGGCTGGAGTGCAGTAGTGCAGTCATAGCTCACTGCAGCCTGGAACTGCAGCCTGGGAAACAAGCTCCTCCTGCCGGGTTTACACCATTCTCCTGCCTCAGCCTCCTGAGTAGCTGGGACTACAGGCGCCGGCCACCTCGCCCGGCTAGTTTTTTGTATTTTTTAGTAGAGACAGGGTTTCACCGTGTTAGCCAGGATGGTCTCGATCTCCTGACCTCGTGATCCGCCCGTCTCGGCCTCCCAAAGTGCTGGGATTACAGGCTTGAGCCACCGCGCCCGGCCTTAACTATTTTTTAAGTGTACAGCTCAGTGACATTATGTGTATGCACATTGTTGTGTAACCATCACCACCACCCATCCCCAGAACTTTTTTATCTTGCAGAAATGAAACTCTGTATCCATTAAATAATAACTTCTGCTAATCAGCATATGAGAAATGATCGGCTGGGCGCGGTGGCTCACGCATGTAATCCCAGCACTTTGGGAGGCCGAGGTGGGCAGCTCACTCGAGGCTAGGAGTTCGAGACTGGTCTGGCCAGCATGGTCAAACACTGGCTCTACTAAAAATACAAAATTTAGCCAGGCATTGTGGTGCACACCTGTAATCCCAGCTACTCAGAAGGCTGAGGTGTGAGGATTGCTTGAACCCGGGAGGCAGAGGTTGCAGTGAGCCAAGATTGCGCCACTACACTCCAGCCTGGGCAACAGAGCGAGACTCTGTCTTAGAAAAAAAGTACATGAGATGATGGATATGATAATTAGCTTGACTTAATCATCTCACAATGTATACATATGCCAAAATACCACATTAGGGCCAGGCGTGGTAGCTCATGTCTGTAATCCTAGCACTTTGGGAGGCCGAGGCAGGCAGATTCCCTGAGCTCAGGAGTTCAAGACCAGTCTAGGCAACATGGTGAAACCCCGTCTCTACTAAAAATACAAAAAATTAGCTAGGCGTGGTGGTGCGCACCTTTAGTCTCAGCTGCTTGGGAGGCTGAGGCAGGAGAATTGCTTGAACCCAGGAGGCAGAGGTTGCAGTGAGCCAAGATCGCGCCATTGCACTCCAGCCTGGGTGACAGAACAAGACTCTGTCTCAAGAAAAAAAAAAAAAAATTAGATGAATTTACAGTGTATAATGTGATTTTTTTTAATGGGAAATTTTATGTTACATTTTTTAAAAAACAAAAGGAAATACATTTATATTTTAATTTTTAAGCTTTTTGTGACAGTCCACAATGGCTCACACCTGTAATCCTAACACTTTGGGAGCCTGAGATGGGAAGATCGCTTGAGACCAGGAGTTTGAGACCAGCCTTGGCAACATAAGGAGACCCTTTCTCTGCAAAAAAGTAAAAAATTAGTTGGGTGTGGTACACATGGGCTTGTAGCCCCAACTCCTCAGGAGCCTGAGGCAGGGGAAGATTGCTTGAGCCTAGGAGTTCTAGGCTGCAGTAAGCTATGATTTCACCACTGCACTCCTGCCTGGGTGACAGAACAAGACCCTGTCTCTTATTTTTTTATTTTTTTAAAAAAAAGCTTTTCGGCCGGGCGTGGTGGCTCAAGCCTGTAATCCCAGCACTTTGGGAGGCCGAGACGGGCGGATCACGGGGTCAGGAGATCGAGACCATCCTGACTAACCCGGTGAAACCCCGTCTCTACTAAAAAATTAAAAAAAATTAGCCGGGCGAGGTGGCGGGCGCCTGTAGTCCCAGCTACTCGGGAGGCTGAGGCAGGAGAATGGCGTAAACCCGGGAGGCGGAGCTTACACTGAGCCGAGATCTGGCCACTGCACTCCAGCCTGGGCGACAGAGCGAGACTCCGTCTCAAAAATAAAAAAAAATTAAAAAAAATAAAAAAAAAATAAAAAAAAGCTTTTCGTGATCACAGGGTCTAAAAGCTAAAAATTATTGGTTAGGCTGTGTGCAGTGGCTCACGCCTGTAATCCCAGCACTTTGGGAGGCGGAGGCGGGCAGATAACCTGAGGTCGGGAGTTCAAGACCAGCCTGGCCAACATGGAGAAACCCTGTCTCTACTGAAAATACAAAAATTAGCCAGGCATGGTGGTGGACACCTGTAGTCCCAGCTACTCAGGAGGCTGAAGCAGGAGAATCGCTTGAACCCAGGAGGTGGAGGGTGCAGTGAGGCGAGATTGTGCCATTGTACTCCAGTCTAGGCAACAAGTGGGAAACTCTATCTCAAAAAAAAAAAAAAAAAAATTACTGGTTTAGGCCAGGCATGGTGGCTCACGCCTGTAATCCCAGCACTTTGGGAGACTGAGGCAGTTGGATTACGAGGTCAGTTGTTCGAGACCAGCCTGACCAACATGGTGAAACCCCATCGCTACTAAAAATACAAAAATTAGCTAGGCCTGGTGGCATGTGCCTATAATCCCAGCTACTCAGGAGGCTGAGGCAGGAGAATTGCTTGAACCCAGGAGGCAGAGGTTGCAGTGAGCCGAGATCACGCCACTGCACTCCAGCCTGGGCGACAGAGCGAGACTGTCTCAAAAAAAAAAAAAAAAAAATTACTGGCTTGAACCCAGTAGTTTTTAGTGCTTATCAATATAATAAATAATAGGTAATAAAAACATAAATATATGATAAATTTTGATATGCAGTTATTAAATGGAAAGTAAAATTTCATTAGAAATGCAAAAAGTCAAAAAAACAAACTCTCTAGACCTTGTTCCCCCATCTTCTGGCAGCCACCATTCTATTTTCTGCCTCTATGAGCTTAACTACTTTAGGGACCTCATAAAAGTTGAATCATACAGTGCTTGTCTTTTGGTGACTGGTTTGTTTCACTTAGCATAATGTTCTCAGACTCATCCCTGTTGTATTAATAGCATGTGATAGGATTTCTTTCCTTTTTTTTTGTTTGAGACAGGGTCTCACTCTGTTGCCCAGGCTGGAGTCCAGTGGTGTGATCACAGCTCACTGCAGCCTTTACCTCCTGGGCCCAAGTGAATCTTCCCTCCTCAGCCTCCCACGTAGCTGGGACTATGGGCACACACCACCACACCTGGCTAATTTTTGAAATTTTTTGTAGAGATGAGGGTATTGCTATATTGCCCAGGCTGGTCTCAAACTCCTGGGCTCGAGCAATCCTTCGTTGGCCCCTCAAAGTGCTGGGATTATAGGCTTGTGCCACCTCTCCTGGCCAAAACCCCCTCTTTTTATAGATGAGATACTTGCTCCAAGTTGCACAACTGGTTTGGTCTCTTGACTCTAGATTCCAGAGGCATTGGTGGAACACTTGATCATGCTGGCTTCAGCATCTGCATGTTAACAAGCTCTTCTCATTACTTCTCTCCACTTTAGTTTCACTGTCCCACCCCTCAGCTTCTTTGGCCTCTGTGAAGCACAGATTTTCCGGGTCTGATTGGATCTAAGTCTCCTACTCTCCTCCCACAGATACTATGGCGGGACTGAGTTTATTGATGAACTAGAGACCCTCTGTCAGAAGCGAGCCCTGCAGGCCTATAAGCTGGACCCACAGTGCTGGGGGGTCAACGTCCAGCCCTACTCAGGTGATTGTCTCATCCATATGGCCTGGTGCAGCGTCATCATGTGCATCCCCCAGGGCTGACATGCACCAAGAAGCATCCTAAGAAGGACTGCCATAGGCCGGGCATGGTGGCTCACGCCTGTAATCCCAGCACTTTGGGAGGCAGAGGCAGGCAGATCACGAGGCCGGGAGTTCAAGACCACCTGACCAACATGGAGAAACCTGGTCTCTACTGAAAATACAAAAATTAGCTGGGTGTAGTGGTGCATGCCTGTAATCCCAGCTACTCAGAGGCTGAGGCAAGATAATTGCTTGAACCTGGGATGCAGAGGTTGCGCTGAGCCATTACATGCCAGCCTGGGCAACGAGCGAAACTCCATCTCAAAAACAAACAAAAAAAAAAGACTGCCATAAATAAAAGATAAGCCATGCATCTCTTTGTATTGCCCTTGGGCTCCCAGCTCTGTACCCCTCCCAGGTAGTGCCCTGTCTCTGAACTTCCCCTTTCAAGGCTGATGGTGAAGGGGCACCTCCTGGAGCTCAGGGAAGGCACGAGGCCTGTTCTTGCCACTCCTGGGTGAAGGCTTAGTGGCCAAGGTCCCGGATGCCACTTGGTACCTCGGTTAGAAATAATCGTGTCTCTTTTGGCCCACTCGTTTCAGGCTCCCCTGCAAACTTCGCTGTGTACACTGCCCTGGTGGAACCCCATGGGCGCATCATGGGCCTGGACCTGCCAGATGGGGGCCACCTGACCCATGGGTTCATGACAGACAAGAAGAAAATCTCTGCCACGTCCATCTTCTTTGAATCTATGCCCTATAAGGTAAGCATGTGTTTCTCTCCATAGCTTTTATTTCCTTGGGAAACCTCTGATGTTTGGCTGTGCCTGTAGGGATAAGTTTGGTTTATGTGTCACTGCAGGAAGTCCCCACCTTGCACCATTTTTCATTTCCCTGCCGTGGGGACTCCTCAGGCTTTCAGGACCCGCTGGGACAGCTGGGATGGAGAGACGAGGGTCTGAGCTGAGGCCACAGGGAAACCAGTGAGGGAGGCAACTACTGAGGAGAGTTCAGGTGCGGCAGGGGCAGTGGTAACTGCTGGGAATAACAGCCCTGGGGAATAGCAACCAGGTCACTACAGTTGGACCCCAGCAACAGCCACCACCTCCACAGCTCTGCCCTCGCCTGATGACATCTCTGCTCAGAGCCCCTGTGGGCCAGCAGCAGCACAAGGATGCAGTAGCTACAGGGATGGCAGCATCCTCGGCTCCAGCATGAAAACCAGCAGCCCCGTGCCATCCACAGCAACAGTCCTCCATGACCATGTTAGGGCCAGCCCCTGCCTGTGTATAGCGGCTGCAGAGGAACAGACAGTGGTTTGACTTAGGACGTTCAACCTTAGGATAGTGCAAAAGTGACATGCATTCAATAGCTATACTTCAAGCTCCCATACAACCGTTCTGCTTTTCACTGTCAGTACAGTATTCATTAGATTACATGAGATAGTCAACACTGTATTATAAAATAAGCTTTGTGTTTGACTCTCTTGCCCAGTGTAGGATACCACAGTGTTCTCAGCATGTTTAAGGTAGGCCAGGCTAGATTGTGATGTTCGATAGGTTAGGTGTATCATATGCATTTTTGACTTTATGATATTTTCAGCTTAATGATGAGTTTATTGGAATGTAACCCCATAAGTTGAGGAGCACCTGTACGGTTCAGGTGTATACCCCATTGCCATTGCCACCCCACTGCAAATACCTGATAACACAGCCAGCCCAGCAGTGGAACCAGCACCATCAGAACCAGTGCCAAGGGCTGCCTCTAGGGTGTGCAGGGCCCCAGGCAAATAATTATTTTGCATGGGACCCTGTCTATATAAACACTTGGGTCAAAAAATGCATGTAAGATGTGTGGGCTCATTCAGGCATGGTGATTTATCTATAAAGATAAAGGATCATGGGGAGAAGAGGTAACTTGCCTATTCTTTTAGTGTCCAGTGTTGGTGATTCTTCCTAGTGTCCAGGAACCATCTTTTCATGTTCTTTATTAATAAATGTGCCATTCCTGCTTAGTTTCATGTTTGTTACCATGAAAAAAGGTAGCAGTGCATCTTTCTCCTTGGCTGGCATTGCATGGTCTTGGGTGCATGCTGTGTGTACTCGGCCTTTGTCTCAGTGCTGGTGATTGTACGTGTGCTCTTTTTGCAGTCATGTCTTTTCACAGAACGCCTAGGTGTTTGCAGTCACAGATCTCCTCACTGGCCAAGGCCAGCCTTGAAGCTAGATTTTGAAACATGTCACAATAGTTAACAAAACACTTTGCCTTGGCTGGGCTCGGTGGCTCACGCCTGTAATCCCAGCACTTAGGGAAGCTGAGACGGGCAGATCACCTGAGGTCAGGAGTTCAAGACCAGCCTGGCCAACATGTTGAAACCCTGTCTCTACTAAAAATCCAAAAAATTACCCTGACCTGGTGATGCACACCCGTGGTTCCAGCGACTCAGGAGGCCAAGGCGGGATAATTGCTTGAACCTGGGAGGCGGAGGTTGCAGTGAGCCAAGATGGCTCCATTGCACTCCAGAGTGGGCGACAAGAGTGAAACTCCATCTCAAAAAAAAAAAAAAGGCCGGGTGCAGTTGCTCACACTTACAATCCCAGCACTTTGGGAGGCTGAGGCAGGTGGATCATGAGGTCAGGAGTTCGAGACCAACCTGGCCAACACAGTGAAACCCCATCTCTACTAAAAATGCATGGTGGCGCGTTCGTAATCCCACACTTTGAGAGGCCGAGGTGGGCGGATCATCCAAAGTCAGGAGTTCAAGACCAGCCCAGCCAACATGGCAAAACCCTGTCTCTACTAAAAATACAAACATTAGCTGGGCGTGGTGGCACACACCTGTAGTCCCAGCTACTCAGGCAGCTGAGGCAGGAGGACCACTTGAACCTGGGAGGCGGAGGTTGCAGTGAGCTGAGACTGTACCAGTGCACTCCAGCCTGGGTGACAGAGCGAGGCTCCATCTCCAAAAAAAAAAAAAAAAAAAAAATCTGCATCCCGCACCCAGTTCCCTCCAGCCACCCCGTCTTTGATGTACGTTGTGCAGGCTGCAGTCCTGTGGGCGCAGTGAGGGGACGCACCTCAGGATGGGCGTGGAGAGGTGGGGCCTGGGACCCTGGCCAGCTTGGGCAGCAGGAGGTGCAGCTCACCCGCTGGGGGGTGATTTGAGTCCTGCCCTCGGTGGGCAGGAGGAGACAGACCTTATTGGCATTTACCAGCAGCCAGAGGCAGCTCACTTCCACCCCACTGGGCTGCAGAGTTGAAGGTCAGGGGGTGTCCTAGGGCCACTGCCCTGCCCAGACTTCACCAGACCACCTGCCTCCACCTTTAGCCCCTGCCCCCCTCCACAGCAGGAGCCCCACACAGGGCCAAGCAACAGCAACACTAACCGTCTATGTTGTGTTTTTGGCCTGTCCCCACTGTGACTCGAGAATTCCTCCCTGTCCCTGGTCCTGAGTGACTACTGGGGGTCTCCTTATCCTCTGTGCACTGTGGACCCCATCTGCAGTTTATTATAAATGCCTGTGAATTCTTCTAGGAGTTGTTCTGTTGTCTCACTCTCAAGATTAAAAAAAGGAAATAAAAACCTTTGAAAAATCTATTAAAAGGGGAGAAAGCAGCACAGACTTTTTTTTTTTTTTTGTAATTGTGGCTACACAAAAAATTTTACTATCATGGTCTGTTTTTTTCATCTTTTTTTTTTCCCCCTTTTTGTGGAGAACAAGGTCTCCCTATGTTGCCCAGGCGAGTCTCTCACTCCTGGACTTAAGCTATCCTCCTGCTTCTGCCTCCCTAAGAGCTGGGATTACAGGCGTGAGCCACTGTGCCTGGTAAATTATGTCCATTTTTACTGGAGGTCAGCCGTTGATATTTCGTTTCATAAAACAGTTTCTTTGCCAAATTCAGGTGACTGAGAAAGAACCACACCCTTAAAGCAAAACACAGAAAACAAACCCACAAATCATCTTTCCACTTGACTTTCTAGATGGGGTCTTGGTTCCCGAAACCTTGCGCCCAAGCTTCTGTAGTTGGGTTGGATTGTAAGTGCCTTTTTTAATTGGAAAGAGTGACCACCAATCCTGAAACCTTTCACTCCAGATGTGCTGGTAGTTTCTGAGGGGGTTACCAAGGTAAGAGGAAGGAAGGTTGGGGCAGGGCCTTCAGAAGAGGGAGCCTCTCTGTCTCCTCTTTCCTGAGGCTTCTCAGATCCTAGAGCCCCGTTTTTCCTGTGGTGCCCTCCATGCTCTGCTGGTTATGTGTGCTTCCCCATGACCTTTTTTTTTTTTTTTTTTTTTTTTGAGACAGCATCTGGCTTTGTCTCCCAGGCTGGAGTGAAGTGGCTCTATCTCAGTTCACTGCAACCTCTGCTTCCCGGGCTCAAGCAATCTTCCCTCTTCAGTTCCCAAGTAGCTGGGACTAGAGACTCATGCCACCATGCCTGGCTAATTTTTGTATTTTTTGTGCAGACAAGATTTTGCCATGTTGCCAGGCTGGTCTTGGACTCCTGGGCTCAAGTGATCTGCCTAACTCAGCCTCCCAAAGTGCTGGTATTACAGGCATAAGCCACCGCATCCAGCTGACCCTTTTTTTTTTTTTTGAGACAAAGTTTCACTCTTGTCACCCAGGCTAGAGTGCAGTGGCACGATCTCAGCTCACTGCAACCTCTGCCTCCTGGGTTTAAGCGATTCTCCTCCCTTAGCTTCCCAAGTCGCTGGGACTGCAGGTGTGCACCGCCATGCCTGGCTAATTTTGTGTTTTCAGTAAAGGCAGAGTTCCACCATGTTGGCCAGGCTAGTCTCGAGCTCCTGACCTCAGGTGATCTGCCCCGCTCAGCCTCCCAAAGTGCTGGGATTACAGACGTGAGCCACCACGCCCAGCTGACCCATATGTTTATAGAAGTTTAATAAAATGAACTTCCTAAGAGATGTGTTTCCAAAAAAGAAAAATAAGTTATTTTAAATTTTACATTGAGATCTACAATCTGTCTGGAATTGACTTCTTTTTTTTTTTTTTTAAACAAATTATATATAATTAAGGGATGCACAGTGATGTTATGATTTGTATACACAGTGCAGAATTATTGAATCAAGTTAACCAATATATCCCACTCCTTAAATATTTATTATTTTTCTTCCTGTCTAATTGCAATTTTGTACCCTTTGCTCAGTATCTCTCTATTGTCCGCCACCCTTAAGTGACTGGTAACCACATTCTACCTTGCTTCTGTGAGTTCGTTTGTTTTATTTATTTATTTAATTTAATTTATTTCTTTTGAGATAGAGTCTCGCTTTGTCACCCAGGCTAGAGTGCAGTGGCGCCATCTCGACTCACTGCAACCTCCGCCTCCTAGGTTCAAGTGATTCTCCTGCCTCAGCCTCCTGAGTAGCTGGGATTACAGGCATGTGCCACCACGCCTGGCTAATTTTTGTATGTTTAGTAGAGACGGGGGTTTCACCATGTTGGCCAGGCTGGTCTCCAACTCCCGTCCTCAGGTAATCCACCTGCCTTGGCCTCCCAAAGTACTGAAACGGCAGGCGCCACTGCACTGTGGCGTCACCACTGGCATGGATCCAATGACCTGTGTTGAGTGTGGTTCTGCTTCTGGTTAAGCCAGATGCTCTGCCCTTCCACGAATGCATGCTGCCTTAATTACTATAATTTGTCAAGCATTTTGTGACACAAAATACACAAAGCAATGATGTTTCATGTAAAGGTTTGGTATGTCTTTCCTTTTATGGTTTTTGTTATTTACATTTCATTTTCTATCTGTCTTGCTTTTACATACTTTTTTTTTTTTTTTTTTTTTTGAGATGGAGTCTCGCTCTGTCACCCAGGCTGGAGTGCAGTGGCGCGATCTTGGCTCACTGCAAGCTCCGCCTCCTGGGTTCACACCATTCTCCTGTCTCAGCCTCCCGAGTAACTGGGACTACAGGCGCCCACCACCACGCCTGGCTAATTTTTTGTATTTTTAGTAAAGACAGGGTTTCACCGTGTTAGCCAGGATGGTCTCGATCTCCTGACCCCGTGATCTGCCCGCCTCGGCCTCCCAGAGTGCTGGGATTACAGGCCTGAGCCACCGTGCCCGGCCCTACTTTTTGTTTTTCAATGCTGTATCCAGTGACCTTGCTAAATTTGCTTATTCTAACAGTTGGCCCCTAGCATCTTGATTTTCTAGGTATATTGTATTGTCTGTGTGTAATGTCAGTTTTTAAATTTCTTCTTTCCTAATTGTTATGCCTTTTGTTTCTTTTTCTTGCCTCATTATACTTGGAATAGAAGTGGTATTAGCAGGCATTTTGGTCTTGTTCCTGAAGGTAACTGTTTTGGTTTACGTTGTGTGTTCCCGTTGCGTGTTCCCGTTGCATTTGTTTCATTCTGCAGGTGCTTTTTGGTTCCTTCTCGGGGTAGTGCCCCAGCAGCAGGGCTCACTACAACCCTGGGACTCCTCAGGGACTCCTGGGTCTGTGAGCCATACTTGGTTGAGCAGGCTGAACACACCAGTATCCTGTCTCACCCTCAAGTCTTCATCTAGGACATCGTTCCTTTTGTCATGACGGGTGGAGTGAGTTCAGGTGGGAGGACAGGAGGCAGGTGTGGCTGGAGGAAGCAGCCTGAACCTGCCTCCCTGACATTCCACAGGTGAACCCAGACACTGGCTACATCAACTATGACCAGCTGGAGGAGAACGCACGCCTCTTCCACCCGAAGTTGATCATTGCAGGTGATGCGCGGGGTGGAAAGTGACCTTGTTCACCAGTAGCCTGGTGCCTCTTACAGAATGAGGATGGAAAGATGTTCCCACCCTGTTGAGCCCACTGCTAGTTTCTGCCCTGGATAACTGAGTTTCTGGGGTCCACATATATTAGTTTCTTTCAGGATACAGAGGTGTGTTTGCTGCTTTTTGTGGTGTGTGGATTAAGATCTGAGACTGTTCTCAGAGAAGCATCTAGAAATGTCAGGCCCTGACTGGGTTGGCAATAGTAGTTGGGGAAATCTCAACCACCAAGACGCTGAAGAGTCAGACAGAGTGGTCACCTTTAGCACAGGGGTGCTTTTTGAGGGCATTCTGCATTTTTGCTCTGAGATTTTAGGGGAAGAAATCTCTGGGCTTTCAGATCTGCATATCTAGAGGCCACTGTGAAGCCAACTCAGCTGGCCTGTGGACATCTGTGATGCAGCTGTGTCACTTTTCCTGTCTCAGGAACCAGCTGCTATTCCCGAAACCTGGACTATGCCCGGCTGCGGAAGATTGCAGATGAGAACGGGGCGTATCTCATGGCGGACATGGCACACATCAGCGGGCTGGTGGTGGCTGGCGTGGTGCCCTCCCCATTTGAACACTGCCACGTGGTGACCACCACCACTCACAAGACCCTGCGAGGCTGCCGAGCTGGCATGATCTTCTACAGGAAAGGTATGCTCCCGAATGTTGGGTACAGACGGTACCGTGGTTTACATTTCTCCTGTGAGGGTTCAGATTCAGTTGAGGGAGCTGGGAAAAACTCTGACCTGGGATCCCTGGAAAATCTTAAGATCCCAGTCCCTTGAAGAGCTGCTTAGGAAGGAGCAGTGACAGGCTTTACAGAAAGGATTCCCGGTGGGGCATGAGGGCTCACGCCTGTAATCCCAGCACTTTGGGAGGCTGAGGCGGGCGGATCACAAGGTCAGGAGATCGAGACCATCCTGGCTAACATGGTGAAACCCCTTCTCTACTAAAAACACAAAACATTAGCTGGGTGTGGTGGTGGACACCTGTAGCCCCAGCTACTTTGGAGGCTGAGGCAGGAGAATGGCGTGAACCTGGGAGGTGGAGCTTGCAGTGAGCTGAGACCACGCCACTGCACTCCAGCCTGCATGACAGGGCGAGACTCCGTCTCAAAAAGAAAAAGAAAAAAAAAGAAAGGATTCCCCAGAAGGAGGCTGTCAGCCACAGCTCCTGCTTCACTTTTGTGCGTCCAGGTCCTAGGAACACAGGAGGGGGATCAGCAACCACTACGTGTTAGGATGGTGCCGGTCGCTGAACTAATCTTTCCCTCAAGAGGCAGATGTTTGAATGAAAGGAGGGTACATGGCTGGCTGGGGGCTACTGGGAGGCCTCACAAGGCTGCATTATTCTGGTAAACTTACAGTGGTCCGTCATGTTTCTTAAAGAGAAAGACTCACAGTAGTCAAACTAGAAGACATGGATGTATATACAATATCATTTCAGTGAAGGTTTTTCTTTCCGTTACCTTATAACCTACCCCTAGGCACTCCCCTTATTTTCAAATTCCCTTACCTGGGAAAGCCTGTTAGTGGTCAGGTCATCATTTAGCCTGTGGTGAGACTTGATGCGCCAACTTTGCATCAGCAGAGACACCAGCCCACTGGTGACTATATTGCTCTTACCTGATGCAGGGTCTTCTTGCCTAGCCCCTGGCTGGGACTAGACACAGCCACATGCCCCCTCAGCTTCTCAACACCTCATTGCCTTTCTGCTCCTCTGAGCACCATCTTTAGCTGTGCTGATGTTTCTGAGGCAGGTAGCCATTCCCACCTGCCCGGGAGTCATTTGCTTTTTTCCCCTACTGTGTGTTGATGTGATTCATTTCCCAATGCTGAGGGATTCTGGAGCCAGCCTGTCAGAGCAAATACTTGCTCCGCTGCACACCCGCTGTATGACTTTGGGCTGGTTGTGCAGCCTCTCTGTGCCTCATTTCCTCACCTCTAGAGTGGGGACTGTAATAATAGTACCTGTCCCTTTGGACTGCTGTTTTGAGGATTAAATGAATTTATGTAAAGTGATTAGAGCAGTTCTTGGCTCACTAGAAGCTCTGGATAGATGTTAATTATTACCGATTCTGACTGAATAGTAGCTATTATTGATGGTTAACTTTTTTTCAGAAAGGAACCTTATTCTCCATTTTTAGCCACATGAGCTTTGTCTTCAGCACATCTTGGAGACTCTTTTTTTTTTTTTTTTTTTTTTTTTTGAGACGGAGTCTCGCTCTGTCGCCCGGGCTGGAGTGCAGTGGCCGGTTCTCAGCTCACTGCAAGCTCCGCCTCCCGGGTTTATGCCATTCTCCTGCCTCAGCCTCCGAGTAGCTGGGACTACAGGCGCCCACCACCTCGCCCGGCTAGTTTTTTTTTTTTTTTTTTTGTATTTTTTAGTAGAGACGGGGTTTTACCATGTTAGCCAGGATGGTCTCGATCTCCTGACCTCGTGATCCGCCCGTCTCGGCCTCCCAAAGTGCTGGGATTACAGGCGTGAGCCACCACGCCCGGCCGGAGACTCTTTACATTTTATTTTTGGGGACAGGTCTCAGTCTGTCACTCAGGCTGCAGTGCAGTGGTGCAATCAAAGCTCACTGCAACTTCAACTCCCTGGGCCCAAGCAATCCTCCCACCTCACCCTCCCATGTAGCTGGGATCATAGGTGCGTGCCACCATGCCTGGCTAATTTTTAAATTTTTCTGTGGACATGGGTTCTCTCTTTGTTGCTTAGGCTGGTCTTGAACTCCTAGGTTCAAGTGATCCTCCCACCTCTGCCTCCCAACATGCTGGGATTACATGGACAATTTTTTTTTTATTTTTACCCCGGAGACGGAGTTTCGCTCTTGTCCCCCAGGGTGGAGTGCAATGGCGCAATCTCGGCTCACTGCAACCTCCGCCTCCCAGGTTCAACCCGTTCTCCTGCCTCAGCCTTCCGAGTAGCTGGAATTACAGGTGCCCACCACCATGCCCAGCTGATTTTTGTTTTTTTTTTTTTTTTTTTTGAGACGGAGTCTTGCTCTGTTGCCCAGGCTGGAGTGCAGTGGCCGGATCTCAGCTCACTGCAAGCTCCGCCTCCCGGGTTCATGCCATTCTCCTGCCTCAGCCTCCTGTGTAGCTGGGACTACAGGCGCCTGCCACCTCGCCTGGCTAGTGTTTTGTATTTTTTTAGTAGAGACGGAGTTTCACCGTGTTATTAGTCAGGATGGTCTCAATCTTCTGACCTCGTGATCCGCCCACCTCGGCCTCCCAAAGTGCTGGGATTACAGGCTTGAGCCACCGCGCCCGGCCCGATTTTTGTATTATTAATAGAGACAGGGTTTCATTATGTTGACCAGGCTGGTCTTGAACTCCTGACAGTTGATCCACCTGCCTCTGCCTCCCAAAGTGCTGGGATTACAGGCATGAGCCACTGCGCCCGGCTACATGGACATTTCTTTAAGGAAGGATGTCCAGGGCAAATTCTTGAATTCGTGGTTACAATGTTAGTGGAGGGAAATTTCTGTCCTTTCTTTTTTTCTTTTGAGACAGAGTGTCACTGTGTCACCCAGGCTGGAGTGCAGTGGCATGCTCTCGGCTCACTGCAACCTTTGCCTCCCAGGTTCAAGCGATTCTTCTGCCTCAGCCTCCGGAGTAGCTGGGACTACAGGTGCACACCACCACGCCCGACTAATTTTTGTATTTTTAGTAGAGATGGGGTTTCGCCATGTTGGCCAGGCTGGTCTCAAACTCCTGACCTCGTGATCCACCCGCCTTGGCCTCCCAAAGTGCGGGGATTACAGGTGTGAGTCACTGCGTCTAGCCTGTCCTTTCATTTTTAAGGCCTTGTTATAGTCGTGTTAAGAAGAGATGCCATCAGAGGAGGCAGGTGGACAGCTGAGGTGCTGAAACCAGCATTCTAGCTAGAGTCATCCATGATGTCCTCGTTTCCAAAGAATAAGGATACTGGTCTGCCCTCAGGCAAGGGCCCCCGTCTGCTCCACTGTGTTACAAACCAGTTCTCCATGCCAGGATAAAGGCCAGGCTTGTGCTTGGTACTTCCCTGGCCAGTCTGGGTTTGAGTCTAAAACGAAAAAGAGGGGACAGTCCATACGATCCCATTGTGATGTTTTTCTTTCTCTAGGAGTGAAAAGTGTGGATCCCAAGACTGGCAAAGAGATTCTGTACAACCTGGAGTCTCTTGTCAATTCTGCTGTGTTCCCTGGCCTGCAGGGAGGTCCCCACAACCACGCCATTGCTGGTAAAACATCATCTGCTTCTGCTTATCCTGTGGCCCCTAATTCCCATCTCACCTGTCCTCCAAAATCGTGTGCCAGGACTTCCACGCTGGGGAAAAAGCTGGAGGGCTGTCTCTGTCCAGGAGATGCTAACACAGAGTAGGGCATGGTTGAGACTGGCCTAAGGTAGGGACAGTAGGGAATGGCGTCCACTCCATGTGTACGACCACCCAGAGGCAAACCTGTGGGTTAGGCCGGGTTTTGTAAAGTACGTGGAGCCCTCTTAGGGAAGGAATCTGAAAGTTAGGAGAGGGCAAAGCACAGGTGAGAGACATTGGGGCCCAAACCCTGCAGGATGAGCCCCCTTGCCCTTGATGGACCTGGCCTGTGGTGGTGGAGGCCCCTGTGTCTGAGCCTCCCACCCTGCACCAGTGCCATGTCAGTGACTCCTGAGTCAGATTCCATGACTGCCCAGCAGGTTCTCATTGACTTGTTCTTTTTCTCTTTGTACAAGTAGCTTAGGACATTTGTGATGACTCAAGAGTTATCCCACTGCCTTCGTGGAACAAGGACATTGGTAGAACTCATTCCCGCTAAGGGGCTCAGGATGAAGGTGTAGCTTCTCGGTCAGGAGATGCACAAGCACTTCTAGAGAGGAACCTGGGGACAGCAGCGATCGGGAGATACTGGGCATAGGGGTGGAAGGAGCTGGGGTCCCAGGTGTGTTCTCATGTTCTACCGTCACACCTACACACTTGGCACCCACGGCTGCTTCAACTCTGGGATGCAGGGATCACCCCATCCCCAGCTGCTCTGGACGCCCTTTCCAGTTGTTTTCACAAGTATTGATAGGCGGCTCTGTGCGGGATGCAGGCCTGTGGGTTCTCCTTATCCTCCATTCTCTGTGTCCCTTGAAGCAGCCCTCAGGACTGAATGTGAGGTACCAGATGAGTCTGAACGGTGGTGCAGGGTAGGCCGAAGGCTGCACCTCCTACCTACGCTCTGACCTGAGAGAGCTGCATAATCTGGCGTCAAGAGCATCAGCTCTTAGGGCTGCTAAGTAATCATTTTCACACATCAAGATTAAAAAGGATGTAAAATCCATCTTGCTTAACAGCTTTGGTATGGTAATGTTAGCACAGAACTTCCACACTTAGGGAAACTTCTACCCTTACCTCAACAGCAGTTCCTCAGAGAAGCATATCAGCTGGGCGCAGTGGCTCATACCTATAATTCCAGCACTTTGGGAAGCTGAGGCGGGCTTGTCACTTGAGCCCAGGAGTTCGAGACCAGCCTGGCCAACATAGAGAAACCCTGTCTCTACTAAAAATATAAAAAATTGGCCGGGCGCGGTGGCTCAAGCCTGTAATCCTAGCACTTTGGGAGGCCGAGATGGGCGGATCATGAGGTCAGGAGATCGAGACCATCCTGGCTAACCCGGTGAAACCCCGTCTCTACTAAAAAATACAAAAAACTAGCCGGGCAAGGTGGCGGGCGCCTGTAGTCCCAGCTACTTGGGAGGCTGAAGCAGGAGAATGGCGTGAACCCAGGAGGCGGAGCTTGCAGTGAGCTGAGATCCTGCCACTGCACTCCAGCCTGGGCGACAGAGCGAGACTCCGTCTCAAAAAATATATATATATATATAAAATTAGCCAGGCGTGGCCGGGCGCAGTGGCTCACGCCTGTAATCCCAGCACTTTGGGAGGCCGAGGCGGGCAGATCACGAGGTCAGGAGATCGAGACCACAGTGAAACCCCATCTCTTCTAAAAATACAAAAAATTAGCCAGGCACGGTGGCGGGTGCCTGTAGTCCCAGCTACTCGGGAGGCTGAGGCAGGAGAATGGCGTGAACCCAGGAGGCGGAGCTTGCAGTGAGCTGAGATCGCGCCACTGCACTCCAGCCTGGGCAATGGAGCGACATTCCGCCTCAAAAAAAAAAAAAAAAAAAAGAGTTCCAGACCAGCCTGGCCAACATATAGTGAAACCCTGTCTCTACTGAAAAATACAAAACTTAGCTGAACACGGTGGCACATGCCTGTAGTCCCAGCTACTTAGGAAGCTGAGGCAGGAGAATCCCTTGAACCTGGGAGGCGGAGGTTGCAGTGAGCCGAGATCGCGCCACTGCACTCCAGCCTGGGTGACAGAGTGAGACTCCCATCTCTCAAAAAAAAAAAAAAAAAACAATTAGCCAGGTGTGGTAGGACGTACCTGTAGTCTCACCTACTCAGGAGACTGAGATGGGAGGATCATCTGAGCCCAGGAAGTCAAGGCTGCAGTGAACTGTGATCATGCCACTGCACTCCAGCCTATGCAATGGGAGTGAGACCCTGTTCAAAAAATATAAAAATAAGAAATTTTTTTGGCTGGGCACGGTGTTCATGCCTGTAATCCCAGCACTTGGGGAGGCCAAGGCAGGTGGATCACTTGAGGTCAGGAGTTCAAGACCAGCCTGGCCAATATAGTGAAACCCTATCTCTACTAAAAATACCAACAAAAATTAGCTGGGCGTGGTGGCGTGTGCTTGTAGTTGTAGCCCCAGCTATTAGGGAGGCTGAGGCAGAAGAATCACTTGAACCTGGGAGGCGGAGGTTGCAGTGAGCCAAGATCATGCCACTGCACTCCAGCCTGGGCAACAGGAGTGAAATTCCATCTCAAAAAATAAATAAATAAATAATAATAAATTTTTAAATATATCATTTTGGAGGAAAATGTAATCCAACCCAAAAGCAAGGGGTGACATTGTAAAGCAGGGAAGCTTGAGTAAAAACGGGAATGTGTTTGACTCAGCATCTGTGTATGATTTTATCCTAGTCTCCTGATCTATTGTCTCTTCCTGTCCAGGGGTTGCTGTGGCCCTGAAGCAAGCTATGACTCTGGAATTTAAAGTTTATCAGCACCAGGTGGTGGCCAACTGCAGGGCTCTGTCTGAGGCACTGATGGAGCTGGGCTACAAAATAGTCACAGGTACAGACACGGTGTTCAGCAGGCCTGTTGTGGTTGCATTAGGGCTTGCTCCTCAGTTTGTGCAAGTGGGATGTGGCCCAGGCTCTGCTCCTGCAGCTGCAATAACTGGGGCCCACCTTGGGAGTAGGTCAGCCTCACCTCCAGCTGGAAAGCCTCCCCCTGCCTCAGACCAGCCAGCTGCCCCCTTGGGTGAGCCACAGATGTTGGGAATAGTGACTGTCATTGGTCACCAGCATAAGGACTGCATGTCCTCAGAACAGCTTTGCAGGAGGATGACCTGAGGCTCACGAGAGGTTGGACTGTAGTGGTCACACACCCGGTAGGTGGCAGAGCCAGGACTCTGTGGTGATGCCTTGCACTGTGCCATGGGAGTGTCTTCTCTCACCCCGCTGAGCTGGGGCTGCACGGGCTGTCCCCTCCCAGTTTGCTGCATGTTCCTGGGGAGTTGGCTTGCTATAGCCATGTTTGCTTGGATCTGTACATTCTGGAGCTGTGGGCTGTGAATGAGATGGACTTCCTAGGTCAGGACCCCACTGTGGGGTGCCATCCACCTCATAGCCACTGTAGGTTTCCACTGGGAGAGCGCTTTTGGCAGGCAGCATACTTGATCCTCCTGAGGAAGGGCGACTTTATACCTAGTCCCACAAGACTGCCGGTTGTGCTAGCAGCGGTGTGGTCCAGGAATATGGGTCCTGCTGTGTGTAGACCTGAGTGCCCACTCTCTGCACCATGCCCTTTGCCCTGTATAGGGATCACAGGACCCCTGGTCTAAGGAGTGGGGCTCCCACCCAATCCTGCATGTGTGACAGCACCTGGAAAGGCCAGGCCAGTGGTGTCTCCTCAGCAGTACCAGCCACACCCTCTTTTATATTCTACTTCACTTACTTTCTATTCTCCCTTCATCCTCCATGTCTTCAAATAATAAAGCCCAAGAAGTCCTCATGTGGACTGTGACCTTCAGGATGCTTTAGCTCAGGAGTCCGCGACCTCCAGGCCACGGACTAGTACTAGTTTGTGGCCTGTTAGGAACCTGGCTGCACAGTAGGAAGTGAGCTGGGCCGAGAGCATTGCCACCTGAGCTCTGCCTCCTGTCAGATCAATGGCAGCATTATATTCTCATAGGAGCTGAACCCTGTTGTGAACTGCACGTGTGAGGGATCTAGGTTGGGCCTCTTTAGAGAAACTATCTTTTTCTTTCCTTCTGATTATACCTGCATCCTTCTGAGAATCTAATGCCCGATGATCTGAGGTGGAAGTTTCATCCCAAAACCATCCCTCGACACCATCCGTGGAAAAACTGTCTTCTACACTTCCTGGTGCCAAAAAGGTTGGGGACCACTGCTTTAGGTCCCTGTTTCTCAGACTTGGATGTACACACCACCCCTGGGGCTGCTGGTACGATGCAGATTCTGACCAGGTCTTGGGTGATGCTGGTCTGGGAGCCACCCTTGGAGTTGTGAGGGTTTAGGCCATAGTCCCTGTCACCATGGGCATCTCATGGCATGGGCCTGCCCTCATCCTGGTGACTTTGTCATTGTCACTCTACCCTCTGAGGGCCCGATGCACACGGCTGAAACAGATAATGCTTGTGAATGCCCGCTTTGGTGTCTGGCACTGTGAGAAGCACCGTGTCCAGTATCTTACTTAAACTTCATGACAGCCCTGTGAATTATTGCTGTTTTTGTTACAAATGGGCATCTGAGGTTTCACAATGTTGAGCTGCAACCCTAAAGCCACACAGCAAGTGGGTGGGCACAGCTGGGGGGCTGCAAAGCCAAGCTGGAGCCCTAGCTCGCCCGCATCTTCAAAGGGATCCCTGCAACACAGCCCAGAAGCAGAGGCCCTAGTGCCGTCAGCACCCAAGGCAGTATCCTGGCTTAATGAAGGTTCAAAGTGGAAGGATCCTCCTGTGTGACCTCGGAGCAGGTGCAGAAAACTCTGTTAGCCTTGCTGTTGTCACCTTACCACTTTGATAATACTGTCAGCCTCACGGGATCCGGGAAAAACCTACCACAGGCTACAGTGTCTGGCACCTAATGTGCTCCATAAGCATGCCCCTTACCCCCTAGACAAAGTAACTTGAACCACTGCCCAATACTCATGCTGTCTTTGGGGAAGCCTTTACTATCAATGTTAGAGAAATGCCCAAGCAACGTGTCAGAGAAACAAGACAGGAGCAGCCTGAGGAAGCTGCCCCTTCCCAATGGGAATGTCAGGCCCTCTGCTGTATGATCAGTTACCCCTTTCAAAAGTGCTCTATCCTTCCTTTCACATTCTTAGGCACGCACATCTCTCGTGGGTATTAGAATCCCAGGCCATGTGGTGGGGGTGCTCGCCTTCCTGACCTCATCTGCTTTGGCCGCCTTCACCCTTGCCTTCATGTCACAGATTCCTTCACGGCATAGAATTAGCCTGCATTTCTATGTGTCCAACTTTGTTTCCAGGAGGTTCTGACAACCATTTGATCCTCGTGGATCTCCGTTCCAAAGGCACAGACGGTGGAAGGGCTGAGAAGGTGCTGGAAGCCTGTTCTATTGCCTGCAACAAGAACACCTGCCCAGGTGAGAATCATCCTTGGCCTTCTCCTTCACTCCTCTCCCATCTGCATTTCTTCTGGCCAAAGTTGTAGCTGATGAAGATACCCATCTGGCTCTGGAGACAGACCTCAGATAAAAACTGGAGTGGGGACAGGGCACGGTGGCTCACGCCTGTAATCCCAGCACTTTGGGAGGCTAAGGCAGGCGGATCACTTGAGATCAGGAATTCAAGACCAGCCTGGCCAAAATGGTGAAATCCTGTCTCTACTAAAAATAGAAAAATTATCTAGGCATGGTGGTGCATACCTCTAATCCCAGCTACTCGGGAGGCTGAGGCAGGAGAGACGCTTTAACCTGGGAGGCAGAGGTTGCAGCGAGTGGAGACTGTACCACCGCACTCCAGCCTGGGCAACAGAATGAGACTCTGTCTAACAAACAAACAAAAAACTGGGCTGGGCATGCTGGTTCACGCCTGTAATTCCAGCACTTTGGGAGGCCGGGGTGGGTGAATCACGAGGTCAGGAGATTGAGACGGCTAACGGTGAAACCCCGTCTCTACTAAAAATGCAAAAAATTAGCCGGGTGTGGTAGCACACGCCTGTAGTCCTAGCTACTCGGGAGGCTGAGGCAGAAGAATCGCTTGAACCTGGGAGGCAGAGGCTGCAGTGAGCTGAGATCACACCATTGCACTCCAGCTTGGGCGACAGAGTGAGACTCTGTCTCAGAAAAAAAAAAAAATGGAGCAGGGGCAGGGACCATACCTTGGCTGTCTCTCGGCTGTGCCTTTGTACTTGGCCCTGACCCTGCCAGGGAGCAGAAAGACTGATGTGGAGCTGTTGGAGGTGGTACATTCATTAGATGAGGGAGGTCAGGGCCTCTGGAATCCAGAGGCTGCATTTTTCTCTGGGTTGTTAACAAAATATTGATGACGCATCTCAGACCCAGACAAGATGTTAACCTCATTTTTAGGAGCAAGGGGCACATCAGACCACTCTGTGTACTAGTAATTAAGTAAGAATGGCCAAAACGTGGTTGTGCCTCCTTGTGCCTTGGGTTCTATATTAGTTTCTGAATCAGTTGTACTCTCCTTGCTACAAACAGCCAGTATCCTCAGGCCAGTTCTCTTTTGCCCACATGTCCGTTTTTAAATGCACCATTGTCACAGTGGTGACAATGTGGCTTAGGGACAGAGCCCCATTTATCTTGTAGGTGACAGAAGTGCTCTGCGGCCCAGTGGACTGCGGCTGGGGACCCCAGCACTGACGTCTCGCGGACTTTTGGAAAAAGACTTCCAAAAAGTAGCCCAGTTTATTCACAGAGGTAAGGATAAACTTTTGGAAGTTGCCACATCTTATTGTGTGTATTTAGTTTCTGATTGTGATGAGTAGCTGAGATCCTGCCACTGAAAGACAATTCTGCACCAAGGCTGAGTGTTGGGGTGGGAGACAGCAAAAAACACTTATGTAAATCACCTTGTCTGAGAGGTTGGGCTACCCAAGACATCTGTCTAAGGGTGGGTGCATCCGAGAGTAATTGAGGTAAGCATGGAGACCTTGTGCCCTGCTGCACTCCCCAGCTGGGGTACATTCTGGCAGTTGTGCCTCGGCCCACAGCCATTGCGCCCCACTTGGTGTGTAGTGTGGGGTGACTCACTTGTGTCTTGTCGCACAGGGATAGAGCTGACCCTGCAGATCCAGAGCGACATTGGTGTCAGAGCCACCCTGAAGGAGTTCAAGGAGAGACTGGCAGGGGATAAGTACCAGGGGGCTGTGCAGGCTCTCCGGGAGGAGGTTGAGAGCTTCGCCTCTCTCTTCCCTCTGCCTGGCCTGCCCGACTTCTAAAGGAGCCGGTCCACTCTGGACCCACCTGGCGCCACAGAGGAAGCTGCCTGCCAGAGGACCCCCACTTGAGAAATGGATGAGCTGCTCCACAGGGGAACCGTTGACACTTGGGCCCTCTGAGGGGGTTTCGTTTGGACTTTTTTCATGTTTTCTTCACAAATCAAAATTTAAGTCTCACTGTTAGTAATTCTGGGACAGGTTATTAATTAAAGGATTTAAATTTGAACCTGTCTTTCTCACAGCTGGATATAATTCTAGAAAAATAAAATACTATGTAGCCACTTGGCCATAATCATTTAGACCGTGGTGCAGGGCAAAGCTATTAGGAAGATTCTAGCGTTTTACTCTCCCTGGGCTTTCCTCCGCCTTGCTGCAACAGAGAGGAAATGCCCATGTCCACAGCTTGTAAACACTGTCCCCTCACTATCTTGTTATCCAGTGGCATGCCAAAGGAGAACTGAATTCACCTCTGAACCTTCTGCTGTAAATCAGAAGTGTATGTTAGCCAAGTGTACACAAGATGCACCCAGTATGGTGGGAGGGTTTTGCTGTCAGTAACTCAAAGTGTGGTGTAGAAGTGGTCTCCTCCCTCCATCCTGGGAAGTCGCAGTCCCATCCTGGTGTGAGAATCAACCAGACTTTCCTGCTCCACCTGAGATAACCAACTCCTTCCCGTAATCAGGAAGCCAAATGTCACCTTCCCAAAGAAACTTTATTTTCACGTAGCTGAAGTGCAAAACATAGATGACCATTTTTAATAAGCACAATCAAATTTTTAACCACAGAATGTCTACAAGAATTATAGCTTTAAAAAATACAACCAATTTTCATATTTCAAAAATATTTGAACTCAAATAAATTAATTTCTTAAAAAGTACACTTCTCATACTATGTGTTTGGCATTGACTCTGGTTAACTCTTGTGTAGCAACACCTATGAGATGCTATCACACACGCGCCAGCCGCACTCCTGCACCAGCCACTGCAACAACTGCAGCTCATGTGGTGGCGGGGACTCACATTCACAAGACGGGACAGGAACATGCAGTAATAAAATAGCTTTTTAAAAAATAACACATATGAATTCATCACATAGGACTATGCTTTTCACTGCAACCTTGAAGGTGGCATTTATCTCAATCTGTGACTCCAGCTATTTAGTGGCAGACAATCCCGGTGAGGCAGCCTGTGGTCCCACCTTGTAGGTGGCAGTCCCTGCAATCTGGGGTCTAGCCTGTTGGCATTTGCTTTATAGTGGGTGGAGCAGCTGCTGCAGAATCCGTGAGTTGTGGGTGACTCACTAGTCCCTACATTTCTGCTACCAAAGTGGTCTTCAATTCAGGGGCCTGAACCCTCCCCAGCTGGAGACAAGCTGCCATCTCCAGGGCTCGCTATGTACAGCCTCCACTCTTGAGCTGAATAAGCACTCCCAAGAAGCTGGGCCCCTACCAACAGATGAATCGGCTGCAGTGTTCATCCCTCCCCACACCCCCATCCACTCCTGCCTCCTCCTTTCCACTGCTTTAACCAAACCTTAATGAGGTAAGGCCAGGTTAGGTCAGGGCTCGAAGGAGAATGGACTCAGGAAAACTTAGTTTGCCCAGGCTTGTCAGCTGAGATTGGTTTTGCTTTCCAGCCAGAAGTAGAAACTTGATGCTTTTTCCTTTTTGCAGTGTTAAAACCACATCTCCAGTTTGATTATGTTCCATCACAGTACTGGGGCAAAACCAGAAAGCTGGCTGGTTTACTTCAAAGCACAAACCAAGGCACTGTCTTCTGTGCTTTCAGGGAGGTGGGAAGGTAAAGGAGATTGCCCACTATAGGGGCTCAGTTCCCCCAAAAGCCTTGCACACCTTCTTATAAACCCCCTGGCTGAGACAATGCTACTGGCTGTGCAGACAAAGACGTGACAGCAGCACTAGACGCTGACCCAACATGCAGTGCTGGGCCTGGGCGGCGGGGCATGTTCAGCACGCGGGCAGCAGTCAGCGCATGCAAGACATTCGGTGAGCAGAGGGCTGCCCTCCGCCTCCAACTGCAGCCGCCCTGGTGCGTGAAATGAAATTGGTGGGCCTTCCTAGGATTGTGAAATGGGACTTGTTTGTGTGAGGTTGAAATCTACTATACTTTGAATATGGCAACTGTTTTCAACCACTGAAGCAAAGAAAGTAAAGGCCAGATGGGGAATGAAAGGAAAGGTACTGCGGTCTATTTCCAAATTCGGGAGCAATGTGTGTAACTTCAACTGTTGGAGTAAATGAGGTATGGAAAAGCCACAATTTCTAAAATCCCAAGGTTCCACCAAAGGAGTGAGGTTCCTGGGGAAACAGGCATGAGGCAGCAGCTCAGGCTGATGTGTCCTGTGCGATATAAAAAGCTGTGGCCTGATCTCTAAAGTGGGGCTTTTGAAAATGACCAGTCCACAACTACCCGCGTGGCTAGTTTAACCTAGACTGCTTCAGAAACGAGGGAGGGGGATAATGGACTGGAGGAAAAGCTTGACACAAAACTCAAGACAACCTGTTTCAGTACCTGGGCTCTCAAAGCAACAGTGAGGACTGAGGAAGTAGCAAGGGGCACTGATGTCATCTATTTTCTGGGAAGTGTTATTTTTAATGGTTTCATTAAAAACTGATTAACCTTCTACTGGAAGAATACCTCAAACGAAAAAAAATTTTTTTTTTTTTTTGAGACGGAGTTTTTGCTTTTGTTGCCCAGGCTGGAGTACAGTGGCACAGTCTCAGGTCAGTGCAACCTCTGCCTCCCAGGTTCAAGTGATTCTCCTGCCTCAACCTCCCAAGTAACTGGGATTACAGGCACGCACCACCAGACTTGACTAACTTTTTTTGTGTTTTTAGTAGAGACGGGGTTTTACCATGTTAGCCAGGCTGGTCTTGAACTCCTGACCTCAGGTGATCTGCCCGCCTTGGCCTCCCAAAAGTATTGGGATTACAGGTGTGAGCCACCGTGCCCGGCCTCAACTGAAAATTCTTGATGAGATTAGTCCCACTGCATAGTAGGTTTCAGTTCCCCAGAGTGAAGGGGGCATAGGCAGGGGCAGGGCTTCCCAGTGTTAACTGCCTCTGCCCAAGTTATGACTCAGTCCTGGTACCACTTCAAGATCCCTTTGAAAGGAAACATACTTTGCATCAAGTAATCCTTTGAAACTGCCACATTGAAAAGTTAGTTTTTAACCCAAATATAAATCTGGGAGCTCAAACACTAGTCATGAAGCCATCTTTACTTAATGAAGAACAACCTTGAGGGAGACTGGCCCTGCTTGCCACTTCTATGGTTGCCCCGAGACAGTCTGTTCTGTTCATGCCCCAGGAGCCTTTTGCCTTAGGTCTCAGGGCCTTCTGAACCACCCTTGAGGGTGTATGCCAGCAAATACCCCAAGTGGACTTCTACTTAGGACCACTTGAGTGTACAGCTTCAGCTTCTAGAAGGCCAAGTGTGGCTGCAATTCAGGATCTGCCCCAAACTCATGAGCCTTTCCCAAAGTTTCCCAGGCAAGAGTATGAGCTGTGAATTTCTGTGTTGGTGACAGGAATGCCACAGTGGTGGGGCCAATGATCACTTTCTGACCTTCCTGCCTTCTCAGATAAAATGTTGCACAGTTATGGCCATGGAGGCGTAAGCAGACAGCAATTAGCCAGCCAGTGAGAAAACAAATCAGCATCTAGAACAGGAGGAGGGGGAGCCGTACAGATAAGGGAGCCCATGATGAGAAGCAGGCTCCCTGCACAGCCTCTGCCTCCGGCGCAAATAACAAGACGTTTCACATTTAAAGGCTGCCAAGGTATTGCTGGCGACTCTCCTGTCTGTGAACATGTGCAACGGGCACAGGTACAGAGAACCAATGAGATGTAGGCAGCGCCATCTGCCACAAAAGGTTCTCCATCACAGCCCCAGGAGCAACATCAAACACCTCTGATGGGAGCAAGGACCCTGAACAGAAGCCAACAGCTGGAGCCAACGGGCCATGCCCTTACAACGAGGACTTGGACAAGGAGGGAACCCCTGGAGTGACGTGATGCAAGCCCTCTTTGGTCACTCTCGGCTTCCACCAGAGGGAACCACTGGAGTGACGTGATGCAAGCCCTCTTTGGTCACTCTCGGCTTCCACCGGGGTCTCTGCCTCCTTGATGAGAAGAGAAGCTGGCTGGCTCCGTGATGACCTCAAGTGTGCACTACAGGCCGATGGGCAGGCCGGGCCTCAGCAGTAGGCGCCAACAGATGCACACCCAGGGCTGATTCAGGTCCATTTCAGCACAATTTTTGTGGAACAAATCAAAGAAGCAGTAATACCCAGAGCTGTCCCCACTTAGGGAATAAAATTTTCAAGGCTGCAAGAAACCCTCTGTCTACAAACCAGTGGCCGTTGCCTAAGGAGGCTCGGGGAGGCCAGGGGATCACTATCAGTGGGACAGGTGCTGGCGGAACCAGGGGTGTCTCCTTCCCAGTCTCAAACTTGTCCTCAGAAGGGGGACTCAACTGGGGACGGCCGTGAGCTGTGGTGACTGAGGTGCACACAGCCTCCCAAAGGCAGAACCTGAAGAGCGTCACGTGGTAGCTCATCCAGGAAATCCGTGCCATTTGAGTTCTCATCGGCTGGGCCGACCACCTGCACCAGCTGACTAAACAGAACCGTGCTGTCCAATGCCCACGAGACCCAGTGAGAGGTAGTGAAGTGGTTGCAAAGTTTGTGTGGGTGGGAGCTGGAGTGTGCCCTCTGCCATGTTCACACGGGTCTGCAGACCTTCCCCACGAGGACAGTCAGTGCTCACGCACTCTGGCCAGCAGGAACCAGTGGGCCACCCAGGAGGGCTGCTGGCTGCTCCTCCCTTGCGTGGCAGGGATGGCCTCATGGCACCTCAGCCCTGCTCTGCCTGCTGTGCTCTCCAGCCCCCAAGGTGGTCCTCACCATTGGCTTTGGTCACTTGTGCCCGCTTCACACTGGGACTAGGGAACACTCTGCTCGTTCCTGGTGAAAGAGCGTAGGGGGTGAGTCCCAAGGCCCGTTCACAGGCATTTCTCTCCCAGGTAAAGGTGGTGAGGACAGAGGACAGGGTGCTGCTCACGCTCTGTGGCCCTGAGGCCAAGGCTGCATGTTTCCCACGACCCAAAGGGTGGCAGCCTTTCTCCCTCCCACTGGCTGGTCCAGGGCCTCCCCTGGGACAGCAGGCTCCAGGAGGCAAATAAAGGTCTGCATCTGGGTCTGAAGGAGGTGATGGGTGTTCTGCTCTCCTGTTTTCCATCAAACCACAACAGTTACCGGGCTGCCGCCCTCGCTCATTTTGCCACTCAAGTGTCTGGCAATGCTGAATATGGTCAGTGTGCTCCTCCCATCAGGTTTTGGCCTTCCTGCCCTCACCCTGCCCCACCAAGGGACTGGTGGCTTCCCTTCTGCCCTGGCTGCCAGTCCTCAGAAAACCAAGGCCCCCTCTACATCCAGGGGCCTCTCTTCACCAGGGAGCCAAATGTAGCTGTCACCATCCCTCCAGACGCCTTTAGAGGGACCCAGGCTCCACTTCTGCCCATGTCCAACTTGAAAACTACCAGGAGCCACGTGGGAACCATGCTGCCAGACACCAGAAACCTAAACAGTCCAGTTCAGGCAACTGTTTGGTCATGCCAACCCCTCCCCTCCCCATACCCTGAGTCACAGGTCTTGGTCACAGTGGCTGGGACCGACCTCAGATTTTATACAAAAAGCTGGGGACATAGTCAAACCTGAGCATGGGGTGGCTGGTCCCTGCAGATTCCTGCATGTAGTGCAGCTTCAGCAGCTCAGCCAGGTACTGGACCACCCTGACATCCTCATTCACCAGACCCAGGGTCAGCTTCAGGAAGCTCGACTGGCGGCTGGCTAGCAGCTCCTCTGTCTCCTTGTCGTGCGTAGGCAGGTGCAGGTGGTGGCAGAAGGTGTAGAGGAAGGCCTTGGAGCAGAGCTGAGTGAGCATGCTCTGGACATGCAGGTAGTAGGTGCTGCCCCGCTTGATCTGTGTGCGGTGGTCCGCCAGGCGGGGCACCAGGGTGCCTCTGTAAAGGGGGCAGCGCAGGGTTTTGTTGTCAAGGTCCAGGATGCTCGTGTAGCGGCTGTAGCGACTCAGGGCATGAAGGGTACCGGCACCGGCAGGGGAGGCCACTCTGAAACAGACAGGCCAAGGTCAGGAGGAAGGGCAAGGGCCGGGAAAGTGGAGGCAGAAGCTTGGGAGGTGAGGCCTCCTGTCCCCAGGCCAGCATCCACCTAGCCAGCATGCACTGGCTTTTCCTGGAAGATAAATCTGATCATCGTGATCTTCCAAGGGCTCCTCACCACTCTTATGGTCAAGGTCAAACGCCGTGGGTGGCCCACAAAGCCCTTTCTGGTCCAATTCCTGCTGAATGGACTCTTTTTTGGAGCCCTGGCAAGCTTTCAGTGGGGCCTCAAAATTAGAAACCTCTTTGTTCAGGCCGGGTGGCTCACGCCTGTAATCCCAGCACTTTGGAAGGCCGAGGCGGGTAGATCACGAGGTCAGGAGATCGAGACCATCCTGGCTCACACGGTGAAACCCCGTCTCTACTAAAAATACAAAAAATTAGCCGGGCGTGGTGGCAGGCGCCTGCAATCCCAGCTACTTGGGAGGCTGAGGCTGGAGAATGGTGTAAACCTGGGAGGTGGAGCTTGCACTGAGCCGAGATCACACCACTGCACTCCAGTCTGGGCGACAGAGTGAGACTCTGTCTCAAAAACAAAACAAACAAACAAACAAACAAACAAAACCCCTTTGTTCTGCCTGAAATAACCTCTCTCCCTCTTGTACTTAATTCAAGTTAAACCATATTCAGCCTTCCCCAAGCCTCTCCTGCTTTCTTGCTGTGACCTTGGCCAAATTCATTAACCTCTCGGAGCCTCATCTATAAGATGGAGATAACAGTTCCTACTGTCTTTATTTAGAGACAGGGTCTTGCTCTGATGCCCAAGCTGGCGTGCAGTGGCACAATCGTGACTCACTGCAGACTTCACCTCCTGGGCTCAAGCAATCCTCCCACCTTGGCCTCCCAAGTAGTTGGTACTACAGGCATATGCCACCACGCCCAGATAATTTTTTGTAGAGAAGAAAGCTTGCTATGTTTCCCAGGCTGGTCTTGAACTGCTGGGCTCAAGTGATCCTTCTGCCTTAGCCTCCCAATGATTTAGGATTATAGGCATGAGCCACTGCACGGGCCAGTTACTACTATTACATCCCTCATGGGGTCGCTGTGGAGACAAAATGAGTGATGTTTAGGACAATGCCAGTCCTCAGTAGGCGCTGTCATCACCATCACTACTTTTAGCCTAGCACTGACCAGTGGGGTGACTGCTGTTTGTTCATTGGCTTCTCCCCACTGGACAAGGAGCTCCAAGATTCTAGAGTCCCAGAACTGCATCTGCTCTGGTCTCATGCCCCAATGCCTGGCACATCAGAGCCAGAAAAAGCCAGTGTTCACTCAGTGAGGGAGCGGTTCCTTCAACACCCTCCTGGAGCAGCTTCCTCAGAGCAGCAGGGACTGCCCTGTAGGGCCTGGACATTTAGGGTTTATGTCAGACAGGTATGGTGTAAAAAGGACTGACGGTGACTTGGGACCAAGGTCTCATAGTACTTTTCCCTTCCTGGGTTTTATCTTCTTGTATATTTAACAATCATTTACAGAGCATCTGTAACATCCCGGCATTGCCCTGGGAGCTAACCCTGTAATGAAGAATGACCTAGAACTCTTGTCCTGCATGAGCTCAGTCTGACTGGGAAGAAATGTGCACAAGTACAGCGAAGTGAAGGGAGATGAGGTCTCGTTCTCCTTGAGAAAGGTTGTACTTGGGAAGACCTGGGGGATTCATAGAGTTGCCTTAGAACTGGCCCTCAGAAGCAGCGTGGGCTCTAGGGACTGAGGAGTGTGTGGCAGACCATGGCAAAAGCAAGGTCACAGAGATGGGACAGCTGAGACACACAGGCCATGCATCCTGACCACAGGGACAGCACTGGGCTATGGACCACATGTATCCCACGGGCATGGAGGAATTGGGGCCTGCAGGTGGCTGACAGCTAAGAAAGCTCACAAGGGCAGTAAGACACTCTCCTCAACCCATACTGCATGGCCCGTGTTCCGGGGCCTTTTCAGCTCTCTACTGCCTTCACCCTCACCTCCCCAAAGTGGGGCCGGCCAGAGTCAAACACCTCCCAAGCTCTGCACATCCAGATCCACAGGTGCTGCCACCACAGGGCACCCAGGCCTCACCTCCCACCTTTTTGCCCCTCCATCTCTGCCAGGATACCTGCTCCCAGGCCCAGCATCCCCTGATGCAGCTCTGACACTTGCCCCAACAGTGACACTTCTTTTGGAAGAAGCTGGCTATTCTAACTGTTCCTCCACTTCTGTTTCCATAAAGTTCCTCCTCAGGAAGCCAGATGACACGGGAAGGGAGAAGCCTCAGGCCTCCAGCCCCCAGGCGCACAGCACCCCAACTGCAGCTTCACATTGCACTTCCCATGCCCACTGTGGGAGGACACCTCTGTGACCAACGAGGACACAGAGGACTGGGTGAAGCGGCAGCTTGTGCAAGGTCACCAGGCTAGCTAGTGGTCAAGCCAGGACTCAACCCAGGGTCTCTGACACACGCTAGGCTAGCACTTTCTCCCGCCAGAACTGTGCTCTGCTTTTTGGTCCGGGCCTGTGACTGCTGCTTAGTAAGCAATACAGTGACTCCTGGTGCTCACTTAAAATGACAGCAGGGCCAGGTTCACGCCTGTAATCCCAGCACTTCGGGAGGCTGAGGTGGGCCAATCATTTGAGACCAGCCTGGCCAACATGGTGAAATGCTGTCTCTACAAAAAATACAAAAATTAGCCTGGCAAGGTGGTGCACGCCTATAATCCCAGTTACTGGAGAGGGTGAGGCACGAGATAACCTGAGCCTAGGAGGCACAGGCTGCAGTGGGCCGAGATCACATCACTGCACTCCAGCCTGGGCAACAACAGAGCAAGATTCTGTCTAAAAAAAAAAAACAAAACAAGAACACAAAACAAAAAAACCCGCAAATGACAGGAGACCAGCTTGGTGGTTTAGTCATCTCTTATCCCCACAGATGGCTGACCCAACTATAAGCACTTCCAGGCAGAGTGAAAAAAACCAAGGGCGAGCAAGACTGGTGTTCTGAGGTGAGAGTCCTGAGAGAGAGTCCACCATGTGAACAATGGGCCTGAGTGAAGAGAGACACTTCTGGACCACGGTGCTCAGAGTGCAGAGCCTCTGCAGCGCAACACCTCTGAGGACAGGAAGGTCACAGCCACCGAAGACATCTCTCCTGCTCATGATTTTTAAAGCTGGGCCTCAGGTGGGCCCCAGTCTGCCTGACTGTGTCGGTGCCGGTTCCACCCTCTGAGCACTTCTCAGGGCCCAGTACTGCACTGTGCTGTGCTTTTTGGACATGCACTAAAGGTGGAGCCTTCCGATGGCTCTCAGGTGGGCCCCGGGAGCCCTTCAGAGGTGTTCAACACGATTGGGTGACTGAATGAATAAGATGGCTGGTCCGAATCCAGACAGCGAGCGGTGGCACACCAGGACCTGACCCAGACCACCCACTGCTCCTGCTAACTGCCACGGCCCACAACAGTTTCATCTTATGATACCCTCACATGGTGTCTTCTGCACACCTCCCCCAAGTATTCTGTGGGTGAGCTGTAGTCCATCCCATTCGGCCCCACAGGGGACCCTCCAGGGTACAAGGCTCCCCACCCCTGCCCGCCGCACCTCACGCCTGTGCAGGACGCTGGAGGCAGATGCTCCCAGCACCCAACATCTGCGCGTGCTCTGAAGGTTGAAGGAGCACTTACAGGGACAGCGGCCTAACCCTTTCCCCCGGAGTTGTCTTGTCCCTTCTGATGAGCCTTTTGCTTTTATAGAGGGATGCTCCCTGCAGTCTGGCTGGCGAGGGCCACAGATAAATTTCATGTCTTACCTCACACCAACCGAATCAGAACCTCGAAGGGTGTGACTCAGGAATCCATGATTTTTAAAACTTTCCCGGCTGGATGCGGTGGCTCACGCCTGTAATCCCAGCACTTTGGGAGGCCGAGGCGGGCAGATCACCTGAGGTTAAGAGTTCCAGACCAGCCTGGCCAACATGGTAAAACCCCATCTCTACTAAAAATAGAAAAGTTAGCCGGGGGTGGTGGCAGGCACCTGCAATCCCAGCTACTTGGGAGCCTGAGGCAGGAGAATTGCTTGAACCCGGAAGGTGGAGGTTGCAGTGAGTCGAGATGGTGCCATTACACTCCAGCCTGGGGGACAATAGCGAGACTTCGTCGCAAAAAAAATAAAAATAAAAACTTTCCCTAATAATTCTGACACAGCTCAGGGACAGATGAGGATTGGCAACCACCTAGGAACTGCAACCCCCTTACATGACAGACAAGGAAATGGAAACCAGAGAGGGGGATGATTTGTCAAAAGTAACACAGTGGTAGGAACTGGGCCCTGTCTAGAAGCCAGGCTTCCTGATTCTGGCTCCACCACACCAATATGCCTCATCCCTATCTGGCCAAGGCCCTTCCCCAACACCTGGAACCAGTTACCTCTGCAAGCCAATAAGCTTCCACTTCTGAAAATCCATAATGTGCAAAGGGGAGGAGGCCCAATGTTTCACGGGCTTAGCGTAGCAGCCATAGCTGGGGACAAAGATAGCCAGTGCAGTCACGAGCTTCCTGACTATGGCCTCATCTTCCCCCAGGACCACGAGTGTCCTCCCGCTGAGCAGGGAGTAGATGGCTGGGTGGGCAAAGGGGTACTGGCGGATGAATTTTAAGGCGTTCTGGCCAGCCCTCTTTTTATGCCTATCGGAAGACAGGCCAGCAGGATAAGCAGAAGGGATCCTGTCTGAGCTGGTGGAGGCTACACTGCTCACATAGCTGGTGGTGTCTGAGTAGTTATCCAGGCTGGTCTTACTGATGTCCCGGCTAGCCAGCAGGTGGCTTGGGTCCAGCTCATAAGCGGAAAACCCTTCACAGCTGTCGTCTCGGGAAGAAGGGCTGGCATTTTCCATTGAAAAGTCTACACGGAACCCCTGGTCCTTCTGCCTATGGCGCTGTGGGGGGCTGCTCACCACTCCATCCTCATCAGAGTGTGTGTGGGCTGGACTGGAGGGCAGCACCAGCTGACCATCGCTCTCCTTCCCAATACAGCAGGAGTCTATTTGTGATGGGGTGTTTTCCCTGCTGCCCTCCTCCGTCTCACCCAGCTCCGGAGGACTGATGCTTGCCTGGAAGTGGATGGCTCCCTCATTGCCATCTGGATATGATTCTTCTTCATTAATGGCACTTGGGTAGCTGGCCTTAAAGTCATCAGGGATGAGGGCCTCAGAGGGGCAGGTACTGAGGACTTCAATACTGTCCTCGCTGATGGTCCTGTGGCTGACGGCTTTGCTCCGGACTACCTGGGGGCTCAATGGTACCGTGAGGCTGGCCTGGCTGTCAGACTTAGAAAGCACAGAGGTGGATTTCTCTGTGCCCAAAACTTCAATGCTTTCACCACTGCTGATACTCCCTTTCATATCCATATCCAGGTAGTCCAAGTTTTCCTGGGGGTCGAAACTGCTCAACTCCGTCACCTCCACTTCCTTGTACTCCTCATCTCCCAGTTCCTGCTCCATCTTGATTAGCACAGACTCCACACTGGACTTGTAAGAACCAACACTAATTAACACTTTAGGAATTGGGCATTCTTCTAGAGACCTGGAAGGCGGCCTGTCTTGACTGGGCTTAGAGGGTATGCTTTCTTGCTTCTCCACCATCCTGTCATCGACCTCCACAAAGTCTTCAAAGAGAAAGTTTGTTATGTGCTGTTGTTTTAGAAGTGCTCTATCAATCTGACTGGTGAGGAGGTAACACAGGTCTCCTCTGAACATGTGTTCAATGTGGCTGAGCTGAGTCAGGGTCTGGGAGAAATATTCAGTGTCACAGAGCTCCTCTAAGGTCTTCAACTTCTTGTCAAAACACTTGGTGGACTTTGCTTTTATAAGTTTTGGGGTGTAGGCTGGTCTGCAGGTGTAAAGGTCTGTGTCGGCAGACTCATCAGGGTTAGAGGTAGTGGATGCCTGGCTGGCCTGATCCTGGATGTGCTCCATCTCACCAGGACACAAATCACACCCCTTCAGCTTCCGATGAGGGTATGAGCGGATCTGCTTCAGCAGGTCTTGATGTTCAATGATGGACTTCTCCACACTGGCCAGTTCATTGGCTTTCTCAATTGCCTGAGATGAGTAAAAGCCTTTGTCCTTGGCTTTCTTCTGGATCTCCGTTTCTGTGTGCAGCACTGTCCTGGTGTAATCCAAATCTTTCAGCTTTTTTTCAAGTTCCCCAGCAAATGCCTTCCTGTTGCCAGTCTTCAAGCACTCAGAAGCTCTGGAAAATTCGGCTGAAAGCTCCTGGAACTGCTGCATGATTTTATGCTGGTCTGCAGAGATATAAGCCATGCAAAACGGCCTCACGAAGCCACGGGCCTCCAGGTCGTATAGGGTAAGGTGGTGCACGTATGCAAAGGCTCCCTCCTTGGAATCTCCCAGCACCACCTTGGAGTCCTCCACGAAGTTCAGCTTGGGGTAGGCAGATCCAGGAGGATGGCCCACGAAGGAAGCCTGGTAATCCACCGACATGATACGCAGGGAGAAGTAATTGAGATCAAAAGTGCCAAAAACTTTGGTGTCATTGGGGATGGTCAGTAACGGTTGGGGTCCCACCTGCTCAGAGAACTCGGAAATAAGAATGAAGTCCCTCGAAAACTTGGCCCCAGACAGTTTTGACCAGGGGTTAGCACCCTGGTTGGCGAAGGGGAAGAGCGGCACCGAGTACTCCTCAGGCAGGGCCGGCTCATTGTAAGGCTCTTCCTCATATTCTTCCTCTTTAGTGAAGGCCACTACGTCAGGGGCGCTGATCATATTTCCAGATGTATGAAGAAAACATTGAGAGGAAGTGGGAAAGAATACGGGGTTAATCAACGCGCAGAAGGCAGGCCTCCGGAGAAAGAAGCGGAGCCCTTACCGCCTTCTTTGCGACTCCCCGAACCCGGGGTCCTAGGCTGCTTCTCACACACCTGAGGACTCGAACTCTAGCCGCCCCCTCAGAGTTGTAGCTCCTCCGGAGCTCTCGGAGGCCTCATGAACGCCAAGGCCGCAGGCCTAAATGCCCTTCTCTTCTTCCTCCAGCGAGCGCGGCCAGCACAAGAAACCTGCAGCGGGGTCACCTGCACTCCCTGGAATCCACCGCGACAAGCAACAGCTACCGCTGTGAACCAGGCTTAACGCGAGGCTATGGGACGCCGCAGGGGTCAGCCAAGCGCTGCCGCCCCTCACTGCCCGAGGGCAGAAACCGTCGCGACTCCTAGGACGCCACAACCCGGATTCAGCTACCGCGGCGCCGCCATCTTGGTGTCACATGATTCCCGGTGTCGGCGCCGCGTGACCCGGAAGCATCCTCGTAGACTTCTGAGCAGGAGAAAAAAAAGTCATGAGAAAGAGAAAGCCTTGGGGCCGGGCGCGGTGGCTCAAGCCTGTAATCCCAGCACTTTGGGAGGCCGAGACGGGCGGATCGCGAGGTCAGGAGATCGAGACCTTCCTGGCTAACACGGTGAAACCCCGTCTCTACTAAAAATACAAAAACTAGCCGGGCGAGATGGCGGGCGCCTGTAGTCCCAGCTACTCGGGAGGCTGAGGCAGGAGAATGGCGTAAACCCGGGAGGCGGAGCTTGCAGTGAGCTGAGATCCGGCCACTGCACTCTGCACTCCAGTCCGGGCAACAGAGCGAGACTCCGCCTCAAAAAAAAAAAAAAAAAAAAGAGAAGGCCTTGGATGGGAGTGTCCGGCGGCTTCCCCCAGGAAGGAGTGTGATTAACCACTGCTGGGAAGGAGGGGAAGGTGGGGCGGAGTGAGTCGGGGGCGGGTGGTAGGGGGAAACGTGCTTGGACGAGGGGCGCGAGTCAGTCTGGGAGTTGTAGTTCCAGGTCGCTGTGGGGCGCGCGCCTGGCGGAAGTGGTTGGAGAAGGCGGGCGGAAGCTCCCTGCAGAGGTACTGGGTTAGGTGCTGAGGCGGCGGCGGCGACACGGAAAAGACTGAGTGACTGAAGCTCCAAAGGCCAGCAGGCTGGTGGGGACGTGACCTAAGCGAGGCTCTAGTTCCTTTTCGGTGGGCGCCAGTTGAGCCTCGCCTCTGGCTTCCCCAGGATGCGCCGGCAGCCGGGGAGCGGCTGCAGGCGCGGGGCCTAAGGATGATCTTTCCTGTCCTCCGCTACGCGCTCCGGTGGCTGCGACAGCCCGGAGACCGTGCGTTTTCCCGCCCCGCCATGGAGGTGGCCCTCCGAGGCGTGCGGAAAGTCCTCTGTGTGGCCGAAAAAAACGACGCGGCCAAGGGGATCGCCGACCTGCTGTCCAATGGTCGCATGAGGCGGGTAAGAAAGCGCTTTCCGATCAGCTGCGTGCCTTGAGGGAGGCCCACCGAGCCGGACAGCATGGTGGGCGCCGGGAATCGAGATGAAGGCGATTATCTCCCATTTCTCAGGCCTCACCGCCCCTCGTCTGGATTATTGCGGTGCCCTCCTGTCTGCTATCGGACCGGAGGGCATTTTAAAACGTAGTTGAGATATTTCACTCATTTGCTTGGAAACCTTTTGTTTTCCTTGTCCTTAGCAGGTTCCCAAACTTGTCTGATTCTCGGAACCGCCTCGGGCACTGGCTGCCCTTTGGGTCTTGTGTGAGATTGGGGAAGTCTGTATTTTACTGTTCTTCCCTCGAGATTCAGAAATTCATTTGGGGACTATTGACCAGATTCCCTTAACTTGGCGTTCAAGCCCTGCCCGATAGCTCCCCAGCCAACCTAGCCCTCCCCATCCTGTGCCACATCCACTGCGTTCTACAGCCCTTGTGACTTTCCAGCCTCACCGTACACAGTGACAGCAACACGGTAGGGTTTGGGGATTAGAGATGAAGCCAACCCTGTTCCTACACGAATGAACTGATTCTGAGAGAGGTAAGTGGTAAGAATGTGTTCTACACACACACGGGAGGCACAAACCAAAGGAGGATAAGAAAAATTTCATAACGGAGGTGCCACGGGAGACATAAAGAGCTGTCCAGGAAAATATCTCAGATAACAAAAGTAGATCCTGAAATGGTTTTCTGGAGAACTTTTCTAAGAGCATGGGTGGAAGTTCCCTGCTCGTTTTTCTTTAGTTCCCGGGGGCCTAAGACGCGTTTCCAGTTCAAGGATAGTGGGAGTGGAGCCAGGGTTGTGTGAATGTTGGCTGACAGCTTTACCTGTTTCCAGTGCTAGAAGTCCTGGTGACCAGCCCCAAGGTTTGTCTACTTCTAGGGCTCTGGGTCTCTTGGAAAATGGTCCTCCTATACCTAACTAACTTCTTATCCTTCAAGGCTCTGCTGAATTCATTCTCTCTCTCTCTCTCTTTTTTTTTAAAGCAATCCAGAGGTCTTGTATTTATCTATTTTTAACCTATCATGCCGTGAATCCATAGGGAATAGGTTCCAGCAGCTCAGGCTCCTTTCCATTGGTTCTCACAGGGTGTACTTCCCTCAATGGAACAGGCTGGCACTTCAGTTGAACCCTTTCTCTTTGACTTGCTTCTTCTTTGATCATTTTCTTTCACACATTTCGGGAAGGAACTTGGCTCTTAGAGTGGTTAATATGCTCAACAGAAACATTAATTCTTTTGGCAAGAATCTAGCCCTTGTTCGCAGAAGTGCCGACAGCATGCTGGGTAACATAGACTTTTCCAGTTCTGCCATGTAACATTTGTGGGTCATTGGTTTTTGAACAGTATCCATTCTCATTCAGTCCTCGAGATCACCTTCATTGTAGATTCTGGTGTCTGTGGCCAGAGGAACTCCATGTTTTTGTTTTGTTTTGCTTTGTTTGTTTGTTTGTTTGTTTTGAGATGGAGTTTTGCCCTTGTTGCCCAGCCTGGAGTGCAGTGGTGTGATCTCAGCTCACTGCAACCTCTGCCTTCCTGGTTCAAGCGATTCTCCTGCCTCAGCCTCCCTAGTAACTGGGATTACAGGCGCCCGCCACCATGCCCAGCTAATTTTTTGTATTTTTAGTAGAGACGGGGTTTCACTGTGTTGGCCAGGCTGTTCTCAAACCCTTGACCTCAGGCCATCCACCTGCTTAGCCTCCCAGAGTGCTGGGGTTACAGGTGTGAGCCACTGCGCCCAGCTCAAACTCCGTGTTTTTTATAAGGCCAGGAGAGCATATATCAGATGCCTCATCCTCTTTTCCTTTGTGTTCATCATTTTGGCAAATTACTCCAAGATGGCAATTCCAGCCAAAAGGAAAGACTTTTCTTGGAAGAAATTTTATTGTTTTTATGTACAGAAAATGCAACAGTGTGTACTTAACCCAGTTTAGTGGCAAATTCTTTAGCCTTTGCCTTTTCTAGGTTGGTAATGCAAGCTATAGATTTTGGACCCAGGGCATTGCCTCCCTTGTGACAGCAGATCTCATATGTCGTTATAATTTGTCCTGCCAGCTTCCACCAGCTTAGCCAGAGCTCCTTTGTCTTCCAGAAAGTTAACCTGTGTGAAGGTGACAGTGGTACAGGTCTTCCTGTGGAACTTGACACCCCAGTCTTGACAGTGCAGTAGAGAATCCCCATCTTAGGACACAGCGCAGGCAGGAAGACAGCCAGCTCAATGGGATCCACCACCAGCTGACCCTTCATGTTCTTTACCAAGTTGTTGGCGGTGTCAACCCCTGCTTGAAGTGTAGGTGGTCTCTTAGTAGGGACATCCCCTTTGCCGGCAGCTTTCTTCTTGGCCTGGGCCAACAGTTTCGATCTCTTCCCATGCTGTGTCTCTTGTCTGTAATGTGGGCAAGCTTAAGCAATTAAGTAGCTTAAGTTTGGTGGTCTGAGGCCTGGGTGAACTGGTCAATCCCAGGTGGCACATCAGCCGCTTATAGAGGACAGCGGCTCTGCCGCTGCAGTCAGTTATAGCAGGACTATTTGACATGGGTGAGGCCCTTCGGCTAGACGGCTAGAAAAGCCAAAATTCTTAGGGCTTTTCTCAAATGGGATTTACTACCTTATTGGCCTACTGCTGCTCCATGACAGCGGGGGCCAGGGCCACTTTCTTCCCCTTGGCCTTCTTTCCTTTCGGCATCTTGGGCGGCTAGAGGAGAGAGGCTGCTGAAATGTCTCATCTTCAAGGAATCCTTCCCTCACTACCTCTTCCCCTACACTAGGTCAGAGACCCTTACTGACATGCTGTCATAGCACTCTATTCTACTTGAAAGGCATCTGCTAGTTACAGTTAAATAATGGGATGTGCAGTCATTTATTTAATTTTTGTCACTGCCTCTCCTTGGACCCTATGCTCCAAAGGGCAGTGATTATATTTTGTTAATTGCTATGTCCTAACGCCTGTTATGGTGTCTGGAATGCAGGAAACTTTCAATATTGAGACCATGAGACTATCCTGGCTAACACGGTGAAACCCTGTCTCTACTAAAAGTAGAAAAAATTAGCCGGGTGTGCTGGCAGGCGCCTATAGTCCCAGCTACTTGGGAGGCTGAGGCAGGAGAATGGCATGAACCCGGGAGGTGGAGCTTGCAGTGAGCTGAGATCGCGCCACTGCACTCCAGCCTGGGCCACAGAATGAGACTCCTTCTCAAAAAAAAAAAAAAAGAAGAAGAAAAAGTTAATATTTGTTGAAAGCATGTTTGAGCTCAGCGTGAACGTTTTACCAGGCAGTAGAAACTGTAAAGAACAACCTAGTGGCTTGAAATAGCTTGGCATATTCAGAAACAGTGAGAAGTTAGGGGTGTCGTGTGGTGCGAGGGGACACCAGTGAGTTAAGCAAGAGCAGCAGTTGAGTGCACATCATAAGGGTCCTAGAGAGCCATGTAGGTTGAGTGGCAAAATACACAGAAAATTGACCATTTTAATCATTTTGAAGTATACAGTTCAGTGGAATTTTGTACACTAAATGTGCCACCATCATCATTGTCTAGTTTCAGAAGGTTTTTTATCACCCTAAGAGGAAACCTCATATCCATTAAGCAGTCACTCCCCTTACCCTCTCCTCAGCCCTTCACAACCACAAATCTGCTTTCTTTCCCCATGGATTTGCCTGTTCTGGGCATTTCCTATAAGTGGACCCATATCTTACATGCTCTTTTGTGTCAGGTTTCTTTCACTTAACATAATCTTCTTGAAGTCCATCCATGTTGTATCATGTATTAATATTAGTTCTTCATTCCCTTTTTTTTGGTTTTTGAGATGGAGTCTCTCTCACTGTCGCCCAGGCTGGAGTGCAGTGGTGCGATCTCAGCTCATTGTAACCTCCACCTCCTAGGTTCAAGTGATTCTCCTGCCTCAGCCTCCCCGGTAGCTGGGATTACAGGCACCCACCACCACGCCCGGCTAATTTTTTGTATTTTTAGTAGAGACAGGGTTTCACTATGTTGGCCAGGCTGGTCTCGAGCTCCTGACCTTGTAATCCACCCACCTTGGCCTCCCAAAGTGCTGGAATTACAGGCGTGAGCCTGGCCTCTTCATTCCTTTTTATGGCTGAATAGTATTCTATCATATGGATAGATCACATTTCGTTTTACCATCCGTCAGTTGATGGACATTTGGGTTGTTTTCATCTTTTGACTATTGTGAATAGAACTTCTATAGACATTCATGTACAGGTTTTTTTTTTAATGTGTTTTTTTGTTTGTGTTTTGTTTTTGAGACAGAGTTTCGCTCTGTCACCCAGGCTAGAGTGCAGTGGCCCCATCTCCACTCACTGCAACGTCCACCTCCTGGGCTCAAGTGATTGTTTTGCCTCAGCCTCCCAAGTAACTGGGATTACAGGCATGCACCACCATACCCGGCCAATCGTCGTATTTTTAGTAGAGACAGGGTTTCACCATGTTGGCCAGGCTGGTCTCGAACTCCTGACCTCAAGTGATCCACCTGCCTCAGCCTCCCAAAGTGTATTTGAATGTGTTTTTAATTCTTTTGGGTAAATTTCTAGGAGTGGAATTGCTGTGACATGTGGTAACTCTATGTCTAACTTTTTGAGGAAACACCAAAATTTTCCAGAGTGGCCGAAGCATTTTACATTTCCACTGACGATGTCCAATTTCTCCCCATCCTCAAGAACACTTCTTATTTTACTTGTTTGTTTTTTAATTATATTTAATTGTCATCCTAATGGGTGTGGAGTGGTATCTCATCATGGTTTTGATTTGTGTTTTCCTAATGATTAATAACATTGAGCATCTTTTCATATGCTTGTTGGCCATTTCTTATCTTTGGAGCAATGTTTGTTATATTTTTGGTGTCATAACCAAGGAATCATTGCCAAATTCAAGATCAGGAAGAATTATACAGAGGAATGTATTGTTTTAAACATAATTTCTATTTTTTACTTGTTTTTGTTTTATAGAGAGAAGGACTTTCAAAATTCAACAAGATCTATGAATTTGATTATCACCTGTATGGCCAGGTAGGTGCTAAAATATTTCCATCATAAGCAAGAGAAAGTAGTTAGCCTAGTCATCTGTAGAATATGTCACTGTCTTAAGAATAACAGCTGTTAACAACCTAAAGGTTCCTGGTTACAGGTGATGACTTTATAATTTATGAGGAAGTCTCTTTAATAAAATATGGTCCCATCTCAGCTCTTCATTACAAAAAAGAAAAAAAAAGCTAATATATAATAGTTTGAGGAAAATTGAACTGATGCAAGAGGCATCATGGTACTAGAATTGGAATGGTGATTGTATTCCTATGGCTTTTGGCTTTGAAGAGCTTATATTTATGTTTATTTCTTCCCAATCAGGTTTTTTAAAATGTCTTTAATAGAAGCTCCTCCCTCTCATTTGAATGACTTGGCAAAATAATAACTGCAAAAAAACTAACTGAATTTTGAATTTTGTCATCATTCAGAATGTTACCATGGTAATGACTTCCGTTTCTGGACATTTACTGGCTCATGATTTCCGGATGCAGTTTCGAAAATGGTCAGTACAATTCTCAAGGGAAGAACTTTCAGATTATAGTAAGTTGTGAAATTTCAGAGAACTTTTGAGGCATGTTGATCTTATTGGGTAATTTTTTTTTTTTTTTTTTTTTGAGACAAAGTCTCAGAGTGAGACTCTGTCTTCCAAGCTGGGGCACAGTGGCATGATCTTGGCTCATAGCAACCTCTGCCTCCCAGGTTCGAGTGATTCTCCTGCCTCACCCTCCTGAGTAGCTGGGACTACAGGCACGTACCACCACACCTGGCTAATTTTTGTATTTTTAGTAGAGACAGAGTTTCACCATGTTGACTAGGCTGGTCTCGAACTCCTGACCTCAGGTGGTCTGCCCACCTCAGCCTCCCGAAGTGCTGGGATTACAGATGTAAACCACCATGCCCGGCCTTTTTTTCCTTTTTTTTTTTTTTTTTTTCCTGTTTTTTTTGAGTCAGGGTCTCACCCTGTTGCCGAGGCTGGAGTGCAGTGGCGCAATCTCATCTCACTGCAACCTCCCCATCCTGGGTTCAAACAAGTCTCATGCCTCAGTTTCCCAAGTAACTGGCATTACAGCCGTACGCCACCACACCCTGCTAATTTGTTCTATTTTAGTGGAGATGGAGTTTCACCATGTTGCCCAGGCTGATCTCAAACAAGGCGGGGTTTGCCTTCTTTTGCCTCCCAAAGTGCTAGGATTACAGGCGTGAGCCACTGTGTCTCAGTAATTTATTTATTTATTTATTTTAGTTATTTTTTGAGATGGAGTCTTGTTCTGTCACCCAGGCTGGAATGCAGTGGTGCAGTCTCGACTCATTGCAACCTCCGCCTCCCGGGTTCAAGCAATTCTCCTACCTCAGCCTCCCGAGTAGCTGGGACTACAGGCGCCCGCCACCACGCCAGCTAATTTTTTGTATTTTTGTTAGAGACAGGGTTTCACCCTGTTAGCTAGGCTGGTCTCGATCTCCTGACCTTGTGATCTACCTGCCTCGGCCTCCCAGCATGCTGGGATTATAGGTGTGAGCCACCGCGCCTAGCAGTAATTTATAATACTAAGATGACCTAGGATTATCTGATCCATTGTGAATTTTTATTAAATCTTTAAACATTCACTTTTGGTGTTCCCTCAAAATTGCCAGACCTTTTTCATGCAGCCATTGGATTGCATTTACCTGTAAAAGGGCTCCAGAATGCCATCTTATCCGTCCTGTTCACACTCGTGGAGAAGTGGACAGTGTGTCATACAGAGAGTCATAGCCTTGCTTTCAGTTCACCGGGACCTTTTCTTTTGGGGATACACCATGAACCCATTAGAACAGTTTGCTGTCATTAGATTGGAGGGCTCTCTGTCATGTACTAAGTTGGGACTCTGTTTTCATGTCTTTTCTAGGCAGAGCTGCAACCCTCTTGTCCTCTTTGAAGCAGAAATTGAAAAGTACTGCCCAGAGAATTTTGTAGACATCAAGGTAGGGTCTTTTGGAAGACATATGGCACTGAACAACCAAAGAGTCAAACAGAGTGATTTCTTTATTTTTAATGCATTGGCATTTGGAGATAAGGTTTTCCACCAAACTCACTACCATGATTTAAAAAGCTGGTTCCCACCCATTGTATGAATGTGGCTAAGTGGCCAAGAAACTGAAGTAAACATTTTTTTATGAATAGTAGTTGTTTAAATCCTAGGAATAAGAGCTGGACATGGTAGTTTATGCCTGTAATCCCAGCAATTTGTGGGGCCAAGGCAGGATCACATGAACCCCAGGAATTTGAGACCAGCCTGGGTAAAATAGTGAGACCCTATCTCTCCAAGGAAAAAAAAAAATTAACCAGGCATGGTGATGTAAGCCTATAGACCCAGCTAATAGTAAGGCTAAGGAAGGAGGATTACTTGAGCCCAGGAGGCAGGAGGTTGAGGCTGCAATGAGCTATAATCACACCACCACACTCCAGCCTGGTGAGAAAGCGGGACCCTATCTCAAAAAATAATCCTAAGTATTATAAATTATTAGTGCTAGCCCCCATCTCACCCTTGTTAAATGGAAGAGGCTGCAAAGTATGAATGCCTGTTTTGACAGTAAATTGCCAGTTGCCAAGCAGTCAGGGCATGCATAGTTAATTTATTTTTAATTTTTATTTATTTATTTATTTATTTATTTATTTTGAGGTGAAGTCTCACTCTTGTCCCCCAGGCTGGAGTGTGATGGTGCAGTCTCAGCTCACTGCAACCTCCGCCTCCAGAGTCAAGTGATTCTTTTGCCCCAGCCTCTGGAGAGGCTGAGATTACAGGCGCCTGCCACCATACCCAGCTAATTTTTGTATTTTTAGTAGAGATGGGGTTTCACGATGTTGGCCAGAATGGTCTTGAACTCCTGACCTCAGGTGATCCACCCGCCTCAGCCTCCTAAAGTGCTGGGATTACAGGCGTGAGCCACTGAGCCCGGCCAGTTAATTTATTGATAACTAATAAACCTTTGGATGAAAATTCAATTGGGATTCGTTTTGTTTTGTTTTGTTTTGAGACGGAGTCTTGCTGTGTCGCCCAGGCTGGACTGCAGTGGCGTAATCTCAGCTCACTGCAAGCTCCGCCTCCCAGGTTCAGGCCATTCTCCTGCCTCAGCCTCCTGAGTAGCTGGGACTACAGGCGCCTGCCACCATGCCCAGCTAATTTTTTGTATGTTTAGTAGAGACGGGGTTTCACCGTGTTAACCAGGATGCTCTCAGTCTCCTGACCTCATGATCCACCCACCTCAGCCTCCCAAAGTGCTGGGATTACAGGCATGAGCCACCGTGCCCAGCCGGGGTTCGTTTTTTTTTAACTAGGTCATAATCAGAACCTCTCGAAGTGTGTGTGTGTGTGTGTGTGTGTGTGTGTGTGTGTGTGTGTGTTAGAGCTGAATTTTAGGTTTCGTCATATTGGGGAAGTTATATTAAACCCTCTATTCTAGAAACTCATTTGTGGTTCTAAGGAGTTGTATGATCATTAGCACCAATGAGAGCGGTTTTCTCTGTTCTCTTTCCTTCGCCAAGTTGTCACACTCCAAGAACATTATTAACTTTCAGTCAGATCCCCTTAGCATAGAGGTGTCAAGTCACTGTTCCGCAATTCTGTTCTCACCACTCTTATTCCACTGTGAACTTCAGAAAACTCTGGAACGAGAGACTCACCAGTGCCAGGCTCTGGTGATCTGGACTGACTGTGATAGAGAAGGCGAAAACATTGGGTTTGAGATTATCCACGTGTGTAAGGCTGGTAAGTGCTGCTGCTGCTGACTTTCTCTACTTTGGGATTCCATAAATAGAGTGTTCTCGTTTGTATGTGCAAGTGAGCCATGGATGAATTCCTCCGTAGATACTTTCCCTTTCGGTCTGTGAGTCCCACCGGCCATGTGTCCTGGAGCAAATCACTGAGCCATTGGGAACCTCGACTTCCTTGTCTGTAACATCAAGCCAATCCAACATGTTTCCTGGGACTGCCACAGAGATTAGATGAGTTAATGAGTGGTGTAAACCATTTAGACCAGGACCCATTCCTTGTTAGGTACAAGCATACAAGCAGATACCCAGCTCCTTGAGAACAGGGACTTTATATTCTTTTTGTTGTTGTTGTTGTTATATATTGAATTATTTTAGTATTTGATTAATGGAAGCAAAAATAGAAAAATAAAATTACATATTGAATATGTGTAAAAGAGTGAATATACCACAAGTAAAGTACAAAGAATAATTATAAAATGTTCTGTTTTCTTTTTTAATCTCTCCTATTATATAGTGCTCGACTATTAATAAATAATTGTTGCAGTGGATTTAAAGGCTCTAGCCGTGTTAATGGTTTTGGGTAACTTAGAGGAAGTGATGAACGGGCCGGCCATTCTCTAGCTCAGAGGGTGGGGTTGCTATTTTCCTTTAGTGGTTTTGTGTTCAAAGCTGTAATGACTCCTGGAAATTTAAGTGCATTAACTTTCAAGGACAGTGTGTATATGTCCTATATTCTTCCCTGAAGAGGCATGAAATTCCCCCACAGAACCCTTTAATTGTAGTATTTTTCTTTTCCTAAAAGGCCTGAGAGAGCAAGTAAGATGAAAGTCACAAAAGGCAGCCAGGCGTGGTGGCTCATGCCTGTAATCCCAGCACTTTGGAAGACTGAGGCAGGTGGATCTCCTGAGGTCAGGTGTTCGAGACCAGCCTAGTCAACATGGTGAAACCCTGTCTCTAGTAAAATTACAAAAATTAGCCAGGTGTGGTGGCATGTGCCTGTAGTCCCAGCTACTCAGGAGGCCGAGGCAGGAGAATTGCTTGAACCCAGGAGGCAGAGGTTGCAGTGAGCCGAGATTGCGCCACTGCACTCCAGCCTGGGTGACAGAGTGAGACTGTCTCCAAAAAAAAAAACAATGCTCACCAAGAGCATTTTAGTATTTTAGTTACTGAAGGGGGCCTGCCCCTCCACACCTGTGGGTATTTCTCGCGAGGTGGAGATGAGAGACTAAGAAAAGAAATAACACACACAGAGACAAAGTATATAGGAAGAAAAGTGGGCCCAGGGGACTGGTGCTCAGCAAGTGAGGACCTACACTGGTGCTGGTCTCTGAGTTCCCTCAGTATTGATCACTATCTTTACTATCTCGGCGAGGGGAATGCGGTATGATTGTGGGGTGATGGTGGGGAGAGGGTCAGCAGGAAAACGTGAACAAAAGACTCTGTGTCATAAATAAGTTTAAGGAAGGGTGCTGTGCCTGGATGTATACATAAGCTAGATTTATGTTTAACTTTACATAAACATCTCAGTGCAGTAAAGAGTAACAGAGCAGTATTGCCACCATGATGTCTCGCCTCCAGCCATACGGCGGTTTTCTCCTATCTCAGAATATAATATATGGTCGGTTTTACACCAAGTCATTCCATTCCCAGAGACGTGCAGGAGACAGATGCCTTCCTCTTACCTCAACCACATAGAGACCTTACTCTTTCACTAATCCTCCTCAGCACTGACCCTTTACGAGTGTCAGGCTAGGGGGCTGTAAGGTCTTTCTCTTCCCACGAGGCCATATCTCAGGCTGTCTCAGTGGGGGGAAACCTGGACGATACCCAGGCTTTCTTGGGCAGGAGTCCCTGCAGCCTTCTGCAGTGCGTTGTGTCTCTGGTTAATAGAGAATGGAGAATGGTGATGACTTTCACAAAGTGTACTGCCTGGCCGGGCACCGTGGCTCAAGCCTGTAACCCCAGCACTTTGGGAGGCCGAGACAGGCGGATCACGAGGTCAGGAGATCGAGACCATCCTGGCTAACACGGTGAAACCCCGTCTCTACTAAAAAAAAAATACAAAAAAACTAGCCAGGCGAGGTGGTGGGCGCCTGTAGTCCCAGCTACTCGGGAGGCTGAGGCAGGAGAATGGCGTAAACCCGGGAGGTGGAGCTTGCAGTGAGCTGAGATCCGGCCACTGCACTCCAGCCTGGGTGACAGAGCGAGACTCCGTCTCAAAAAAAAAAAACAAAGTGTACTGCCTACAAACACATTTTTGACAAAGCACATCCTGCACAGCCCTAAATCCCTTAAACCTTGAGCCAATACAGCACATGTTTTTGTGAGCACAGGGTTGGGACAAGAGTCACAGATTAACAGCATCTCAAAGCAGAACAGTTTTTCTTAGTACAGATCAAAATGGAGTTTCTTTATGTCTTCCTTTTTCTACATAGACACAGTAACAATCTGTCTCTCTTTCTTTTCCCCACAGTTACTAGCTAAAATTAACTCCATCACTATTTTTGAGAGTACACTCAGTTTAAAGGTTATGGTGGTGTTTCCTCTTTAGACACTGTACACCACTGATTTAACTTAATAGGTAAATTGGTCACCTCACAGCTTCTTGAACTGGTTTGCCTTTGTTTTAAGGGGCTTTAAGAAAAGTGAGTCCTTTATGATGGAGGGCAGTGTGGTTTGACTTTGACCTTGGTAACGCCTTGTGTTCTGCAGTAAAGCCCAATCTGCAGGTGTTGCGAGCCCGATTCTCTGAGATCACACCCCATGCCGTCAGGACAGCTTGTGAAAACCTGACTGAGCCTGATCAGAGGGTGAGCGATGCTGTGGATGTGAGGCAGGAGCTGGACCTGAGGATTGGTGAGGAGCTAGGCAGACGCCTCCCGTGGCCACATTAATGTTGTGTTATGGGACCAAAAATGGGCTCTGTGTAGATATACACTGCCAGCTCTGGACTCTTATTAGCCACCGTTTTCACCTTCCTTCACTCTCCTTCACTCTCCAGGAGCTGCCTTTACTAGGTTCCAGACCCTGCGGCTTCAGAAGATTTTTCCTGAGGTGCTGGCAGAGCAGCTCATCAGTTACGGCAGCTGCCAGTTCCCCACATTGGGCTTTGTGGTAGAGCGGTTCAAAGCCATTCAGGCTTTTGTACCAGAAATCTTCCACAGAATTAAAGGTAGGGCCTGGAGTGGGGGTTATAGCCTGGGACCTATGGGCCCAAGGTTAAGGAAGGGGACTGTGAGCATTAATAGCACTAATAAAGATGTAATTTATTTTAGTCTTGCTGTCATCCTCCCTGGCCCATTACAATCCTCTTAAAGTTCCCTTTGTTATCCGGAAATTCTTCCTTATTTGATACTCCTTTGACTTTCACCACCTTTTTCTATCTGTCATGTCATGTGGCTTCTCTGAGACACAGATAAACCCTTTTCTATCTGTCATATCATGTGGCTTCTCTGAGACACAGCCTTTCTATTTGTCTCTCCTTAATATAGTAACTCATGACCACAAAGATGGTATCGTAGAATTCAACTGGAAAAGGCATCGACTCTTTAACCACACGGCTTGCCTAGTTCTCTATCAGTTGTGTATGGAGGTAAGAAGTCCTTCGAACCCTTAATGATCTAGGAAACATTCTGCACACCTCCCAAACCACTCCCACTGTTGGCAGAGGTGATCTGTCTCATTCTCCCATTGGACTTTAGCTTTAAGTTTGCATCTCGGGATCACTTTGGGGACCAGTAAGACTAGAACCCCCTGAAAACAGCACTAAAAGGAAAAGGGAAGTATCCGCATTCTTTTTAGATGAAATCAGAAATTTTGGGAAATGTATAGTTGAAATCCCCTCTTGTGGCATATACTGTCACCAGAAATTATCAAGGATTAGCTAGACCAGTCCAGGTCATTGACTTATAGAGCTAGGAGAGAATGGACAGCATTTGGCTCAGCCCCCTCTTTATTGGTCGCGTGAGGAAATCTAGAGAAGTGAAAGTCACAAATTAGTGGCTTAATTTTATATACTGATAAAAGCTAGGAAGAAAATAAGGCAAGGTAAAGGGATAGAGAAAGGCTGGAGGGTCAGGGAGGGGAGGGGTGACACTTGAGCAGAGGCTGGAGAGATTAGGGAGAGGGCTGAAGGGTGGGTGGGACATGCATGTGCCATAGAAGGGAACAAGACTGGCCTGGGCCATGGGCCAGTCGGTGGCAGAGTTAGGACCCACCCTAACATTTCCTGGCCCTTGGGCTGATGGTTTACTTTCTGATGTCACTTCCTATTAGCACATAACAGCCTGGTTTAACCCAAGGGCTGCACAGAGTCATGCTTAAGTAAAATTCCAAGCTCTCTAGGCTTGATTCATGGTGTGCTTCTGGCTGCAGCCCACTGGCAGATTTGTTACTAATTAGGCAAGGGATGTGATAACTGTGCAGCACCCACTATGGACCAGGCACACTTTGTTACGTGTTGTTTTGTTTAATCCTAATAATTCCTGTGAAGGCAGTGATAGCATCCCCATTTTCCAGATGAAGAAGCTAAAGAAAGTGAAGAGACTTACCCACAGACACGTGAGAGCTGTACATGGCAGAGCACTACTGAATCCCAGTGTGTCCCTGCCCCTTCTGCAGACCATGCTGCCGTCTCCATCTCTCTCTCACTCCACCTTTGACCCTGGACCACTGGGAGTCTCTGTAACAATGCACAATTATTTGTTAAATAAAAAGACCACCAGCCCGGGTTTTATAGTGAAACCCCATCTTTACAAAAAAGAAAAAAATTAGCTGGGCATGGTGGCACCTGCTTATAGTTCCATCTACTTGGGAGGCTGAGGTGGGAGAATCGCTTGAGCTCAGCAGGTTGAGGCTGCAGTGAGCCATGATTATGCCGCTGCACTTCAGCCTGGGTGACAGAATGAGATACTGCCTCAAAAAAAAAAAAAAAAGATCAACTTAAATAATAAAATATAAAAGTAAGTAATAAAAAGACCCGCCCTGTTTCTCCTTCACTCGGATGTGGTATGGGACTACGTGGTGGGCGATGCAAACTATGAAGTTGGTTTTAAGATTAAAGGTCTCCAGCTTGTATTGTATAATTTCTCCTATTTCTTTTTTTCTTTTCCCTGAGACCGAGTCTGGCTCTATCGCCAGGCTGGAGTGCAATGGCACGATCTCGGCTCACTGCAACCTCTACCCCCTGGGTTCAGGTGATTCTCCTGCCTCAGCCTCCCCAGTAGCTGGGACTACAGGCATGCGCCACCACACCTAGCTAATTTTTGTATTTTTTGTAGAGATGGGTTTTCACTGTGTTGGCCAGGATGATCTAGCTCTCTTGACCTCGTGATCTGCCTGCCTCGGCCTCCCAAAGTGGTGGGATTGCAGGCGTGAGCCACCGCTCCCGGCAAATTCTCCTGTTTCTGACTCTGTATCATCCTGAATTTTTCTTTTTTTTAAAGGAGCACTGGGCTAAGCATGGTGGCTTATGGGAGTATTGCTTGAGCCCAGGACTTCTGGGCCAGACTGGGTAACATAGCAAGACTCCATCTCTGTATTTTAAACAAAACAACAACAACAGAAGGAGCACTGTGCATGTGTACATAGAAAACTGTACTCAGGCAATGCATAGGCTATTGGATTTCATAGTCTCTGGAGGAAGCACCTTAAGGCTTGTGAAATTGCCCTTTGTAATCTTGGTTTGAGTGGGAAAGTAGTGATGGTGTCTATCTTGCTGTCAGCTACAAGCAACATTAAGTGGGCACTCTCCTAGGCTGTCACTGCAGGCTTAGCTGGTGGTGGTCAGTGTGATCTGGGACTGGCATGGGCTATCCACAGGAAGGATGGAGATGATGCACTAACAGGTTAACATGGTCTTTTCTTTCCTGGCTTTCTAGGATCCCATGGCAACTGTGGTAGAGGTCAGATCTAAGCCCAAGAGCAAGTGGCGGCCTCAAGCTTTGGACACTGTGGTATGTTCTGGACAGGCTGTTTCAGGCACTGGGGAAATACTGTTTTGAGGCTGTGGTTCTACTGCCTAGACTGTGGCTTGGTGGAAGAAAATATCACCCATCACCAGGCCACACAAGAAAATGCTTGAGAAAGACACGGTCCTGCTTAGCCTTACTGTTTGTTTTTTTTTTACTTATTTTGTTTTTGTAGACTCAGACTTCTGGGCTCAAGAGATCTCCCACCTCAGCCTCCCAAGTAGCTCAGACTATAGCCATGTGCCATGATGACCAGTTAATTATTTTTATAATTTTTTTGTAGAGACGGAATCTCACTATGTTGACCAGGCTGGTCTCAAACTCCTGGCCTCAAGTGGTTCTGCAGCCCCAGCCTCCCAAAGTACTGGGATTACAGGCATAAACCACCACACCCAACCACTGCCTGGCCTCTTAAGGGTTTTTTTTTTCTTTTCTTTTTTTTTTTTTGAGATTTTTTTTTTTGAGATGTTGCCCAGGCTGGAGTGCAATGGTGCGGTCTTGGCTCACTACAACTTCTGCCTCCCGGGTTCAAGCGATTCTCCTGCCTCAGCCTCCCGAGCAGCTGGGATTATAGGCATGCACCACCATGAGGTGATCTGCCCACCTCAGCTTCCCCAAGTGCTGGGATAACAGGCGTGAGCCACCGCGCCTGGCTTTTTTGTTGTTGTTGTTGTTAACAATTGCAATATAACTGCATTGTATGAGATTTGGGAAACAAAAAGAGGAAGACAACCTATGACTTCACCATCCTTACATAATTACTAGTATCTCTTCCTGTTTTTTAATATGCATGTTTTTACAGCATTATAACTAGAGTAGCTTGTGTTTTCCACCCAAGCATTTTTTTCATGTTGCTGCATAATCTGTGTAAATATTACTTTAAATCTGCTATATGAACCTACTTTAGAACAGGGCTTCTCAAATTATTTGACCCCAGGAAGAGCCACCCTGACGGAACACAAGTCTGAGTAAATCACATTAGGAGTATGCCTTCTCAGTCACCACTTAGCAGGAAAATTTGGGATAGAATTACTATTAGAATTCACTCTGAAGATTGGACGTACAGAACACTCAGGCTAACAAGCATGCAGGCTAAGAAGCACACAGGGACTGGTGGGCAGTGCATTCTTTGTCTTGGGCAAGCCACAATAAATGTGTATATGTGTGGAGGGATTGCATGGGGGCAGTTATGCATTTTGTTTGCTTGTTTGTTTGTTTGTTTGTTTGTTTGTTTTTTGAGAGGGAGTCTTGCTCTGGTCACCAGGCTGGAGTGCAGTGGCATGATCTCGGCTCACTGCAGCATCCATCTCCTGGGCTCAAGCGATTCTCCTGCCTCAGCCTCCTGAGTAGCTGAGACTACAGGTGCATGCCACCACACCCAGCTAATTTTTGTATTTTCAGTAGAGACGGATTTCACTATGTTGGCCGGTATAGTCTCAATCTCTTGAACTCGTGATCTGCCTGCCTCGGACTCCCAAAGTGCTGGGATTAGAGGCACGAGCCACCGCGCCCAGCTGCATTGATTTTATATAGTAGGCTTATGTTTTTTAGTCCTCACTGGTTAAGTATGCTTTAGAGTGACATATAGTCATCAGCATTGTTAACTTGTCACCTAGGGAAAAGAACATCTGTTATCCCCCAGGAGGCCTCCTGGGGTTTTCACCCTCCAGGAGAATTTACCAGGGCTTGGGTGGTGTTCCCAAAGTGTGGTTCTCAAAACTGTCTGTGTTTGTTTAAAAATGTAGATTTCAGGCTGGGCACAGTGGCTCAGGCCTGTAATCCCAGCACTTTGGGAGGCTGAGGTGGGCAGATCACAAGGTCAGGAGATCAAGACCATCCTGGCTAACATGGTGAAACCCCATCTCTACTAAAAATACAAAAAATCAGCCAGGTATGGTGGCAGGTGCCTGTATTCTCAGCTACTGGGGAGGCTGAGGCAGGAGAATTGGCGTGAACCCAAGAGGCAGAGCTTACAGTGAGCCGAGATTGCACCACTGCACTCCAGCCTGGATGACAGAGTGAGACTCCATCTGAAAAAATATATATATGTATATGGGCCAGAGGCGGTGGCTCACACCTGTAATCACAACATGGCAAAACCCCGTCTCTACTGAAAACACAAAAATTAGCCAGCCGTGGTGAGCGCCTGTAGTCCCAGCTACTCAGGAGGCTGAGGCAGGCGAATCGCATGAACTTGGGAGGTGGAGGTTGCAGGGAGTCGAAATCGTGCCACTCTACTGCAGTCTGGGCAACAAGAGCGAGACTCGGTCTCGAAAATGAAAAAATTTTTTAAATGTAGATTTCTGGCCAGACGTGGTGGCTCACGTCTGTAATCCCAGCACTTTGGGAGGCTGAGGCGAGCAGATCACCTGAGGTCAGGTGTTCAAGACCAGCCAGGCCAACATGGCGAAACCCTGTCTCTACTAAAAATACAAAAATTTGCCAAGCGTGGTGGTGCTGTAATCCCAGCTACTTGGGAGGCTGAAGCAGGAGAATCACTTGAACCCAGGAGGTGGAGGTTGCAGTGGGCCGAGATCATGCCACTGCACTCCAGCCTAGGCTACAGGGTGAGACTCCGTCTCAAAAAAAAAAGTGGAGTTTTCGGCTGGGTATGGTAGCTCACGCTTGTGATCCTTGCATTTTGGGGGGTCAGAGAGGGAGGATTGCTTGAGGCCAAGAGTTCAAAATCAGCCTGCACAACATAGCAGTTTCCCCAGTGGTCAGAGTCCCAAATCCGCTGGCTTCCCAGTTGAGTCCTGCACACATTAAAGTCTGAGAACCACTAGGCTAGGATCTGACTCTGCCTGGCAGGCCCAGAAATTGTTGTTGGGCAGTCTTTTCCGCTGTTTGACAGAAGCACCTGGAGTGACGGGCCAGATTTGACTGAAGATGAGTTGTGTATTTGAGTTGTGCTGCCTGACTCATGCAATACACCTAACATCCCTGTTGACCCATTTCACAGGAGCTTGAGAAGCTGGCTTCTCGAAAGTTGAGAATAAATGCTAAAGAAACCATGAGGATTGCTGAGAAGCTCTACACTCAAGGGTAAATATTCTGGATTTGGGAGTAGAATTTGAACCGTCTTTATCAGGATGAAATATTTTAGAAATAGAGTTTATGGGCCAGGCGCGGTGGCTCACGCCTGTAATCCCAGCACTTTGGGAGGCCAAGGCAGGCAGATCATGAGGTCAAGAGATCAAGACCATCCTGGCCAACATGGTGAAACCCCGTCTCTACTAAAAAGACAAAAATTAACTGGGCGTGGTGTGGTGTTGCGCGCCTGTAGTCCCGGCTACTGGGGAGGCGGAGGCAGGAGAATCGTTTGAACCCAGGAGGCGGAGGTTGCAGTGAGCTGAGATTGCACCACTGCACTCCAGCCTGGGTGACAGAGCAAGACTCCATCTCTGGGAGAAAACAAAAATTACAAATAGAGACTGGGTATGCTGGGTCACACCTGAAATCCAAGCACTTCAGGAGGCCTAGGCAGGAGGATCACTTGAGCTTAGGAGTTTGAGACCAACCTGGGCAACATAGCAAAACCCTGTCTCTACAAAAAAGAAAAATTAGCCAGGCATTGTGCCACACACTTGTAGTCCCATCTGTTCAGGAAGCTGAGGCAGGAAGATTACTTTAGCTTGGGAGACGGAGGCTGCAGTGAGCCAAGATCACGCTGCTACACTTCAGCCTGGGCACCACAGCAAGACTATCTCAAAAATAAAAATGAAAAACAAATAGAGTCCACATGACAGTTTTATTGGACAGCATTGTTCTTTGTATACTCTAAGAACAGTCTCGAAGCACACGCTGGTGGAACTTGTCAGGGTCAGTGAGGCTCATGTGCTGCATCAGGGTTGGTCTGTCAGACTGACCCCCAGAGTGGCCAGTGACAAGCCCCAGGCTATGAGGCTGCTGGCCTTTATCCTGTGCTGTGCTGCCCCTTTTGTTTCTCCTTTGGCTTCTTTGAGTGTCCTAGCAGGAGAGCCAGCTGGTTTTCACCCCATGAGTAGGCGCATCTCATCTCAGAACTTTTCTGAATCAGGTAACCTAGGTTGCCTTCAATTGAGTTGGCTACATCAGATGAGTGTGTGTAGGTGTTAGCGGGTGCTTTCAGTTATTTAATGACCAATCAGAGAGCCTAGCAATTTCTTTTTCTGTTTGTTTGCCTTGGTTTTAGGTACATCAGCTATCCCCGAACAGAAACAAACAGTTTTCCCAGAGACTTAAACCTGACGGTGTTGGTGGAACAGCAGACCCCCGATCCACGCTGGGGGGCCTTTGCCCAGAGCATTCTAGAGCGGGGTGGTCCCACCCCACGCAATGGGAACAAGTCTGACCAAGCTCACCCTCCCATTCACCCCACCAAATACACCAACAGCTTACAGGTTGGTTTCTCTGAATGTGCTGCCTGCTGGAACCCACAGGGAAGTGCTGGGGGTTGGTAGTAAGATTGGAATTTACTCTGTGGGCTGTGATTGTAAAAACAAGTGATTTTGAGATCTCTCTCATTTCGTTTGCTTTGATGAAAGACTGCTTCACCCTTCCCCGTGATGGGCCCCCGTCTTAATCTAGCCCCACATCCCCACTCTCCGTCAGCTCCTGCTGCTTCCCTGCTAGTCCTTCATAGGCAACCTAGGTACCTCTCCTCCCCACACCGCTGTGCAGACACCTACCCCCACTGTGAGCCTTGTGGCCTTCCCAGTCCCTGGAACTAGAGAATTCTATCCATCCTCTCAAGACTGGCTCAGTTTTGGTTGCCTCCTGAAACTTTGCTGCCACCCCAGTCGTGCCACCCCGCGTCATTGCAGTTTCCCACTCAGCTCTGCTTGTCTGTCTCAGTCATTTCTTCAGCCACAGGCAGACTCTGCAGGCACAGGAGCCATTAGGCTTGTTTACATCTGTAGGCTTCTCACAAAGCTGGGGAAATCTTAGTCTTTTGTTCTTCTCCTCCTTCTTTTAATAACATATATTCTTTCTGATTTTAAAAATATGGCCAGGAGCAGTGGCTTACGCCTGTAATCCCAACACTTTAGGAGGACACGGTGGGTGGATCACAAGGTCGGGAAATTGAGACCATCTTGGCTAACATGGTGAAACCCCGTCTCTACTAAAAATACAAAAATTAGTTGGGCGTGGTGGCGTGTGCCTGTAGTCCCAGCTCTCAGGATGCTGAGGCAGAAGAATCACTTGAACCCGGGACGCGGAGGCTGCAGTAAACTGAGATTGCACCGCTGCACTCCAACCTGATGACAGAGTGAGACTCTGAAAAAAAAAATTACATGTTCATTTTAGACAACTTAAGAATTACAAAAGATTATAAGGGAGGAAAAATTGCCTATTAAGCATGATATTTAACAATTGCAAAGATGTGCCATAATTTATTTTGCCAAATCTGTTTGTGTTTTTGATACTATAGTTAACATTTGTAGACATAAATATTTTTGTGGTTCTCCAGTTACTTCCTTTGAAGAGATCCTTAGAAGGGGAATTATTGGATATGTGTATAAATGTCTCATTTTGATAGAGTGAGACTCACTAAATCATTAATTACCTAATTGAAAATTACCCTGACAAATTACTGCTTAAACGTGTGCATGAAGTTGGGCTAAGGCCACCAGGTGCAGTGTTGCTCTGTCTCTTGCATTTGAGGAGTCTGTTGCCAACTTCTTAGGCTTTCATCTTGTTTTCTGCTTAGATTGGGTTTACATCAAAGAACCACTCTGGAAGGGAAGACTACTCCCTTGCTTATCTTTGCCAGATTTGAGTTGTGAAATGTGTCAACCTAAACCTATCCTCTCCCCAGGACTTGTTTGCCTGGCACTCCATGTTAGTGCAGGGCCTGAGGAGCAGTGTGGCCTCTTCTGTGCTGGACATTTGGCTAAGGCTACCAGCGATGCTCCTGTCCTTGAGAGGTGATATTCTAGGGGGAGTTTCAAACTCCTTTTCTTCCTAGGGAGACGAACAGCGACTGTATGAGTTTATTGTTCGCCATTTCCTGGCTTGCTGCTCCCAGGATGCTCAGGGGCAGGAGACCACAGTGGAGATCGACATCGCTCAGGAACGCTTTGTGGCCCACGGCCTCGTGATTCTGGCCAGAAACTATCTGGACGTGTATCCATATGATCACTGGAGTGACAAGGTGATCAAGAGTGTTCCCCAGGGAGAGGGAGGACAGTTGTGTTGCGAGCCCTGAGTTCTCCAGTGGAGCAGGACCGTGTTCCTTGAAATGAGGTTATTTTTTGCCTGAGTGTGATAATGGAATCATCTGACTGCTGCACCTGCCGCTCCCTATAGATCCTCCCTGTCTATGAGCGAGGCTCCCGCTTTCAGCCCAGCACCGTGGAGATGGTGGATGGGGAGACCAGCCCGCCCAAGCTGCTCACCGAGGCCGACCTCATTGCCCTCATGGAGAAGCACGGCATTGGTCAGTGGCTCCTCTGGTTAACTCGCATCTCTTGAGCACTTACCGTGTACCAGGCACAGGTTTCCTCTAGTCTTCAAACCATTGTCTAATGCAGCTGCTGTATCTTTATCCCCATTTTATAGTTGAAATAAGGCTCAGAGAGGTGAAGAACTTACGTAAGTTCACAAAGTGTGTGTTATTAAAACCTGGTCTGAATATCTGCACAGTCAGTGCTCTTAAACCATGCACTGTGCTGTCCACGTAGTAAGAGACTTTTCCCATGGCTTTGAGGGCCCAACTGGGAGCACCCGTTGGCCACATGAGGATTTGTTCTTTTGAATAAGAACAGCATGTAAGGAACCAACAATTAAAACTTAGGACAGTCATCATAAAATCTGTTTTCATTTTGAAGTGTCAGATCTGGCTCCTCCTTCCCATGTGGAATATTGGGTGAGGGTGGCAGCTGTCTCTGCAGGCCTACGCCCACACTGCTCAGTCAGGCTGCTCACGCTGGCCTCATGTATGTCCCAGGACCCTGCTGTTAGCTATGGGTGACTGGATTCTTAGCGTTTTGTTAAAGCATTTCCCATAATTGCTTAGGAATCAGAAACTAGGTTTTAATAAAACACTGGGCCAGAATTGTGTTTTTCCCAATAAGTCCCATGGCTCAAGCTTTGCAGATAGGTCCTTGTAACTAATCTGCTGTCCCCTCCATTTGTTTTTGTCAAGGCTCTCAAGGGCTTTCTCTGGCAAGCCTAGTCCAGGAATATCAGCAGCACAGTGGAGGGGAAGCAGAGCTCCCTGGGCATGTGTTACATAAGCAGCTGCCTCACCCACAAAGGGAGTTTCTTAGGCCCATGACTTAGGAAGCAGTGCTCCAACGTGGAGTCCTTGACCATCACTAGGACATCCAGAAACCCTGCAGGTTTAGGTAAAATTAGTAGAGGTTCACCCATCATGATTTATTTGATAAAAATGTATGAGGGCTGGATGCGGTGGCTCACACCTGTAATCCCAGCATTTTGGGAGGCCAAGATGGGTGAATCACGTGAGCCCAGGAGTTCAAGACCAGCTTGGGCAACACGGGAAAACCCCATCTTGCTGGGCGTAGTGGCTTACACCTGTAATCCCAACACTTTGGGAGGCTGAAGTGGTTGGATCACCTGAGGAAGGGAGTTTAAGACCACCAGCCTGACCGACATAGTGAAACTCTGTCTCTACTAAAAATACAAAAATTAGCCAGGCATGGTGGTGGACACCTGTAATCCCAGCTACTTGGGAGGCTGAGACAGGAGAATTGCATGAACTCGGGAGGTGGAGGATGCAGTGAGCCAAGATCGCACTCCAGCCTGGGTGACAGAGTGAGACTCCATCTCAAAAAAATAAACCATCTCGGCTGGGCGCGATGGCTCAAGCCTGTAATCCCAGCACTTTGGGAGGCCGAGACAGGCGGATCATGAGGTCAGGAGATCGAGACCATCCTGGCTAACATGGTGAAACCCCGTCTCTACTAAAAAATACAAAAAACTAGCCGGGTGAGGTGGCGGGCGCCTGTAGTCCCAGCTACTTGGGAGGCTGAGGCAGGAGAATGGCGTGAACCCGGGAGGCAGAGATTGCAGTGAGCTGAGATCTGGCCACTGCACTCCAGCCTGGACGACAGAGTGAGACTCCGTATCAAAAATAAAAAAAAAAACATCTCTACAAAAAATTAGGTGCATGCCTATAGGTAGGGAGGCTGAGGTGCGAGGATTACTTGAGCCCGGGAGGCAGAGAGTGAGGTACACTGAGATTGAGCCACTGCACTCCAGTCTGGGCAACAGAGCGAGACCCTGTCTCAAGAAAAAAAAAAAAAAATAAGCATGAGGCCCACAATAGAGCTTGGACTAAAGCACCAGAGACACAAAGAGGAATAAGACCTCATTTTTTTTTTTTTTTTTTTTTTTTTAGACGGAGTCTGGCTCTGCCGCCCAGGCTGGAGTGCGGTGGCCGGATCTCAGCTCACTGCAAGCTCCGCCTCCCAGGTTCACGCCATTCTCCTGCCTCCGCCTCCCAAGTAGCTGGGACTACAGGCGCCCGCCTCGTCGCCCGACTAGTTTTTTTGTATTCTTTAGTAGAGACGGGGTTTCACCGTATTAGCCAGGATGGTCTCGATCTCCTGACCTTGTGATCCACCCGTCTCGGCCTCCCAAAGTGCTGGGATTACAGGCTTGAGCCACCGCGCCCGGCCAAGACCTCATTTTTTAAGTTCTCAGTCTAACAGAAGAACCAAACCAACACATTGAATACAATGTAATGAGTTCTGCAGGGAGTAGGCAGGGAAGCAAATGTCATGGGTAGGCTGGCATTTGAGCTGGACCAAAACTTCATAGTAAGACTGCTGGATCAACAAAGGGCAGCCCAGTGCAGGGCAGGCCTGAGGAAGGCACAGGAGCAGGAAAGCAAAAGCCTGCTGTGGCTGGATTGGGGGTGGTGGCCATAGAAGGTGTCTGGAAAGATGATCCAAGCCTGACTGCAGGGCCTTGGCTTGCCCAGTTGAAGGGCTTAGATGGTGGTACGTGGTCAGCAGGGAGTCTTCTAGGATTTCTAAGTAAAGGAACCACATAGAGGTACGCTTAACAAAAAAAACCAAAATAATATTTTTAAAAGATTATTAACAGACTGGGCATTGTGTCTCACACCTATAATCCCAGCACTTTGGGAGGCCAAGGCAAGGGGTCAGGAGTTCAAGACTTGAGGTCAGGAGTTCAAGAGCAGCCTGGACAACGTGGTGAAACCCCATCTGTACTGAAAATACAAAAAATTGATGGGTGTGATAACTGACGCCTATAATCGTAGCTACCAAGGAGGCTGAGACAGGAGAATTGCTTGAACCTGGGAGGCGGAGGTTGCAGTGAGCCGAGTTTGTGCCACTGCACTTCAGCCTTGGTGACAGAGAGAGACTCTGTCACAAAAAAAAAAAGATTATTAACAGTCTTATTTATATACTGTACAGTGCATGTCTTTCAAATGTATAATTTACATTTTTTAGCATATTTACAAAGTTGTGCAGCTATCACCATAGTCAGTTTTTTGGGTTTGTTTGTTTGTTTGTTTGTGATGGAGTTTTGCTCTTATTGCTCCAGCCGGAGTGCAGTGGTGCAGTCTCGGCTCACTGCAACCTCTGCCACCCGGGTTCAAGCGATTCTCCTGCCTCAGCCTCCCCAGTAGCTAGGATTACAGGCATGCACCACTACACCTGGCTGATTTTTGTTATTTTTAGTAGAGACAGGGTTTCACCATGTTGCCCAGGTTGGCTGGTCTCGAACTCCTGACCTCATGATCCACCCGCCTAGGCCTCCCAGAGTGCTAGGATTACAGGTGTAAGCTACCATGCCCAGCCCCTAAAAAATTTGTTTTAGAGAGACAGGTTCTTACTCTGTCACCCAGGCTAAGTCACAGCCATGAACTCTGGGTTTCAAGGGATCCTTCCACCTCAGCTTCCCAAGTAGCTGGGACTACAGGCATATGTTGCCATGCCCAGCTAATTTTTTTGTTGGGTTTTTTGTTTGTTGTTTGAGACAGAGTCTTGCTCTATCACCCAGGCTAGAGTGTAGTGGCACGATTTCAGCTCACTGCAACCTCCGCCTCCCGGGTTCAAGAAATTCTCCTGCCTCAGCCTCCTGAGTAGCTGGGACTACAAGTGCACATCACCGGCTAATTTTTGTATTTTTAGTAGAGATGGGGTTTCACTGTTAGCCCAGCTGGTCTCGAACTCCTGACCTCAATTGATCCACCCGCCTCGGCCTCCCAAAGTGCTGGGATTACAGGCCTGAGCCATCATGCCCAACCAAACTTTTTTGTTTTATGTAGGGACAGGGTCTTGCTATGTTGCCTAGTCTGGTCTTAGAACTTGCAGCCTCAAGCTGTCCTCCTACCTCGACCTCCCAAAGTGTTGGGATTATAGGAGTGAGGCCCTGCACCTGGCCAGATTTGCCTACTTTAGTTATTTCCTATAAAGAGCCAGGCACAGTGGCTCACACCTGTAATCCAGCACTTTGGGAGACCAACGTGGGCAGATCACTGGAAGTCAGGAGTTCGAGACAAGCTTCGCCAACATGGTGAAACACTGTCTCTACTAAAAATGAAAAAATTAGCTGGGCTTGGTGGCAGGTGCCTGTAATCCCAGCTACTCGGGAGGCTGAGACAAAATAATCGCTTGAACCCAGAAGGCGGAGGTTGCAGTTGATGGACACTTGAGTTGTTTCTATTCTTTGGCTATTATAAATAATCCTGCTCTGAACAGTTTTGTACAAGGTTTTGTGTGGACATATGTTTTCATTTCTCTTGGGTAGACTTAGGAGTGGGATTGCTGGTTTACATGGTAACTCTATTTAACATTTTTAGGAACCACTAAACTTTTCTGAAGTGGCTGTACCATTTTTCGTTTCCACCAGCAAGGCACTAGGGATTCCAGTTTATCCACATCCTTACTTAGTATTATCTCTGTTTTTGATTTTGCCAGTAGGTGTGAACTGCTGTTTCATTGTTTTGTTTTGTTTTTTTGTGTTTTTGGTTTTTTTAGAGGCGGAGTCTCACTCTCGCCCAGGCTGGAGTACTGTGGCACAATCTCGGCTTACTGCAAGCTCCATCTCCTGGGTTCACACCATTCTCCTGCCTCAGCCTCCGGAGTAGCTGGGACTACAGGCGCCTGCCACCACTCCCGGCTAATTTTTGTGTGTGTGTGTGTGTGTGTTTTTAGTAGAAATGGGGTTTCACCATGTTAGCCAGGATGGTCTTGATCTCCTGACCTTGTGATCTGCCCACCTCGGGCCTCCCAAAGTGCTGGGATTATAGGCGTGAGCCACTGCACCCGCACCTGGCCTTTTTTTTTTTTTTTTTAAGACGGAGTCTCGGCCGGGCGCGGTGGCTCAAGCCTGTAATCCCAGCACTTTGGGAGGCCGAGACGGGTGGATCACGAGGTCAGGAGATCAAGACCATCCTGGCTAACCCAGTGAAACCCCATCTCTATTAAAAAATACAAAAACTAGCCGGGCGAGGTGGCGGGCACCTGTAATCCCAGCTACTCGGGAGGCTGAGGCAGGAGAATGGCGTAAACCCGGGAGGCGGAGCTTGCAGTGAGCTGAGATCCAGCCACTGCACTCCAGCCTGAGCGACAGAGTGAGACTCCGTCTCAAAAAAAAAAAAAAAAAGACGGAGTCTCACTCTGTCACCCAGGCTGGAGTACAATGGCGTGATCCTGGCTCATTGCAGCCTCTGCCTCCTGGGTTCAAGTGATTCTCCTGCCTCAGCCTCCTGAGCAGCTGGGACTACAGGCACATGCCGCCACACCCAGCTAATTTTTGTATTTTTGATAGAGATGGGGTTTCACCATGTTGGCCAGGCTGGTCTCGAACTCCTGACATCAGGTGATCTGCCCACCTTGGCCTCCCAAAGTGCTGTGATTACAGGCATGAGCCACTGCTCCCAGCCTTCACTGCAGTTTTAATTTGCATTTTCTTCATGGCAGAGCTACATTTTGAAAGATCCCCTTGGCCACAGCTTAAAGAATGGTTAGGGTGGAGGAAGAGACTAGAAATAGGCACACTAGCTGCAACTATGGCTTGGACACATGGAGAGGAGAATTTTTTTTTTTTTTTTTGAGACAGGGTCTCGCTCTGTTGCCCAGACTGGAGTGCAGTGGCTCAATCTCAGTGTACCTCACTCTCTGCCTCCCGGGCTCAAGTAATCCTCCCACCTCAGCCTCCCTACCTATAGGTATGCACCTAATTTTTTGTAGAGATGGTTTTTTTTTTATTTTTGATACGGAGTCTCACTCTGTCGTCCAGGCTGGAGTGCAGTGGCCGGATCTCAGCTCACTGCAAGCTCCGCCTCCCGGGATCCCGCCATTCTCTTGCCTCAGCCTCCCGAGTAGCTGGGACTACAGGCGCCCACTACCTTGCCCGGCTAGTTTTTTTTTTTTTTGTATTTTTTAGTAGAGACGGGGTTTCACCATGTTAGCCAGGATGGTCTCGATCTCCTGACCTCATGATCCGCCTGTCTCGGCCTCCCAAAGTGCTGGGATTACAGGCTTGAGCCACCGCACCCGGCCGAGAGGAGAATTTTTAAAAGGAGCTTTGAAGCTGGAATTGACAGCTTTTCTGAGTAATGGGATGTGAGGGAGCAAGAGAGTTGAGGTTGCCGTTGTGATTTCTTGAATGAGCTATATGGGAATGAAGTGAAGGCATCTTACCTATATAGGCTGTCCAGGCAAAGGAGGGGTTCCGGAGTGAGCAAGGTGCCCATGCGCCACCCGGGTGGAGCTGTTATCCGTATTACCTCAGAGTAACCAGCAAATGGCTTCCAGGTACGGATGCCACTCATGCGGAGCACATTGAGACCATCAAAGCCCGGATGTACGTGGGACTCACCCCAGACAAGCGGTTCCTCCCTGGGCACCTGGGCATGGGACTCGTGGAAGGTAAGGGAGGACAGAGTTTGCAGTGGGTAGTGGGTTGTGTCACCCAAGTCCCTGAGGGTCTCAGGTGGGCCCTCACTGAGCTCGACTCTTTCCCTGCAGGTTATGATTCCATGGGCTATGAAATGTCTAAGCCTGACCTACGGGCTGAGCTGGAAGCTGATCTGAAGCTGATCTGTGATGGCAAGAAGGACAAATTTGTGGTTCTAAGGCAGCAAGTGCAGAAATACAAGCAGGTTTTCATCGAAGCAGTGGCTAAAGCAAAGAAGTGAGTCCTTAAAAGAAATAGAGATATGGGGTCTTACTATGTTGCCCAGGCTGGTCTTGAACTCCTGGCCTCAAGAGGTCTTCCCACCTCAGCCTCCCAAAGTGCAGGGATTACAGGCGTGAGCCACTGCATCTGGGCCAGTCAGAGTTCTTAACCCTGCCAGGTTCATCCTCACCACTGGCCTCCTGCCCTAGGGGTTCTCCACATACCCCTTTCTTTGGGCTTTCTTCTCCGGTTCCTTTACAACTCTCCGTAGAGCTTTATCATTATAGAAACAGTAATCAGAACAGTCTCCTCCAGTTATTCTGAACTATTGGCTTTAGAAATACCATTCTCTTGATTTTAATTATCTTTTTTTTTCTTTTCTGCTTTCATTACGTGACAAATTAATTATCTTGAGTTAGGCAACAAAGTCTTTTAAATCAGTAAACCCAAGTGCTGGAGTGTGATCCATTTATTTTCTGGAGCATTTAGAGGTGGATATTTAGCAAGCAGCATGTATGTATTTTGTTAGAAATGATGTGTTTTCTACTTATGATACTATGATTTATAATAAGATACATATATTTGGACATCATTTTCTGATTCTCTTGGAATTTTGTAAGTGCTGTGTCTGTTGTACACGAATGAGATGACTAGTGGCTGAGGGCTCCTGGGTAGCCTCAGGATCGGTCTGGCTGTCAGAGAAGCAACCCTGTGATTAGAAGGTTGGTACTTTGAGTCCCACCCCTACCTCAGGAAGAGCAGAGGGGCTGGAGGTTGAGTTGATCACACGTGGCCAGTGATTTGTCAATCATACCTAAGTAATAAATCCTCCATAAAATCCCCAAACAAGGGCTGGGCACAGTGGCTCATGCCTGTAATCCCAGCACTTTGGGAGGCCGAGGCAGGCAGATCACGAGGTCAGGAGTTCAAGACCAGCCTGCCCAACATAGTGAAACCCCATCTCTGCTAAAAAAAAATATATATATATATACAAAAATTAGCCGGGCATGGTAGTGCGTACCTGTAGTCCCAGCTACTCTTGAGGCTGAGGCAGGAGAATTGCTTGAACCTGGAAGGTGGAGGTTGCAGTGAGCCGAGATTACACCAGTGCAGCCCAGCTTGGGCAACAGAGTGAGACTTCAAAAAAAAAAAAAAAAAAAACAACACCGAAACAGTTGGGTTTGGGGCACATCCAAATAGCTGAACAGGTAAAGATTCCGGGAGGGTGCGTGTTTGGGAGGGTGCGTGTTTGGGAGAGGGCATGGAAGCTACTCCTTCCCCACATTCCTTGCTCTGTGAGCCACTCTGTTGAGTTATTCAAACCAAGGAGGGGGTTTGGGGAACCCCAGGTTACAACCAGTCAGTCAGAAGCACAGGTCACAGCATGGGATTTGTGACTGACATCTGAGGGGATCGGGGGGAGCAGTCTTCTGGGACTGAGCCCTTAACTGTCAGATGGATCTCCAGGTGCATAGTGTCAGAATTGAATTGAATTAGAGGATGTCCAACTGGTGTCTGGCGGGAGAGTTGCTCGGTGTGTGGGGAAAACTCCCACACATCTGGTGTCTGATGGGTGTTGTGAGACTGTAATAGTAAGTAACAGTTTGTTATTTCCTATTCTTCAGACTACCCCATGCTAGTTGTGAAAAGGCAGGCGTGAGCTAGTTTAAACTTAATGCAGACAGACACTCCTGGAGTTTGTACATGGACCCTGTGCAGTTTTACTTTTTTGTTTGTTTCTGGTTTTTTTTTTTTTTTTTATTTGAGACGGAGTTTCGCTCTTGTTGCCCAGGCTAGGGTGCAATGGTGTGATCTCGGCTCACCGCAACCTCTGCTTCCAGGGTTCAAGCAATTCTGCCTCAGCCTCCTGAGTAGCTTGGATTACAGGCATGCACTACCACGCCTGGCTAATTTGTTATTTTTACTAGAGATGGGGTTTCACCATGTTGGTCAGGCTGGTCTTGAACTCCCAACCTCAGGTGATCCACCCTCCTCGACCTCCCAGAGTGCTGGGATTACAGGCGTGAGCCACCACATCCGGCCCAGTTTTACTTTTTAATGTGGGCTGGTGACAAGCAGAAGCATCTGCCTGTATCTGGACTCTCCTCCCAGGAGTTGGTTTGGCACCAGGGCCCATGGTGAGCTTAGTCTTCTCTGTTTGCCATCTGTTCTCTGCAGGAGGCCTGCGGCTCACTGACTGGCTGGTTCCCAAGGTCACGCCTGTTGTGTGCACATAAGAGTGTTGTAGGTGCTTTTGCAGCGATTGCCGGCTGATGGGTGTCTGTCTTTGCCTTTTCTTCAGATTGGATGAGGCCTTGGCCCAGTACTTTGGGAATGGGACAGAGTTGGCCCAGCAAGAAGAGATCTACCCAGCCATGCCAGAGCCCATCAGGAAGTGCCCACAGTGCGACAAGGACATGGTCCTCAAGACCAAGAAGAACGGCGGGTCAGTGCGTCGCCTTCTGCCCCCACCTCTGCTCCCCAGCACCTGCAGTGTCAGCCACAGCTCGAAAGGCCCTGCCATTTCACTCCATGGAATCTTTCAAGGCAGGCCTGTGGTTGCCAACCTGCAGGCAAGGTGTTGACCTAGAAGCATAGCAGGATGGGATCAGGCCTTTGAGGTGTAAAGCACTATGGGAATTCAGAGCAGGTGGACAACCGAGTGATAGTGGGGTTTTTTGTCCCCTGTGGATAGGACATCATATACCCAATGTGTAACACATGGAAGAGCATGAGCTTCAGATCTAGGTAGGTCTGGGTTCAAATGCCACTTCTGCCGCATATAAGCGGTGTGGCCTGAAGCAAGTTACTTACCTGCTTTGAGCCCCAATTTCTTCTTTTGTAAAATAAGGTCAGTACTCACAAGACTGTGTTAAGGGTGAGGATTTGGTGAAAACGGTCAGGACTATATATATAGCACATTGCCTGATGTGTTGTAGATACTCAGCAGATACTACTCTTCTTCTCTCCTATTTTAGTTCTGAATGGGGCCTGAAAATCTACTTTAAATATCGTAGATACAAGTGGGCAATTTAGCCTCACATCAGGTTGTTCAAGCCAGTGGCTGGCCACTGGAGGAAGTTCACAGGGAAAGACGTGTTGGAGGGGTGGTGGCCATCATCAGGTGCCGTCCCTCACTGGCATGTTGCAGGGTGGTGCTCTGTAAGCATTACCTCATCCCATTCTCATAACTACCCTGCAAGGCAGGGATTTTTATGCAGCTTAGAGGACTGAGGTGCTTGCTTAGAGTCAAGCAGCTGTGGTGGGCAGCAAAGGCAGAGTTTGAAACCGGGTTTATACCGCCTTTCTCCATCCTGCCTGACCCACCTGGGGCTGCTGCGGTCCTTGCTGCTGAATAAGAAAGGAGGTTTCTTGACTCCTCACCTCCAACCATCATTAACCTGGCTGGCCCAAGTGAAGAGAAGGCCACCCACGCTCTCAGAAACAAGAGGTCTGCGGGCCAGACCTGGAAGAAGGTGTCAGGGCTCAGGTCACTCACAGACAGATGCCAGTGCCACTCTATGCCCAATGACTGAATGGGCATATATTTCAGCACTTAATAAATGACATTGATGGGTTTTCCTTACCATTGGTAGGTTATTGGATTAGTACTCTTTGGAATATAAGGACAGAGAATAACTACTTTTGTTTTAGCTCTGAATTCTCCACTTTTCTGAATTGGAGAATTATTATTCTTTTGTTCTTCTGTTATTCTTTTGTAATGCTTCTCTCAGTTACTCCAGAAGGTCAGGAGATTATCTTGTGGGATTTGCCACTCCAGTGTTTATCTGATAATTTCCATTTCTGAGATTGTAAATTTCTTATTTAAATGGTTGGAGTTCAGGGCTTTTTTTTCTTCATAGTGTACCCAGGCAGACTCATGAGGAATTTGTAAATCACATGCATATTGGCTAGTCAAACCCTAACGTTTCATGACTGCAAGGTGTTGAAAAACATTGGCCAGGAGAGACAGGGATGGGATGGATTGGGTAGTGGGTGGGGCTCTGTCACAAACAGATGGGTTTCCATTCCTGGCTCCCGTCTCCACACGCATTCGTGTCTCTGGGCAGGTTTCCAGCCCACATCAAGCCACCGTTTACTCACATGCAAACTGAGGGGCTCCCTGACACTGCCCAGACTTGACACGAGGCAGAAAGGCAAGAATGTGTGAGTGCACAGCACAGAGCCCCTGGCGTCACCTTGGTTGGTTGTCGGTTTTCTAAATAGAAAGCAGGGTCAGCAATAGCTGCTTTGTGCTTTTGGGATGTGAGAAGGCTCATTTTCCCCAATCAATTCAATATGAGTGCTTGTGTATCCAGTTAAGTGTCGTCCAGAAAAGGGAATGCTGTCCTCGGTCAGCTGAGAAAAGGCTGCTTCAGCGGATGGCCAACAGCTGAGAGCGTCCCCTGCACTCCTACCATCTGACATGGCACCTTGTCCCCAGGTTCTACCTCAGCTGCATGGGTTTCCCGGAGTGTCGCTCAGCTGTGTGGCTTCCTGACTCGGTGCTAGAGGCCAGCAGGGACAGCAGTGTGTGTCCAGTTTGTCAGCCACATCCTGTGTACAGGTGAGCTGGGCGCTTGAGTCAGGCGCCTCCTCTGCAGTGTATACACCACGGCGCCCATCTTTCCCTCGCTCCTGTCAGAACCCAGAGAGGAGTGTCGGGGATTCCACTCAGGCCCTGCAGGCATGTAGCTGTGTTCTGCAGCAGCCAGGTTAGCAGGCCTGATCCGGTTCTGTTGTGTTCCACGCTGTCACTGCTTTGGCAGGTATGACCCTGTTTGCAGTAGGCCATGGGCAAAGAACCATGAAGGCCTCTTTCCCTGCCCTCTCCATATAGATCATTGCTACACAAGGCTTAGGAAATTATTTGCATATTAAAGACAACATCCAAGCTTGGGCTATATAGGAAGACCCCATCTCTAAAAAGAAAAAATTTTTTTTTTTTTTTTTTTTTTTTTTTTTTTTTTTTTTTTTTTTGAGACGGAGTCTTGCTCTGCCGCCCAGGCTGGAGTGCAGTGGCCGGCTCTCAGCTCACTGCAAGCTCCGCCTCCCGGGTTGACGCCATTCTCCTGTCTCAGCCTCCCGAGTAGCTGGGACTACAGGCGCCCGCCTCGTCGCCCGGCTGGTTTTTTGTATTTTTTTTAGTAGAGACGGGGTTTCACCGGGTTAGCCAGGATGGTCTCGATCTCCTGACCTCGTGATCCGCCCGTCTCGGCCTCCCAAAGTGCTGGGATTACAGGTTTGAGCCACCGCGCCCGGCCTTTTTTTTTTTTTTAAGACAGAGTCTCGCTGGGTTGCCCAGGCCAGAGTGCAGTGGTGCAATCTTGGCTCACTGCAACTTCCGCCTTCTGGGTTCAAGCGAGTCTCCTGCCTCAGCGTCCTGAGTAGGTGGGATTACAGGCATGTACCACTATCCCTGGCTACTTTCTATATTTTTAGTAGAGACAGGGTTTCACTGTGTTGGCCAGGCTGGTCTCGAACTCCTGGCCTCAAGTGATCCACTCACCTCGGCCTCCCAAAATGCTGGGATTATAGGTATAAGCCGCTGCGCCTGGCCAAAAAATTTTTTAAATTAGCCAGATGTGGTGACACATGCCTATAGGCCCAGCTGCTCAGGAGGCTGAAGCAGGAGGATCGCTTGATCTCAGAGGTCTAGGCTGTGGTGAGCCATGATTTCACCACTGCTCTCCAACCTGGATAACAGCCAGACCTGTCTCTAGAAATAAATGAATAGCCTGGGCACGGTGGCTCAGGCCTGAAATCCCAGCACTTTGGGAGGCCAAGACGGGTGGATCACGAGGTCAGGAGATGGAGACCATCCTGGCTAATAGGGTGAAACGCCGTCTCTACTAAAAATACAATAAGCCAGGCGTGGTGGCAGATGCCTGTAGTCTCAGCTACTCAGGAGGCTGAGACAGGAGAATGGCATGGACCTGGGAGGCAGAGCTTACAGTGAGCCGAGATCGCGCCACTGCACTGCAGCCTGGGCGACAGAGCAAGACTCCATCTCAAAAAAAAAAATAAAATAAATGAATAAATAAATTACTTAAGTTCCTCTAGAAAGTGCACAGCCCTAGTACAAGACAGTGGTTCTCAAACCTCTTGGTCACCAGACCCCTAACACTCTGAAAGATCATTGAGGAGCCCAGAGAGCTTTTGTTGGTGGTGGTTTATCAGTACGTACCATATGTGAAATTAAAGTGGAAACATCTTTTAAAATATTCAATAATTGGGCCAGGCACAGTAGCTCACGCCTGTAATCCCAGCACTTTGGGAGGCTGAGGCGGGCGGATCACGAGGTCAAGAGATCAAGACCATCCTGGCCAACATGGTGAAATCCCGTCTCTACTAAAAGTACAAAAAATTAGCTGGGCGTGGTGGCGTGCGCCTGTAGTCCCAGCTACTTGGGAGGCTGAGGCAGGAGAATCGCTTGAATCCGGGAGGTGAGGGTTGCAGTGAGCCAAGATCACGCCACTGCACTCCAGCTTGGGCAACAGAGTGAGACTGTCTCAAAAAAATTTTAAAAATTATAATAATTTATTTCTAGTAAATGCATTGCATACTCCCGTAAATACCATGTTTTTGGGGGTAATAAAATACTTATTTTCTAAAGCAAAATAATAATGACATGAATGACATTGTTTTACATTTTGCAATTTGTATGTCTGGCTTAATAGAAGAGAGCTGGATTCCCATATCTGCTTCTGCAGTCAGTCTGCTGAGTCATTGCATGTGCTGGCACCTCTGGGAGACTCCATTGTATACACATGGAAGAATAAGAGCAAAATAGACATAACCTCTCAGAATTTTTTTTTTTTTTTTTTTTTTTTTTTGAGACAGAGTCTTGCTGTGTTGCCAGGCTGGAGTGCAGTGGCGCAATCTCAGCTCACTGCAACCTCCAACTCCCAGGTTCCAGAGGTTCTCCTGCCTCAGCCTCCTGAGTAGCTGGGACCAAAGGCACATGCCACCACGCCCAGCTAATTTTTGTATTTTTAGTAGAGATGGGGTTTCACCATGTTGGTCAGGATGGTCTCAATCTCTTGACCTCGTGATCCACCCGCCTCGGCCTCCCAAAGTGCTGGGATTATAGGTGTGAGCCACCATGCCCGGCCTTAGAATTATTATAAAAATTTTTGTGTGTGTTACAGAGTCTTCACTGTGTCACCCAGGCTGGAGTGTCGTGGCACAATCTCAGCTCACTGCAACCTCCACCTCCCAGGTTCAAGCGATTCTCCTGTCTCAGCCTCTCAAGTAGCTGGGACTACAGACACACGCCAGCATGCCCAGCTAATTTTTTTTATATTTTTAGTAGAGACAGGGTTTCACCATGTGGTCAGGCTGGTCTCGAACTCCTGACCTCAAATGATCCACCCGCCTCGGCCTCCCAAAGTGCTGGGATTACAGGCATGAGCCACCATGCCCGGCCTATAAAATAGTTTTGCATTCTCCTTGAAAGGGCTCAGGCACCCTGGAACCACACTTGGAGAACTGCTGATATAGAGGCATGGAACTTCTCAGAGGTGTTTTTATTTTAGTGAATTACTGGCATCTTAGATTTCATCTGCACTGCTTCCCACTGTCCACTCCTGTGATGACTGGCAAGGGCTTGTGGTGGGCTGACGGAGGGCCTCACAGGGGACTTGCGTGGGCTTCCTGATGCATAAGGAATGGTGGAGAGAGGCCTAGGGCTAAAGCAGCCCTCAGTGGACTGAGAAGCTGGCACCTGGTTGTTAATGTTTTTTCCCATCTTCTGGCCTCACTAGGTTGAAGTTAAAGTTTAAGCGCGGTAGCCTTCCCCCAACCATGCCTCTGGAGTTTGTTTGCTGCATCGGTGGATGCGACGAGACCCTGAGGGAGATCCTGGACCTGAGATTTTCACGGGGCCCCCCCAGGGCTATCCAGCCCTCTGGTCACCTGCAGGCTAGCCAGTCCCTGAACAGGATGGACAATAGCCAGCACCCCCAGCCTGCTGACAGCAGACAGACTGGGCCCTCAAAGGCTCTGGCCCGGACCCTCCCACCACCCACGGCTGCTGGTGAAAGCAATTCTGTGACCTGCAACTGTGGCCAGGAGGCTGTGCTGCTTACTGTCCGTAAGGAGGGCCCCAACCAGGGCCGGCAATTCTTTAAGTGTAACGGGGGTAGCTGCAACTTCTTCCTGTGGGCAGACAGCCCCAATCCGGGAGCAGGAGGGCCTCCCGCCTCGGCATATAGACCCCTAGGCGGCTCCCTGGGACGCCCCCCAGGCCCAGGGATCCACCTGGGTGGGTTTGGCAACCCTGGTGATGGCAGTGGTACTGGCACATCCTGCCTGTGCAGCCAGCCCACTGTCACACGGACTGTGCAGAAGGATGGGCCCAACAAGGGGCGCCAGTTCCACACGTGTGCCAAGCCGAGAGAGCAGCAGTGTGGTTTCTTCCAGTGGGTCGATGAGAACACCGCTCCAGGTGAGGCAGGGAGGGGCATGGGAATCCCTGCCTTGGGTTTTCAGGTATCTACCTCAGAGACTGGGGACAGCAGAAAGAAGGCAAGATAGGGTCATGGTGGGATTGGGAGGGGCACCTGGGCTGCCTTGCACCTCTGTTTCCTCACTTGATCACTTTCAGCAAGGTGATGATTGTACAGTCCTCATTCCAGATTAAAGGGTAGCTACCAGTAATGGTGTCATTTGCCCTATGCCTGGCACTATGCTAAGTATACTTCCTATGCATCTTCCATCCTCATCGGGTAAGCATTATGATCACAATTTTACTTTTAAGTGAGAAAGGTGAGACCCAGACACATGAAGTGGGCGTTGCTCAGGGTCTCATAGCAACAGACACCAGAATGAGGACATAGGCCTTCCCAATGGCCTTGTGCCCTTGCAGCTGTCGTGACCCTTGGCAGACCATGAGCATCAGCCTCATTTCTATTTTTTTTTTTTTTTTGAGACTGAGTTTTGCTCTTGTTGCCCAGGCTGGAGTGCAATGGTGCGATCTTGGCTCACTGCAACTTCCACCTCCCAGGTTCAAATGATTCTCCTGCCTCAGCCTCCCACGTAGCTGGTATTACAGGCATGCACCACCACGCACAGCTAATTTTGTATTTTTAGTAGAGACATGGGTTTCACCATGTTGGTCAGGCTGGTCTCAACCTCCTGACCTCAGGTTATCCGCCTGCCTTGGCCTCCCAAAGTGCTGGGATTACAGGCGTGAGCCACCATGCCCGGCCCAGCCTCATTTGTTCAGATGAAGACACCAACCCCGATGATATTTAGGAACCTGCCCAGGGTGACACAGCTTGGGTCAATGTCCGGGAACTGGGTGTCATGAGAAGTGGCACCTAGACATTGCATCAAGTTGAGTGGTGTAGGTGGAGGCATTTTGAATGGTTCCTCCTGCTCCAGTGCACAGCAGAGCTTAATTAAGTAGCTAAGAATGACCCAAAGGCCTAGTGGGATCTTTGGAGTTGTGCGAATCTGGTTCCAAAGCTCAGCAGTATAACCTTGAACAAATGACTTAGCCTCTCTGCCTCAAGTTTGCTCAACAAGATGGTCCCTGCCTACATTCATAGGGTTCCTGTTTTAGAAAGAAGTTTAGTCTCAGACTAACTATGATTCTTATGCATGTATCACCAGCCCAGCATGCACAGAAAGAACCCAGAGGCTTGGTAAAAACTGTGGGACTTGGAACTAGCTACCAGTGCCAGTGGGGCCCAGAGATGGCCATTGCGATGAGAGGCCCACATTTGAAGTGAGATGCAGTCTGGCCTCTTGTCTCCCCACTTGGAAGGACATGGTATCTGACCCCCAGACTGGCTGGCTGACTGTCCTGGGTAAATGGACAGCTGGTCTGGAAAGGCACATTGAGGGACAGGAAGGGATCCAGAGCTGGACTTTCCTGCATGAAGGTGGGTCACAGGTTGCTAGTCACAGGCTTCTTGTCTTTCCCACCCTACCACACAGATCAGCTTGCTTGGGTTTCTGCCTCTGTAAAAAGCTCAGCATGAAGTGATGCCAGTGTCCACTCACCAAGTGAATGTGGGATGATATCGCCAGGAGCTTAGGATTCTTGAGGGAGAGGTGTCAGGTAACATAAGGCAGAAGGCATATCGCACCTCAACCTTACAGAGTTGGACACAGTGTGAAGGGAGGCTGGCCGGTGGGGTGTATGTGGCTGTGTAAAAGTTGATTCAGCCGGCCGGGTGCAGTGGCTCACGCCAGTAATTAAGCACTTTGGGAGGCCGAGGCAGGCAGATCATGAAGTCAGGAGATCGAGACCATCCTGGGTAACACGGTGAAATACGGTCTGTACTAAAAATACAAAAAATTAGCCAGGTGTGGTGGCGGGTCCCTGTAGCCCCAGCTACTCGGGAGGCTGAGGCAGGACAATGGCGTGAACCCGGGAGGCGGAGCTTACAGTGAGCCGAGATTGCGCCACTGCACTCTAGCCTGGGCGACAGAGCCAGACTCTGTCTCAAAAAAAAAAAGTTGATTCGTCCATATCGTCTGCTGCTACTGTTTTTTTTTTTTTTTTTTTGAGACAGGGTCTCACTCTGTTGCCCAGGCTGGAGTGCAGTGGTGTGATCACAGCTCACTGCAGCCTCCCAGGCTCAGGCATCCTCCCACCTCAGCCTCCCAGGTAGCTGTGACCACAGGCATGCACCACACCTGGCTAATTTTTATTTTTATTTATTTTTTTATTTTTTTTTTGAGACGGAGTTTCGCTCTGTCACCCAGGCTGGAGTGTAGTGGCCAGATCTCAGCTCACTGCAAGCTCCGCCTCCCGGGTTTACGCCATTCTCCTGCCTCAGCCTCCCGAGTAGCTGGGACTACAGGCGCCCGCCTCGTCGCCCGGCTAGTTTTTTGTATTTTTAAGTAGAGACGGGGTTTCACCACGTTAGCCAGGATGGTCTCGATCTCCTGACCTCGTGATTCGCCCGTCTACATTGTTTTAGTCAGGGTTTCGCCATGTTGTCCAGGCTGATCTTGAACTCCTGGGCTCAAGCAATCCTCCTGCCTCGGCTTCCTAAAGTGCTGGCATTACAGGCATGAGGCATGAGCCACCGTGTTCAGGACTTGCTACTTCTTTTTTTTTTTTTTTTTTTTTTTTTTTTTTTGAGACGGAGTCTCGCTCTGTCGCCCGGGCTGGAGTGCAGTGGCCAGTTCTCAGCTCACTGCAAGCTCCGCCTCCCGGGTTCACGCCATTCTCCTGCCTCAGCCTCCGGAGTAGCTGGGACTACAGGCGCCCACCACCTCGCCCGGCTAGATTTTTGTATTTTTTTAGTAGAGACGGGGTTTCGCCGTGTTAGCCAGGATGGTCTCGATCTCCTGACGTCGTGATCCGCCCGTCTCGGCCTCCCAAAGTGCTGGGATTACAGGCTTGAGCCACCGCACCCGGCAGGACTTGCTACTTCTACGTGTCAGTTCTAACCTCAGTCCTTCCCTGACTCTCCCCACAGGGACTTCTGGAGCCCCGTCCTGGACAGGAGACAGAGTAAGAATCCTGGGGTCGGAAGCCAGAAGCAAAAGGTCCCGGGCCAGTTCCTCAGACACGGGGTCCACAGCAAAGAAACCCCGGAAATGCAGCCTATGCCACCAACCTGGACACACCCGTCCCTTTTGTCCTCAGAACAGATGAGCTCAGGGTAGGGTAGAGCGTGCCACTTTCTCAGACCTGTCTCCTTTGTGTTGGGAAATGAGTTAACCAGGACCAAGTGGCCATTTAGTGTCCTGGAAACTTGGAGGACAGTGTTGGCCTTTGGAGTCGGGCCTTTTCGTGTTAAGGGGCACAAGGTCCAGACCACTGTGGAGCAGGCCAGCTCTGTTGGACAGTGGCCCTCTTCCCAAGCCTCAGAAGTGACCATAGCCACTGCTGAAAAGTCATGCAGCTGCTCCCTCGGACCCCCCGAGGGTGGTTGCTGTTAGCAGAGGATTGGTGCAGTCCTAGCTGAAGCCCACTGTGTGCCAAAAGAAGAAGCTCCCAGGACTGCTTCCTTCACCTCCAGAAAGCCCCAAGTGAGCCGGCAGCACTCATGGGGCAGGCCATGTCCAGGCTGCCCAGGGCTTCTCTCATAGATGTCCTGAGAAGGACGGTGTAATACAAGGAAGTGGCTGTGGTAACACTGATCCCGCAGAAGAAGCTTCATTCCCTCTTTAGTTAAGCCAGGACACCCAGAATTCATTGCCTTAATAAAGAACCCAGGCTGGGTGCAGTGGCTCACGCCTGTAATCTCAGCACTTTGGAAGACTGAGGTGGGTGGATTGCCTGAGCTGAGGAGTTGGAGACCAGCCTGGGCAACACGGTGAAGCCCTGTCTCTCCTAAAATACAAAAAATTAGCCAGGCGTGGCGGTATGCGCCTGTAGACCCGGCTACTCAGGAGGCTGAGGCAGGAGAATTGCTTGGACCCAGGAGGCAGAGGTTACAGTTAGCCGATACTGCATCACTGGACTCCAGCCTGGATGACAGAGCGAGACTCAGTCTCAAAAAAAAATTTTAAATTAAAAAAAATAAAAGAATCCAACCCCAACGGGGCATGGAGGCTCACATCTAATCCAGCACTTAGGGAAGTCAAGGCTGGAGGATTGCTTGAGGTCAGGAGTTGAAGACCAGACTGGGCAACATAGTTAGACCTTGTCTCTATTATTAAAGATAAAGCCAAGCACAGTTATACACGCCTTTAGTTAGTCCCAGCTGCTCAGGAGGCTGAAGTGGAAGGATCCTTTGAACCCAAGAGTTTGAGGCTGCAGCAAGCCATGATCACACCACTGCACTCCAGCCTGGGTGACAGAACAAGACCCTGTCTCAAACATTTTGTTTTAAATAAATAATACAACCTTTTTTTACTCTGACCTGTGAGAGTGCAGAGGGTCTGGGGAACATTTGCAGAAGCAACAGGTATCAGCCAGTGCTGGAAGGAGCTCACCCTGGGAGGTCTCACCAGCCTCTGTCCCTCATGTCTGTCCCTCGTGTCCCATGTGGACAGCCCTTCCTCCCTTTCCACGTGGTAAGCACTGAGCCCAATTTCTTCCCACCCTACAGGTGGTCCCTCAGAGCAGAGAAGATGTCCAATGAAAGGTTCAGATTCAGATCACTAACTTTCCATCTTCCACTTTTTCCAGTGGTGGCCATGTTCCCCGTGTGCCTTCACAAAAACCTTGTGAATAATACAAGCCATATGGACTCTGATTTACAGTTTAGAAGATGAGCGGAGGTGGGTGTGAGTTGCCCAGTCACGTTGCTAGTTGTTGAAGAAACTAGAATTGTTCTCAGGTCTTGGGCTCCTGGCCCCATAGACCAGTGGCTCTGTGTCCTGGTGGAGTATTGGAGAGGATTTTTATAAATGCAGATTCCTGAGATTGTTCCTGGAGCATCTCTGAGTGGGTGTGGGTTGTGGCCCTGCATGTGTGGTTTTGCCTCTCCCAGCCCCGGGGAACCACCAACCACCTTTTGTCTCTATGGATTTACCTACTCTGAATATTTTGTTTAAATGGAATCATACCAGGCTGGGCACAGTGGCTCACGCCTGTAATCCTAGCATTTTGGGAGGCCAAGGCAGGCAGATCACCTGAGATCAGGAGTTCAAGACCAGCCTGACCAATATGATGAAACCCCATCTCTACTAAACATACAAAAATTAGCCAGGGCGTAGTGGCTCACGCCTGTAATCCCAGCTACTCAGGAGGCAGAGGTTGCAGTGAGCTGAGATTGGGCCATTGCACTCCAGCCTGGGCAACAAGAGTGAAACTCTGTCTCAAAAAAACAGAAAATGGAATCCTACCATACATGACCTCCTGTGTCTGGTTTCTTTGACTTGTCAGGCTCATGCACATTGTAGCATGTGTCGGTCCTCAATGATTATAACTGATAGTCCACTGTATGAATATACCACGAGTTTATCCATTTGTCAGTTTATGGACATTTGAGTTGTTTCCACCTTTTGGCTATTGTGAATGGCACTGTTGTGAACATTGGTGTATGAGTGTCTGATGACCTGTTTTCAGTTATTTTGGGCATATGCCTAGGAATGGGGTTGTAGTTTCATACCATAACTCCACGTTTTAACTTTTTGAGGAACCTGCAAACTTTTCCACAGTGGATGTACCATTTTACACCCACCAGCAGCAAACCAAGGTTACTGCTTCTCCAAATCCTTGTGAACACTTGTTCCTTTCCTTTTCTTGTATTATAGCCATCCTAGTGTATTGTCATCCTAGTGGGTATGAAGTGGTATCCCATTGTGGTTTTGATTTGCATTTTCCTAGTCACTAGTGACGCTGATCATCTTTCCATAGGCTTACCTACTGGCCATTGGTATACATTATTTGGAGAATGTCGATTTAAGTTCTTCACCCTTTTTTTTTTTTTTTTTTTTTGAGATGGAGTTTCGCTCTTGTGCCCAGGCTGGTGTGCAGTGGTATGATCTTGGCTCACTGCAACCTCCGCCTCCTGGATTCAAGCAATTCTCCTGCCTCAGCCTCCCAAGTAGCTGGAATTACAGGTATCCGCCTCCATACCAAGCTAATTTGTATTTTTAGTAGAGATGGGGTTTCACCATGTTGGCCAGTCTGGTCTCAAACTCGTGACCTCAGGTGATCCACCAGCCTCAGCCTCCCAAAGTGCTGGGATTACAGGCGTGAGCTACCACGCCCGATCTCATCACCTATTTTTAAATTGGGTTGTCTGTCTTTGTTGTTGAGCTGTAGGAGTTCTTCATAGTTTCTGGATACCAGATGCCTTTGTGGTTTTTACATCTCTACAGGCAACTCCGGTGTGTCTCAAAACCAAACTGCAGGATTGGGCTGCACTATGGACTGGGCTAGGCATCTGAGATCAGACAGACCCAGGCTCAGCTCCTGCTTCCCGGCCTGCTCTGCCACCCTGGGTGTGCGCCCTCATCCCTGGAGCCCCAGTTGCCTCATCCATAATGGGGTGTTCTTGTTCATATTGAGGCTCTCTAGTGAAGGCTTACAGTCAGGCATGACTGCAAATTAAAGCTTCACAAATCAAACCTGTTGGAATTTCCAAGTCTCTCAGCCCACTCAGGTTAGCAGCATGCAGCGCATCGTACCCCATCGACATTGACTGGAAGGGTTTTTAGTCCCTGTGTTGAGCCACATCTGCGGCTTGTTCAATGCACAACCAAAGAGAAGAAAATGACCCCCCACCCCACCCTTGCTGGATCTAGCTGAGACTAGGCACTGGCCAGGATGTCACATACAGTGGTTTCAACCTCCAGCTGCCAGCAAGACAGCATCTACTGTCCGTTTTCTGTAGGAACCATGGCTCCGCTGGGTTAAGTGCTTTCCTCTACCAAGCAGCTAGCCTGGCCTTGAAACCTAGTCTCTGATGCCATGTACCCCCCAACCCCATCAGAGTTTTGTAAAAAGCCCCTTCCTGCTCTCCACACCACAGCTGAGAGCCCATGGCATAACTGGAGGCTTCCCTGCCATCTCTTCTTCCCTGCCAAGCGAAGAAGCCTTGGCTGCCGGGCACGGTGGTTCACGCCTGTAATTCCAGCACTTTGGGAGGCCGAGGCGGGCAGATTACGAGGTCAGGAGATTGAGACCATCCTGGCTAACACGGTGAAACCCCGTCTCTACTAAAAGTACAAAGAATTAGCCACTGGGCATGGTGGGGCACCTGTAGTCCCAGCTACTCAGGAGGCTGAGGCACAAGAATGGCGTGAACCCGGGAGGCGGAGCTTGCAGTGAGCCGAGATCGCGCCACTGCACTCCAGCCTGGGCAACGGCAGGACTCCATCTCAAAAAAAAAAAAAAAAAAAGAAGCCTGGTTGATGTCCTGCACATGCTTCCTCAGGTGACTGCTTGCACTTAACAGCAGAGGAAACGAGACACCACCCCACACAACTGGTAGTGGTTGAGGAGTCTGCCTGATCCCACACTGGATACTTAGAGCATCCAGAATTAAAAATAAGCCCTGTCACCAACACCCACCCCGTCAACCCCCAGAGCGAGGCTCAATGTGCTCAACAGTGCTGGGGCCTGCCCCTGGAGACACTGGCTTTGGAGACACGGCAGAGACCCCACTGCCCTTTGGGATGAATTCACTACCAGCCTCTTCTAGAATCCAGCCGAGGACCTGGGATGTTCACATTCAGCTGGATGGTGACCCCAGCTCAATGTGCTCACCTGGGTGTTGCCACTCACCTGTTGACCCTCCCTACCAGGGACAGATCTGTGCACCCCATCCCCACCTTAGACCACCAGCTCACACACAGGTGGTGCTGGTGCAGTGGTTAATGTTAGGTGTCAACTTCATTGGATTCAGGAATGCTCAGATAGCTGATTTTTTTTCTGGGTGTCTGTATGTTGCCAGAGGAGACTGACATGACTCGGTGGACTGAGAGAGAAAGACCCACCCTGAATGTGGGTGGGTACCATCCAATCGGCTTCCAGCACAGCTAGAACAGGTGGAAGAAGGGGCATGAGCAGCTTGCTGAGTCTTCTGCAGCCCTCTCCCTCTTCCTGTGCCAGATGTTTGCTTTCTTTTCTCTCCTGTTGGACATCAGACTGCAGGTTCTTTGGCCTTTGGACTCTGGGACTTGCACCAGCAGCTTCCTGGAGCCTTCTGCCACAGACTGAAGGCTGCACTGTGGGCTTTCCTGGTTTTGAGGCTTTTGGACTTGGACTGAGTCACACTACCGGCTTCTCTCCACAGCTTGTAGACGGCCTATTCTGGAGCTTCACTGTGTAATCCTGTGAGCTACTTCTCCCTAATTAACTCCCCTTCTATATATACATACAGCCTATTGGTTCTATCCCTCTGGAAAACACTAATATATAGTCAGGATCTGGCCTGCAATCTGAACCTGGAAAGTTCCTTCTGAAACCCATGCAAGCAAGTGAGCCCCAGTGGCCTCCCTGCCTGCCAGAGGCCCCAGCCCGCTGAATGAATTGGTCTCATTGTCTCAAGAATGCAGCAAGCAGTGCAGAGATGACCCAGTGCAGGTCACCAGAGTCACTGGTGTTTGTCTTTGGAACCCACCTGGGTTTTCTCCACTACAGCCTTAAGGAATTAAGATTTAAAATATAGATAGATAGATAGATAGATAGATAGATAGATAGATAGATAGATAGCAGCCTTAAGGAATTAAGATTTAAAATATAGATAGATAGATAGATAGATAGATAGAAAGACAGACAGATAATTACAAAAGAAAAATGTCATTAAAAATGCAAATATTGGCCGGGCACAGTGGCTGAAACCTGTAATCCCACTACTTAGGGTGGCTGAGCTGGGAGAACTGCTTGAAGCCAGGAGTTTGAGACCAGCCTGTAATCCCAGGGATAATCACGGCTCACTGCAGCCTCACCCTGCTGGACTCAAGCCATCCTCCCACCTCAGCCTCCTGAGTAGCTGGGCCCATAGGTACACCACACCTGGCTAATTATTTTTTGTAGCGATGTCTGACTATGTTGCCCGGGCTGGTCTTGAACCCCGGGCCTGAAGCAGTCCTCCCACTTCAACCTCCAAAATGCTGGGATTACAAGCATAAGCCACCATAGCTGGCTTTTTTGTTTGCTTTTTTAAATATTAGCAGCAGATAACGGAAATGAGCTCTGAACAGGTCAGCTCTACGGGAATAAATGGTCCCCATTTGAGGACAGTCCCACAGCTAAGTATTCCTGAAGAGAAGTGTGAAGTGCATACAAGTGGATTTACAAAAAGGAAATGCTATTTGGTGAAATTTATCAGAGTTAGGGGCAGAGGATCTATGGGTGACATTTTCAAAGGACTACATTTAGATTCTCCATTTTTGGAGTCCTTTTTTTTCTACAATCTTCCCTAGCGATCCTTGCATTCTGAGCAGGGGTAGTCACTGCCTTACCACAGTCATCAAGGCTCCTGGCTCTGGGTCACTTGGTGAAAGTAAAACAATTTGAGTCACCACAGCCAAAGGTTCTGAGTGTTAAAGACACTGAGGCCTGGGCAAGCCCATATCCTGCTCCCAGGCAGGCAGGGCGGGGGCTGTCCTTGCCTTGTGGGGAAGGGAGATTTCACAGCCTATCAGGACAGCCCAAGACCCAGCAGCCCAGGGCGTGAGGTCATGCAAAGTTCTTAGCAAAACAGTGATTTGTTTCCAGTTCTCTGGCTAGAAACGGAAGACCCAGACATTAACCTTGGCTAGGTGATGGAACCATGAAGATGAACCATGAACACTTTTAACTTGCCCTGGATTTTTCTTTTTTTTTTTTAAGCCATGGTTTGAGATGGCAAATTTAGAGCTACCTGAAGCAAGTAGCCTCTACAGATTGGCCTACATCAGGCTTGTGTTGGGGTCTGGCCATCTAAGGAGAGGGACTCTAGACTGAGCTTGCTTCCCGGACAGCTGCACTCTGACCAGGGGCTGGCCTGCCAGCTGGGAGCGCCTTGCTGTGCTGGGGCTTGGATGTGGCCGGAGGGTGAGGCACAACTAGGCCCACCAGTCCTCGTTCCCAGGCATTACCTTAGCACTGCCTATCCCAGTTAATCGTCACAAGCACCTGGGATTGGGCATTGCATGACCCCCCCAGTTAAGAGATGAGAAGACTGAGGCATAGGCTCTGCCCCAGACTGCTCCCTTGCTGCCCCTCCACCACCAGGGAAACTACTCAAAGCTCTCCAGCATCAAGGCATCAAGTGATTGGAATGGACCTTGGTCAAGTGTCTCCTGCCTTGGACCCTTATAATATCCTCTGCAAGGAGCCCTCGTGCCTGCCCCTTGCCCTGCACCCAACACCCAGAGGCCTACACCACTATTCCATTTGCTCAGCATGGTTCTGCTTCCCTTGGGTCCTGCAGTCACAGCTGGAAGGGGTAGGGGAGTCCCCTCAGGACGTAAGTGGGGGAAGGACCAGCAGGGCGCAAGTGGCACGGCTAGGCTGGAAGCAGCCCTGCACGCAGACCAGAGCCCTCCCCAGCCCACATCTGTCATCTGGTGATAGGAAGTGAACCCTGGCTTTGGCTCTTGGGGGTGGGGGGGATAAGATGCCCTGGCCTCTCACCTGCGCAAGACGGGGCAAGTTTCCTCCTGACTTCTGCAGCCACAAATAGGTGCAAGGGGAGGGAGAGAACACAGGTTCCTGGCCGGGTGTGGTCACCCATGCCTGTAATCCTAGCACTTTGGGAGGCCAAGGGAGGCAGATCATGAAGTCAAGAGATTGAGACCATCCTGGCCAACATGGTGAAAATCCATCTCTACTAAAAATATAAAAATTAGCCGAGCGTGGTAGCTCGGCTAATAAATATATAAATAAATAAGTAAATAAAAAATAAAAAAGCATCTTGGCCGGGTGCCGTGGCTCACGCCTGTAATCCCAGCACTTTGGGAGGCCGAGGTAAGTGGATCACCTGAGGTTGGGAATTCAAGACCAGCCTGACTAACGTGGAGAAACTCCGTTTCTACTAAAAATTCAAAAAAAATTAGCTGGGCGTGGTGGCGCATGTATGTAATCCCAGCTACTTGGGAGGCTGAGGCAGAAGAATTGCTTGAACCCAGGAGGCAGAGGTTGCGGTGAGCTGAGATCACGCCATCGCACTCTAGCCTAGGCAACAAGAACGAAACTCCGTCTCAAAAAAATAAAAAATAAAAAATAAAGCATCTCAGTCTGTTTGGGCTGTGAAAACAAAATGCCATACACTAGGTGGCTTATAAACATCAGAAACTTATGTCTGACCATTTTGGAGGCTAGAAGTCCGAGAATGAGTCACAAACAGATCCCATGTTTGGTGAGGGCCCACATACTGGTTCATAGGTGTCCCCATCTAGCTGTCCTCGTGGAGGACGCGGGGAAATGCTCTCCTAGGGTCTCTTTAAAGGCCCCATGGGGTGGGGGCTCACACTCATGATCGAATCACTTCCCAAAGGCCCCATCTGCTGTTAGCAGTGCCTTGGGGGTTAGGATCTGAACATACAAGTTTAAGGGGACACAAACTTTCTGTCTGTGACAAGTAGGGTACGTGGAAGGAACAGATGAAAAGCTTGGTGTTGCTTTAGTCCTGGGAACCAACCAGTTTGGGATGTTTCTTCCTGCAAGGCTGAACCCAGCCCCACACCACACTTCCTGTAATCAGTGGGCTGTTGATGGCCCTTCAGCCATGCCCATCAGTTTTTAGAAACTTGTGTTTTGTTTTGTTTTTTCTTTTGAGATGGAGTCTCGCTCTGTCGCCGAGGCTGGGGTGCAATGGCGCAATCTTGGCTAATTGCAACCTCCACCTCCCGGGTTTAAGCGATTCTCCTGCCTCGGCCTCCCGAGTAGCTGGGACTACAGGCGCCCGCTACCACACCCAGCTAATTTTTGTCTTTTTAGTAGAGATGGGGTTTCACCATGTTGGCCAGGATGGTCTCGATCTCTTGACCCTGTGATCCGCCCACCTCGGCCTCCCAATGTGCTGGGATTACAGGTTTGAGCCAGCGTACCCGGCCAAGATGCTACTTTTTAAAGTAAACTCTACCACCTCCAACTGACCTCAAGCACCCTTGCTTAAGTGCCAGGACAAGCCACAGTACTTACAGAAAACCCCCAACAGCTGTGTATGAAAGTGCCAAGACCCCCTTATCCAGCCTGAGTTATACGTGTTAGAATTGTCTTTTATTCTTGTTCACCTCTTCGAAGCAGAGCTTCGTTTCAGCAGGAAGGATACCAGAGGCAGGAGGAGGGTCACTTGGGAAGGGAGGTGGAATCTCCCTCCTCTAGCCCCCCTGCTACCTCTAACAGGCTTCAAAGTCAGAATACAGCCATCGGCTGAGTGCAGTTCATTTTGGCACAGTGGGAGGCCGGCTCTGCGCACTGGACCTCTCTGGTGGGGGATCAGGCCCTCTGCTCTCCAGTGGGGCCTGGAACAGCTCCAGTGATATGCCCCAGCTGTGGGCTGGGGGCACAGCACAGAGCCTCAGCTCCCCAGGGCCCTCAGCTGCTTGAAGAAAACACTCACCTGGCTGGAGGGATAAAGGGCCTTGCCCTGAGGTATCAGGTGGGTAGCAAGTCACACTGAGCTCCTGCTCCAGGGCTCGAGAACACAAGAAAACTAAACGCACAGAAGACAGCAGGAAAACGCCATCCTTTAACAGCCAAAAAGCTGTCATTCAGGGGCACCAGGTGACTCCAGCCCCCGGGGGACAGAACAAACACACCATACCTACCACCAGGCACCAGAGGCCTCAAAACGCCTGCAGCTGGGGCCGGAGAAGGCGGTAAGTCGCCTTCTCTCAGCAGAAATGTGAAGTTGGCCTTCAGCTTCTGCCCAGGATGGCAGAAACCACATTCTGTCGGTGGATTGGTTGCTGGTGATGGACACAGCCAAGGTCCTGGGGTTGGCCCCAAGGGCTGAAAAGGTGCTTGCAGAAATGGCTGGCACTCCAAGCTGCCTGAGCCAGCCCAGCCGTACTCAGGTGACAGTGACCCAAGCTCTCTGGGCTCAGGGTTTACGGCCACCATAGCCCAAGTACATCCCGATGCCCTGGGTTTAAGTAATGTACCTTCTTTTGTTCTGGCTAAAAGCTAGAGAAAAACCACTATTCAAATCCCCGGAAGGGCGGTGGGTGCAGCTTCCCAGCATTAGAAAACATGCCAGCCACCCGTTCCCACCCACCTAGAGCAGCCCCTCGGGCTCCTGTAGGCCACTGTACAGCGCATAGCCAATGTCGTCAATCTCCTCTTCACGCAAGCTGCTGAAGAGGTTCACGCTGGGGTTGAAGTGGCAGGGCAGGCTGGCCTGCTCCAGGCTGCCGATGAGCAGTTCCAGGGCTTGCAGGAAGCGCTCACCCAAGGCCGCCTCCGTCCAGTCCACATTGTCCTCCCCCAGACGCAGGACCACCTGGGTCAGGTGACCCCGGCCCAGCTGACCCAGGGCTGAGCAGCCACGGCAGACAGCACACAGCAACAGCAGCAGCCGCCGGCGAGTCCCAGCGTCATGATCGTCCAGGGCTCGCAGCCTTGCAGCCTCCACTGGATACAGGTCCTGCAGCCAGAGGTTCCCCGCCAACCCCTCCAGAGGCCAGGCCAAGAGGAGGCGGTCGTCAGCATCGGCTCCAGGGACTGCCACAAGCACAGCCACGGTGAGCTCCAGGCGCTCGTGCTGCACCTCGAGCAGCAGCTCCTCTGAGACCATGCTGGGCCAGATCAGGCACCCAAGAAGACTGCCAATGGCCGGCCAGTTGACAGAGGCAGCCAGCGCCTTGCGGAGTAGCTCCAGCAGGATGCGGGAAGAGAGGTAGCCCCCGACCAGGAAGCGGTCCCAGGGGCTGCTCCCGCGGGGGCAGAACTCAAGCTGAGTCCTGCGCACGGCCCAGCAGCGAGGGTCCCTCGCCACAGTGTCCACGCCCGGCACCAGGCTCCATAGGCCCGGCTCCAGCACCAGTGGCACCAGGAGACGCACATGGTCCGCGGCCCCTGCCTGCAGCCCATCATACAGCGGCCCCCCAGGCACAAATGCCCCAAAGGGCAGTTCTGGGAACTTGCTCCGAAAGTAGGCCTGCAGCTCCAGGGCAATGTCGCCAGCCAGCTGTTTGGCCAAAGCCACCTGGGCTGCTGGGATGGTCACACGGTCCCGCTCGAAGGCCAGCAGCCTCTCCTGCAGTGTCAGACACAGCGGTGCTGGGGAGCTGAGCTGTGATGTCACCTCAGGATCAGTTTCTGCAGGCCCCTCTGCAGAGTGAAGGGGCGGGGAACATGTCGGAACAGCCTGTGATTAGTTAAGAAAACACCACCGACAGCTAGCTGTGTGACGTCCCAGGGCCTCACTTTCCTCACCTGCAATGGCACCTGAGAAGGCACTCAGTTCAGATCCTCACATATAGTGAGCGCTTGGTGACGAGTTCTCATTGTCCCAGAGTCCAATACCCTGGCCCTACGGCTAAAACAGCTTCATGCAGAGTAGGTAGGTAGTCACGCCCCTCTGGGCCTCAGTTTCCCCATCTAAAGCTCCCCACCATCACAACGGTGCCACTTTGCTCCAGGAGCAGGGCAAAGAAACACCACCCCCATTAAATGTCTGAGGAGCCCACAACCCAGAGAGAAGCAGGGACTCGCACAGGGCCACACAGTCAGTCAGGGCAAAGCCTGGGCTGTGTCTCTGGAATGTGACACCAACAGAGGGGAAGGAGTGCCACTCACCTGGGGCAGAGGGCGAGGGGGCCAAGGGCAACACTGGCTGGCTGAGGGCAGCAGGTGGAGGCCGGGGCTGCAGGTGTGGTGTGGCCTTGAGCAGGCTCAGTTCCTTCCAGCTGTCTCCCTTGGTGTCATCCTCGTCCCGCGGGCTAGTGGCCCTGTCAATGAACTGCAGGCAGAGTCACACAGATCAGTGTATATGAAGTCTGGGCAGCCATAGCAAAGCCCAGGGGCAAAGGAGACCAGGGTGCAGGGTGGAGAAGCAGGTGCCCTGGGCTCCCATGAAGGCCTTGGGCAGTCCCCACCCCTCCCCAGGGCCCCTCGGAAAAGCCCAACCCTGTTGTCCTCCTGTAGGAGCCCCAGGCATGACCTGCCCACCTGGCCTTACCCGTTTCACGGCCAGGGTGGCAATGCCCAGCACAGCAGCCCCGCCCACGCCCAGCACTAGGCGGGCATTGGCCAGGAGGAAGTCCACCATGCTGCCCAGCCCCTCGTCGCCACGCCGCTTCCCCCGTTTCTGGGAGAACTCTGCCATGGTCTGCCTGTAAGAGAGCCAGGGGTGAAGGGGCAGCTCAGGTGCAGGTGGCCAGGCTGGGAGAGGGGCTGCTATGGACAGGTGCTCTGGCTGTCCTTATGCTGGGTAAGAGAGCTCAGCCCATAAGGGGGGCTTTCTGAGAATTTCTCAAGAAAAAGGGGCCACCCATCCACAGGGCAGGACACCGAGGTCCTGGGAAACCATGTAAAGTACCTAAGAAAGGGCAGGGATGGGATATGAACTTGGGTTTTGGGGCACCAAGCCCCCATCTCTCACGAGGAGATGAGGGAGCTGCCAAGCCCCTTCCCCTAAAGCTGCAAACAACCCACTCCCTGGAAAGAAGCTTGCAAAGGCCCTGAGGCTTGTGCAGGTATAGGAAGGGGCCGCTCTCCCTGGAGCCCACCCTCCAGGACCTCTGACATCACCAGGGTGTTATCATCCCCATCCCTATGTTACAGAGCCACAGGCTGCCAGCTCACAAGTGAGTGGTGAGGTCTCCAACCCATGACTACAAGGCCTCCAGACTCTCATCACCCACAGAGTCTGACGGATTCGCCCTGTGCCAGGTGGCCAGGTCCTCAGCAGCAGCCTCATCTGAAGGTCCCTAACCAGAGGGCACGGCAGCCTCTCTGATAACCTCTTCAGAAGAGCCCAAAGTCCAAAGAAGACGAACAATTTGGGGCCCCAGCCAGTCTGGGGGACCACTGTTCCGGAACCAGTCATCCTCCAAATCTTGACAGGGTAGCCCCAAGAGGCAGAGCTACCAAGTCAGAGCACAGGCAGAGTGAGACAGCCGGAGCTGCCCAGGCAGGCCAATGCAGATGTGCTTCTCAGGGTTGAAGCCCATTTGGCAGGGCAGACAGGGCTGCCCAGTGCCTCTGTCCAGAGGGCTCCCTGGGCCTCTCAGTCTTGGGACAACGTGTAGGTAGTGGTGGGTGATGCTTCTCAGCTGCCGGAAGGCCAAGCAACAGAGAAAGGAAGATGAGGGCCTGGGCCCCAGCCTGTTTGCTCACCTGTAAGATGGCATACGCAGCAGTGAGGGGCACATGTGGGCAGGCTTAAAGTGTGTGGCTGGGTGGGGCCCAGTACTTGGGAAGTGGAGGCAAAGATCTCCTAGGACCCAGTCCACGTTCCTCACGTTCTGCGAGGGGGACACTGCCCTCAGGCCCTGGGAGATGAGCTGGGCTGTGACCTTCGGACATCAGTTAGACACCAGGCAAAACTCTCCCAGGGAGGCCTGAGCAGATGACCATGAGGTCACAGCCTGCCCGGGCACCAAGGACTTCTGCCCTGCCAGAGTATCGGTGCCAGGGGCCCAGTTGCCAGGTGACCAGATGCCTGGAGTAGCTGAAGCCCGAAGCGCTGTGTGACTCAGCCCTGTACACCCGCCTATTCGCCCCAGACTAAAAATAAGACGGTCTCTGGGGAGATCCCAGGCCAACCGGGTGACTCGCCATAGCCCCAAGGCCGGTTTCAGTCTCCTCATCCGTGACTCGGGAATCAATAATGCCACCCACCCTCAGAGAGACCAGGACTCTACTTTGCAAACTGTAAAGCGCTTTAAATACTCCCAACCTGTCTAAATTGGGACTCAGCCCCACCACTGGCGGGGTCGCACAGGCCTCAGCCCACAGCCTTCCAGCTCTGGGAAGCAGGAGAGGGCACGGGTGGCTGAAAATAACCCGAGTTTGCCCAACGAGGCCCTGGAGGCCGTTTGGCCTTCCCTCCTCCGCCAAACGCGCCTGCCGTGGGCCCGGGCGGAGCAGGCCCCAGCAGCAGCCCTAGGTGGGCGGGTGACGCCCCGTTCGCAGGGAAACCAAGAGACCGAGATAGGAAGGGGGCAGGGCTGGGATTCGAACGCGGCCCTTGGTCCCCCAAAGGTCCCCTCCCCGCCTTCCCCAGCCGTGACCACGGGCCACGCCCCCGATCTGCGTTCCGTCGCGCGCCAAGCCCTGAGCCGGGTGCCCCTGGGAACCGCCCCGCCGCGCTCCAGCTGTACCTGCGTAGCAGCTTCCGCACAACAACCGGAGGAGGCCGCGGGACCACGGCCCCTGAGCTTGGACCAGCCTGGGACTGGAACGTGAAGAACCCTGGAACCTGACGTCGAGGTCCCCGGGGGCGGCCGCGGACTTCGCAGCACGCAGACAAGCAGGCCCTAAGTCCAATCGGAGCGCTCGAGCCCGCAGGTGCCAAAATACTGCGCGGCTCAGCCAATGAAGGGCAGGCCCCGCCCCCCAGCCGACAGATGCGCTCCCTTCGGGGCGGGACTCCCTGGCGCAGTCCGGATTTAAAGGTGCAGGGCTGCATTCCGAGCCTGCGACCAGGTGATGTGATAGGCAGCCCTCCAGGAAGTCTGTGCGTTGCAATGTGAGCCTCCGGTGTGGAAAAAGTTGTCTGGGTCCCCGTTCCTTCCGGGAGCCAGGTAGAGAGGCTGCACATGGCTAGAGGCCCGGCACATCCAACCAGTTAGATCACCTCTGCGAGAGAGTGTCTTGGTGGCCTTGTTCTTACCTGTGGGCCTGCGAGGCACAGTGTGGCGAAAGCGCCTACCCCTGCTACCTGCTCCGTGCGAGCTTATGTGGGCCATTCTCCACCTGGGTCTGTTTTTCTCCTGTAAAATGGGGACACTAGACCCCCTCCTCCCCTACGAAGGATGGCTGGGCATGTAACAGCTGTGGCTCATTTATCGGGGTTCTGCTATGTGTCAGCCAGGGCGAGCCCCCCGTGAACAGCGGGGACCAAGACGGATGCTTCTCTTCTGGAGCCTCCCTTTGTAGGGGGGCACGAGCAGAGTGGTGCTGACACTAAGTGGGAATAATAAACCTGGCACACAAAACAAAACGGAATAATAACCTGCCACTCATGCGCCTGCTGTATGCTGCGGGCTACACGTGCATTCTTTGTTCATTTGCTTATGGTGACAACCTTAGGAAGCATTTTACAAATGAGGAAACTGGGTAGGGTGTGGTGGCTCACGCCTGTCATCCCAGCACTCTGAGAAGCTGAGACCGGAGGATCACTTGAGGCCAGGAGATCAAGACCAGCCTGGGCAATGTAGCAAGACCCCCGTGTCTACAAAAAATAAAAATAAATTTAGCCAGGTGTGGTGGTCTGCGCCTATAGTCCCAGCTAATCGGGAGGCTGAGCCCAGGAGTTCGAGGCTGCAGTGAGCTATGATCACACCACTGCACTCCAGCCTGGGCGGCAGAGCAAGAAGACCCTGTCTCAACAAAATAAAAACAACACATGAGGAAACTAAGTCCAGAAGCTGGAGAGCTAGGACCCGAGGACCCAGGTGTCTCACTACCACCGGTCAGCCAAGTACAGGCACTTCCTGGGCCCCTGCGACCCGGGGCCGGGGTTTAGAATCTTTCCTAGGTCAGGGCCAGCTTCATGTGCTGCAGCAGTACAGGGGACGGTGCCTGGCCCAGCGGCCGTTACGGCCCCTGCCCTGAGACGCTGGGACTTAAGCCTGGAGATGGTGGAAGCCTCCAGCTCCTGCACAGGAGACGCCCAGCACTCCTTGATGCCACCGCAGTCTTCGAACAGACGGGGAAACTGAGGCCCTAAGAGGCCTAAAGCCTACACTTCCCGGCAGAAAGCGACGGGCGCGGGCGGGTTAAAGGGGCGGGGCCGGCGCTGGCCCAGCCCGTGTCTCCCCGCACCGCCCCCGCCCCGGCCCGGCCCGGCAGCGAGAGGGGCGCCATGGAGGCCACCGGAGTGCTGCCGTTCGTGCGTGGCGTGGACCTCAGCAGCAACGACTTCAAGGTGAGCTGGACCAGGCGCGTGCCGGGCCTCCCTGCAGGCCTTCTCTTCCGCCCGGCCCGCTTGGCCTCCGCTTCCTGTCCCGCCCGCCTCCAGGCCCTGCGAGTCCCCGGGACTGCGGCCGGGGCGGGGGTGGGGCTCTCCCCTGGCCAGGAATGGACCTCCGAGGCCTCCGCCCGGTGCCTGTACGGGGAGACCGAGGCCCGGGCAGGCCCAGGACGGACGCTTGGGCTCGGAGTCCCTCCGGGGACCCGGCCGGGAGCCCCCACCCCGCGTCCGTGTTATCCGTCTGGGCCGGACGGTGGCCTGGGGGTCGGGCGAGCCTCCCCGCCCGCCAGAGGTCACACGCCCAAGCCAGGCCCTGACTCAGGGATGGCGGCCTGGCAGCCCAGGGGCGGGTGTGGAGCCGACTCATCACTGCCCTCTCCCCGCCACCGCCACCCGCCATCCTGTGTGATCCTGGGCCTCTCACATCACTTCCCCTCTCAGAGCCCTGGCTTTCTCAGCCGGTGAAGGGGCTTAAGAAGTCGCCTCCTTGGATGCAAGGGGTGTAGTGAGATTTGGTGGTGTGGAAAGTGTGTCAGGCGGGTGTGCCAGGTGCTGGGTGGCAGTTGTCTGAGCAGCTGCTGTCCTGAGAGAGAAAATGACGGAGCCCAGCTCTCTGTAGCCAATGGGTGGGGCGGGAGGTGGTTCCAGGACTCAGGAATGAGACAGGCATTGCGTACCATAGGGGAAGCAGAGAAAGAGAGGAGGGAAGAGCTGGCTGGAGGGTCAGCCTCACCTTCGTGGGGGTGACTGGCAGGGTCTGCCTGGGTTGTCAGTCTGGGGCTGAGGACGAAAACGCAGGTTTTTCCTGCATTTACCTGCATGTGTACACACGTTTGACCCCAAGTACAAGTGGCCACGCCACTTTTCCCTGACCCCATCCCCACCACCCTAACCTGGGGTCTCCTTTCCTCTTTGCTGAACTGGGAGAGTCTGAGTCACCAGCTGGGAATGTGGCCCTAGGGGGAAAGGAATACCAGCCGCGGGCACTGAAGGCACGTGCTGCCCCAGACTTGGTGCCACAAGGGCTGGGTGCCAAGGTGGGTGTTCACACACTGGGGGAGTGCAGTGATGCGGCCCTGCCCTGCAGGGTGGGGAGCCACGGTCTCCGCAAGCAAGAGTTTGGCCCTGGCTGTGTGGATCGCCTGTGTGCTGATGGCAGGGTGAGGGTACGGGTAGGGCCTTTGCAAAGGTTTGGATGGGGGAATCCCCCACCCCAGGCCTCCAGTCAGAGTGTGGAATGCTGGGTGAAGGAATTTGAGCAGAGCTAACCACAGTGCCGGGTGCTGGGCTCTCACCTGAAACAAGCCATTTTTGTCCTGGCCCTCCTGGGGCCCAGAATCCAGTAGGATAGACAAATCTTAGGCCAACACTTTTGTCACAGGGGGGCTTTTATTAGTCCCATTCTATGGGTGAAGAAATTGAGGTGCAACGATGAAATGACTTGTCTGTGTTCTCACAGCTGGTGAGAATTGGTTCTGTGGCTCCCCAAAGGCTCCCATGGGCTGGAGGAGCCATAGAAGGTGGTGAGCAGGGGCTCCGTGCTTCACCTTGACATCCTTCCCCCAGGGCGGCTACTTCCCTGAGAATGTCAAGGCCATGACCAGCCTGCGATGGCTGAAGCTGAACCGCACTGGCCTCTGCTACCTGCCCGAGGAACTGGCTGCCCTGCAGAAGCTGGTAAGGGGCTTTGGGCAGGCAGGGGAGGGTCCCTGTGGATAAGCCAGATGGGCAGAGCCTGTGGAGAAGGCAAACAACTTCTCCAGAGAGAGGAAGAACAGCGACAGCTATGAGCGCAGCTGGAAGAAAGGGAGTGGGCACCTGTCCAGGGAGGTATGCAAGAAGAGGCCGGGTCTGTGAGGGAGGGAGGCTGCAGGGGGAATTGGGCCAGCGTGGCTGAGGCCTTCCTGGATGGTGCAGAGTTGTGGAGGCAGGCGGGGACTCTGGACACCCCATCCACCGTGCTGAGTCTGTGCTCCCCATTCCGGCCCAGGAACACTTGTCTGTGAGCCACAACAACCTGACCACGCTTCACGGGGAACTGTCCAGCCTGCCGTCACTGCGCGTGAGTGCTGGCCGGGAGGCCACCGGGCTTCGGGTCGGGACCAGGGTCTGGCCAGGGACATGAAGCCTGGGCCACACACCAGGCTGGGCCAGCATCTCTGCCCACCTCCGTGTCAGGCTCAGAGGCTCAGGTGTCACAAGAGGGGCCCCCTTGTTAGAAGTTACAGCAGTGCCCTGCGTAAAGTAACCCATGTGGATCAGAGAATTCCCTCGGGGAAAAGATAAATCCAAAATCTTACCCGCCATTATGGACAATAACTACGGTAATAATAACCGATACAGGCTGGGCCATGTTCCCATTATTCTGTTAGGATTTTTTCATATGCTCTAACCCTTCACTAATGTTGCGGAAGAGAAACTTGGCCACCAAGGCAGATTACTTGCCCCAGGTCACAGAGCCAGGCAGTGGTAGAGCTGGGGTTGAGTAGGGTTTGGCCAGGAGCACCGTGTACCTTGTACCCAAAGACTTGAACGTCCCAGAGCATCAGGCCCTTGGCCAGACCCTGTGGGCCTCAACAAGGGCCATTCCCATCTGAAGTCAGAGCCCTGGAGATGTTTAGGGCACAGCTTCTGACTCGGACTCTCTGAGTTCAAAGCTGGGCTTTGCCACTTCCTGGCGATGTGACCTTGTACAAATCCCTTCTGCTTTCTGCGTCTCATCTGCAAGTGCAGTGGTTGGGAGGGGCAGCAGTGACCTCGGGAAGCAGCAGCAGGTGCCACGCAGGCATTTGGACTGGAGAAGTGGTGGGGCAGCTCCGGTGACTCCCGTTGTCGCTTGCAGTCACAGCACCATTCTCTGGCCCTGTTCCCTCTCATGCTCAAGCTTTCTGCATCTCTGTAAGGTGTAAGGAGGTGTCAGCCTTAAGTTAGGGAGAGAAAGCAGACTTCCTCTCAGTCCAGATGCTGATTTCCAGTTCTCTCCGTGTGTTCTGAAAACCCTGACTCGGCCCTCACCCCTATCTTACCTTCTGGAATTAAGAAGAAGAGAAATTGTTGGAACAGAAAAGATTCTTTGAGGGCCCTGTGCTGGGCTGGGGCACATTTGAGCTGGGCTTTGAGGTGTGAATAGGAGTTCACTGGGAGGCTAGTAAGAGCCCTCTAAGAGAGTGGGGCTATTTGATGAAAGGCCAGAGGTAAGAGAGTCCTAAGGCCTGGCCTCTGGTGAGCTCCCTGAGGAAGTGTCCCTCTCTAGACTCTCTGTTCCTTCCTGGGAGTGGAAGCCAGGAATCATAGACTCTTATGGTTTATTCCCAGGCCATCGTGGCCCGAGCCAACTGTCTGAAGAATTCCGGAGTCCCCGATGACATCTTCAAGCTAGATGACCTCTCAGTCCTGGTCAGTGGCTACTCACTCATCTAGCCCCTATGCTATCCGGACCATTCAGTCCCCACTCACTATAAAAGTCCCTGGGGCCATTGTCATCCCATTTTGCAGATGGGAAAACTGAGTCTTGGAGTGGATAGTACCTTGCCTGAGGTCACTTTTGGAGTCAGATCCCTAACCCAGGCACTCTTCCTCCCAAGTCCCTGACTGTTTCCCTTTGGCCCTGAAACCCCCTCATCTACCCCCACACCCAACTCAGTGCCCTGGCCTGATCCCCAAGCTTGGCAGAAGCCTGGCAGGGTGGAGAGTTCCCTGACCTGGGTCTTGCCCCTTCTACCCAGGACTTGAGCCACAACCAGCTGACAGAGTGCCCGCGGGAGCTGGAGAATGCCAAGAACATGCTGGTGCTGAACCTCAGCCATAACAGGTGCCAGACCAGCTGGGGGCAGGGGGCAGGTGGGCCTTGGAAGGGTGGCCGGTGCTGACTCAGGTGGCTCCTGCTCCCCACCCGTAGTATCGACACCATCCCCAACCAGCTCTTCATCAACCTAACCGACCTGCTGTACCTGGACCTCAGCGAGAACCGCCTGGAGAGCCTGCCTCCGCAGATGCGCCGCCTGGTGCACCTGCAGACGCTCGTGCTCAATGGGAATCCCCTGCTGCATGCACAGCTCCGGTGGGCACCCCCTCGGGCCGCACTCCTGCAGAAGCCACCCTGAGGAGTCTGGCCTGGCCCCTTAACTTCCCAGGGCCCCAGCCCTTCTCCACTGGGCCCAGCCATCCCTCCATGCAGGCAGCACCCCTCAGCCTCCAACCTCCTAAGTATCATGTCCACCTCTCAGTCCTGTCTTCCTGCTTACACACCCTGCAGCCACCCTTGGGCTTGTCCCTTCAGCCAGATGTGACCTCACACCTACCCTCAGGGCCCTGTGCTCTTGGTCCTGCCCTGCCAAGCCCCACCCTTGACACCCCCTAGGTGGGCCCTGGCCCTGACCACTCACATCACCCTGGCAGGCAGCTCCCAGCGATGACCGCCCTGCAGACCCTGCACCTGCGGAGCACCCAGCGCACCCAGAGTAACCTCCCCACCAGCCTCGAGGGTCTGAGCAACCTCGCAGGTCAGGCAGCCCCAGGAGCCCCTCTGGGCCCTCTTGCTTCCTTATGGGTGAAGGGGGTTGGACCCTGCTCCTCAGACCAATGCCCAGAGGGAAAAGCTGCAGTTATGTTACAGTGACTTCTGCGATTATGATGATGCCTTAACACTGACTTTATGCCCAGACACCCCTCCCAAGGCCCTTGTGAGGGAGTTTGTCCAAATGGAGAAACTTGGGCGCACAGCAGTCGTCATTTGCCTAAGGCCACGCAGCTTAGAGGTGGCAGAGTTGGGGTTCACACTAGGGCTGGCTGCCCTGGCACCTGCTATATGGGCCCCAGCTGATACACCCCACCCTGCACCCCAGATGTGGACCTGTCCTGCAACGACCTGACGCGGGTGCCTGAGTGTCTGTACACCCTCCCCAGCCTGCGCCGCCTCAACCTCAGCAGCAACCAGATCACAGAGCTGTCCCTGTGCATAGACCAGTGGGTGCACGTGGAAACTCTGAACCTGTCCCGAAATCAGCTCACCTCACTGCCCGTGCGTCAGATACCCTCGGTAGGGGGATGGGAGGGAGGCGGTGAGCCTGGCCCTGACCTCCCACCCCTGCCCATTCCCCCTCCAGTCAGCCATTTGCAAGCTGAGCAAGCTGAAGAAGCTGTACCTGAACTCCAACAAGCTGGACTTTGATGGGCTACCCTCAGGCATTGGCAAGCTCACCAACCTGGAGGAGTTCATGGCTGCCAACAACAACCTGGAGCTGATCCCTGAAAGTCTCTGCAGGTGCTGGGCAGGGCTGGGGCTAGCAGGGGCGCTCCCAGCACAGAGGACCCCAGGATCGTAGTCAGAGCCCACCCTGTGGCGGGTGCAAGGCAGACAAAATGAAGATGGGTTAATTTTTTTTTTTTTTTTTTTTTTTTTTTTTTGAGACAAGAGTCTCTCTCTGTTGCCCAGGCTAGAATGTAGTGGTGCAATCTCGGCTCACAGCAGCCTCCGAGCCCCGGGTTCAAGCGAATCTCCTGCCTCAGCCTCCTGAGTAGCTGGGATTACAGGCGTGCGCCACCACGCCCAGCTAATTTTTGTATTTTTAGTAGAGACGGGGTCTTACCATGTTGGCCAGGCTGGTCTTGAACACCTGTCCTCAAATGATCCGCCTGCCTCAGCTTCCCAAAGTGCTGGGATTACAGATTTGAGCCACCGCACCCGAACCGGTTAATTCACCTTTGTGGATGAAGACCATAGTCCCATGCCAGCCATTCCCAACTTGAGCTCCTGAGAGCTCCCTTGGGAGGGCACTGTTAGGGACACGGCCACATGAGGTAGGAACGCAGTGTTGCTTCCCTCCCCTTCTGGAGGTCACAGTGCCCATAACATGGTCTCTTGGCTCGGAGAAGTCCTTCAGGCAGAGAATAGAGACCCCTGCCTGGTCCTCTGACCCTACCTGCCTCCCCTGCCTGGGACTAGGGGTTTTCTTGCCCACTTCCCCTTGTCCATCACCTCCCTGAGGCCCTGGCCGGCCCTGTTTTCACAGGTGCCCAAAGCTGAGGAAACTTGTCCTGAACAAGAACCGCCTGGTGACCCTCCCAGAAGCCATCCATTTCCTGACAGAGATCGAGGTCAGGCATGTTGGCTTAGAGGGCTCAAGAGAAATGAGCAAGGGGTGTTCCCTGGAGCAAGGGGGTCCTAGCAGAGACCTCCTGAGGGGGGTGGCCAGTGCCAGGGTGCCCGTGGGGAGAAGGTGGGCCACCTCCCTGCGTCCAGAGTACACTCCACAGTCTCATTTAAACCCCCAACCAGCCCCAGAGGTGGGTGGGAGGAGAACCCGGGTCCCTGACCTCTCAGCCTTGGCGGCTGCAGAGAAGAGCAAGAAACTGGATTGGTGTGTCTGGGAGGTGGGACCCAGGCTCAGTGCCAGCTCTGCTCACCCTACGGGGCAGGTCCTGGATGTGCGGGAGAACCCCAACCTGGTCATGCCGCCCAAGCCCGCAGACCGTGCCGCTGAGTGGTACAACATCGACTTCTCGCTGCAGAACCAGCTGCGGCTGGCAGGTGCCTCCCCTGCTACCGTGGCTGCGGCTGCAGCTGGTGAGTGGGGAAGGATCTGGCCTGGGAGCAGGGGCTCCTCTCCAGGCCTCAGATGACATCATGTAAATGGGGTGGCGTACAGCTTTCTGAACCCTGGTGGGTAGAGTTGGCCCCTGGTGGGTCGCATGCCCAAGGGGGCAGCAGGCCCAGTGAGGGCTCAGCTGTTTGCCCCTCCCTTAAGCAGGGAGTGGGCCCAAGGATCCTATGGCTCGCAAGATGCGGCTGCGGAGGCGCAAGGACTCAGCCCAGGATGACCAGGCCAAGCAGGTGCTGAAAGGCATGTCAGATGTTGCCCAGGAGAAGAACAAAAAGCAGGAGGTAAGCCAGGCCAGGGCTGGGACAGGGCAGGGAGCCTTAACTTCTACTGAAGGCTGACCCTGGCCTTGACCCTGGCCAAGAGGGATGGGGGGCGCTGGGCAGAGACAACAGCTGTGCAAAGTCCCTGAGGTGTGGGTAGCAAGTAAAGACTAGCCTGAGTGGCTTCACAGAGTCAAGCCATGCTCTGTGACTCTGCCCCCAGGAGAGCGCAGATGCCCGGGCCCCCGGCGGGAAGGTGCGGCGCTGGGACCAGGGCCTGGAGAAGCCACGCCTTGACTACTCCGAGTTCTTCACGGAGGACGTGGGCCAGCTGCCCGGCCTGACTATCTGGCAGATCGAGAACTTCGTGCCTGTGCTAGTGGAGGAAGCCTTCCACGGCAAGTTCTACGAGGCTGACTGCTACATCGTGCTCAAGGTGAGGGCCTGGCATGCTGTTACGGGCCATGTGGCCCGGTGCCTTCCTGTGAGATGGCTTAGTCCCCAACTCTAGAGTTTTGTTCAGGGAGGCCAGGTGGGAGGTGGGCATGCTGCTAGAGGTGCTCCAGGCACCTTTGTACTGCCCAGGGGCAGTATAAAGCCCCTGGGGCTGGGAAGCCTGTGCTATTCAGAGCGGCCTTTCTGGGGTTGCCGGAAAGCCAGGATGAAGGCTGATGTGGACGGTGCCTTGGCTTCCAGACCTTTCTGGATGACAGCGGCTCTCTCAACTGGGAGATCTACTACTGGATTGGTGGGGAGGCCACACTCGACAAGAAAGCTTGCTCTGCCATCCACGCTGTCAACTTGCGCAACTACCTGGGTGCCGAGTGCCGCACTGTCCGGGAGGAGATGGGCGATGAGAGCGAGGAGTTCCTGCAGGTGCCAGCCCAATAAAATTGGGTGTGGGCAGAGTGGGGGACCCAGAGAACTCTGGTGCAGGGGCAGTGGGCCCAAGGAAGGTAGGCAGAACAGGTGGGCAGGTAGGGAGCTGGGATTAAAGGGGGCTGGATCAACGATACTGTGCGGGACCTAAGGCAGACGGCAGGGTGAGGTCTAAGGTAGCCAAAGCCTGGGTCAGTAAAGGAGAGTTCTGGAACATGGGGCAGAATTCAGCCGGGCAAGGGTAAGGGTACAAGGCTGGGCGTGGGAGCTAGACCAGGGGGCTGACACGGGAGCTGAGAGTAGGTTGGAAGGGGTGTTGTCGAGAGCAGTGAGGAGGCAAGGCCAAAACCTGTTATTAGGAGGCAGGGACACACCTGGGTGCCAAGGAGGTGGGGCCAAGGGTGGGACCAGAGTCCAGTCTTGAATAAATTACTGAGCAGTGTTAGCCACCAGCTGGTTATACCTGGACATATGTTTGCATGTACACACACATGGAGTTTATGTACAAATACCCCCCGCCTGAGATTTTTTTTACCCATATTCACCCAGGTTTCCATTCTTCCATGAACCCACTTGCTTGTGTACCCTGATATGCATGCATCTAAACATGCTGCTGGCATCTTTACACACGTGGGTGAACGCATCCATATTTTTCATACATCCTAACACCCCAATGTGTGTATGTTTATAGGCACAGATGTGTTTTTTTTTTTTTTTTTTTTAGACAGAGTCTTGCTCTGTCCCCAGGCTGGAGTGCAGTGGCGCGATCTCGGCTCACTGCAAGCTCCGCCTCCCGGATTCACACCATTCTCTAGCCTCAGCCTCCTGAGTAGCTGGGACAACATACGTCTGGTACCACGTCCAGCTAATTTTTTGCATTTTTAGTAGAAACGGGGTTTCACCATGTTAGCCAGGATGGTCTCGATCTCCTGACCTCGTGATCCACCCGTCTCAGCCTCCCAAAGTGCTGGGATTACAGGCATGAGCCACCATACCCAGCTGTGTATGTTTTTTTCTTAGACGGACTCTCGCTCTGTTGCCCAAGCTGGAGTGCAGTGGCACAATCTTGGCTCACCGCAACCTCCGCCCCCAGGGTTCAAACGATTCTTTTGCCTCAGCCTCCCAAGTAGCTGGGATTACAAGCATGTGTCACTATGCCTAGCTAATTTTTGTATTTTTTTAGTAGTGCTGGTCTCGAACTCCTGACCTTAGGTGATCCACCCGCCTTGGCCTCCCAAACTGCTAAGATTACAGGCATGAGCCACTGTGCCCAGCCAGATCTGTTTTTTTTTTTTTTTTTTTTTTTTTTTTTTTTAAGACAGAGTTTTGCTCTTGTTGCCCAGGCCCGATCTTGGCTCACTGCAGCCTCCACCTCCCAGGTTCAAGTGGTTCTCCTGCCTTAGCCTTCTGAGTAGCTGGGATTATAGGCATGCGCCACCACGCCTGGCTAATTTATGTATTTTTAGTAGAGACGAGGTTTGTCCACATTGATCAGGCTGGTCTCGAACTCCTGAAGTGCTGGGATTACAGGCATCATAGATTTGTAGCTCAGTTCACCTGTATGCAACTCTGTACCCCAACCGAGAGGCAGTGGTTGGTGGGGGAGGGAGCAGCTCAGTGATGAAGAACCACACCCTCACACACACAGGTGTTTGACAACGACATCTCCTACATTGAGGGTGGAACAGCCAGTGGCTTCTACACTGTGGAAGACACGCACTACGTCACCAGGTGAGGGCATGGGGGCAGTGGGGGGCATGGACCTGGAGTCTGCTGGCGAGGGGCGGAGGGGAGGGTGTTGTGGCTAAGTTAGGCCCTTGGTGCCTACACTGAGCCACTCTTGTCCTGCGCCCAGGATGTATCGTGTGTATGGGAAAAAGAACATCAAGTTGGAACCTGTGCCCCTCAAGGGGGCCTCTCTGGACCCAAGGTGAGCCCCAACAATGTGAGGTGGAGGTGCTTCACCCTCACCCTCCTCCCCACCAGTGGGGGCAGGTGTGGGCCTCTTAGAAGAGGAGGCCCTCTAGCAACCCCTTTAACTCCTGCCCACGAGCTTGGCGGGGGATCCCTGAGGCTTACCTAGAAACCCCATAGTGAGGGATTTTTTTGGTGGGGTCAGGAGTATGGGGTGACCATTGCCCCATGCCCCATCACAGCTCCTTCCTGCCCCTTTCTGTCCAGGTTTGTTTTCCTTCTGGACCGAGGGCTAGACATCTACGTGTGGCGGGGGGCCCAGGCCACACTGAGCAGCACCACCAAGGCCAGGTACGAGGATACTGTGGGGTCTTTTGTGCGAAGGAAAGGGGTGCGAGCCTCGCTGATGGCTTTGCGTCCTGTTCTCAGGCTCTTTGCAGAGAAAATTAACAAGAATGAGCGGAAAGGGAAGGCCGAGATCACACTGCTGGTGCAGGGCCAGGAGCTCCCAGAGTTCTGGGAGGCACTGGGTGGGGAGCCCTCTGAGATCAAGAAGCATGTGCCTGATGACTTCTGGCCGCCTCAGCCCAAGCTGTACAAGGTGAGCCCTGCTGCTGAGGCCCACCTTGGCCTCCCAAGTTCACCCGCTGACCGGGGGAAGAGGCTACACACCAATGTAGTTGGCTGTGGGCTCCATCTCGACTTTGGTAGGGAGAGAGTGCCACCTTCTGGACAAGGAACAGTATGAGCAAAGGTCCGGAGGCTGCTTTCGAGAAGTAGCCTGACTGAGTCTTTCCAGGATGGTGGGGCCAGAGGGGAGACAGAAGCACCTAGTGCCAGGGCTGGGAACCTTGGCTCAATTAACCAGATTGTTGTGAACAGGAAAGGGACAAGTTAGAGAATTAGAAATGACATGAAGGGCCTGGAGAGGGCAGGCAGGGAAAACACCATTTAATAGCCCTTCTGAAAGGATAGCCCTAAAAAGACCTTGACGGGGAGGGGAAAACGGGAGCAGTCAGTGAGCCACGCTGCAGGGCAGGGCTGGTTCCAGAGCAGAGGGCTGTGTGGGTGAGGTTCCTGTCTCCAGACCCCTTCCCTGCCATGCTCATCCTTCCTGCCAGGTGGGCCTGGGCTTGGGCTACCTGGAGCTGCCGCAGATCAACTACAAGCTCTCCGTGGAACATAAGCAGCGTCCCAAGGTGGAGCTGATGCCAAGAATGCGGCTGGTAAGAGATGCAGGAGGAGGGCGCCGGGCCGGATCCCTCCCTGTCGGCTGGGCTTTGACCTCCAGGCTCCCGGTCTGCAGCTGCAGAGTCTGCTGGACACACGCTGCGTGTACATTCTGGACTGTTGGTCCGACGTGTTCATCTGGCTCGGCCGCAAGTCCCCGCGCCTGGTGCGCGCTGCTGCCCTCAAGCTGGGTCAGGAGCTGTGCGGGATGCTGCACCGGCCACGCCATGCCACGGTCAGCCGCAGCCTCGAGGGCACCGAGGCGCAGGTGCGCTTGCTGCTTCGGAGGCCCCTCTCCAGGATCCTTTGCACCCTGACATGCCCTGACTCCTGTGGTTCCACTGTCTCCCTACAGAGCTGGGCCCAAACCCACCTCCTCTTTGCTGACTGCCCAGACCCCGCCCCCTCTGCAAGCTGCCACTCCTATTCCTACCTCCGTGTCCGAGGCCCCGCCTCCCAAGCCCCGCCTTAGATCTCCCTTGGGTCCCGCCTCAAGCCTCGGGCTACTTCCTCCAACCCTAACCTTAACCATGCCGCACCCCTCATGGTTAGTTGATGGCCTCCCTGGCAGGTGTTCAAGGCCAAGTTCAAGAATTGGGACGACGTGTTGACAGTGGACTACACGCGCAACGCGGAGGCCGTGCTGCAGAGCCCGGGTCTCTCGGGGAAGGTGAAACGCGACGCCGAGAAGAAAGACCAGATGAAGGCTGACCTCACTGCGCTCTTCCTGCCGCGGCAGCCGCCCATGTCGCTGGCGGAGGTGGGGGCGGGGCCAGGGGGCGGGCCTAGGGCGGGCCCTATGCGCACAGCGCACTCAGACCTGCCGCGGGGCGGGTCTCTGCCGCCTGCAGGCGGAGCAGCTGATGGAGGAGTGGAACGAAGACCTAGACGGCATGGAGGGTTTCGTGCTGGAGGGCAAGAAGTTTGCACGGCTGCCGGAAGAGGAGTTTGGCCACTTCTATACGCAGGACTGCTACGTCTTCCTCTGCAGGTGCCACCTCAGCACTCCCCTAGGTCCCTCCCCTAGTGCTGGGGGCTGGAGCCCCTGCTCACAACCCTCCAACCCGGCAGGTACTGGGTGCCCGTGGAGTATGAGGAGGAGGAAAAGAAGGAAGACAAGGAGGAGGAGAAGGCCGAGGGCAAAGAAGGCGAGGAGGCAACAGCTGAGGCAGAGGAGAAGCAGCCAGAGGAGGACTTCCAGTGCATTGTGTACTTCTGGCAGGGCCGGGAAGCCTCCAACATGGGCTGGCTCACCTTCACCTTCAGCCTGCAGAAGAAGTTCGAGAGCCTCTTCCCTGGGAAGCTGGAGGTGTGCCTGGCAGCTCCGCGAGCCCGAGGCCAGGCGGAGGGCTGTGGTGGGGCCCAGACCCAGCGAAGGTTAGGCTCCCAAGGGGAAGGTGGGGGTCCAGGGAGCTGCCCCTAACACTTCCACATCCCCAGGTGGTACGCATGACGCAGCAGCAGGAGAACCCCAAGTTTCTGTCCCATTTCAAGAGGAAGTTCATCATCCACCGGGGCAAGAGGAAGGCGGCGCAGGGCGCCCAGCAGCCCAGCCTCTACCAGATCCGCACCAACGGCAGCGCCCTCTGCACCCGGTGCCTGGCTGGGGGAGGATACAGTGGCGAGCAGGGGTCAGGGAGCCAGGCCAGACTCCTTGCTGATGCCCTCATCCCTTCCACAGGTGCATCCAGATCAACACTGACTCCAGCCTTCTCAACTCCGAGTTCTGCTTCATCCTCAAGGTGGGGTTGTGGGGGTGAGCCAGGACTCCGTGGACCAAGGGGTGGGGTGTTTGGGGGCTAAGTCAGCTGCAAACACACCCACCCCCACCCCTGCACATTCCCCAGGTTCCCTTTGAGAGTGAGGACAACCAGGGCATCGTGTATGCCTGGGTGGGCCGGGCATCAGACCCTGACGAAGCCAAGTTGGCAGAAGACATCCTGAACACCATGTTTGACACCTTCTACAGCAAGCAGGTCAGGAAGCAGGCGGGCAGGCAGGCGGGCACACACAGGGGAGCCAGGGCAGGCAGGGGCCCTGGGCTGGACTGGCCTTTCCCACAGGTTATCAACGAAGGCGAGGAGCCTGAGAACTTCTTCTGGGTGGGCATTGGGGCACAGAAGCCCTATGATGACGATGCCGAGTACATGAAGCACACACGGCTCTTCCGGTGAGGCCAGGGCCCTGACCCTCCCCTCGGTCCTGGCACTGCTGCTTATGACCTCTGGCGTCACCTTGACCCTTGATTCCCAGGTGCTCCAACGAGAAGGGCTACTTTGCAGTGACTGAGAAATGCTCCGATTTTTGTCAAGATGACCTGGCAGATGATGACATCATGTTGCTAGACAACGGCCAAGAGGTGCGATGTTGCCACTGGCCCTGCCCTTCTGAGGAGGCACCCGTAGACTTATAAATGGGAATTTTGGAGCCAGGAGCAAGGGGGTGTTCCCAGGCACCCATGCGACCGTATCTCCTCTGCTGCCCCCACAGGTCTACATGTGGGTGGGGACCCAGACTAGCCAGGTGGAGATCAAGCTGAGCCTAAAGGCCTGCCAGGTAAGCTGGGTGGAGGGAGGGCCGAGGTGGGCCTGTGGGCAGGGCGGGGTCATCACCCAAGGCTCACTGTCCCCTTGCCAGGTGTATATTCAGCACATGCGGTCCAAGGAACGTGAGCGGCCGCGCCGGCTGCGCCTGGTCCGCAAGGGCAACGAACAGCACGCTTTTACCCGCTGCTTCCATGCCTGGAGTGCCTTCCGCAAGACCCTGGCCTAAGACAGGCTGGCACAGCCCCAGGCTTGGTGAGGAAGAGGAAGGAGCCTCATCCACTGTCTGCTAGCAAAGAATGTACTGAGGTGACAACGCCTGCTCCAGCCACGTCCAGTGCCACGGTCCCCAGTAGCCTCAAGCAGCACCAATGGGGATGACCCTGACAGATGCCCTCAGGGGTCTGGGAAATCCGACTCCCTCCACAGTGTGAGCACATGTGTGAAACCCCTCACTTCTCTGCCAGGGATAAAGCAGATGTGGCTGCCCTTTAAGAGATATTAAATGCTTTTATTTTCAATATTAAAAATCAGTATTTTTAATATTAAAATGGCACTAATTTTAACAAAATAACAGAAAAAACCCCAAGGTACAATCTACAGGAAAACTCATCTTGGGCCCGCCTACCCCAACAACACACACACCTGACTAGGCCCCAGCTGTGGATGCCCAGCAAGCTCCCAGTCACATCCACACTCAGACACACACACTCATGACAGGCTGGGGACTGGCCCAGGAGCAGGTACCAAAATAGTTTTAGGAACAACTGTCCAGCCCAGGCGCTAGAAAAATACTCTTTGCAAAGTGAGGGGGAAGGACGGTGTGTGGAGCGGGAGGTGGCACAAGGTGCTGGGCCCCACCTGTCCTCTTCCCTAGGCATTGGTCCCCCAGGGCAGCCAAATGCCTGCAGGAGGGCTCAGTTCTGACCCACGTCCCAGGCCCACACCCTGGGGTGGTGCTGCTCCAGGCCCCAGGGTCAGGCAGGACAGGACAGCAGGTCCCAGCGGAACCTACAGGTTAGCAGGCGTGGGTCTATGTTAATGGGCCAGGTAGGTGCCAGGGATCCAGCACTCCAGCTCCGAGCAGGGCAGGTGGAGGTCGGGATAGTTCTGGCCTTCCTGGGAGAGGGAAAGAAGAGGTATCAGCAGAAGGTGAGGGAGGGCCAAAGAGGACAGATGAATTGCCACAGTGGCCGGACCACACAGGTGCTGCCACTGTCTCCTCTGCAGGGCAGGCAGGGCCCTTCAGTAACCGCCTGAGATGGGGTTGCTGAGTCTCCAGGTGGGTATCCAAGCACCAGGCCACATATGCCCCACTGAGGCCAGGGAGGGGCACCAAAGAGCTGGGAGGTGTCCATGTCCTGTGCAGGGTGAGGCTATGGCCCAGTCAGGTGGCTGGGAGCACGAGGCAGCAAATGCACTGGGCAGATCTATGGGCCCCAGATCTAGGTGAGGATCCACACAGACTCGGGCAGGGTAAGTCAGCCACTTGCTGGGCACAACTGATGAGACCTGACCTCATGCACCTCAGTGATCTCATCTATGAAACAGACTGGCCAAACCAGCTCCCAAGCTCCAAACTACTGCCACCTCTAAGTGGTTTAATCTGGTCTTGTCCTAACCACCACCTGCCACATGCAAGGGCTGAGGGGCTGGCCCTGCTTTTCCAATACCCAGCCATGACATTGGTGTCTGGGTGAGCCCCAATTGAGGCACTCCATGGAAGGCAGCCAGGTTTCAGAGTGCCACCATCACAAGGGGCCTGCCACGGTCCCAGGTGGTAGAGCAGGGCCAAGTGGTACCCAGGCAGGGGCTGAAGGGGGTGGACGTTGCCAGTGGTGAGGACCAGGGCCCCACCCCTGCAGCACCTCATTTGATTAGGATGGCACAGGCATGGGCCTCGTCTTCTGCCAGGTTCCTCAGGTTCCTCTCCGACTCCTCAGAGGAGCTGCAAGATGGGGATGGTGCTCAGGAGTTGGGGCGGGGAAGCCCCTGGCAGCCCTGGGGAGGAGGCCTAGGGGACAGGGCAGCCCCTCCTGTGGACCTGCCCACCAGCCTCACCCCAGAAAATCCTTCACATCTTCCACCGTGACGTCCCCTGTCGTGTCCAGCGTGGTGTCAGCACTGGTGGCTGAGTCGATGGACATGGGTGAGAGTGCAGCCTCGGGTGGCTCTGGGGTGTCTGCAGGGAGCAAGTGATCAGCCCTTACCAGGACCCTTAGCACCCTCTGCACCTGGGGACCTGGGGACACAGACCCAAAGGCAGCCAGCCCATGGTGAGGGGTGGCACCAATGAGCACACAACCACCCATCTCCTACAGAAGCCTGCCCGATCCCTGAGCTATGTGAGTCCTGACTCCCTCCCCCAGGGCACTGTGGGGCCAGGGTCTGGACCCCTTTCATGCCCCCCTCACCAGGTCCCTTGCTGTGGGCTGGATCAGGGCTTCCATCAAGGCTCTGTGGGGCCAGGAGGATGCTTGGAGTCCCGTTAGCCTGGCTCAGCTTGGGTGACTCTCGGAGCCTGTAACTGCAGAGATGAGGCCATGATGGGGACCACAGGTGGATGACTCGAGGCTGGCACCCTAGATCCTTGCCCTCCCACTCCCGTGCCCAGGGAAGGCAATCTCGGGGGTGGGATGAGACCTGGCCCTGGTCACAGGTCCCCCAGGCTAGGGGCTGCCCCTCCACCCACCTGGCCTGGGTGGCATCACGGGGCCAGTTAATGTCCAGAGAGCAGAGTGGCTCTGTGATGTTCCGGGCACTTAGGGAGAAGCGTTCAAATTCTGACGGGGATATCAGGTAAAAGCCTGGGTGAACAGAAGAATAAGGAGTGCAGTTAGGAGATGCCACCAACCACAGCTCCTCCGTGGCCTGGGCCAGTGCCCACCCGGAGTGCCCTTCCTGCTCCCAGGCAGTACTGGTCCCGCTCAGCTCGCTCGCCTGAGGAAGGCCTCCTCGGCCTCTGCCCCGTCTCACCCTGGCCATGGCGCGTGAAGACACACGAAGCAATGCCGCTGATGTCCTCCTTCCGGATGCAGGAGTAGTGCACCTGGGGCCGCAGGCCAGGCACCGAGAAGACGTGGACGTCACCCAGGTTGGTGAGGCAGGCCAGGCAGGTCTCAGCATAGTCCTCGCAGGCCACACTGGCAAACGTGGCCAGTGCCACCTTGCGCACACGACAGCCCTCATGGGCCGTCAGTTTGAACTTGGTCTTCGCGCTCACCTTGGGCAGTGTGAACACCTGACAGCAGGTGGCTGGTGAGCACATAGCCTGGCCCTGTCCTCATCCCCAGGGCCTCTCACCCTCATAGCTGCTGACCCACCAGCTCCCACCACAAAGCCCAGCTGCACTGCCACGTGGCCTCCCCTGCCTGTACACCTGACTGCCCCACTAAACTCCAGACTTCACACTGTACTCCAGAAACCTCCCAGGCCCTCTCTCGATCTGTGACAAAATCAATCACAGAGTGCCAAGATTATGAGACTGGTATCCCCACCAAACCTAGAGTTCTTTCGAGGCAGAGCCCCTGGGGACTGGAATCGGGTCTGGCAGGGTACAGGAGCCTTGTAGGGCACAGTGAGATAGGACTAGATTCCTGCCCTCCCAGGGGAACTGAGCAGGCTGAGGGGGTATCAGGGTTCTTCAGTAGGAGTTCTCTGCTGACTGGGGGTGTTTTCTGGGGTGCAAGGGAATTAGGGTCCCAACAGCGGGGGATACAGGCAGGAAGGGGTTCTAGAGGGTCCAGTGGTGTCCATGAGGTTGGGGCCTGGAGGGGAGTCCCCCCCAGACTACAGTGGCTCACCTTGAACTGCTCCTCAGACGCGATGAGCACAGCGTGACCACCCTGCATGTCAGGTGCCTGCGCCAGGTCCCGTGAGGCCTCGTAGGGCTCGGGCAGTGGGCGGCCACGCCCGTCCAACACGGCAATGGCCACTACAGGTGCCCGGTGCATCAGCTGCACCTCCTTGCCCAGCACGGCTTCCACCGCTTGCTCAGGCCGCTTCTCACCACCCACTGCTGCTGCCGGCACCTCCAGCGCATAGGCGAACACGGAGCCTGAGTTGGTGCCAGCCCACATGGTGGGCCCATGGTGGGCCCCTGCAGAAAACAAGTGCATGAAGAGGGAGCTCCCTGTGGGCCAGGCATCTCCCCTGTGGTCTCCCCATAGACTGCAGGTCCCGCCCTGCCTCTCTTGTACCCCTGCTTCCTAACTATGACACCCTGGGACTCAGGGCTGGTTCCCTCCTGTCCCATGCCTCCCTGGTGACCTCCAGTCTCAAGGCCTGAGACCCCAGCTCTACGCTGCTGACTGCAGTCAGAGCCCAGGATGTAGCCCTCCTACAGAGGCCCGAACAGTTGTAGCGCATCTGCACAGGATGCCGGTGGGCACCCAAACCAGACCCTGGGCCCTCCCGCCCCATCCCACTGCACCCTCAGCCCCCATCTCAGTAAACGCAGCTCCATCCTAGCGTCACTCAGGCCCCAAGCTCCAGAAGACCCCCACTCCTCTCTCCATCCCCGCATCCCCTTGCTAGTCCTGTCAACAGGTGCGCCTTGTCTCAGCCCTGCTTCACCCCCTTCGTCTTCAGTGTGTTCCCTATGTGGCAGCCAGAGGAAGCTGCCAAGCCTGGGGACACCTAGGATGCCCATCCATCGACCCTGCTCTGCCTGTGTGAACTGAACCTCTGGGGGACAAGCTTTAGTGGAGAATCGGATCCCAGCCCAGCAGAAGCAAGAGCAGACTCACCACCTGCTCTGATGACCCGATGGATCCTGAGGCGGTAAGTGTCTGCGCAACTCAAAACATGCCCAACAGGAGCCCCAGCCAGCCATGAACATGAACCTGTCAGCCTTCTCAGGACAGTGGAACAAGTAAAAAAGCCCAGGCTGTCCTCCTCTGGGTCTTTGCAGTCAGAAAAAAACAAAAAGCCAAAGAACTCCCCACCTCCAGCTGCACCCGCCACATCCAGACAGTGGGAAAATCCACTGCACAAAGACTCTCAACAAATAAATGGCATCAGAAAGCTGAGCTTGTAGACCAAGCAGATGACACTCAGGAATTCACATCGGTTCTACAGGACATGATGTGAGCAGTGACTGTCAGTGACATCTGTCAGGAACACGCTGAAGTGCTTGTGTCTGGGTTTTCGTTTAAAATACCCCAGCAAAAAACCAGCAAAGAGTGTGGGGGAGGAGGTGGGCAGACTCCGCAAGGCGCACACGGCTGGTGGCAGGCATGTGAGATATGTGGGACAACTTTCCACCTCTCTATTTTTGTGTATGTTTGAAATTCTCCCATTGTACAAGTTCAAAATCAATCAGTGACTCAATCGACAAACCCAGGACCTTCCCAGAGCTCCCAGGCCACCGAGAATCAAAGCCAGGCCTCAGCCTCTGGCCAGCAGCAGTACCTCCCTGGGCCACACTCCTCGACCCTCACCTGCTCCACTCCAGCCAAGTGGCTGGGCAGCTGCCCACACATATGCCCGCCCTGGGACCTGGGCACTGGCTGGTGCCCCTCACTGTCATCCACCAGGCCTCAACCTCCCTTCTCCTGGCTCAGATCTGAGAGGCCCACCCAGTTCACTCAAAAATCCCTTACCATCCAGCTCCCCAAGGGAGACAGGGGGGTGACCCAGCAGTCCCGCTGGGGGAGCTGGATGGTAAGGGTTTTTTTCTGAGAGGGTCTCACTCTGTTGCCCAGGCTGGAGTGCAGTGGCACGATCTCAGCTCACTGCAACCTCCGCCTCCCACATTCAAGCAATTCTCCTGCCTCAGCCTCCCAAGTAGCTGGGATTACAGGTCCCCGCCACCACACCTGGCTAATTTTTGTATTTTTAGTAGAGACGAGGTTTCACCATGTTGGCCAGGTTGGTCTCAAACTCCTGACCTCAGGTGATCCACCCACCTCGACCTCCCAAAGTGCTGGGATTACAGTCGTGAGCCACTGTGCCCAGCCACATTCAGTAAAACTTTCAAACCTCCTGGAAGGTGCAGTCCCACCACCCATCTCCCACGTGGCCAACTGAGGCCAGCCTCCCCAACCCTTGCCCCTTCTCTGCCCCTGCCTTACCATCTCGAAGGAATGTGTCGGCAAAGTATAGGCAACGCACGACGCCTGATAGGGAGTCATCGGCAGAGCGGGGCTCAATGCGGCGCTGCACGGGCGTCATCTCCACGTCGTGGGGGCAGGCCTGCTCGGCCAGCTGTGCATTGGCTTCCTGCAACTGCCGGGCAGGGGCTCCTGAACACCATCTCCCTAGCACCCCAGCGGCTTGCATCCTGCTTTGCGCCGTATGTTCTGTTACCATTTCTCCACCACCCAGCTCAGCTCACCCATCCCTCTGGAGGGCCCAGGGGCTGCCGAGGGAGGAGCACTGAGCTAAGCAGGCCCCAGGGGTCCCAGGCTAGGGCCAGGCCAAAGCACAGGACACAGGCACAGCTCCCATGCAGCCCCCCCCAGCTCACCTTGCTGCTGGCATTAGCAGCCCGCTTCTTGCCCGAGACACGGCTCTTACGAATGCGCCGGAAAGACTGGCGCAGTGACTTCTTCAGAGACTTCACCCGGGAGAGCGGCCCCTCCATGGCCAGGGAGTCGTTGGGGTGAAGAGTGCACCTGGGGGAAGACAGGGTCCAGCTGTGCTACAGAGCAGCCTCCTGGAGCAGCCACCACACTCCTGCTGGCCTGTGGAGGCACCCAGGTCAGGGAGTCACAGCCCCTCTGGCGCAGTCCTGTGGACCTAGCTGCTGCTGGTGCTGAGAATCTCCTTGGAGCTGCCAGGTTATTTCTTATGGGGCAATGGAGGTTAGTGGGGCCTTTGCCACACCAAACACGAGAGGTGGAAACAGAAGCCCAGACCCCATCTCGCTGGGGGCTCCAGCTGCCCAGCCGCCCCCACACCACACACCTGGCCAGCACAGGGCTCTTGCGCTGGTAGTCGAAGAGGCCAAAGCCATGACTGGTGCCAAAGGCCACGAGGCTCCACTCGGTGTGGAGTGTGACAGCGGTGACAGCAGCTGGCGGCAGGCACTGCACCAGGACACGGGGCTGGAAGCCAGCAGGCCAGGGCAGCGGTCCCGTGCGTGGGCTCAGCCGCTCGTGGCCCTTCCACGTGAAGCCCTCGCGATCCTGGAGGAGGTCTATGATGGCCACGCTGACCGCCTGCTCCACCGGCACATCACTGAGCTCCAGTACCAGCACCTGAGCCCGCAGCCAGGCAGGGTGAGCATCAGCACAGGGGAGGGGCCGCCCTGGGCCCCACTCAGCCTGTAGCCTCTGAAGCAGCCCCAGCCACCACCAAGGTGGTTCTAGGACTGTCTTCAGTTCATCAGCTAAATAAGCACTCACTGAATGCCTACTGTATACCAAGGCCCTCGCTGAGCACAAGGAACACAGTGGTGACCAAGACACACTAGTCCCTGCCCTCTAAGGGCAAATGTTCACCCTTACCCTGAGCCTTTATCTCCCATTTAGCAATAAGGACACATTGAGCCCCTCCTGTATGTAGCGTGAGTGCCGGAGCACGGCACTGACATGAGTTCCTGCCCCTCCTCAACACTGTGGTTCCCCCAGCGACAGGCGCACTTCCATCTGTCCTTACCCCAGCCAGCCCCACCCAGAGCCCTATTCCCACCTTGGCTTTTGCCTGTGCCAGTCCATCTCCCTCTCCACCAGACCCTCCAGTTCAGACCCATCTCTTCCAGAAAGCCCTCCCTGACATCTCCAACCCAGGGGACACCCAGCCCTACCTGGCCTGCAGTGCCAGCCACCACCATCTGGGCTGTATACTTGCAGAGAGCAACCTTCTGCACGCCAAGCCGGGGATCGTCACTGTAGGGATCGAAGCAGCCCACCTAGAGGGATGGGAAGGAGTAATGAGTCCAGGCAGAGTTGGGACCAGCTCATCAGGGCCAGGGGAGGGGCCTACCTTGCGGAAGGGTGGCCAGTCATCCTCGGCAGCCTGCGCCAGGCTGTCAGCGTGCTCACAGTCCGTCTGGAAGAGGCCAGCTGTGCTCAGCTTATAGAGCGGCCGCAGCGCCACACCCGAGGCATCCCAGAACCTCACGGTGCCATCCTCATGGCTGCAGGGAGGGCAGATGTCAGGGCTACCCCTGGGTTCCCGGGAGGCCTGCACACCCCTCCATTCACTCATCTGATGACCACTCACTAAGCACCTACTGCACGTGCCAAACACTGACCAGAATCTTATTGTTACAAAAAACAATAGGCACCTACTGTATACAGCACAGGCGCACCATGCACCTGCTATATGCCAGGCCACATGCACCACACGCACCTGGGCCCTTTAAACCACAGGGTGGAAATGACCACCCTGATTAACAGGTGGCCAAGGGGGACATGTAGAGAACAGAGGACTACGGGGGTTCTGCCTGCACTGCAGCAGCCATCAAAGGTGATCAACAGCAAGGCAGTCACAGAACAGAGCATGGGGCATCCCAGGGGAGGAGCTGCCTGGGGCCCGAGGCAATCACGTAGGTGGAGGAGCAGGAAGACTGCAGAGGCCGGGAGGAAGCAGGGAGGGGGCAGGGGAAGGAGTAGACAAATCTATGGCGCAGCCTTGGGACACAGCTGCAGAGCCCAAGCAGGGCCCCGGGCAGTGGTGAAAGCCCAGAGGCAGGGTGTGAGAGGTGTGTGACTGTGGGATGGTTGTGAGAGGTGTGTGACTGTGGGGTGGGTGTGAGGTGTGTGACTAGGGTGGGTGTGAGAGGTGTGGGACTGTAGGGTGGTTGTGAGAGGTATGTGACTGTGGGGTGGGTGTGAGGTGTGTGACTGTGGGGCAGGCGTGAGGTGTATGACTGTGGGGCGGGTATGAGAGGTGTGTGACTGGGGTGGGTATGAGAGGTGTGTGTAGGGCAGGTGTGAGAGGTGTGTGACTGTGGGGTGGGTGTGAGGTGTGTGACTGTGGGGCAGGCGTGAGGTGTATGACTGTGGGGCGGGTATGAGAGGTGTGTGACTGGGGTGGGTATGAGAGGTGTGTGTAGGGCAGGTGTGAGAGGTGTGTGACTGTGGGGTGGGTGTGAGGTGTGTGACTGTGGGGCAGGCGTGAGGTGTATGACTGTGGGGCGGGTATGAGAGGTGTGTGACTGGGGTGGGTATGAGAGGTGTGTGTAGGGCAGGTGTGAGAGGTGTGTGACTGTGGGGTGGGTGTGAGGTGTGTGACTGTGGGGCAGGCGTGAGGTGTATGACTGTGGGGCGGGTATGAGAGGTGTGTGACTGGGGTGGGTATGAGAGGTGTGTGTAGGGCAGGTGTGAGAGGTGTGTGACTGTGGGGTGAGCGTGAGGTGTGTGACTGGGGTGGGTATGAGAGGTGTGTGACTGTGGGGCAGGTGTGAGAGGTGACTGTGGGGCAGGTGTGAGAGGTGTGTGACTGGGGTGAGCGTGAGGTGTGTGACTGTGGGGCAGGTGTGAGAGGTGTGTGACTGTGGGGTGGTTGTGAGGTGTGTGACTGGGGGGCGGGTGTGAGAGGTGTGTGACTGGGGGGCGGGTGTGAGAGGTGTGTGACTGTGGGGTGGTTGTGAGAGGTGTGTGACTGGGGGGCGGGTGTGAGAGGTGTGTGACTGGGGGGCGGGTGTGAGGTGTGTGTGATTGTGGGGCGGGTGTGAGAGGTGTGTGACTGGGGGGCGGGTGTGAGAGGTGTGTGACTGGGGGGCGGGTGTGAGAGGTGTGTGACTGGGGGGCGGGTGTGAGAGGTGTGTGACTGGGGGGCGGGTGTGAGAGGTGTGTGTGGGGTGGTTGTGAGAGGTGTGTGACTGTGGGGCGGGTGTGAGAGGTGTGTGACTGTGGGGCGGGTGTGAGAGGTGTGTGACTGGGCGGCGGGTGTGAGAGGTGTGTGACTGTGGGGCGGGTGTGAGAGGTGTGTGACTGTGGGGCGGGTGTGAGAGGTGTGTGACTGGGCGGCGGGTGTGAGAGGTGTGTGACTGTGGGGCGGGTGTGAGAGGTGTGTGACTGTGGGGCGGGTGGGAGAGGTGTGTGACTGTGGGGCGGGTGGGAGAGGTGTGTGACTGTGGGGTGGTTAAGACTCACTCCGGCAGCCCTGAAAGCCACAGCAAGCTCTTCAGCAGGGAAGGGCACACCGGAGTCAGAGGCCTGAGGGTCCCAGCACAGGTGGGAGTGGGGGCAGGGCAGGAATTTAAGGCCTGAGTCACCGGGCACGTCAGCGCCCGCCAGGCTCAGGCTGGGCTCTCTGGCACCTTCCCTGGGCAGCTCAGCGTGGGCCAGCCCAGATTTTCCAGTCCCAGGGCAGGCAGGCTGGGCGGGTGGAGCCCTGGGGTTTGGTAGAGCTCAGTTCCAGGCCAAAAGGCAGATCAGGGCAGCACCTTGAACCAAGGTCCAGAGAGGTTTCATTCCAATCCACCTTGGGCGAGGAGGAACTACCTGGTCCCACCAGGGGCCAGGCCTGAGTCTCCTGGTACCTCTGCACCCACCAGGCCCAGGATGGGTTCTCCCCCAACAGCAAGGAGCCCACTCACCCACATAAGCACGCACACCTACCCGGTCAGCAGCAACCCTCGCTGCGATGGCTCCTGGGCCAGGTTTCGGCCCCCAGTGATGGGCCAGCTCTGGGAGGGGGTGGCAGAGATGTGTGCACAAGGTTAGGACAAACATCTTCTCCCTTTCACCCTGAGCATGGCACATTCTCCAGGCTTAGAAGTGAAACACTCTCACCCTCCTCAAGACTCCACCCTGTAAGACCCCCCTGATCCCCGCACACACCAAGGCACTGGAGACAGGCTGGGGGCTCTGCTGCTCGCCAGCGCTCACAATGCGGGCCCACAGCTTGGTGGGCACATTGGCCACGTGGGCCGAGCAAGTGATTGCAGATGAGTGCAGTGGGGCCAGGTATGGGGCAGGCACAGCTGGCCAGCCAGGAGTCTGCAGGTCCAGCACCACCAGCTCCTCTTCCAGCAGCACAGCCAGGGCCTGGGGGTCATCAAATTCTGTTGGACAGAGCGGGTATGGGGTGAGCACAGTCATAGGTGGCAGAGGGCGCCAGGTGGGGCTGGGAAAGGGTAGGGTATGGCAGGGCACACACCATCCTCAGGCTGCGTGCTGTGCACTGTGAAGAAGTCGATGATGCGGGAGGTGAAGTCCAGCGTCACCAATGTCTCGGCTCGAAGCACACTTACACAGTGGCGGTCACCATAGCTGGCACGGGGCATGCCACCGCTGAAGATGATAAAGTGGCCCCTGTGTGCATAGAGAGTTGTGTGAGCCATGAACCACTTGGGTCCTGAGCACATACTGTGCAACCCAGGAAGAGCCCACCCTTCCAGCCCCCTAGCCAGACCCGGCTCACGTCGGACACCCGCTCCCCTGACCTACCCAGACTCACAGGTCCGCCACAGAATCTTGTTAATGGCCTTGCAGGGAAAGGGGCCTGAGGGGTGGGACAGCGTCAGACCAGACTCGCTGGTGGTTCTTAGCAATTCTGCCATTCCTCTTCTGCCCTCCACTGCTCTCTACCTTGCAGCTGCCTCCTGCCTCCCCGGGAAGTCGGCGGGAGGCACACTGCCACCAGACCACCCCCTCAGGGGAGTCACTCCTCAGCCAGTTTGGCTTGGCTCAGTGGTGCCCCCTCCCATCACCACCCTCTGGCTAAGGCCTCCCCAGCACTCACCGTAAGGTGTGGTGGCTACCGTGGGCTGCAGCGTTGGGGAGCTGCCGGCATCCACAGACCAGACAGCGTAGCTGCCATCACTGTGTGAGCTGACCACAGTGCTGCTATCACGCCCCCAGCATAGGCTCTCCAGCTGCTGTGGGCAGGCAGGGGCAGGCAGGCAGGCATGAGCCGTGGTGGGCATGCACAAGGGGCCCAGGCTGAGGGGACACAGGCCTCACCCACATACCTGGTTCCCCAGGAAGACGTGGTCCACACACTGCGAGGCCTGGTTCCAGATGACCAGCAGGCCCCGGCTGTAGCCAATGAGAATCTTCGTGGGGTCCCGCAGGTGTCCCTGGAGTGACTCCACGGGGCCCAGCGCCTTCCCACAGCGGTAGTCATCTGGCACGCTGTGGAGAAAGGCAGGTGAGCCAGTAGAACCCCTGGGCACACAGTGTGTGCTGGGAAGCCCACCGGCCTCTCACCTGCGCAGAACCTCGCCTGGGGCAAGCGTCTGCCCCTCGAGCAGGGTCAGGGTAGTAACATCCAGGAAGAAGACACTGCTGCCCTCAGTGCCCAGGGCTGCTATGTCGCCAGCAGCCACCAGCAGGACCACTGTGACTCGGATAAGGCTGAGCGGAGCACTGCAGGGAACAAGGGAAAGGGAGTGAGGGTGCAAGCCCATCCACCTGCTGAGGTGGGGTGTGAGGAGCTGGGCCACTGCTGATAACTCATTACTGGCCCCACAGCACTCACTAGGGCCTACTTACAGAGCCACCCCAGGAAGACACTGCGTCATAATCAGCCCACTCAATTATTCATGAGGATGTCAGCAGGGAGATAGATAAAAATAGGTTCCCCAGGTCTTGCAGACTGGGCTCCCAGCTCCTCCCACCCACCAGGAGAGGACAGCAGGAACCACAGCATTGCCCAAGCCAGGACCAGGATCTCCCCGCTGAGTCCCTCCTAGGAATCCCGCTGCCAGCCCTCAGACATCTCCTGACTTCACAAGAGGGCCCCAGATACCCTCATCTGCAGAAGCTGGGAGGCATCAGGAATCCATCCCTGGGTTAGGACTCCCCTTTTCCAGCTATTTCAGGCAGGGCTGGGGGGAGAGACTCCGCATACTCTCACCCAGCTTGGGCATGCTGCCAGAACCTTACCAAGCACAGCCCGTGGGACCCTCCTCGCCCTCAACCCTGCCCTTTCACCTGTGCACAGAAAGGCCTGTCACCCACCCACAACTGAAGGGGCCAGGGAACCCTCGCTGTTACTAACTGGCTTAGGCCCTGCCCCAAACCCCTAGACACTCCCATCATTGCAGTAAGTATAGTGCCAGGCCTCAGGTCCTAGGAGTTTGGCATATAATGCATGTACCTCCTGCTGCTCACAATGTTAATTACCTGCTCATATTGGACTCAACCCAAACCTCCCATTTAACCTGAAAAGTTAACAGAGTACACCTCAGTAAAGCAGGGTCCAATAGCCGCAGCCTGGGACCCAGGCCCAGCTCAAAGCATCCTGCCCTGAACCACAGCCCCCACTGGCAGCTGCTTGTCTCCATGCTGCCTTTGCACAGCAGGTTCCCACAGACTCCCCCAGATCCTCCCTGCCCAGTGGCTGGCCCCAGCCAAGTTCTCTAGTACCTGGCACCATCAAAGCCGGGCCGGCTGGGCAGCTGGAAGCTGAGTGCCTCTTCCAGGTGGGCACAGCCATTATGGTGGACAATCTCCCAGAGATGCAGGCTGCTGTCATCAAGCAGGGTCAGGAGGCGGCCCTGGTGTGTGAGCAGAGAAGAAAACTAGTCTGGCCTAGGGGGGTGAGTAGATATGGGGGCCACAGGGAGCTGGTCAGTGGGAAGCAGAGGCTCACCTGGCCGGGCAAGAAGTGCACCTGTGTGACGGTGGCTGCATCCCGGTGCAGGCCTGTGAACTCCACGCCAGGTGCACCATAGCTGAGGGTGGCAGGTCAAGGTGGAAACAGGTATGGACCAGCAAACCACGGCGAGGGAGATACCCAAGGCTCCTCCTTAACCCGGACTATTCCAGTGGACCCCGGCATGGGCCTGCCCATCCAGGAGGCCTCCCTGAAGAACGGAGGCCCCCTCCCTAAAGCTCCCACCCTTCACCCCTACAGTATCTCCAAGATCAGTGTGCAGGCTCCACTCACTCCTGCAAGTCGGGTGCTGCTATAGGACCTTCACTTCCTGTAAACTGGGCCAGTGACGCCCACCTTACAGGGCTGTTGCAGATCCAGTGAGAATAAACACACCCAGCAGGCTTGGCCTCAGCCTAGCGAGAGGCTGGGGCTCCGCTCCACTTCAGCCCCACGTTTCTATGGGCTCTGGGAGCTGCGCCTTGCCAGATGGGATCAGGCAGGCCAGAGGTGCAAGGCCTGGACAAGAAAGCCAGGGAGCAAGAGAGTCCAGACTGCCTTTTCCCATAGCTTCAGGCCAAACTTCAGCCATGGGTAAGAAAACCCACCTCCGCCGGGCGCAGTGGCTCACTCCTGTAATCCCAGCACTTTGGGAGGCCGAGGCGGGTGGATCACAAGGTCAGGAGTTGAGGACCACCCTGGCCAAGATGGTGAAACAGGCGGGGTGAAACCTTGTCTCTATTCAAAATGCAAAAATTAGCCCGGCATGTTGGCAGGTGCCTGTAATCCCAGCTATTTGGGAGGCTGAGGCAGAGAATTGCTTGACCCCAGGAGGCAAAGGCTGCAGTGAGCCGAAATTGTGCCACTGCACTCCAGCCTGGGCGACAAAGAGTGAGACTCCGTCTCAGAAACACAACAACAACAAAAAAAACCCCACCTCCCTCCAAGGCAGGCAGCCAACAACTGCCACCTTGAGGGAGGAGAGACCCCAGCCTGCCCATTTAACAGATGAGCACACAGAGACTCGGAGGGGGTGGGTGACCTGCTTGAAGTGCCCAGTGTCAGTGCCTCAGTCCCGGCAACTCCAGGGCTGATGGTGGACAGCAGGGCCTGAAAGGGCCCCAGGACAGAGGGTGCAGGGAGGAGACAGCAACGTTGCCCCGGTGACAACACAGGAGCCGTTGCCTGGAGCTTGAGCTGGGATTCCCTACAGGAGCCTGGCGAGAAACTCTGAAGAAGGGACAAAAGAGGGGACAGGAGCAGCTGGGCGGGAACCAGGGTCGTCAAGGAGATGGGGCTGGTCTGGCAGGGGGAGGGGCAGCTTCTAGTGACCAGGGCTGGCCCTCTCCAGCCTCAGTTTCCCAACCCGAGAGGCTCCAGGCAGTGGTGGTCAGGGGAAGAAGGGAAGAGGACCCCGGGCTCCAGCCTCCTTTCTGAGGCTCAGTCTCCTCATCTGCACTTCAGGTTCTTTTTGAGCCTGAGGACAAGAGCACAGGAGACTCCAACACAGGAGGGACACCTGAAGGCTGCAGGAATACATGTGCGGACGGCAGCGCAGCACCCACAGGAGTGGGAGCAGCAGGCCAGGCAGTGGGGCATGTCGGGCCCAGAGTACTGCCCTACTCACCCACAGGTGCTGCTGGGGCCATGGGAGAGAAGGGGACATCTCAGCCCATCCACACTCCCCAGAGTAGGCAAAGAGCTCACAAACCACAGGCTCAGACTCTTACCCCTGCCTGGCCAGTGCCCCCAGCCCTGGGGTGAGGAGACCCCCATCCCACACCCTCCCCTTTCCCGGCATTGACACATTTTCTGGGAACTGATGTCCGAAACCAGGATACTGAAACTCAGAGGGCCACACAGGAGGGGTAGGGGTCAGCACCCCTCACCAAGTCGCCATCAGCCAGACCCTGGCACCTCGGCTTCCCCAAGAGCAGTTGGGGTGGGACTCTCCAGGGCCAGCAAGGAGACACTGAGCTGCCGGACTGCCCCCCACCCCCACCCCGGGCCTGCAGGGAAAATGCCCGCTTTGTGTGGCTCACACAGCCCATTGTGCAGCAGCCAGGATCCAGGTGGGGGCCGTGCTGCACTCACCATGCTGAGCCTGGCACTGCCCCCAGCCCCCTTGGCTGAACACGTGTCTTCACATTCACACGTGTGTGCATTGGCTCACCAGGGCCCCAGCCCACCTGCCACCCTCCACTGGTATCACAGCCCAGCCCCCCTGCCTGGCCTCCCCAGAGTTGCTGGGACGATGGCGGGGTCGCCTAGGTAACTGGCTGGCTGACATGTAGCAAGGGACAGCTGTGCTACTGCAAATTGACCACCCGTCTCTCAGCAAAAGGACCCCATCATCTCTGCACAGTCGTCTCAGGTACAGAAGCCACGCCAACCTCCACCAAGATCCCAGCACTTACTGTAGCGCCCACAGAAATCCCCACTACTGCCCAGCAGAGCACCTCTGTTCTACTCTCGAGCTGGACGCTGCCAAGACCGGGACCCCAGAACACAGGAACTACAGGCAGGTGGTCCTGAACAGACCTGAACACCTAGCCTGCAAAGGATACATCTTGACAGCCCCAGACCTGGTGCCAATGGCCATGATGCGAAGTTCGGGGTCGAAGGCCAGGGCGCTGGGCTGATTGGGAAAGCCATGCTCCACCGTCTGTGAGAAGGGGAGGGCTGCTGGGGGTAAGCACTCCCAGGCACCTCTGCCGTGGCCCACCCTGAGGCCCACCCCAAGGCAGCCTCCAGGGTCTGCAGCTGACACACTGTGGGTAGGAGGCAGGTCTACTTGCTCTGTGCCTTAGCACCCTCAACTGTGAAATGGGTTGTCATGCCTCCAGTTGGTGGGGAGGTGGCTAAACCCCTAGGCTCCGCCATGACTCTACCACGTGCATGGCCCACAGAGGCCCACCCCTTGCCAAGCCCCCATGCCCCTCAATGCACACGGGCTCATGTGGACCCCACTGCATGGAGGCTCCAGCAACAAACAGGTGAAGCAAGGTTCACAGAGATGCAGGCACTGACGAGGCCCCACTTGCTCCGTGAAGGGCTCCGCACCCCATTCTTAGAGGCACAGACTAAAGCTTGAGGAGTCCCACATGATGTCCATGACACTCCCCAAACACGGGCCTGAGTGGAGGTCAGAGGTCAAGGGACAACACCCAGGATCAGCTAGGCAGAGGCTTTTGACTCCTCCCAGACAGAGGGAGATGGAGACCCAGAGAGGGGCAGCTTTCTGCCTGGACCCTGAAGGCATCTTCCCACCTCCCCACCTGCCAACACCTAGGCAACATGACTCGCATGCCCATCAGCGGCGGAGATGGTGTTAAGAGGGTTTGTGTGCCCAGAGTGTCGATGGAACAGCTTCCCACCCGCTCCCCTGCCCCTTTCACAGCGCAGGCCCTTCTGTACCGGTTTCCTGTCTTTGGCCTGGCTGTGCCCTCCCTGGGAAGCCTGCACAGCTGAGCTCCAGCCCCATCCTGAACACCAGTACAGGACACCCATGTGGGCCAATGGTAACTCCTTTCATTTTGTTGTTCTTGTTATTTATTTATTTTTTACTTTTACCACTGGTAATTCCTGACCCACTGCCTCAGGAAGATGCACATTTGTAAGAAACCCCAGTTCCCAGCCTGTAACCCCAGCCTCCCTCCCTGCCTGTCTCCACCCATCCAGGTGGGGACTGAGCCCTCTGGGCAGCTGGTTTGGTCATGGCCTAGCTGTCTGGCCTTGGGCAAGTCACAGTACTCTCCAAGCCTCCGTCTCTCACAAGGGCCCTGGGGACAGTAAGCCCAACTAAGGACAGAGTTGGGCATTTGGCTGGGGCTTCTCTCTCCCACCAATAATGCCACACCCTTGCTGCACCTGACCTTGTCTAGCCAGTCCCTTGCTACAACCAGGGTCCACAGACAGGACACTGCATCACAAATCCCCGCAGCCTTCCCTCTTTACAGAAGAGGAAAGGAGGTTACATGCACTGTCCAGCATCTGCTTCCCTCATACCCCACGCCCAGCCCATTTCTGAGCCCCATCAACTCAGTTTCAAAACACACAGAAGTCACCCCCCTCCCTGCTCCAGGCCCTACTGTCACCCACCTGGATTGGTGCTCACTACAGTCTGTTCCCACACAGAAGCCAGAGGGATCCTATGAAAGCCACAGCCAGATCCTCGTCCTCCCCTGCTCAGGATCCTCCTGGGGTTCCCAGCTAAGGGAAGCTTGTGCCTCAGGGCCTTTGCACCTACTGCCCCTCTGCCTGGCATGCACTTCCTCCAGCACTTCCTGTCACTCAGGAGTCATCTCCTCAGAGAAGCCTCCCTAAGCCACCCTGGCTGCAGCAGCCGCCCCGGCCACACCTCCCACCCCTCACCCTGCTTTATTTGGTCCACAGCACCGGCTAACATCCCAACCACTGTCGATTTTTTTGTTTTGTTTTAGCTTTTCACTGTCTCCTGCATTAGTGCATCAGCTGCATGAGTTAAGACATATTTGTCCTTTTTGATAACTACTGTTGTTCCCAGAACCTTGGAGACCTCACACACAGTGGGGCTCAGTATTAACAGAGAAGGCACACTCCACAGGCGGCATGTGGGCTGGACTTGGATTTGAACCCAAGACTCGGAGTCCAAAGTCCCTGCTCACTCCTGACCTGTCTCTCACCCCCCAAACTCAGGAATCAGGGCCCTATTCCCTAGCGATCCCCTATGACCCACTTAGGTGACTAAGTCCCTTCCCCAAGACTACCCCACTTTCCACCACTGCTGCCCACACTTCCTCGTCAGTGGAGGGCCCTTACTTTCCACCACCCCAAAGCTAGACAGAGTGGGCTGAGCTTCATTTCCATCTGTCTCCAGCCCCCACTACACACCCCAATTTACTGGCTGAAGAAACGACACTTAGGCCAGGCATGGTAGCTCATGCCTGTAATCCTAGCACTTCGGGAAGCCAACATGGATGGATAGATAGCTTGAGCCCAGGAGTTCGAGACCAGCCTCGGCAACATGGTGAAACCCCACCTCTACAAAAAACACAAAAACTAGCCGGGCATGGTGACATGAGCCTGTAGCCCCAGCTACTCAGGAGGCTGAGGTGGGAGGATCACCTGAGCCAGGGAGGTTGAGGCTGCAGTGGGCTGTGACTATGCCACTGCACTTCAGCCTGGGTGAGAGTGAGACCCCGTCTCAAAAAAAAAGTGACATTTAGCCCTGTGCCTGTTGCTGCCTGTCCCTGAAGGGCCATTCTCCTCTCACCTAACTCTCATAGCCTCCCCAGCACAGAAAACAGGCACCATCTGGGGACCACGGAGCACCAGCTTCCCCTCTGGGCCCCCTCTCAGGTTCCTGGCAGGTTCTCAGCCACCCTGTGAAGGTCCTGGCAGCTCTCACCGGCAACCACTGCAGACCTAGGCAGGGAAACCCTGAGACATCCCAGTGCCTCTGCTACTCCAGGTCCAACCGTCCCAGAGCCTCCTCCAAGACAAGGGTCTCCTCAAGGCAACCCAGGGCACCTGGCACAACACTGGCCCAGGACCACAGCAGCCCCTTGGAAAAATCCCTGCCCCTCAAGGCTAAAATCCAACCCCACTGACACAGGAACTCGAGAAAGATATTGGTGCAGCTCACTCTGACCCTGGGCAAACCGTCACCCCTCTCAGAACCTCAATTTTCTCACCTGTATTTTGAAGATAACTCTAATTTCGAAGAGCACTGAGAGGCTCTGCGATCAGTGGGCTCTGGGGTAAGAATGAGGACAAAACCAACGCCCCCAGAGGAGTGAGCCAGGAGCAGGCTGAGGCCCTGCTCTAACATCAGTGCACAGGGAGGCCGGGGCTGAGGCGGCCCCTTTCCCTGGCCCCTAGTGTCCCACTTGGGGAAAGGAAGGAAAAGCCTCCACCTCACTCCACCTTGGTGCGGAGCAGCAGGACAGCTGGCCCATGTGGCAGAGGGAGCCACGGCCCACAGTAAGGAGAAAAGTAGCCTCATTTCACAGCTAGGGAAACTGAGGCCTCACGATGTGAAGGGCAGTGTAGTACACAGCCAGGCATGTCCCCTGGACGCGGGGCCCCGGGCAGGGCAGGGGAGAGCAGGGCAAGGCAGAGCCTGGAGCAGTGGGGGAAGGAAGGAGAGGCTCCTTGAAGGGATTTCCCAGCCGCACCCCCCACAGCTGCCTCACCTCCACTAACTCTCTCGCCCTCCTGGGTGCCAAAGCACAAAACAAACCGGGACCCAGGGCTGTCCCAAGGGCCGAGCAGGGACGCAAAGGAGCCCCAAAGAAAAAGGATAAAGAGACAGAGAGTGAGCGACAGAGAAGAGATCGAGAGACTCCACAGAAACAGAGAGAGACACGCAGGGAGAGACAGGCAAAGACTCAGAGACGCAGAGGCAGAAAGAGAAATGAGAGGCAGAGAGATAAAGCGAGACAGGCAAAGATAGGAAGGGGCAGAGACAGAGACACCCCCACCACACACACAGGCACAACTGGGGCAAGGGAGCCGGTCAGCGACGGAGAAAGAGGGGCAGAGACCCAGAGACAGGCAAAGAGTCTCAGAGACAGAAAGACCCAGACACACAGAGACTGGCAGACCCAGGGCCAGAGCGGCCCGCAGAGACTCGGGAGCAGACACGTAAAGTCGGCCGGAGACCCAGACCCACCCAGAGTCCGACCCAGAGCTGGGCCCCCCGAGGGGGCGCGCGGCCCGGCCCAGCCCCCGCCCCGCGCCGCGCTGCATGCCAGCCCCCGCCCCCCGGGCCCGACGTGGCTCCGACCCCGGGTCCCCAGCCCGGGCCCCCGGCCCGCCCCCTCCCGCCCGAGCCCGCGCCCGCGCCCGCGCCGCAGCCGCACCTTGTTGAAGGCGAAAAGCTCCTGCTTGAGCTTCTCGCGCTGCGGGTCGGCGCCCTGCCGCCGGAACCGAAACTTCATCATCTTGCGCCCGGCTGCCGGCGCCGCGCCCGCCGCCGCCGCCGCCCGCAGGATGCGCCGCGCGGCCCCGCCGGTCCTGAGGCGCGGGCGGGGCGCCAGGCGGCCCGGGCGCGGGCGCGCGGGGCCGGGCCTGCACGGGGGTGGGGGCGGGGCGCGACGGACGCACCGTCCGACCAATGAGCATGCCCGCCGTACCGCCCGCCCCACCCCTGTTGGCCAGACAATGGTTAACTGGGCCCCCGGGCTCGGCCGGGCTCGCGAAGGGACGCCGGCCTAGCTTGCGCCGCGGCGCGGGGCCTGCCGGAACTTGTAGTCCATGAGCCGGGGCTCCAGCGCGGGCGGCTGGGGAAGCGCTTTGGAGGGGGACTGGCGCATGTTCCTGGGCTTGGAGTTTTTTTCCTCCTCCCAGAGAGTGAGCGACGTGCCCACTAAAGTAATGGGGCAGCCCTATTCCGAAAGCCAAGAGATCTCTGACTGGAACAACTCCCTGGCCCCTCTGCGCCTCAGTTTCCCCATCTACATCATTGGTCAAGTGATTGCCAAGTTTATAGTTTACCATTTTCACAGAACTCCATTTTGTCTGTTCCTCGCTGTGTCAGAGCACCTCCCACCGCCGTGCTTTTGCCTTGGCTTTATAGTCAGGAATTCTTTCCTCACCCCCAGCCCCTGGGGAACTCCTACACATCTTTCAGGACCCAACGCAAAAGGCTCTGTGTCACAGTACAGGGGATTCTTTCTTAGCCAAAGAAAGAAACGGGATCCCCAGGAGGTGGCATTTGGGACTGTTCTGGGGTTGGATTGGGGCTTTACTGAGATGGGGGAAGGGCCTGCCCCCACAGAGAACAGTGTATGAACAAAGCTTAGCCCTGCCCCTACTGTCTGAGGGGCCGTCTGCCTGTCCCCACCCACCTCCCAGGCCTTTTCTCATCTGGACAATGGCCTCGAGGCCGAACCTTTCCTTCCAGGCTGAGGATAGGCTGCCTGGCTCCGGACTGGGGTTGCGGGAGGTCCTAGAAGCTTAGGTGGGGCAGGTAGGACAGGCCCCAACCCCACCAGCTGTGTCAAGGGAGGAGGAGCTGACCTGTGACCCCGAGGCAGCTGCCAAGCCTTGGGGCCTGGCTGTCCCCCTCCACCCACGCCAGCCCTTCCCCGGATTTGGGGCTGGATCCAGAAGAGGGGCCAGGAGTGAGTGGGGAGGTGAGAGGAGGGAGGATGACGACAGTAAAGCCCCTAAGTGCCTACAGTGGGGCAGGCGCTGTTCAAAGCCCTTTCCTGATTTCAGCTGACTTACTGCTGTCAGTAGCTCTACAAGGGAGCCAACAATATTACCCATCCCAAATGAGGAAGCTAAGACCATCAGCCAAAGACTGTTAGTTGTTGGCAGAGCTGCTGGACTGAGGATAATGAGACACCTTTGGCCACTGGCCACACCACACCCAGCACGAGCAGCAGGGACAGCTCAGAGGTTTGGGTTCTGGTCCCTGCCCTGCCTCACACAGAAAGTGTTAAGAAGTTGCTGGCTGGGTGCCGTGGCTCACGCCTGTAGTCCTAGCACTTTGGGAGGCCTTGGAGGGAGGATCACTTGACCCCAGGAGTTTGAGACCTGACTGGGCAGTAGAGTGAGATCTCATCTCTACAAAAAAAAAAAAAAATGAATAAATATTTTTTTAATTAGCTGGGCATGGTGGCCCAGCTGTAATTCTAGCTACTCAGGAGGCTGAGGCAGGAGGATGGCTTGAGCCCAGGAGGTTGAGGCTGCTGTGAACCGTGATCGTGCCACTGCACTCCAGCCTGGGCAATAAAGCAAGACCATCCCAAAAAAAAGAAAAAAAGGCCGGGAGCAGTGGCTCACACCTGTAATCCCAGCACTTTGGGAGGCTGAGGTGGGCAGATCACTTGAGGTCAGGAGTTCGGGAAAAACCCGGTCTCTACTAAAAATACAAAAAATAGCTGGGCATGGTGGCAGGTGCCTGTAGTCCCAGTTACTTAGGAGGCTGAGGCAGGAGAATGACTTGAACCCGGGAGGTGAAGCTTGCAGTGAGCCAAGATCATTTGCACTCCAGCCTGGGCAACAATCGTGAAAAACTCTGTCTGGAAAAAAAAACAAAAACAAACAAACAACAACAACAAAAAAAAGTTGAATAATGTTCCCACTTTACCATTTGGAAGCTATGTGACCTGGAACAAGTTACCTCAAATTCTTTGTGCCTCAGTTTCCTCATCAGTAAAAATAGTGATAATATTAGTATTTACCTCAAAGGGTTGTTGTGGAGATTAAATGTGTCAGGGTCATGTGAACCAGAGCAACTCCATCTTGAATAGGAGGTGGGTAAAATGAGGCTGAGACCTACTGGGCTGCGTTCCCAGATGGTTAAGGCATTCTAAGTCACAGGATGAGCTAGGAGGAAGTCGGCACAAAATACAGTTCACAAAGACATTGCTGATAAAACAGATTGCAGTGTAAAGAAGCCAGCCAAAACCCACCAAAACCAAGATGGCCATTAGAATGACTTCTGATCATCCTCACTGCTACACTCCCATTAGCACCATGACAGTTTACAAATGCCATGACAACGTCAGGAAGTTACTCTATATGGTCTAAAAAGGGGAGGTATGAATAATCCACGTTTTAGCATATCATCAGGAAATGACCATAAAAATAGGCAACTTGGCGGGGCACGGTGGCTCACACCTGTAATCCCAGCACTTTGGGAGGCCGAGGAAGGTGGATCACCTGAGGTCAGGAGTTTGAGACCAGCTTGACCAACATGGAGGAACCTGTCTCTACTAAAAATACAAAATTAGCTGGGCATGGTGGCACATGCCTGTAATCCCAGCTACTTGGGAGGCTGAGGCAGGAAAATTGCTTGAACCTGGCAGGCAGAGGTTTCAGTGAGCTGAGATTGCACCATTGGACTCCAGCCTAGGCAACAGGAGTGAAACTCCATTCAAAACAAAAAGAAAAGAAAAAAAAAGAAAAGAAAAGCAAAAGGACAACTCTGCCTATGGAGTAGCTTTTTTTTTTTTTTTGAAATGGAGTCTTGCTGTGTTACCCAGACTGGAGTACAGTAGCACGATCTTGGCTCACTGCAACCTCTGCCTCCTAGGTTCAAGCGATTCTCCTGCCTCAGCCTCCCAAGTAACTGGGACTACAGGTGTGTGTCACCACACTCAGCTAATTTTTGTATTTTTAGTAGAGACCAGGTTTCACCATGTTGACCAGGCTGGTCTTGAACTCCTGACCTCAGATGATCTGCCTGCCTTGGTCTCCCAAAGTGCTGGGAATATAGGCATAAGCCATTGCGCCCGATCCCCAGTCTCCATTTTTCTTTTTCTTTTTTTTTTTAATTTTTTTGAGATGGAGAGACGGAGTCTCACTCGGTCGCCCAGGCTGGAGAGCAGTGGCATGATCTTGGCTCACTGCAACCTTCGCCTCCCAGGTTCAAGTGATTCTCCTGCCTCAGCCTCCCAAATAGCTGGGACTATAGGTATGTGCCACCATGCCTAGCTAATTTTTTGTATTTTTAGTAGAGATGGGTTTTCACTGTGTTAACCAGGATGGTCTCAATCTCCTGACCTTGTGATCTGCCTGCTTTGGCCTCCCAAAGTGCTGGGATTACAGGTGTGAGCCACTGCATCTGGCCAGCAGTCTCCATTTTTCAATGGGACTTGGTTATTAGGCAGTAAGCAGCCATGCCTTTCCCAACCCCTGTCTCACAGTTTTTTGGGGAGCAGGGCAACAGAACTGAGTCGAGACCACAGCTACCCATAGCTCACTGTCCTATGATGGGGGATGCACTGGGACTGTGGGAGCCCAGAAGAGGCATCTGGACCCAGGTCAATGTCCTGCTGGGAGAGGACAGTGCACATAGGCTGTAATGGGTAAGGAGTGTACCTAGTGGAAGGAGCCAGGGGATAGGCAGGGAAAAGTCTCACAGCAAACAGGGATTCGCAAAGTGTCAGTACCCCCACCCCACAACACACACACACTTGTTAATTCAGATTCTAGGTCCTCCAAATGTAAATGACAGGGGAGTGGGGCCCCAGAATCTGGATTTTAAACCAGCCCCTTTCCCAAATGACCCTGAGGCCTAGCTTGGCCCCATCTGATCAGGTTAAGAGGGGTCAAATGGTATACAGATACAAATGGGTAAACTGAGGCCTGGGCATGTAGGCCCAGCTGACCCACACTGTCAGGCAGGGTTCAGAAATGGCACTGGAGAGGGCACCATCTCCCAGGCGGGGAGGGTCTGGGACACTAATGACTGTTTGTCTGTCCCTTCCCCCGCAAGTCAGGGCAGCCGAGGCCTGTGATTACCACAGCAGCCCCAGGGGGCAGAGACTGGCACAGGCAGCCATGCCAAGTCAGCTCATTGCTAGAAGAAGAAACTGAGGGTCGGGGAGCCCAGACAAACAACTGAACACAGGGTCCCAGTCATCTCAGGTGCCTACCCATCCTTGGAGCTGGGGGAGGCAGGAGGGTTCCTGAGTCAGCAGCACTGGCAGGGGAAGCTGGTCCTTCCTTCAGCCTCCCAGCCTCAGGTCAATCTCAGGCCAGGGAGGGGCTGCCGCCTTCTCAGCATTTCCTGGGTGGGGTGTCGCCCTTGTCTAACCTCCTCCTAGGCTCCCATAGGGCTCTCACCCAGCTCTGGAGTCTGCCTTCAAATCCCAAGGCATCCCCTGGCTCATTGGGACCTCAGCTAAGCCATGAGTCCACCCTGGGCCTCAGTTTCCTCATCTGTAAAATGCAGTAAGGACTAAATGAGATGACTCAAAACAAGAGTTGAGGCCGGGCGTGGTGGCTCAGGCCTGTAATCCCAGAACTTTGGGAGGCAGAGATGGGCAGATCACGAGGTCAGGAGATCAAGACCATTCTGGCTAACATGGTGAAAACACGTCTCTATTAAAAATACAAAAAATTAGCCGGGCGTGATGGCATACGCCTGTAGTCCCAGCTACTCAGGAGGCTGAGACAGGAGAATCACTTGAACCCAGGAGGCAGAGGTTGCAGTAAACCGAGATTGGCGCCACTGCACTCCAGCCTGGGTGACAGAGAGAGACTCTGTCTCAAAAAAAGAGTTGAGCACAGGGCCCGGCAGGGTCTGTTCCTAGTGAGCCAGCTGTTTTTTTTTTTTTTTTTTTTTGACACGGAGTCTCGCTTTGTCGCCCAGGCTGGAGTGCAGTGGCACAATCTTGGTTCACTGCAAGCTCTGCCTCCCGGGTTCACACCATTCTCCTGCCTCAGCCTCCGGAGTAGCTGGGACTACAGGCGCCTGCCACCACGCCCGGCTAATTTTTTTGTATTTTTAGTAGAGACGGGGTTTCACTGTGTTAGCTAGAATGGTCTCGATCTCCTGACCTGGTGATCTGACCACCTTGGCCTCCCAAAGTGCTGGAATTACAGGCGTGAGCCACCGTGCTTGGTGAGCCAGCTGTTTTTATGACTCTCAGTCCAGGACATGCTGGCCTCCTCTTACTCAAACATACCAGGTAAGTTCCTACTCAGGGCCTTGGCACTTGCTGTTTCTTTCCTAGGACATTCTACTCCCAGGTCTCCATCTAATCAAACCCCTCATCCCCTTAATTTAAATGACTCTTGTGGCCGGGCGCGGTGGCTCAAGCCTGTAATCCCAGCACTTTGGGAGGCCGAGACGGGCGGATCACGAGGTCAGGAGATCGAGACCATCCTGGCTAACATGGTGAAACCCTGTCTCTACTAAAAAAAATACAAAAAAAACTAGCTGGGCGTGGTGGCGGGCACCTGTAGTCCCGGCTACTCGGGAGGCTGAGGCAGGAGAATGGTGTAAACCCAGGAGGCGGAGCTAGCAGTGAGCTGAGATCTGGCCACGGCACTCCAGCCTGGGCGACAGAGCAAGACTCCGCCTCAAAAAAAAAAAAAAAAAAATAGATTAAAGCCGGGTGCAGTGGCTCACACCTGTAATCCCAGCACTTTGGGAGGCTGAGGCAGGTGGAATACGAGTTCAGGAGTTCAAGGCTAGCCTGACCAACATGGTGAAACCCCATATCTACTAAAAATACAAAAAAAAAAAAAAAAAAAAAATTAGTCATGTGTGGTGGTGCATGCCTGTAATGCTCAGGAGGCTGAGGCAGGAGAATCACTTGAACCCAGGAGGCGGAGGTTGCAGTAAGCCGAGATCACGCCACTGCACTCCAGCCTGGGTGACAGAGTGAGACTCCGTCTCGAAGAAAAAATTTTTTAAAAATAGATGAAAGATCTGAGGCTGGGCACGGTGGTTCATGCCTGTAATCCCAGCACTTTGGGAGGTCAAGGCGGGCAGATCACTTGAGGCCAGGAGTTTGAGTCCAGCCTAGACAACATGGTGAAACCCTGTCTCTACTAAAAATACAAAAATTAGCTGAGTGTGGTGACACACACCTGTAGTCCCAGCACTTCAGGAGGCCAAGGCAGGTGGATCCACCTGAGGTTGGGATACTGAGACCATCCTGGCTAACATGGTGAAACCCTGTCTCTACTAAAAACACAAAAAATTAGTCAGGCGCAGTGGCACATGCCTGTAATCCTAGCTACTCTGGAGGCCGAGGCAGGAGAATCGCATGAACCTGGGAGGCAGAGGTTGCGGTGAGCCAAGATATTGCACTCCAGCATGGGAAACATGAGCGAAACTCCAAATGAAAAAATAAATAAATTTTTTACGTAATAAAATAAATACAAATAAAAATACAAAAATTAGCCAGGTGGGGTGGCACATGCATGTAATCCCAGCTACTTGAGAGGCTGAGGCAGGAGAATCACTTGAACCTAGGAGGCAGAGGTTGTAGTGAGCCAAGATCGCACCACTGCACTCCAGATTGGGCAACAGAGTGTGACTCTGTCTCAAAAAAAAAAATAAGAAAACAAACAAACAAAAACAACAACAAATAATCCACACTGTTCAGGAGTTGAGTCCACAGAAGTGGCGTTTTGGTGGTTGACGGGATGTAAGTAGGCAGGTAGGTGAACAGGATGGCATGCATTGAAGGTGTCTTCAGACATAGGTGCCCCAGTAAAGGCTATATCTGTGCATATCTCCCTGAATCCTCAGAGGTACAAGGACAACTCTGTTTTATAGACAGTAAATGGAAGGTAAGTGTAGAAAAGTGACTTGGTCACTCCTCTGCAGAGGGAAAGAGAAAGGGTGATCTCAGGGAGCGACAACTGGGGAAGCTCCAAGGGAGGTAGATTAGCGTCAGTAAGGAAGTGGGAGGAAAACCAAGTCTAACTGAAGAAAGCAGGCCCTGACTTTCAGAAGCTGGCCCAGATCCCAGCTGAGGCCATGACTCTCTCGAGCTGTGCAAACCACACACTTAGCTTCTTCCTGGTGGCTCCTGGGGGGCCAGATCTGGCAGGCTGGAAAATTCCTGGAGTGGTCTAGGTTGGGACAGAGCTAGGCAGGGCCTAGGATGGAAGGAGAGAGATGAGGGAGTGGGAGAAAAGGTGGGTTTATTGAGATTCTAAGACAGGGGTCAACAGGCCAGCCCAAGCCAGGGAGAAGGAATGAATACCTCATCCCATGTGGTATGCAAAATGAAGCTGAAGATAAGGGCTTGTGTCCTTTAGGCCCAAACAGAAGGACGCAATGGATTTAGGGCCTCCTCAATCTACAGAGAGTGAATAGTGTTGTGTGCCTCCATGAAAGAAAGGCCAGACAGGTAGGGGGGGTGTTGGGGCTGACCCAGTCTGTCCTTGTTTTATACAAGGGAGGAAGCTGAGGTTCAGAGAAGTGACCTGCCCAAGGTGACAGGTGAATAATATATGGGTCCCTGTACCTCTAACCGAGAGTGCTCCTTCTCTGGAGGCAGGACTCTCAGCCCTGACACTCGCTGAGCCTGGACCCTGAGTGTGCTTTTCTTGGCTCATGCTGGACTACAGGAATGGGGACCTGGGCACACCTGCTCCCTGCAAGGACTGTCAGGATTGAGGCGCAAGGGGCTGGGTACGTGGACATTACCACAGACCTGTTGGAAGGTGGGGCTTTGTGTTTCATTTCCCTCTGGTGCCCCAAGTACTAATCCTGCCTTTCACTTTCCCACTCTGGGCCTGTTTTCTCATCTGCGAAATGAGGGCTAATATTAATCGCTACCATTTATTAACACTGAGCACTTAGTCTGTGCCAGGCACCAGTTATTCCTTTAATTGTATGCCCATTTTACAAAGGAAGAAACTGAGGCCAGAGAGGTTACACAGCTAGTACATTGCAGAATCGGGATGTAAACCTAGTGCCCTCATGAGGTCTCAGAGGTTGCAGTGAGAATTAAATTAATGGCCTCACCCAATGAGAGTGCAGGAGAAGGTGGGAGTTAGGGCCCTGTTTCCCAGCCTGGAGTGGAAGCACTGGGACCACAGAGTACACTCTAGGCAGTGCCAATAGAGGCCATGGTCTAGGTGGGGGAGCCCAAAGGCACCCCTGAAAAGCCTGGGAGGGGGCCAGAGAAGGTAGCACGGAGGAGAGCTGCCTGAGGCAGAGTACTGGCATTTGCAAAGATGTCTAGAGCTCTCCGAGGAGATGGGGTCAAGAGAGGTAGCGTGGGGCCCAGGCTGAGACTGCCGTTCTGTGTGGCCTGGGGGTGGACCTGATGGCATCTGCTTGACCCACAGGTCCCAGTGCTCCTCCACACCTACTAGCCCTGAGATCCCTGGCTGAGAAGGGCAGAAGCAGTGGGCAACCTAAGTTATTGGCTCTGAGTAACCTCTGGCAGGTTCAGGGGCCTCTGGGGACCTCAGTTCCCCATCCAAATCAAGGGACAGCTGCTGGCTCTTGCCCCCTCTACTCTGAAGCACCATCACTCAGGCTCTGCTGCCACACTGTGGACACAGGGGGAACTGCAGCAGCAAGCGCCTTACACCTAACTGCAGCCCTAACACCGCCCCAGCCCTTAGCTTTCAGTCTTTCACAAAGACAGCGGATTTTCTTTTTTCTTTTTTTTTTTTTTTTGAGATGGAGTCTCGCTCTGTCGCCCACGCTGGAGTGCAGTGGCGGGATCTTAGCTCACTGCAAGCTCCGCCTCCCGGGTTTACGCCATTCTCCTGCCTCAGCCTCCCAAGTAGCTGGGACTACAGGCGCCCGCCACCTCGCCCGGCTAGTTTTTTGTATTTTTTAGTAGAGACGGGGTTTCACCGTGTTAGCCAGGATGGTCTCGATCTCCTGACCTCGTGATCCGCCCATCTCGGCCTCCCAAAGTGCTGGGATTACAGGCTTGAGCCACCGCCCCCAGCCTGTTTTTTTTTTGTTTTTTTTAGACGGAGTCTCGCTCTGTCGCCCAGGCTGGAGTGGAATGGAATGGCATGGTCTCGGCTCACTGCAATCTCCGCCTCCCAGGTTCAAGTGATCCTCCTGCCTCAGCCTCCCAAGTAGCTGGGATTACAGGCGCCCACCACCACGCCCAGCTAATTTTTTTCTGTATTTTTAGTAGAGACAGGGTTTCACCAGGTTGGCCAGGATGGTCTCCATCTCTTTACCTCGTGATCCACCCACCTCGGCCTCCCAAAGTGCTGGGATTACAGATGTGAGTCAACGCACCTGGCTTTTTTCTTTTCTTTCTTCTTCTTTCTTTCTTTTTGTTTCTCTCTCTCTCTCCCCCTCTCTTTTTTTCTTTTTTACAGAGTTTCACTCGTTGTCCAGGCTGGTGTGCAATGGCAGAATCTCAGCTCACTGCAACCTCTGCCTCCTGGATTCAAGCAATTCTCCCTGTCTCAGGCTTCCGAGCAGCTGGGATTGCAAGTGCCCACCACCACGCCTGGCTAATTTTTGTATTTTCAGTAGACACGGGGTTTCACCATGTTGGCCAGGCTAGTTTCGAACTCCTGACCTCAGGTGATCCATCCGCCTCGGCCTCCCAAAGTGCTGGAATTAGAGGCGTGAGCCACTGCGCTCAGCTAAAACAGTGGTTTTCTTATTGATTTTGACTATCGTCTGCACAACAGCTCCAGTGATCCTACATCTGATCACATCCTTCCTCTGCTCAAACTCTCTATAGGAATGTACTGGTGTGCTGAAGCCCTTTGCAAGAGTCAAATGGCAAAATTTCAAGAATTTTTGTGAGTCAGTTGTTAAAGTAATTTAAAATTATATAAAATTAAAATTACACTAAAAACTAAGGTTAATATTAAAAACTAAGCATTTCCTACTTATTTTGCTGCATTTTCCTATTATCTGTACTCTGATTATATCTGTTGTATCTGTATGGTAGAAACACTATATATTGGGGTGTTACTGCACATTTCTTCACAGTTCCATGTTCAGTGACCTTACCTTGATCAGCTGCAATCAGCTATGATAATCCCTGGACTTAGGCAATCCTCCTGCTTAGCCTCCCGAGTAGCTGAGAATACAGGGTGTGCTGCTGTGCTCAGCAATATCGTTTTCTAGACCAGTAACATCCAATGGAAACATAATGCAAGCCACATATGTAATTTTCATTCTTGAGTACCCAGATATAACAGTAACAGAAAACAGGTGAAATTAATTTAAATAGACCGTCCCGGCTAATACATGGTGAAACCCTGTCTCTACTAAAAAATACAAAAAATTAGCCAGGCGTGGTGGCAGGTGCCTGTAGTCCCAGCTACTTGGAAGGCTGAGGCAGGAGAATGGCGAGAACCCGGGAGGCGGAGCTTGCAGAGAGCCAAGATCATGCCACTGCACTCCAGCCTGGGCAACAGAGTGAGACTCCACCTCAAAAAGAAAAAAGAAAAAGAAAGTGAAGCAAAATACTGATTCAAAGTACTACTGAAGCTGAGAAATTTTTTTTTTTTTTTTTTTTTTTTTTTTTTTTTTTTGAGACGGAGTCTCGCTCTGTCACCCAAGCTGGAGTGCACTGGCCAGATCTCAGCTCACTGCAAGCTCCACCTCCCGGGTTCACGCCATTCTCCTGCCTCAGCCTCCCGAGTAGCTGGGACTACAGGCGCCCGCCACCTCGCCCGGCTAGTTTTTTGTATTTTTTAGTAGAGACGGGGTTTCACCGTGTTAGCCAGGATGGTCTCGATCTCCTGACCTTGTGATCCGCCCGCCTCGGCCTCCCAAAGTGCTGGGATTACAGGCTTGAGCCACCGCGCCCGGCCGAAGCTGAGAAATTTTAATCCAACATTTGAGGATGAGAAAGCAGTAGGTGATATATCAGATTTAATGGCAGTAACTTTACTGAGAGAAGGGCATGTAGGGGCTGATCCATGGCCTCCACAAATATCAGGTCATTATCCCTGGGACCTGTGAATGCCACCTCATAAGGAAAAAGAGTCTTTTGAATATGACTAAACATAGGGGACCGGGTGCAGTGGCTCAGTGCTTTGGGAGGCCAAGGCAGGAGGATCACTTGAGGCTGGGAGTTTGAGACTAGCCTGGGCAACACAGTGTGAAGTCTTTTACAAAAACAATTTTTTTTTGGATGGAGTTTCGCTCTTGTCGCCCAGGCTGGAGAGCAGTGGCACAATCTTGGCCCACTGCAACCTCCACCTCCCGGGTTCAAGTGATTCGCCTGCCTCAGCCTCCCAAGTAGCTGGGATTACAGGTGCCCACCATGCCTGGTAAATTTTTTAATATTTTTTAGTAGAGACAGGGTTTTGCCACGTTGGGCAGGCTGGTCTCGAACTCCTGACCTCAGGTGATCTGCCCACCTTAGTCTCCCAAAGTGCTGGGATTACAGGTATGAGCCACTATGCCTGGCCTACAAATTTTTTTTTTTGAGATGACGTCTCGCTCTGTCGCCCAGGCTGGAGTGCAGTGGCGCATCTCGACTCACTGCAAGCTCCACCTCCTGGGTTCATGCCATTCTTCGCCTCAGCCTCCCAAGTAGCTGGGACTACAGGCACCTGCCACCATGCTTGGCTAACTTCTTTTTGTATTTTTGGTAGAGACGGTGTTTCACCGTGTTAGCCAGGATGGTCTTGATCTCCTGACCTTGTGATCCGCCCGCCTCGGCCTCCCAAAGTGCTGGAATTACAGGTGTGAGCCACTGCGCTCAGCCCAAAATTTTTTTTTAAAAATTAGCAGGGCGTAGTGGTGCGTGCACACCTGAGGTTGGGAGGCTGAGGCAGAAGGGTAACTTGAACCTAGGAGTTTGAGGCTGCAGTGAGTCGAGATCATGGCACTGCACTCCAGCCTGGGTGACAGAGGGGCCCTAAATCCAATCATGAATGTCCTATTAGGAGACAGGCAGAAGCCAGGCACAGTGGCTCACACCTGTAATCCCAGTAGTTTGAAAGGCCAGGCAGGAGGACTGCTTGAACCTGGCAGGTCAAGGCTGCAGTGAGCTGTGATCTGGCCATTGCACTCCAGCCTGGGTGACAATGAGACTGTGTCTTAAAAAAAAAAAAAAAAAGACAGAAGGAGATGTGGTACACAGAGGAGAAGGCCATGTGACCATGGAGGCAGAGACTGAAATCTGCCTATTCCCAAGTTAAGGAATGTTAACAGCCACCAAAAGCTGTCAGAAGCAAAGAACAGGTTTTCCACTAGACAGTCAAGCCCGGTGATGTCGTGATTTTGAATTTCCCAGAATTTGAGATAATAAATTTGTTGTTTTAAGCCACCAGGGTTGTGGTGACTTGTTATGGCAGCCACAGGAAAATATTACAAGCAGGTGTGATGCAAATCCCTTTGTCATATCATGGTTGAATTATAAGCACAGGCAGACTATAAATACAGTAATTCAGCAAAAAAACTAAAACAGCTTTCTGTGAGAAAAGATTGGTTATATGGAATTTATAAGGGAGTTTGAGACCAGCCTGACCAACATGGAGAAACCCCATCTCTACTAAAAATAAAAATACAAAATTAGCTGGGCGTGGTGGCACATGCCTATAATCCCAGCTACTAGGGAGGCTGAGGCAGGAGAATTGCTTGAACCTGGGAGGCGGAGGTTGCAGTGAGCCGAGATTGTGCCATTGCACTCCAGCCTGGGCAACAAGAGTGAAACTCTGTCTCCAAAAAAAAAAAATAATAATATATGTTTTAATAATTAATATGCTGGCCAGGCACAGTGGCTCACGCCTGTAATCCCAGCACTTTGGGAGGTCGAGGCGGGAGGATCAGGAGGTCAAGACTAGACTGGCCAACATAGTGAAACCCCATTTCTACTAAAAACACAAAAAATTAGCTGGGCATGGTGGCAGGTGCCTGTAATCCCAGCTATTCGAGAGGCTGAGACAGGAGAATCGCTTGAACCTGGGAGGCAGAGGTTGCAGTGAGTGGAGATCACTCCACTGCACTCCAGCCTGGGTGACAATGCAAGACTCTGTCTCAAAAATAATAATTTATATGCTATACTTCACATCAAATTTACTTTATGCGTATATGACATCATATACTAGGTCTGTCTTGCAATCTCAGCTCACTGCTACCTCCACCTTATAGGTTCAAGTGATTCTCCCACCTCAGCCTCCTATCTGGGACTACGGGTACACACTGTCATGCCCGGCTAATTTTTGTATTTTTAGTAGAGATGGGGTTTCACCATGTTAGCCAGGCTGGTCTCAAACTCCTGACCTCAAGTGATCCACCTGCCTTGGCCTCCGAAAAAGCTGGGATTACAGGCATGAGCCACCACACCTGGCCAGACACTATTTTTTGAATGCATGAACATGACCTTGGGCCAGTCAACTTCTCTGGGCCTCAGTTTCCCCTTCCACACAAAAGGGTTGGAGGAATGGAATGGGGTCCTAGTGGGGCAAGGGATGGCACAAGCTGTTAGAGCATCTACTGTGTACAAGACTGGGGCTGGGGACAGGGGTTGATGGGACTCTGCACCTGGCCTGAGGCCCTAGGAGATGGCTGGGAACAGGCAGATCCAGAGTCAGATGTGGAGTTTATGGACTACTCAGAGGATTATGTTACAGAGATGCTACTGTACAGGTACAGAGACAACAGGAACTACTAGGGCCAAAGCCCCCTCCTCTAGCCCTCCTAGCTCTCCATACTACAGGGTGAAGGACCTTTTTTCACCCAGGAGTTAGGAAAAGGCTGAATCTTTTTTTTTTTTTTTTTTTGAGACAGGGTCATCCAGGCTGGAGTGCAGTGGCACGATCTCGGCTCACCACAGCCTTGACCTCCTGGACTCAAGTGATCCTCCCATCTCAGCTTCCCAAGTAGCTGGGACTACAGGTGCATACAACCGCACCTGGCTAATTTTTGTAGAGACAGGGTTTTGCCATGTTACCCAGGCTGGTCTCAAACTTCTGGGCTCAAGCAATCTGTCCATCTTGGTCTCCCAAAATGCTGGGACTACAGGTGTGAGCCACTGTTCTTGGCTGAGTCTGATTTTGTGTGTGTGTGTGTGAGATGGAGACTCGCTCTGTCGCCCAGGCTGGAGTGCAGTGGCACGATCTCAGCTCACTACAACCTCCGCCTCCCAGGCTCAAGCGATTCTCCTGCCTCAGCCTCCTGAGTAGCTCCAGAGCCTGGCACCACGCCCAGCTGATTTTTGTATTTTTTTTTTTTTTTGAGACGGAGTCTTGCTCTGTCGCCCAGGCTGAAGTGCAGTGGCCGGATCTCAGCTCACTGCAAGCTCCGCCTCCCGGGTTCACGCCATTCTCCTGCCTCAGCCTCCTGAGTAGCTGGGACTGCAGGCGCCCGCCACTACGCCCAGCTAGTTTTTTGTATTTTTTAGTAGAGACGGGGTTTCACCGTGTTAGCCAGGATGGTCTCGATCTCCTGACCTCATGATCCGCCCGTCTCGGCCTCCCAAAGTGCTGGGATTACAGGCTTGAGCCACCGCGCCCGGCCGATTTTTGTATTTTTAGTAGAGATGGAGTTTCACCATGTTGGTCAGGCTGGGAGTCTTTTTTTTTTTTTTTTTTTTGAGATGGAGTCTTGCACTGTCCGCCAGACTGGAGTGCAGTGGTGCGATCTCGGCTCACTGCAACCTTCGCCTCCCGGCTTCAAGCGATTCTCCTGCCTCAGCCTCCCACGTAGCTGGGATTACAGGGGCCCGCCACCATGCCCAGCTAGTTTTTTGTATTTTTAGTAGAAACAGGGTTCCACTATGTTGGCCAGGCTGGTCTCGAACTCCTGACCTCGTGATCCGCCCACCTCGGCCTCCCAGTGCTGGGATTACAGGCATGAGCCACTGCACCCGGAAAGGAGTCTGAGTTTGTAACAGCAATGAAAAATAGGGTCCGCCACAAAAAAGAGGGTTCCTCATACTCCCCCAGCCCTTCACTGAGCCCGTATCCCATGCCCCAAGAGTCAGAAGCTCAGGCAAGGAGTAGGGGATGTCCACCTCTGCCGTTTACACTCTGGATGACATTCTGCAAGTCACTTTCCCTCAGATCCAGTGTTTCCTTCTCCAGGGGATCCAAGGTCCACTCCGCCTAGCTCAGTGTCTAACCCCCCCAGGCCCAACTAGCCACAGACCACACTGAGACTCTGACCCCTCTCTCTTCATACCCTCGCACTAGTTTTCAGACTGAGGCCAGTTACTTGCCCCACTCTGGAGTTTCTCTTCTCTGGTAAAAAAGGAGGTAAGTAGCTTATCCAGTTTCCACAGCAACAATTTGGCCAAGAAGACTGGTTCTGAGCACTATGAACAGAGTAAGAGACTCTAGATAGAAGCCCTTTACCAGGCATAGGGAGCCAGGTCTGAGGTCTGGAGGGACTAAAGCCCTCTGGGGCCCAGCCTTACCCACTGAAAAACATCTGCTTCATGCCAGCACCTGCACTCCACACTATCACGAGCATCTTAAAAGGAGGGACCAGAGTTCTGCTCACTATTGGGGTCCCAGTGTGGCTTGGTATACAATAGGAACTGAAGTTTTTTTTTGTTTCTTTGAGACAAGGTCTCGCTTTGTTGCCCAGGCGGGAGTACAATGGCACAATCTCGGCTCACTGCAACCTCTGCCTCCCAGGCTCAATCAATTCTTGTCTCAGTCTCACTAGTAGCTGAGACCACAGGCGGATGCTAATGCGCCTGGCTAAATTTTTGTATTTTTAGTAGAGATGGGGTTTCACCAAGTTGCCTGTGCTGGTCTTGAACTCCTGAGCTCAGGTGATCCGCCTGCCTTGGCCTCCCGAAGTGCTGGGATTACAGGTGTGAGCCACCGTGCCTGGTCAAGTATTTGTTTAATGAGCAAAATCACTCGCATATTTTCCACAAAAGCCAGGTTCTCCCTTGCTTTTGTGTCTGCCATTTCTCTGTTCACCAGCACCAGCCTCTCAGTGATCACATCTGAAAGGGGCTTCCAGAACTCCAGAAGGTGTGGTCCCTGGGCACCTGGACATCATGGTTTATGAAGTTCACCCTCCTTGGAGTGGGAGAAAGGACAGTGGGGAGAGGGCAAGTCCACCTTCAGCCATAAACCCGAGGCTGGGCACACAGGAGGCCCAGTGTCCATGACCAATCAACTCCTCTGGGAGGCTGGTGGGCAATGAACTCTGCCTCCCCAACCCCTGTTCCAAGTTTAAGAAAGTAAAGGGATTAAGGAAGCACCAAAGGCAAGCCCTCTCTTACAACAACATCAGACAACTGTTTCAAAATATATTAGATTTGGTTTTTATTGTAGAGCACACATATCAGGGCAAAGTGCTGCACACACAACTACAAATCATTTTTGGGAAAAAAGCTGTAAAAAAAATAAAACTGCAACTGCTTTAATTATGCAGTCCCGACTTGAGAAATCCACGCTGGCAAAGGAGTTCTGGCCCCTGAGAGGGGCTTCTTGATGGTGGCTGCCCCAGATTTCTGCAGCCTATGAGGTCTTAGGCCCAGACCTCTGTACACAAAGCCCCAAAGTGGTGGTATCTTGGTTGCTGGGAGGGCCTCTGCTCTTGGCAAGCCCAGGTCCTGACCTGGCTGACAAGAAGACATTCCTAATGAATCTAGATCCACAAAACCTTTCTGCCTTCCAGGATCTGAGTGGGTAGAACCTACCAAAGACTTTACCTTTTTTTTTGAAAGCCCCTTCACCAACTCCCATACCCTGAAGCGGAGGAAGCACCAGCCCAGTCTGCAGGCCTGAGTTCTGGCCTTGGATGCATGCTGCCGGCAGACAAGAGGGGGCAGGCACCTTCCTAGAAGGATGACATGAGGATGAGGCCCAAGCTGGCCAATGGAGAAGGGAGGGGAAAGGAAAAAGCCAGGAGACTAAAGGGGGAAAAAAAACTCAAAACAAAAGAAAACAAAAACCCTACCACACACCACAACAATTTTCCATACCCCAAATGCTAGACTTGGAAGGACACCAGTCCCTCTAGCTAGAAACAATTTCTAAAACTGACCCAACGTGGCAAGTCTAACTGTTCCAAATAATCACACGCATATGCTCAAAAGGAGCAACCAGCAAAAAAGTGTGCTCTTGATAAGAGAGGTCAGGACCACTGCACTAGCCCCTCAGCAGCCCAAGGAACTGTGGACAGAGTAGGCTAGTGGGCGTGGGTGGAGGAAGCCTGGGAAGCTTAACAACAGCTTTGGGATGGCAGGGGCTGGCACTGTTTAAGCCCCTGCCCAGGCAACCTGAACTCTGCTGCAGGAGGAAGAAAGGGTGTTTGCATGAGCTTGCAGGGCGTGGATGGCAGGTGAGAAGTGGAGAACAGCAGCCCCCATGTAGAGCCTGTGAGGCTCCAGGAGACCTCAACCAAGTACAGACATCAGTGGAGGAAAGGGGCGGGCAGAAGACTGAACTTTGTTTAGAACACTGCGAAGATTTACATTGAAAGCAAAATAATTTTCTTAACCAAAACATTTTGTTGCTTTTAAATAAACCCAGCCTGATACAGCCCCACTTAAAAGATGGCTGCTCTACTCCACCACCTCTACTGGCCACTCCAGCATCAGCCTCTGTCCCCTATAGATGCCAACAGCCTTTCCATCCAGGAGGAATACCAAGAATATGAGAACCCAGGTCCTGGCCAATTCTATTCTTCAGCCTTAACAGGCAACAAAACCAAGGAAAAATATATAGAATAAAAAAACAAAAAAACAAACAAAAAAAAACCCAATAAACAAAAACAAAACCCTCAAAACAAAAGGAGGGGCAACTACGAAAGGATGAGCCAGAGTTCCCAGGAGGGCGGCGGGTAGACCTCAGTGCCGCCGCATCTTCACCTTTCGGGCAGGGCTGCCTGCTGCCTCGGAGCAGTCCTCTGAGGACTCGTAGGACTTGCGCCAGTAGTTCTCAGAGCTGAAGCTACCCCTCCGCCGGTGTGTGGGCAGCAGCACCGAGCGCCGGTTCTCTTCCTTGTCCATCTCCAGGATCCGTGGCCTGCAAGGAAAGGGAGGCAGGGTGTTATCTCAGAGGCTGTCAGGAGGGGCCTGGCTTTACCACTGTACCTGGTCTCATCCTTGGGATGGGTCACTCCAGCTCAGTGGTCCTCAATGAACGGTAGTCCTGGCAGAGGCCCTGGTATCAGAGGTTCTTGCCCACTAACTGCCAGTGACCACCCCAGTCTTTGGGACATTTCCCAATTGCCCTGTGGGGTCTGCCTGGCTTGGAGTCTGGTGCCCTGGGACACTGCCAGGGCTGCTGGACAGAGATCTTCCCTACCACAGCCTCAAGACTCTGCATCGTTCTGCCATCTACCTTTACTTCCCAGCTCTACCCACTTTCTCTCTCTTGGGCCTCCCAACACTCCCTTCTCCACTTACCAACCCCATTACCCCCCGAAACCACAAAGCTCTTTTGTGTCTCGGGGTTTAGTTCATACAGTATTTCCTGCCTAGAATGCTCTTTCATGTCTTCCTTATCCTTCTGGAATCAACTTAAACATTACCTCCTTGGAAACCTTCCCCAACACTTAAAACTTTTTTTTTTTTGAGACGGAGTCTCGCTCCGTTGCCCAGGCTGCCCAGGCTGGAGTGCAGTGGCGCCATCTCCGCTTACTGCAAGCTCCGCCTCCCAGGTTCATGCCATTCTCCTGCCTCAGCCTCCAGAAGAGCTGGGGCTACAGGCGCCCACCACCAAGCCCGGCTAATTTTTTTGTATTTTTACTAGAGACGGGGTTTCACCGTGTTAGCCAGGATGATCTCGATCTCCTGACCTCGTGATCTGCCCACCTTGGCCTCCCAAAGTGCTGGGATTACAGGCGTGAGCCACCGCACCCGGCCAAAACATTTTTTTTTTCCTTTAAAAAAATTAGCTCCTCAAATTCCTTTTACCCAACCCTTTTTGAAATAAGTCCCTGATTCACTATTATCCAAGTCCCAAGATTCCCTCCTGACACCTAAAATAATTCCACAAGGGCGTCTGTCTGGGTGGAACTGAATAAGGAAAGTCATGGGAAAGCCATGATATTCCCATTTGCTACAGTCTCTGCCTGACCCCTTCTCTCTGGGGGTACAGGCAGTTGGCCAGGGTTAGGTGGGAATGTCACTAATGCCACCAACTCAGAGGAACCAGATTTTGAAAGAGTGAGCAAACCAAGGCTCATAAACAGCCTACCCCAGGCTTCTCCACCCATCTCACCCTGCAGCCAAGCCTTTGCCAGCCTTTGCTGCGGATCCTAAGCTTACTACCTGTGGGCAGCATCAGGGTCTGCTTTGCGGTGGGATCGCTTGGGTTTCAGAGCAGGGTCCCTGTTGTTTCCTGACAGGCGATCTGAAGCATAGCTGGGTGGTAACACGGAGCTGCTCAGGGACTTTGTTTCCAATCGGGGTGCATCTAATCTTGTCCTGTAAAGGAAACATGCATGGGGTCACCAAAGGGCCTCTGGTGAAGGTGTGGGCACCATCAGACCAATTCTCTGGCCAGGCAAAGTGGGAGCCAGCAGTCTCTGCTCTGAACCTCAGTCCTTGAGGTTCAACTAGAGATTGGTCTAGCTGACTTTCAAAGACCCTCCTCAAGTCCACATTTAGGAGTAAGGAATGGGAACACTTTTGTTTGGAAACTCCCAAGGATAGGCTAGGTTGTGCTACCCTAGGGGAAAGATCCCAGGGCTCGCTCTCAGCTGAACGAAGCAGCCTCAGCTCACTCCACTTGGACCCACAGGTTCTCTGGGGCCATCTACTTCATTTGCCAGAGGACCAACGGCCCCACTGGTGGGTCCCAACACAGGAATGATCCCTGGTCCAGGCCTGTAGAGGGGCTGGAGAGAAAGAGAGCCAGAGCTACCCTATTTTCTTACTGTACAGACAGGGATGCTGAAACTGAGTGGCAGAGCCAGGGTGGGGAACCCAGGCCCACTCCACAACCATGAGCAGTCACCTGGTGATTTCTGCTCATTTCAGGATGCTGACGATGTAGAAGCCAAAAGGCTTTTGAAGGCACAGTCCCCACCGAGCAGCAGGTATAGGTACAGGTTTCAAGGAATACACTGCCTAGTAAAGGGAAGGCACACAAATACAGATGAGGAAGAGGGGGATGGAGAAGCTGGGAAGAGATAACTCAGGGCAGTGATCCAAGTCCTTTATGAAGCCAGACCAGAAGGGAGCTGGCCTGGAAAACCTCAAAGAAGCCCTTAGGCTCCTTGTATGGTACAGAGAAAGCTGGCAAGTCAGGCAGGTGGGAGCAAAGGGCAGAAGGACCCATGTAATAGACTGGGTGGGAAGTGATAGGACACAGCTAGCAGAGACCCTGAAGGCACCTTTTCCAGGGTCTGCTAGACACAAAATAGTAACTTAGTTCCGAAGAATTACGGGCTGCAGTCAGAGCAGGACTCTAAGGATACCAGAGGATGCTGACGAAAAGCAAGCAGGAGGGAAATCCAAGAACTGCCTTGGGCTAGGCTGCTTGGCATCCTTGGTAACAACTGCATCTGGTCCTTACAGCTCCCCCCATTCCCCATGGCTGCCTTCCCACATTCTATTGGCTGGCCTGACGAGAAGGATCAGAAAGGCAGTAAGTCATGCATCCTGCAAGTCATGGGGGAAAGTTTAAAGCCCAAGTGAGACTTCAAGCCTGACAGGCAAGAGTTACTCTGAACCTGGGCAGGAAATCTCTCTCCTAAAGGCAGCAGGGGCATCTCCTTCCTTCCAGCTGGGAACCAATGTTCTGATGCCTCAGGCCCAAACTGGTGTGTAGGCAGGTAAGACAGGCATCCCCATCCCTTTGCTTTGTTCTTGTAGAGAGGGATGCCAGAAGGACCCAGCTGCAGTGAGTGGCTCTCCAGTCTCAGGCTCCTCTGGACTGCTCCAGACTCATGGATGCAGAACCTAGCATCAACAGGAGAAGATCTAGTCTTGGCACTGCCACTCAGAATCCAGGCTAGTCACTATCCTTCCTGGGGCCTCAGTTTCCCCATCTGAGAAAAGGACAGAAATGTGACTGGCTCTAAGGCTTCCTTATGCTGAGGGTCTAAGGAATGGAAGACAAGTTGGCAAGTTGCCTCCTTCAAGGCTGGAATTCTCTGGGTAGAGGTGGTATTGAGCAACTACTAGAGATGATGTGAAATAGAATAAAATCATTCTTTTAAAAAAAAAAAAAAAAAAAAAAAAAGTCGTGTTTTGCTCTGTGGCCCAGTCTGGAGGGCAGTGGTATGAACACAACTCACTGCACCATTGAACTCCTAGGCTCAAGTGATGCTCCTGCCCAAGCCTGCCAAGGAGCTAGTACTACAGGCCTGGGCCACCATGCCCTGCTAATGCTTTTTTTTTTTTTTTTTTTGGAGAGACAGGGTACCACCATTTTGCCTAGGCTGGTCTCTAACTTTTTTTTTTTTTTTTTTTTTTTTGAGATGGAGTCTTGCTCTGTCCCCTCAGGCTGGAGTGTAGTGGGGCAATCTTCGGCTCACTGCAAGCTCCACCTCCTGGGTTCATGCCATTCTCCTGCCTCAGCCTCCCGAGTAGCTGGGATTACAGGCATGTGCCCCCACGCCCGGCTAATTTTGTATTTTTAGTAAAGATAGGGTTTCTCCATGTTGGTCAGGCTGGTCTCGAACTCCCAACCTCAGGTGATCTGCCCGTCTTGGCTTCCCAAAGTGCTGGAATTACAGGCGTGAGCCACCGCACCTGGCCCAATGACCTTTTCTTTACCAGGCGTTGTGCCACCAAGTTGAGAGGTCCAGGTGGCAGAGATCAGACTAAACGTTAGCCATTATGCTTGACTTAAAGAACTCTAAGGGCCTCACTGAAGAAAGTCCCTCCTCTAGTATCCATAAAGCTAAGACCCTATAGGTGCCAGGGAGCCCATGGTTCAGCGAAGGAAGGTCCCTGTGTGCTCCAAAAGCCCCAGTGAAGCCCTGGTGGGGGCACTCTGGAGTTGTTTCTTTGGGGGAATGATGGATGGTAAGAGAAAAGCAGAGCCACCAAAATGAGAGCTCTTCACACATCCCCTGGGACTGTCACATCTCGTAACAGTTGGAGAAGCTCCTGCCCTCCCCACACTTCCAAAAATCCACTAAGCTGCAGGATGCCAGGCTAGAGCTTGACTCCAAGCCCAGTGCCTACCAGTAGCTTAACTTCAGAACATGCCCCAGTTAAAAGGCAACCAATTCTCATGGTGCAAGCCAGATCTTCAGGGTTTAGCAGAGAGAGCCACAAATTTGGATTCAGGAGGCCCAGTTCTAGCAGTAAGGTCTGGACCCAGGCCTCTTCAGGTAATAACAGAAATGAAGACCTGCCTTACAGATCAGAGTAGGTATTCAAAGGTCAGAGCAAGGCACCTTGGGCATGTGAGGTGGGGGTTGACCATGATACCCAGAGTGGTCACCTACAGTGTCAGGACAAAGCAGGGACAAGGGAGGTCACAACAAAGGATGGCTGTAGCACTAATGTGTGAACCTAAGGGAAGGGAGGGAGTTGATCCGATCCTAGGTCCTCCAGAGAAGCTGCTGGGGTGAATTATTCTCCCTGCAGGGATTGGAAAGCAGAGCTAAATCCCAGAGCAAATCACTAGCTTGAGTCACAAAGTCCACCTACTACTCCGTAATGGCCTCTAAAGCGCAGGTGGGGCCAGGCACAGTGGCTCACACTTGTAATCCCAGCACTTTGGGAGGTCAAGGTAGAAGGATTACTTAAAGCCAGGAGTTTCAGACCAACCCGGGCAACAAAGTAAGACCTTGTCCCAATTTTTTTTTTTTTTTTTTTTTTTTTTTAAACAGTCTTGCTCTGTCTCCAGGCTAGACTGCAGTGGCACGATCTCGGCTCACTGCACCTCCGCCTCCCAGGTTCAGGCAATTCTGCTGCCTCAGACTCCTAAGTAGCTGGGACTACAGGCGCATGCCACCATGCCCAGCTAATTTTTGTATTTTTAGTAGAGACAGGGTTTCACCATGTTGGCCTGATGGTTTTGATCTCTTGGCCTCGTGATCTGCCTGCCTCAGCCTCCCAAAGTGCTTGGGATTACAGGCATGAGCCACCGCACCCGGCCCTAATTTTTTTAATTAAAAAATAAAGTGCTGGTGGGCCCTCCTCAGTGCAAGAGAGCACTGTGCAGGTGGCAGGGCCACCATTTCTGGGAAGATGGTAAACCAGCCTGCACTCAGGCCACAATGACCCTGGAGCGAAGGCGGTCCTCAGCCAGCTACCAACTACTCTCTAACTTCTGGCTCCACCTTTACCAGTCAACCTTGTGCTAAAAGCCTGGCTTTCCAACAAAGTGAGGCAGAGACCAGTGTTGTGGGACTGTCCAAGCATCCTCTTGGGTATTTAGTGACCTGGTTCCCTAGAGCTAAGGTCTATAAGCTCCAGCACCTTTGAGAATCAAACTCCCACAAAGCTCAGGCCTGTACCTCGCTGGCTTTCCTGCAATAGTACCCACTCCCCTCACAGGACTCTCCCCACCCATCTTCCACCAGCCTCCTGCCAACATCAGCTTTTTTGTTTTTTGGAGACAGAGTCTCACTCTGTCACCCAGGTTGGAGTGCTGTGGTGCAATCTTGGCTCACTGCAACCTCTGCCTCCCGGGTTCATGCCATTCTCCTGCCTCAGCCTCCCGAGTAGCTGGGACGACAGGCACCCGCCCACCACGCCCAGCTGATTTTTTCTGTATTTTTAGTATAGACAGGGTTTCGTCGTGTTAGCCAGGATGGTCTCGATCTCCTGACCTCGTGATCTGCCCGCTTTGGCCTCCCCAAAGTGCTGGGATTACAGGCTTGAGCCACTGCGTTCAGCTAATTACTGTTTTTTTTTTTGAGACGGAGTCTCACTCTGTCTCTCAGGCTGGAATGCAGTGGCGCGATCTCCGCTCACTGCAAGCTCCATCGCCTCCCAGGTTCACGCCATTCTCCTGCCTCAGCCTCCCGAGAAGCTGGGACTACAGGCGCCCGCCACCACGCCCAGCTAATTTTTTTGTATTTTTAGTAGAGACGGGGTTTCACCGTGTTCGCCAGGATGGTCTCGATCTCCTGACCTCGTGATCCGCCCGCCTCGGCCTCCCAAAGTGCTGGGATTACAGGCGTGAGCCACCACGCCCGGCTGTCAGCCATTTACTTTCTTTGAAACAAGGTCTTACTCTGTCATCCAGCCTGGAGTGCAGGGATGGGATTACAGCTCACTGCAGCCTTGACTTCCTGGGCTCAAGCAATCCTCCTGCCTCAGGCTCACGAGTAGCTCAGACTACAGGTATATGCTACCACACCTGGTTATCTATCTATCTATCTATCTATCTATCTATCTATCTACCACACCTGGTTATCTATCTTATCTATCTATCTATCTATCTGAGATGGAGTCTCACTCTGTAGCCCAAGCTGGAGTGCAGTGGTGCAATCTATCTATCTACCTGAGATGGAGTCTGTCTGTCTATCTATCTATCTATCTATCTATCTATCTATCTATCTATCTATCTGATCTAATCCATCTAATCCAGCTAATTAATCTATCTATCTATCTATCTATCTATCTATCTATCTATCTGATCTAATCCATCTAATCCAGCTAATTAATCTATCCATCTATCTAAGATGGAGTCTCACTCTGTAACCCAAGCTAGAGTGCAGTGGCGCAATCTTAGATCACTGCAACCTCTGCCTCCTGGGGTCAAGTGATTCTCGTGCCTCGGCCTCCCAAGTAGCTGGGACTACAGGCGCGTGCTACCATGTCCGGCTAATTTTTTGTATTTTAGTAGAGATGGGGTTTCATCATGTTGCCCAGGGTGGTCTCAAATTCCCGAGCTCAGGTGATCCGTCCACCTTGGCCTCCCAAAGTGCTGGGATTACAAGTGCAAGTCACCGCACCCAGCCAGGAGGAGTTTAGAAGACCACCTAGCATTCACAAGTTTAACCACAACTGCCCAATTTACAGGTGCTCAGGTAAGATTGCATGTGGAGACGAGTGGCAGAGCCAGGGCAGAAGCCCAAGTTTGTCACCTCCCTGGTGATCCCATTGTACCTATATTCCTTGGGCAGGCCACAGACACATCAGAACAATCAGGCTGCCAAAAGGGCAGGGTGTATACATGTGGACACAGACTTACTGAACTAGGGAACAAATGTGAGCTAAGTCTAACCACAGGAGACACAAATCATGGACAAAGGAGCAACATGAAGCCCTGGTCAGAGAAACCAAGAGCTAGGCACCCCTCATCCCACTGCTGAGGAATTAAGTCCAGAGTGAGACCTCCATTTCCTTCCACTGTTCATCCATCCACTCAGCCTCACCTTCAGATTGCTCTGCTCTCAGGGAGGGTCTCCTCCTGACTCCTCGAACTCTGTGGATCTAATGACCAAGTAAGCTACTGAGCTCAGCTTCCTACAATCTCTCACATGCCTCCATGGCTCCCCAGCACCCTCAACATCTCTCTACACAGCGTGAAGTTTTTTCTGTCCTAGGCCAGTGTATCAAGTCCTCCACTCCTTATCTATTCTATGCTCCAGAACAGAGTTCCTGGACTCCAAAGCCTCTGTAAAGAGCATCTCTTCTGACTGAACTACCTTTGCCCCTGAGCCTCCTTCTATGCTGGCTAAGGCGCAAGCATCCTTGACTACCTTCAGGTGGCACTTCTCTGGAAAGTCTTCTTTGACCAGTTCCTGGTGAGATGCTAAATGTCTGCCTTTTCCCAAAGGACAAAAGAGAATAGGAACCCATACAAACCCCATTCCAGGCACTAGCACAGAGCCTAGCACACATCAGCTTAGGTTACCACTTGGCAAAGGGATCTCCAGCTGCTTTTCCCAGCTTCAGATCACTCTGAGCTGAGTTCCACTTGACCAAAAGCAAATAAATGGGCTATATATGCTGCTTTGTGCTACTTTATCTGGTTACCTGGAGAGTACCAATCTCAAGAATACCAGTCTCACAGTGCAATCCTGAGGGCCTCCTAGAAACCAAGGGATTGGGTGCCCTAGTCACCAACTAAAGGCCCTGAAGACCCATAAGCCACCTCTTGAGAATCAATGTTGACCTAAGTAAGGCCTCCTTCCCTCTTTCATTCCTCATCTACGTAAGTCCCCTGTATTTCCCTGCCTCCTAGCCTTTGAGTTTACCACTTCTGCCTGGCTAGCAATTTCTAGCTCAGGGGCCAGATCTACCAAGCTCGCCTTTACCCTCCCTCCTGCTAAGCTGGATGTAATTTTTTTTTTTTTTTGAGACAGAGTCTTGCTCTGTCTCCCAGGCTGGAGTGCAACGGTGCGATCTCGGCTCACTGCAACCTCCGCCTCCCGGGTTCAAGCGGTTGTCCTGCCTCAGCCTCCCAAGTATCTGGGATCACAGACACCTATGACTATGCCCAACTAATTCTTGTATTTTTAGTATTTTCATCATGTTAGTCAGGCTGGTCTTGAACTCTTGACCTTAGGTGATCCACCTGCCTCGCCCTCCCAAAGTGCTGGGATTACGGGTGCGAGCCACCACGCCCGACCTGGGTTTCTGGGTTTTTGCAGGGCCTGCAGAGAATACCCTGTGCTTTTATACCTTTTACACCTCGGCTTTGTGTTGGAATGGCATGCAAAGTGCAAACTTATTACATGTGAAGCACCAAGGGGGCACTAAATTTCCTGCGGTGCCCACCTCAAGTGCCTTGTACATAGTAGATACTTGATGTTTCCCTCAAGTCAGAAATCCCTGCTCAAAGGTCATTCCAACTAGCAAGATGACCTGAGACAGCTCACTTCCTATCTGAGCCCCTTTCCAAACAGAGTTCACACCTTCTAGTTTCAGGGTTAGTACGTGGATGCTTGGCACAGGGCAGCTAGCAAAGCCCACCAGGAGCAGAAGCACAGAGTGCACTAGTGCAGGAGTACTAGGGAATCATGGAAAAACTGGAAGACTCCCCTCACAAATGAATTATTATACCCAATAAGTTTGTCAGCCTCTTGGTTATCTAACTAGTAATCTAGAACTTTAACCACACCTCCAGTAAGGTTAGGTCCAGCTTCCCCTTCCAGGGTTACCAACAATTACAAAGAAAAGACTTGCAAGTTGGTGCGGCTTGCGATCGGTCGGATGGGAGACAGCAACATTCAGGGAAGTTTGGGGGTGCTGAAGCACCTCAAAGAGCCGACTAGCCTGTAGCTGCTGCCTCACCCCACTCTGTAGAGTGCCCCCTACATACTCATAACACTCTCCCCAATCAACATAATTCTCTACTTGCACAGTAGAGGCAAGAAAGCCCTTCTATATCTGAGCTCCAGTTTCCTAACTCAAAGCATCCATCCCAGTGACACACTGGGGGAAAGGGCGGGACTTGGGGTACTCCACTGTGCAAACCACCAAGGAACCACAAGACCCAGGTTCCAGGTCTCACTCAGCCATTTACTGGCTAAGTTGTGAGATCAAACATTATAACACCAAGGGACAGTCTGAGGATTCCACTCTGGGGAGGCTCTTAAAGGGTCACTTCCAGCCTCCCTGTGAGAAACAAGGGCACATGTGCACGAAGACTTGGCACCACCCATGTTCACAGAACCTGCATTCTGTCCAACCAGAAAGCACTTGGCAGCCGCCCACCCATTTCCTTCCATGAGGCCCTTAGAAAGACCTTTCCAGCTCTGACTGACCTGAGCTGGTGACAGAGTTCCCAGGGTCTCCCCCAGCAGCCTGTGCAATCTTTATCTCAACTTATGAGAAGGCAGGACAGGCTCTTAACTCCTCTACCATAATCAGGGCCAGGCTCAGTGCCCAGATTCTACCCACTGTAACACAACCTCACCAGAAGACATCAAACCCAGCCAGTTATCTTCCGAGACCACATCCTACTTATCTCTGGGCAATGCCTGGGCCAAGAGGCTCCCCCTTTTTAACCTGTCACAACCTGTCCTTTCCCAAGACAAGCCCATGTAGCTACTCTAGACCTGCTCCTCACTGGCCTGAATTGTTCTCCACACTAGTTGATGCCTCTTCTGGGCTGCACTTCATACTAGGCCCCAGATGAACAAGGATCTCCTTACTCCTACAGAATACAGACTTGAAAATTCACAATGGCAAGCATATGAGCTATGACAGTCCAAACAGGGGTGTGTGTATGTGTCTGCATGTGTGCTGAAAGGGCTTTAGGTGATGCTAAAATGCTAAAGGGCTTTTTATATGATGCTTTCTGCATGTCAAAATGGTCAATCTGAGCGATGAAGAATGACTAGGTTATTTGAGGAGTTGGTTATCACGCAGGTTATCTGGGGAGTTGGGATATGAATTAGAAGATGAACATGTTAGATGAGAAGGTATTCCCAGTGGAGGCCACACTACTACAAGAGTCCACGACACAAGTCCATGAACTATTATAGGAGCTGCAGATACTTTAGAGCTCCCCACAGTTGTACACTTCCCCAGCTCAGCTGCCCGGGGAAGCTGGAACATCCTCCCACTCTTCTCCAGTCCCCTTACACCAAAGCTGTGTTTCTGCCCTCCAGCCCAGTCTGTGAATGGTTCCTGGGCCCACTCAAGTCAGAAGGTAGAAGAGTCTCAGTCACGCAACAACAGCCATTCCCAAGGTCAAGCCACTGCCAGGGGCCCAGCTGGCTAAAAAGCTTCCCAGGGAGCTGATTAACGATGCAGACTCTTAGCTGTGCTGAGGAGCATCTGACTCAGCTGGACTGGGCGGCCAGGTATGGGAGTCACCCTTCAAGAAAAAAGTAGCAGTTAGAAGACTGACACTCCAGCTACGGCCACTACCACCTGCATATCTAGTTAAGATTTCCCCAAAATAAGCTATTATGAGAAGATGAGAGGAACACTTGGGAAGTTACTGCTCTGGTTCTATATAACATTAGAAGTTCTTCTCTAGGTTCCTGGCCTGGGCAGGCCACCCATCCCTGGCTGCAGTTGGAGGTACCAGATACAGCCTGAGAAGAAGTGACTGTGGAGGAGAGGCTGAAAGAGAGCTACACTCTGGACTCCATTATTTCTTGAGTTCTGGCCTGTGCTGGGAATCACAGAAAAATAAAGTAGAAGGCAGATAAAAACCCTTCCCTTCCTCTGGCAAATTCTGGGAATAGTCTTTTTTTTTTTTTTTTTTTGAGATGGAATCTTGCTCTGTCGCCCAGGCTGGAGTGCAGTGGCCGGATCTCAGCTCACTGCAAGCTCCGCCTCCCAGGTTCACACCATTCTCCTGGCTCAGCCTCCCGAGTAGCTGGGACCACAGGTGCCCGCCACCTCGCCCAGCTAGTTTTTTGTATTTTTTAGTAGAGAGGGGGTTTCACCGTGTTCGCCAGGATGGTCTTGATCTCCTGACCTCGTGATCCACCCGTCTCGGCCTCCCAAAGTGCTGGGATTACAGGCTTGAGCCACCGCGCCCAGCCTCAAATAGTCTTAGGCTAGAAAAGAAAGGCTGCCAACCACCAAGTCGACCCAAGTTTCTGGAGCTCCCATATGTGTTCAGTGCTCTGCCTGTACCATAGGACTGTTGAACAGGTATGGATCATACCCATCTACTATAGTTAAAACAGACTAAAAGTTTTGACTTGACAAAGTGGCAAAGCCACACCAAAGAGACTTCACCACTACATTATTCTGGAGTTAAGGGCCCAAAGGACCAGGAGGCCAAAGTTATTGTTTACTGACTAAAGTTGATGAGCCAGAGAAAATTCCCAATGACCAAAGCTGGAACAATCTGGGCATAAAATAAATTCCCAGAAGTCCGTACTTATATAAAATTATACTTACATAAATAAATGACTGAATAAATGAGGGAGAGCAGACCAATCCCCCTGCAGAAGAATTCTAAATAATTCACCTGGATGCTTCCCCTCAAGGAGATGGTGCTAACTCCCACACTCTAACTGTGGGCATGCATGGTGACCTCCTTCCTAAGGGTACAGTATGGACAAGCAAAAACAGTAATTTTACAGTGGAAAACCTGACAAACAGTGCATCAGCCAGGTGATCAATATCAATAGCGATAAGTTACATTGATAGTATGTATTCTTGGTATGTAGTAAAAATGGCATGCACTTTACCATAAAAACATTAGACAAATCCCAATTGAGAGATGTTCTATACAATATCTAACCAGTCAATATCTTCAAGAATAAGGCAGGCCGGGTGCGGTGGCTCACACCTGTAATCCCAGCACTCTGGGAGGCCAAGGCAGGCGAACCACTTGAAGTTAGAAGTTAGAGACCAGCCTGGCCAACGTCTGCACGAAAAAATTTAAAAAGTTAGCTGGGTGTTGTGGCACACGCCTATAGTTCCAGCTACTCAGAAGGCTGAGGCACAAAATCACTTGAACCTGGCAGGCAGAGGTTGCAGTGAGCCGAGATGGCGCCACTGCATTCCAATCGAGGCAATAGAGCGAGACCCTGTCTCAAACAAAAAAAAAAGGAATAAGGCAAAGTCTGAGAAACTGTTACAGCCAAGAGGAGTCTAAGAGGATATGTCGACTAAATGTAATGTAGGATGATCTTGGGATAGAAAAAGGACGTTAGGAAAAATGTAAGGAAATCGAAATAAAGTAGGGACTTTAGTTAATATACTAATAAAAAATTAAATAGGTGAAATGGGATGCAGAGTACATGGGAACTCTGTACTATCACAATTGTCTATAAATCTAAAACTATTCTAAAAAATAAAGTTTAATAAAAAGAAGGAAGGAAGAAAGAAGAAAGACAGCAAGTGTTATGTGTCAAGACTTGTTTTGCTCTGCTCACTGACTTCTATGACTCTGGGCAATCACCTATCCTCTCTGGGACTCTTTTCAAAAGGCAGGCTTGAACCAGGTATGGTGGCATATGCCTGTTGTCCTAGCTATTAGGGAGGCTGAAGCAGGAAGATAACTTGAGTCCAGGACTTTGAGGATGCAGTGAGCTACAATGGCACCACTGTATTCCAGCCTGAGCAAGAGTAAGACTTTTTTTTAAAAAAAAAAAAAAAAAAAAAAAGCAGGGTGGGCGGTGGGGCAGGCTTGTCTTGAGCCAATGTCTGTAGGGCTATGGCTTCTTCCACTAACTCCGTCTAAGAAATAAATGCTGGTGAAGCCAGGTTTGTTGATGTTAAATAGCATATCCAATTCCCTCCCCAGAGAAGAGCCACAAGCCATGATTCTGCTGAATACTACATCCTAACCTCCCACCCTTGTCTCCTCTTTTCACTCCCTGTTCTTCCCAGCAGTGAAAACCCAGGCATTTTTAAAGCAGGCTGCTAAAGGCATAGTCTAAAAATAATCACCAAGAATACATGTGACAAATAAGGACCAAGGAGGTGAGGAATAGAGGCTAAGGTGTGGAGTGAAGTTTGGAAGAATGTTGCCCAAATCTTGTCTCAAGATTATACCCACAAATATTGGGAGTATATGCTTTTGCTCAGTCCTAAACTCCCTAAATAGTCAGAGAACTTAATTTTCTGATAAAAAGACAAAACAACTTTATCCTCACAGGATTCAAATAAAAAGTAAGACAACTTAACAGTTCTGCTCTCCAGTCTGCCACGCCACTGATACACAGGAGCTGAGTTCTAAGTGGACCCAGAGCTACATCTCCAGAGAGGCCTGCAGGTAAGGCAGAAAGTCAGACATCAAGGCACTTACTTCCTGAGGATGATGACTGCTCGGCGCTCCTTGATGTCCTGAGGCCGTATGCAGTGAGTGATTTCATCAGCAGCATATCCACTGAAAAGAAACACAGAACATGTGACCATGAAGAGTAGACAGACAACCGAAGTTCCTGGGGGATATAACAGGACAGGAACATGGCCTAGGTCTTATGGCTGCTCTCTACTCATTACTTGAGTTTCAAGGATCTACATGGAAGGGAAAAAAAAAAATTAAGTAAAATAAAGGTTTGGAAGGGAGTATCATATTAAGCTCCAGGATGCTTTTGCCAAGAGACTGTAATACTCAAGGAAAAACCTGGTATGAGGCAAAGGAGACCCCTTGGCCACTTTAGGCAGAGGTCCAAAGCAAGTCTCTCCCTGAACATGCCAGGAGCCCTTTTTAAAAAGGGTACTCCAGAGAGTACACTGCATCTTCTCCTCATTCTCCCTCCCTTTAGCAGGTAGAGAAAGCCAAGGCAGCCACTGATAGCACTGAGTCACCAGGGAGAGCTACCACTGCCTCATTCCAAAACAGAGTGTTTACTTGAAGTCTCCTTTTGGGGGGATCCAAAATTTTGAAGACAGCTGTGTCTGAATATTTTAAGAATTTCCAGCTGGGCATGGTGGCTCACGCCTGTAAGCCTAGCACTCTGGGAGGCCGAGGTGGGCAGATCACCTGAAGTCAGGAGTTCAAGACTAGCCCGGCCAACATGGCGAAACCCTGTCTCTACTAAAAATACAAAAATTAGCCAGGAGTGGTGGCAGGCGCCTATAATCCCAGCTACTCAGGAGGCTGAGGCAGGAGAATCGCTTGAACCCAGGAGGCAGAGGTTGCAGTGAGCCGAGATCACACCACTGTACCTGGGCAACAGAGGGAGACTCCGTCTCAAAAAAAAAAAAAAAAAAAAAGGATTTCTGTCATACTCTGGTATCTATTTTCAACAAGTTATATGACTTTTAAAACTGCTCAGAGACCAACTAATGTGGGTATGACTGTCCCCTTCTCAGCTAGCTCATTCCAATTTGAAACTCTGGAAGCAAGCTCCGAGCTTCCAAAGCCCCTTACATGCTATCACTGGAAGCACAGCAGCCACAAGACACTCCCACTCCAAGTTACTCTACTGAGCTGCAGCAGTTCTACACACCCAGAAACTCACTCAGCCACAGGCCTAGTAGGACAAGTATGGCTTAGTTTCCCTACCTGCCCCTGTACCACAAACCCTTCTCTCATGGATACTGATCAGCTCCCTTCTCAAAGGCTAGTTATACAGACACAAACTTAAAACACTGCAGGCCTGGAAAGGACCCCTCAAGATGGCGAGGCTGGCCAAACCTCAGATCTAATAACTGAATGCAAGAGCCAGTAAGAGATAAAAAGTCAGACTGCTTCAGGCTCAGCCTTAAGGAGGCACCTCTGATTTGGAAATCTGATTTGAGCTCATGCTGGGGACAGAACACACCTTTATTTTACTTAATTTTCTTTTTTTTGGAGACAGAGTCTCGCTCTGTCACCCAGGCTGGAGTGCAGTGGCACAGTCTCGGCTCACTGCAACCTCTGCTCCCGGGTTCAAGCGATTCTCCTGCCTCAGCCTCCTGAGTAGCTGGGACTACAGACACGCGCCACCACGTGTGTCTAATGTTTGTTATTTTCAGTAGAGATGGGGTTGCACTAAGTTAGTTAGGCTGGTCTTGAACCCCTGACCTCGTGATCCGCCTGCCTCGGCCTCCCAAAGTGCTGGGATTACAGATGTGAGCCACCATGCCTGGCCCAAACCTCTATTTTATAGATTCCACACCTTCTCCCTCAAGATGCTCCTAGACAAGAATTTTCAAAATTTTCTCCATGAACACCAGTCCCATAAGAGACAGTGGACAGGCTGGGCACTGTGGCTCACACCTGTAATCCCAGCACCTTGGGAAGCCAAGGCGGGTGTGTTGCCTGAGGTTAGGAGTTCATAACCTGACCAGTCTGGCCAACATGGTGAAACCCCGTCTCTACAAAAATTAGCCAGGCATGATGGCAGGTGCCTGTAATCCCAGCTACTGCGGAGACTGAGGCAGGACAATGGCTGAACCCAGGAGGTGGAGGTTGCAGTGAGCTGAGATAGTGCCACTGCACTCCAGTATGGGTGACAGAGTGAGACTCTGTCTCTCTCTCTCACACACACACACACACACACACACACACACACACACACACACACGACAGTGGACAAATGTCTATAGTGAAATCAATTGTAAAATACTGATGAGAGTTTCAAAAAGCATTACTTAAAGCACATGAGAATCACTACAGCAAAAGAATCCACTGAATTTGTTTGAGCACTGACCAAAGAACCTTCTCTCAAATAATACCTATTAATACTCATCAGCCCACAATGAGAAGAATCACACAGGAGTTAGGGAGTTGAAGAGACCCAGGTTCAAATGTGAGCTTGTCTCCTACTAGCTTTGTGACCTTTGTTAAATCACATGCTGAACCTAAAAACCTGTACAGTTTCTTCATCTGTAATAAGGAAAACAGTAGGTTCTTGGGTATTCATCTTGTTATGCTTTATAATTTAGCTGTTCTTTTGCTGCTACTAAGATTACAAGATTTTAAAAACGGGGACAGGGCCTTCTCCCTTCGAGGCAGAACAGCAGCATTATATGACTACACGATTGACACTTCTGGAAAGGGGTGGTGAGAGGCCTACCCGCAGGGCTGTTGCGAGAATTAAGTCAGATAATGCAGGGTGCCTGACACCCTACAATCTTTACTGAGCACTCTGACAAAAGTCAGAGGGCCCTGGACTATCCTGGGGCAAGCCAGAGCCCTGGATTCAGGGTCTCAAAGAGACACGGTCTGGGCTCCCCCTGCAGGGATCTGCCAGTAGTGGGGGCCTCCTGGGCCCCATTTCCAGAGCTAGGAAGTCTAGTTCTCATCCCATGCCTTTATCATTCCACACTGGAGAAATGGGGGTCTAGACTGCAAGACCGTCCCATATATACACACAGGACTTTCCCAAAGAGCTGTCAAAGGTCCCAAAGGCACTTTTTTTTTTTTTTTTTTAAAGACAGAGTCTCACTCTGTTGCCCAGGCTGGAGTGCAGTGGCACAATCTTGGCTCACTGTAACCTCCACCTCCCAGGTTCAAGCGATTCTCCTGCCTCAGCCCCCCAAGTAACTGGGACTACAGGTGTGTACACCACACCCAGCTAATTTTTGTATGTTTAGTGAAGATGGTTTCCCCATGTTGGCCAGGCTGGTCTCGAACTCCTAACGGCACGTGATCCACCCACCTCAGCCTTCCAAAGTGCTGGGATTACAGGCGTGAGGCACTGTGCTCGGCCCCAAAGGCACATTTCTAAGTCCTGAATCTGTGGCGCTGGCTATAGGCAACCTTCCCTGCCACTGACAAGTGTTATCAATCTGTTTGCCTTGGCTATACACATAACCAAGGGCCCTGACTTCCCATCTCCAACAAGGAACCACTTTTCTTAATGCAGTTCTGGAGCAAATCCAGATGTTTGTCAAAGCTTGACTGTCCACATGCTCCCTGACCCCATCCCCCAAGGGGCTCTAGAACACACAATAAGCCATGTCAGGTTCCTGCCATGGAGCCCAGGCCTTGGAAGAACTAGTGTGGAGGTAGGGCTGCACAGGCCCACAAAAATGACTTTGGCACTGACACAACCTGGAAGGCTCATTAGTACTGGTCTTCTAGAACTTCCTAGCAGCTATGACACAGCCCACTGACCCTTCCTCAGAGTATCCGGCTGCTCTGGCAACATGAGCTTCAAGTCCTGATTAAGGGAAGCTCTCCTGGCCAATCTCACAAAGTGTCGAGCAGACACCACAGGGCATTATTTACTATTAAGGAACCTACTTGCTACAAGAGAAATTGAAAGTCTCAGTCTGCCAGCTTGCAACTTAATATGCCCTGGGTCCAGCCCTACTGCTGGCATGAAAAGTTCCAGGACCTCTTGCTCTTTTATTTTCACAGGGAAAGGAAAGGAGGAAATACCTTATGCTGTCCGGCTTGCCTGCTCCCTGCCTGGGCTGAGCCCCCAGCCCTAGCAGCATTGACTAGTATGTTGCACATGTCATCCACTAGTCCTATACCTCAGAGTGACTCTCAAAAGAGCTGACATGTCTATGTCCTCTTCCGGGAGCCTTTCCCTGACTCCTCAGACTGGGTTCCCCCGACACTGCTCAACCACACCCTTTCATGCCTCTCTGCTACTCCATCTGGCCTTGTGGAAATTATGTCTTCCTTTCAAGACAAAGCTCTTCAAAGGCCTTACTCATCCCTGCACAGTGACACTAAATGAAATGTGTGTTGAGCTGAACTACTCTACCACTTAGAACTGTTTCTGCCTCTGCAAAACAAAGATCACAGTAAGCCCCTCCTCAGAAGATTAGTTGCAACTTAAATAAGGTGTCTGAAAAACTTTTTTTTTTTTTTGAGACGGAGTCTCGCTCTGTCGCCCAGGCTGGAGTGCGGTGGCCGCGATCTCAGCTCACTGCAAGCTCCGCCTCCCGGGTTCACGCCATTCTCCTGCCTCAGCCTCCCGAGTAGCTGGGACTACAGGTGCCCACCACCAGGTCCGGCTAATTTTTTGTTTTTAGTAGAGACGGGGTTTCACCGTGTTAGCCAGGATGGTCTTGAGCTCCTGACCTTGTGATCCACCCGCCTCGGCCTCCCAAAGTGCTGGGATTACAGGCGTGAGCCATTGCACTCGGCCACCTTTTTTTTTTTTTTTTTTTTTGAGACGGAGTCTCGCTCTGTTGCCTAGGCTGGAATGCAGTGGTGCGATCTCGACTCACTGCAACCTCCACCTCCTGGGTTCAAGCAATTCTCTGCCTCAGCCTCCTGAGTAGCTGGGATTACAGGCGCCTGCCACCACGCCCAGCTAATTTTTGCATTTTTAGTAGAGACAGAGTTTCACCATCTTGGCTATTCCTGTCTTGAACTCCTGACCTCAGGTTATCCACCCGCCTTGGCCTCCCAAAGTGCTGGGATTACAGGCGTGAGCCACAGCGCCCAGCCCTGAAAAACTCTTTGAAGGGACTATGTACATCTCTCCTCTAGGGGACAGTCTTGGAAACTGAGTTGTTATGACACATTTCCAAGATGGCCACCATTTCCCATCTACTCCATGGCCTGCCTAGGCCAGGATGAACCAGAGATGGAGGGACTGGCCAAGATCCTAGCATGGTGACTGTCTCTCTCTGGCTATAGCTGCCTGCCTTACTGACAGGCCCGCAGGCCAAGAAGGTCAGGCTTTGGGCGGGGCGGGGGGGGGGGGTGGCGCAGCAGACCAGCCACCTGGAACCAGGGGCAGGATTGTGAGATCAGGCTCAATTATTTACCAAACCTATGCCTCCAAGATGACACATGGCCTAACTTTATGAGAAATCCTGGGGCTTTCTGAATCCAGAGGGAAGGTCAACCTGCCGAGTCCCAATTCTGTATACACCAAGATACAGCGTACTAAACACAGAAGGTAGCCCATCTCCTGAGACACTTTTAGCTAAATTTCAAGCATTCAGTAGATGACAAAGATTCAACCTTCTATAACAACTCTATGGCATCATTAGACCGGTTTTGCTGATGAGGAAAACTGAGGCCCCAAAAATATTAATTTGCCCGAAGTCGAACAGTTAAAATGGTGGTGCTGTAACTCTAACCAAGTTTGCCATCAAACTTTCTGGATTTTGTTGTAGAGGCGGTAGGAAAAAAAAGCCCATCTGCGTTTCCTGGTAACAAGCCTGTCCTGGGGGCCTTGCTGGCCTCACTGAAAGGCACATGCACACCCACTAGCCCCGTGGAAACCCTCACCAAAGGGCACATGCACACCCACTAGCCCCATTTGCAAAGATGAGCTTACATCCCCCAGAGAGCTAGCAGTGTATTAGTGAAGGCTATCCACCTACTACTGGCCAGTCAGCTCTGAATTTTTTTTTTTTTTTTGAGATGGAGTCTTGCTCTGTCGCCCAAGATGCCAGGCTGGGAGTTCAGTGGCATGATCTCAGCTCACTGCAAGCTCCGCCTCCCAGGTTCATGCCATTCTGCCACCTCAACCTTCCGAGTAGCTGGGACTACAGGCATCCGCCACCACGGCCGGCTAATTTTGTTTTTGTATTTTTAGTAGAGACACGGTGAAAACGTGTTAGCCAGGATGGTCTCGTTCTGACCTCGTGATCCACCCGCCTTGGCCTCCCAAAGTGCTGGGATTACAGGTGTGAGCCACCATGCCTGGCCTTGAATTTTTTTTTTTTTTTTTTGAGATGGAGTCTCACTCTACTGGAGTGGATGGCTCAATCTCGGCTCACTACAACCTCTGCCTCCCAGGTTCAAGTGATTCTCCTGCCTCAGCCTCCTGAGTAGCTGGGATTACAGGCACACAGCACACTACCACGCCCGGCTAATTTTTGTATTTTTAGTAGAGATAGGGTTTCACCATGTTGGTGAGGTTGGTCTCAAACTCCTGACCTCGTAATCCATCTACCTTGGCCTCCCAAAGCGCTGGGACTACAGGCATGAGCCACCGAGCCCAGCCAGCTCTGAAATTTTCATGGCCTATTTATTCTCTGCTTGCTCTGAACTTCATGATTAACACCATGGTTCACTGCTAGCTTCCTCTCTTTTACCGTCGTCTGACTTCTTGTCAGGCCTTGGCAGCAGCAAGGACAGCCAATCCTGCTGGCCCAGAGCTCCTCCTGACGGTGCACAGCTCTGACTTCATCCTGTGGTTCCTCCCCCTCCAGTGGAATCAGAAGAGTCCACACAAGAGATGTGGCCCAGGACCTATCTGCCCTACTTTCCCAACTATTTTAAGCCAGAAAGCTAAATTTTGCTTTCACCAGCTGAACAAAATCAGACTTATTCCAGAACTGACAGGGGTGCCCACTCTACCCAATACCAACTGTTAACTGGAAGAGTCACAGGCTGAGCTCACCAGTGCATGCCCTGTGCCTGGGTGATACACAGTCATTTCCAGATGGCTGGCCTAGGCCTGGGTCTCTGGGCATGTGGCCACCACACCACAGACCATGTAGCAGTGATTAAAGATAGCAGCAAGTAAGCAATTAGCCTTGAGGTAATTATTCTAATTAGTCCAATCGGAGTCTGTTTTAATCTGCCCCATGCAGCCAACAGGGAATAGGAGAATGAATGACAGATGAAGTGATATGAAGATAAAAAATATTTCCCTAAAGAACAGCATTAAGAGGGGATCCACCCAGGCCTAACATGGGAAGATTACAAAAGACAACCGACAACTAGGTTTGGAAAGGAGTCTGAAGCACTTCCAGAAGATTCTGTGAGGCCTTGCTCTAAATGCCCAGGTTTAGACACTGCTGAGTCAATGTGACGCACCAACATCCATGCTGATCACTATTAAACATAAAATTGTATTCCTGCCATGCGGTCTTGGACGGGTGCAGACACCATTGCCACCACCACCACCAACTGAAGTCTGACTAAGATGTCTACTACTAGAATCCCTCCCCATCTGCACCGCACCACTGTTTTCACCAGCCCCTCCCTTCCAATCTGCAGCTTTACTGCTCATCACCTCTGCGCTAGGATCTGTAGCAGGAAACGAGAGAAAGCACCACTTCTTACCAGCTTATATGCAGGATTAGATGAGGGGCAGGTGTTCACTCACCTGCATACCAGGTAAGCTAAGTAAGCAGGTGCAGGAAGATTTAATTAGTGGAAGGGTCCAGACTCTAGAGCAGTGATTCTCAAGTATGGATTCTGCACTTCCCCTGCCTTGGCATTTGGCAGTGTCTGGATACTTTCTGGTTGTCATAAAAAATACTATTGGCACCTAGGAGATAGAAGCCAGGAATGCTGCTAAACAGTCTACAATGCACGAGCAGCCCCACACAATGAAGCATTATTGAGCCCTGAATAACAACAGCACTGTTGAGAAGCCCTGATCTAGAGTTCACCAGAGCATCCTCAACCACAGTCTCTACTAATGAACTCCATCTGCCTCCCATCAACATCCACCCCCTCTTACCTATGGCTACTCCTATTACCGCAGTCAAAGACACCGCTGTTGTATACTTTCTCCATCTTTCTCTGCTTGGCTCATTCCTAGTCACTTTTCACATTCCAGTTCACTTCCTCCCCTAAACTTCCAACACTCTAAAGTGGGAAAGATGTCCCCCTTTAGTGTGCTTCTGCAGTGTGGTTCTGCAGTTACCTTCCTGGGCTATAACTTATCCTCCTGTCTGAGGCCTCCATGGGGCTTAAACTCCATAATGGGAAACTGCCATGTTTCGGGTTCCACCAGATCCCTAGTTCCTTCCCCAATGAGAGAGCAGGGGATCACTGAGTGGTTGTATATGAAAGCAAGCACCGATTTAAGTACCTACCCCGTGCCAGGCCCTATCTTAGACAACAAATCACCACATTTAATTCTAATAGGCTTCGGAAGTTGGCAACATCCCCACTTACAGATGGGAAAGCCAGCTCAGAGAACGCCTACAAGATCCCAAAACAAATAAGAGAAAAGCTAGATTCAAAGCCTGGGGCAGCACTTTTCAGGACATCGCTGAGCCTCCCACACTAACTCCACAGCCAAGTCTGAATCCAGAAGGGGTTGACAGGGACTGGGAAAGCTTTAGGACTTTACTATTCTGAGGAAAAGATGAAGAGAATTTTCCTGATGATGCAATCCTGTTGCTGATCACTAACAGATCTGCATACTAAGAACTCGAAACTTCAGTTCTTAAATGCAGGGTGTGCGTGTGTTAAGGAGAGGAGTAGTCCCAAAACCAAAAAAATGCCTTGTGATCCCCTCATTAAGCACCAGGCCACTACTAGACCTCCTGACAACCACCCTGAGGTCCAATGACTACGCAGAAAAGTAATATCCCATTAAGAGACCAAATGGTCCTTGTGTGAGGTAATTTCAGCACTGAGAACCCTTCAACGGGGTCAGAAACCAACCTGCCTTACACAGTGAGCACGCTGGAAGGGTGTGTCCTGGAAATCCCATGTTAAAGCATTCTGCCAAGACATCCATCTAGGAGCGCCATGAAGATCTGAGAAGCTCAGAGGGCCATGATAAGGCGGCATCTGACAGGTAAGCTGTCCTCTAGGTTTCGGATGCCTAAGGAGTCACAGTATCGCTTCTGCTACTACTGACTTCCCAGACTCCCATCAGGAGGTCTTGGACATCACAAGGCTCTGCTGCCATCCCCAACATGGAAGGAGCCTCAGCTGTTCCACTCAAATGAGACAGATGACCTCCCCTCATGATATGAAGAGGGCACCAGGGACACTGCTTCTCCTTATGACTTTGGCCCTACTGACTCACTTCAGAACCTGGGCTGCTCACGACAAAAACCCACTGTGTCCTCTTGTATTTGGTGGTGGTCAACCAAGCTGCTCTGAAAACAGCTGCAGTCTAGACCTAAGAGGTTTTGGGGATTACTGAATTACATTACTAGGTTTACCTTTTTCAGGACTGGAAGGAGGTAGCTTCCAAATAAATTTTCACTTCACATTAACAGCAAAGGTGTTCCCACTGGCCATCTCCTCTGGAGGCCAGGGCACTGAGCTAATTCTCAGCAGGATCTGGGAACCGAATATAGGCCAAAAGCCTAAGTTCTGCTGCTCACGCAACTGTAAGGCCAAACAGTCAAGAAACCAGCTGTATTCTATTGTATTCAGTCCTGACTACAGGTAATACGTTCTTACAAAGAACTGATGGGCTCTTCTGCAGCCAGGAGAGAAGAATTTTAAGAGTGTGCTGCTCTCTATTCCTGGCCCAATCACTAATCTGTTCAACTCCAGGGAAGTCACTCCCTCTCCTGGGAATGGAGAATGTGCTTCAATTAAATAATCTCTGGGGCCTTTGCCTGTGACTACTTTCTCGGTTAAGGAATCCAAAAATGGCAGAACAAGAACGACTTTTAGATAAATTTAAAAAAAAAATTTTTTTTTAAGTATAGATTTGTAAATGGAAGGCCAGAATGGAAAACTGAAAAATTACAAAGGGATTCGTGCTAAGAAATGGGTGGTGGGGGAAAAAAAAATCAAAGCGAACAGCCTTCTGAAAAGATGGCTTTTGATGAATTCTCAGTCAAGTCAGTGATCCCGTCAGGGGACAGGATTTCCACATCGGTTCCCTGTTTTCTTGCTATAGGTATCTTAAACACAGAACCCTTCTCTCGCTCCCTGCAACCTACAAACAGAAGAATTGGTCAGAACTGTAAAAAACGCAGACTCCTACGGGCTGCTGCTTTCTGGGCCAGGGTGGGTAGCTAAGGCAGCAGGCGCAGGGCCGCCCCCTCTACCCGGGTGGGTTACCTGAGCACAGTCACGCTTCCCCTGCGCACCGGGAGGGAAAGCACTGGTTCCGACACCCGAATAGGCTTGAACTGGAACTTGCAGCCGAAGCACAGCGCAGAGTCGCTAAAGAAGGACACGGACACGATGGGGCGCTCGAAGATGTGGATGGGGTCCACGTGAGACACGATGCAGCCGCCGGGCTGGTAGTCGTTGATGACGGCGCTGTTGACGAAGCCCTCGGGGATGACGCGGTGTTCCACCAGCTTTTGGATCACCAGCTGGTGCACCCACTCGGGGATCTCGTCCACGTCGCCCGGCGGGTAGAGGCGCTCCTGGCCGGGCCCGCGCTTCTGCAGCTGGGCGCCGTAAGTGTAGCCTTCGCCGAAGAAGTACTTGTTGCGCAGTGGGGCCCGGTCCACAGTGTGCTCGTTGTACAGGCCCTTCTCAGCGCGGGACACCACCTCGTCAATGCGGGCCTCGATCTTGGCGCACTCGTCCTGGCTAAAGAGGCGCATCTGGCGGATGCCGCTCTTCACCTTGCGCGCCTCCTCCTCCTTCTGCAGCTGCTGCTCCTCGTAGTCGCTGCGCTCGGGGTCCGAGTCCTCCTGATACTTGCGCTTGGCCCCGGACACCGGGTAAGGTTCGGCGGCAGCGGCGGCGGCGGCTGCGGCAGCCACAGCGGCGGCGGCGGCTGCGGCGGCCTCCCGGCTGCCCGCCTTATAGTTGTCCCGGGACGTCATAGACTTCAGCTTCTCACGCAGGTCCGTGTAGCCGCTGGCGGCCGCCATGGCCCCCGCGACGCTGCTCTAGGGTCCTCCGGGGCGGGCGGGGCAGCCGGGCATGGCTCTAAGGGGACGCGCCCCGGGGCCCCCGGAAGGAAGGGGTTCCTTAGCGCCGAACCCCCATGCGTGAGCGGGGGACCCGGCGGGGGGCGTCGAGGGTCCGGGCGTGGGGTAAGGCCTCAGGAGCGAAGGGTCATGCAACGGTGGCGACAACGGGGCTTCTTCCTCCTCCACCTTCTCCACGTCCCGGGGGGCAGGGGCGTCGGCAGCGCCTCATGCCGCGGAGGGCTGCTGCGGAGACGCGGCCCGACTCCCGACCAGACCCTCGGACGCCCGGCCCGGCCCGCACTTTAAAGCTCTCCTCACGACGTCACGGGCAGCCAGCCCGACGTCCGCCAGCGCCGCTCCTTAGCGGGCTCCTCACCGCGCACGCGCAGTGCCGCCGGCCACCGCGGCTCCGCGCGCTACGGGCATGCGCGTGCGTGCAGGCCGGGTGGCAGAGGCGCCGGCGCAAGCGCAGACGGGGACCGCTCGCCGTCCGCCGCCCCTCCCCCACTCGCTGAGGGGCTTCGAGGGAGCGCTCTCAAATAGCAACCTGTCTTCACGCCGCGCCGCCTCCAGGACCGAAGGGCTCCCTCTACAGGGGTGCGCTCACACTGCCAAGAGTGTCGCCATGCCGCGTCACGGCATCGTCCGAATGCCCGCAGACGCCTCAACCCCAGCGCGCAATCACCGGGGAACCGCCACAACCTAGGCCGCTCCGTTACCTCCCCTTTTAGCGCTTCCACTCCTTTAATTGGGCCGTGGGCCACGCGCCGGGCAGACCCTGATTGGAGTTTCCGGAAGTCGGTTGGTAATCATGCGTGTCAATCAGACAGTCTCCTTGGTTACTGCGTCCGTCACTTAATTAGTGGTTGGGCGAGCAGCGAGGACCCCTGAAGGAGAAATGGTTGGCTAAATAAGTGCCTGAATGGAGACTCCGCCTGAGGAAAGCCCTTAGGATTCCTAAGGAAACTTCTGAAACCCGCGAAAACTTCTCAAACTGCGGGACCGAGAGCACCCAACCCCAGCTCTGAACCCAGATAGGAACGTCCGGCACAAGCCAGACGCGCGTTGTCGGGGTACAAGCCAGCCTGCCGCCGCTGCCGCCGCCGCTCGGAGCGGACGTTTCACGAGTCACGTCCCGGTGACGGCGGGCGCGGGGGCGCGCTGGGGTTGGCGTCAAGCCTCGTTGGTGCTGGAGATGGGCGTGGGGGCACCTCCTACGGGGACGACAGAAGAAAACTCCAGGAAACAAACGGGCACAAGGATAAGGCTAAGCTATAGATAGTGACTACAGTCAATTCAAAAAAGTTTTGAAGCAGTCAGCCAAGGTGTGGCCAGGCGCGGGGGCTCACGCCTGTAATCCCAGCATTTTGCGAGACCAGGGCGGGCGGATCACTTGAGCCCAGGAGTTCGAGACCAGCGTGGCCAACATGGCAACCCCATCTCTACAATAAAATTTCAAAAAAAGAACTGGGCGTGGTGGCGCGCGCCTGTGGTTCTAACTCCTCGGGAGGCTGAGGTGGGAGGACCCCTTGAGCCCAGGGGCTTGAGGCTGCAGAGAGCCGAGATCGCGCCACTGCACTCCCGTCTGGGCGAGAGAGCTCCAAAACGAAACAAAAAGGCGTGGCCGTGCAGGATGCACTGGAGGGCTCCAACAAATGGGGGGTTCTGCTGGAAAATCTCCCATGTCTCCCCAGGATAAAGTTCCCCTGCTTTATTTGGCGCTCAAAGCTTTTCTTCAAGACCCTTCTGGCCTTGGCTCCTCTCCTCTTTCCACGTACACTGAGCCCCAGCCCGGTCCTCATCCTGTAAGCCAGGTCTACAAGCATTCTGTGTCTCACCTCCTGGCCTTTGCCCAGGCTGTTTCCGCCACCCGAAATGCCAGTTCCTTATCACCCGTCTCCTCCTCCTCCTCCTAGCCCTCGTCCTTGTCCTACTCCTCCGTTGCCCAGGCTGGAGTGCAGTGTCACTATCTCGGCTGACTGCAACCTCGACCTCCTGGGTTCAAGCGATCCTCCCACACCTCAGCCTCCTGAGTAGCTGGAACTACAGGCATGCACCACCACACCCCGCTAATTTTTCTGTTTTTAGTAGAGATGGGGTTTCACCATGTTGCCCAAATTGGTCTTGGAACTCCTGGGCACAAGATCCTCCCGCCTCGGCCTCCCAAAGTGCTGGGATTACAGGCGTGAGCCACCTCGCCCAGCCTGGAATGGACATTTTTTTAAAAAATTCCCAAGTTTTTACTATGTGCCAGGACCTGTACATATACTAGCCCAATTAATCGTCCAAACACTTCAATGAGGGGGGCATCATTATTATTACCATTGTATATATAGGGAAACAGGCCCAGAGAGGTGAAATGACTTGCCCAAGGCCATACAGCGAGTATGTGGCCTAGTGGTGACTCAAACCCAGGCTGCCTGGTTCCAGAATCTGTGCTGTCCCTCACTGGGGCTCAGAGAGGGTAGAGTCCTAGCTCAAGAGCAGTCAGGGAGGAACACAGGGAAGCTTCCAGTGCAGTGTCCAGGATGGGAGAGGCTGTCAACCTAGAGAAGAGGTGATTCACATTGTGGCTCAACCTGGACGATCTACTTCCAAGGAACCGCTTATGGTCTGTGTGGGAGGCCCCAGTCCTATTCTGAAAGCCAAAAGGGCCCCCTTGTTTTCATTCTGCCACATCATCCCTTCCTGAACCTCACAGTTTAGCTCGACTAGGGAAAAGGTTTTGGGGCAAAAATAATTAGCCTGACACCCCCTCCCCCTCACACACACCATGTATGATCTCACAACACTGAGAAATGAGGGGCAGAGGGCAGGACTCAGGGCTGCCTCATGTTGGAGCCCACTGTGCTCTGTTCTGGGGAGTCCCTATACTGAGGGAGCATCAGCGCAGCAGGCAGAACCCCAGGGGTTAGGTGAGCTGCCGCCAGGCGCAGCCCCTGTGCAGTGGTAACTTGATTGACACCACACTCTTTCTGGTGAGTTCCTTACTTTCCTCGCCTTGGGGTCTGCTTCTGGGTAAAGCCAACCCAAGACAGTGGTGAAAAGCGGAACAGTCCTGTGGCAGTTTTATCAGGGGCTCTTTCTTGATCCTTTCCATCCTAGGATGGTCTGATTGACCCCCTAGTCCTGCCAGCTGGACCTTCTAATTTCTCCCAAGTTCTCCCCACCCATCACCACCACTAGAATCCATGACAAGTTTTCCAGCTGACACTGCAGCGGTCAACTCCTACATTCACTCTTTGTTCAGTGGTCAGAATGGCTTTTACAAAGTACGATCTGTGCAGGTTGCACTTCCCCTTCCCTCTCTGGAAAACCTTTGAAGGCTCCTCATGGCTGTTGGAATGAAATCCTAAAAATTTTTTTTTTTTTTTTTTTTTGAGACCGAGTCTCACTCTGTCACCCAGGCTGAAGTACAGTGGCCTGATCTCGGCTCACTGCAACTCCCACCTCCTGGGTGCAAGTGACTCTTGTGTTTCAGCCTCCTGAGTAGCTGGGATTACAGGCGCATGCCACCATGCCTGGCTAAGTTTTGTATTTTTAGTAGAGGCAGGGTTTCACCATGTTGGCCAGACTGGTCTCAAACTCCTAAGCTCAAGTGATCCACAGGCCTCAGCCTCCCAAAGTGCTGGGATTACAAGTGTTAGTCACCATGCCTGGCCTAGAAATCCTAAATTCTTTTTTTTTTTTTTTCGGAGATGGAGTCTCACTCTGTCACCCAGGCTGGAGTGCAGTGGCATGATCTTGGCTCACTGCAACCTCTGCCTCCTGGGTTCAAGCGATTCACCTGCCTAAGTTTCCTGAGTAGCTGGGATTATAGGGGCACGCTGCCCTATATATTATTCATATTGCAGTAGAAACGGGGTTTCACTATGTTGCCCAGGCCGGTCTCGAACTCCTGAGCTCAGGAAATCCGCCTGTCTCAGCCTCCCAAAGTGCCAGGATTACAGACGTGAGCCACTGCACCCGGCCCAGAAATCCTAAGTTCTTAATGTATCCCAGAAGCCCTATCCAAACTGTCTTGGCCCGCCTCTTCAGTCTCAGATCCTGCTACAAGTAATGCGCACCTCAGGGCCCCTGCATATGTTGTTCTCTCTCCTCATTCCCTAGCTAACTCCCACTCACAGGTCTTATCCTAGTTTGCGGTGATTTGACTGTGATTAACTGCCAGTGCCTGGTATTTGCCTCGTTCACAGTAGGTATTGCTGCTGCCATGGATCTTGCAACTATGCCCCCATCTACCTATCTAGTCTCCCATTCCCAAGTCTTCCCTGCCCAGCACAAGCTCCCCAAAGCACCAGCACTTTCTGTCAACATTCATTCGTTTATTTTTTCATTCATATGACAAATATTTTTTAAGTGCTTACTCTCTGTTAGGCATCCTCCTAGGTTATGGAAGATACACCAGGGAACAAATATGATTTTCTTTGGAATGTTTATCCCGCTCTCTTCCATCTATTCTTAGCAAACTCCTACTTATCTTTCAAAACTCAATGCTAATGTCCCATTTTCCAAGAAGCCTTTTCCCAGATTTCTCCCTTATACCACTCAAACTTGTGTGGCCCATCAAGTGATGGGGGTTTGGGGTTGGGGATACCCAAGGAGTGGGGGATGGTCTGTTCGTAGGCAGTGAGTCAGGGGCCTAAGGTAACTCCAACTCCTGCCTCCTCCCTCAGGCTTGTTTTCCAGCCACTTAGCAACTCCATGGAGAAATGGCTGCCAGGCACACCTTTTGTTTGCACAGAAATAACCAAAGACCAGAAATCCAGGCTGACTGGCAGCACAGGGAGGAGCCCTTTAGAAGGACATGTAGGTGCTAGGATGTGGAGTTGGAGCAGATTCCAACATCAGACCCTGAGTAAACCAAAGGCAGAGTCCAGTTCATCTAGGCAACTGGTATGGGGCTTCTGTGCCATAGGCAGGAGTTAGGGGCAGGGTCTGTAATGGGTACATGGCAGGAGGCCTCATGGTCCTGCCTTCTGCTCCACTGCACCATGGGCCAGACTTTTGAAAGTTCCTCCTGCTATCTGACCCAAGTCTGCATGCTGCCATTCCATCCCAATTCAGGATAGGTCTTCTTGGGTTCTTGGGGATTTTAGTTGCTCCTCCTGTCTCCTCTTAGTGTCCTCCAAGGCTCTGGCCCCTTACAGGGGTCATTGATCCTGAGAGGTCTAGTGATTTCTCTGAGGCCACACAGTGAGTCTTCTGGAGAAGGTACTGGAGGGCTGGGAGCCGGGTCACAGCAGGGTGATCTCGCTGGGGGGCAATGTGAGCCGCTTCTCACGGGCACTGAGCAGGTTCTCCACGTGCACGGCCACCACACGACACAGTTCCAGTCCCTGCAGGTGACAGTGACAGTCCATGCCCACCCAACACTTGCCCAGCTCTTAGCTTGGGGTGGGATGTACAGAATGGAGAGGTGGTTGGGAGATAGGTGGAGACCACCATTCATGCAGGAACCCTTGTCCCCACCTCCCCCAGGGCCTGAGAGGAGCATGAAGAGCTGGAAGGTCAAATGGTGGGGTGTGGGATGCAAGGGGTAAGCAAGCAGGAGACCAAGTGCCTCTGCTGGCTTTGCTCTGTGTGAGCTGTGTGACCCGGGGTCTATCACTTCACCTCTCTGAGCTTCAGTGGCCTCATCTGTAAAGTCTCAGTTGACCAGGGGACTGCCTCACAGACAGGGCTGTGGTGAGGATTCAGTGGGGCTTTACTGCATGTAAATTCTTTTTTTTTTTTTTTTTTGAGACAGAGTTTTGCTCTGTCACCAGGCTGGAGCGCAATGGTGCGATCTTGGCTCACTGCAACCTCCGCCTCCCAGGTTTAAGCCATTCTCCTGCCTCAGCCTCCCGAGTAGCTGGGACTACAGGCACGCACCATCATGCCCAGCTAATTTTTGTATTTTTAGTAGAGATGGGGTTTCACCATGTTGGCTAGGATGGTCTCCATCTCTTGACCTCATGATCTGCCCGCCTCGGCCTCCCAAAGGGCTGGGATTACAGGCGTGAGCCACCATGCCTGGCCACGTGTAAATGCTTGAGATTTAAAAAGTATGAATCCAATCAATAAATGGTAACAGTTTCTAACTGTCTGTTGCCATGGTTACCGCCTGGCTCCCACAGTGCACAATGGGCAGTGACCCAGGCTCAGTGCTCCCAATTGGAGAGGGGTAGGGGAAGGCATCAGGGAATTGTGGAAATCAATCTGTGAATGTGGTTCTCAGATGGAAGCCATTGTTGGAATCCCCCCAGGGAAGCTGCTCTGAGAAAGGATAAAATCATGTTAGCAGCACTCTCTGAGTGGTAACTGTGTGCCAGGCCTTGTCCTAAAGGACTGATGTGTCCTACCTGTTTTAATCCCCCCAGTGTCTCTGAGAGACAGGAGCTATTATATCCCATTCCATAGATGAGGAAACTGAGGCACGGAGCCTTGAAGCTCCAGACTGCACAACTGGTAGGTGGTGGGATTTGAACCTGGATGGTAAGAGGCCTGAGGATCACACTCTGAAGTGCTCTCTGCTGAGGTTAGCTGTGCTGGCCCTGCCTTGGGGGCCACCTCTGCTAATTAAACCAGTGTGTGTGAATGGAGTCTTCTTCTCCAGCCAATCCTTTACCTACCCACATGCTGCCATGTTCTAGGCCTTTCTGGGATTGTTGCTGCATTTGACAGTGTGGAACCTGAGGCTCAGTGAGAAGCAGGGATGCCTCAAGATCCCCTCACACAGCCTGTCAGAGGTGGGCAGGATGGGGACCCAGGTCTGTTGGTGCCACACTGCTGCACTCAGACATCACCTCCTCCTGGAAGCTCTTCCTGATTGCCTCCCAGATAGCTCAGGTCCCCTGTACACCCTGCCAGCACTGATCAAGGTATATTTTATATCTGAGACTTGAGGCTCTGTGAGGGCCAGGGTTGAGGGGGTCTCAGTCACTTCAGTATCTTTGCTACACAGAGATGCTCAGTGGACCTATGCTGAATGAGTGAATGAATGTAGCCCCTGACACATACAGGCCAGAGGCAGAGATGGCAGCATAAGGAGGTCACGTGGTGCTGCAAGGAAGTGGGAAAACCAAAGAGGCCTTCATCCATCCATCCATCCATCCACCCACCTACCCACCCACCCATGCAACCAACAAATATGTATTGAGCATCTACTATGTTCCAGGCACTGACTTATGGACACAGCACGAACAAGATGGACACAGTCCTGCTCTCTTGGAGCTGACATTCTGATGGGGGAATGATACAGTTTGGATATTTGTCCCTTCCAAATCTCATGTTGAAATGTGATCCCTGGCCAGGCATGGTGGCTCATGCCTGTAATTCCAGCACTTTGGGAGGCCAAGGTGGGCGGATCACTTGAGGCCAGGAGTTCGAGACTGGCCTGGCCAACAGGGCAAAACTTGTCTCTACTAAAATACAAAAAAATAGCCAGGCGTGGTGGCGCGTGCCTCTAATCCCAGTATTTGGCAGGCTGAGGCAGAAGAATCACTTGAACTGGGGAGGCAGAGGTTGTAGTGAGCCGAGATTACTCCAGCCTAGGCGACAGAGCAAGATACTGTATCAAAAAAAAAAAAAGAAAGAAAAGAAAAGAAATGTGATCCCCAATGTTGGAGACAGGGCCTGGTGGGAGGTGTTGGGTCTTGGAGGCAAATCCCTCATGAATGGCTTGGTTACCGGAGGTAATTACTGAGTCCTCACTCTAATAGTTCACACAAGAGCTGGTTGTTTGGACCCTCTCTCTCTCATTCCCTCTCTTGCCATGTGATGTGCCTGCTTCCCCTTTGCCTCCTGCCTTGAGTAAAAGCTTTCTGAGGCCTCCACAGAAGCCAAGCAGATGCTGGCACCACGCTTCTTGCACAGCCTGCAGAACCGTGAGCCAGATGAACCTCTTTTCTTTGTAAATTATGCAGCCTCGGGTATTCCTTTATAGCAACATAAAACGGACTAATATAAGGAGATAATACATAAACAAATAACTAAATGATTTCCAAGCCATAATAAGGGCTATGGAGGCAAGGATCATGAGTTCTTAGGGATGAGGGTTAGGGAAGGCTTCTAGAAAAAGGTGATATTTGTGTTGAAACCCAAATAAAGGGAGACAATGGGCCCTGTGATGAATCAGGGAAGAGCATTCCAAGTGGAGAGGACAGTGAGGGCAGAGGACCCAGGGCAGGGAGAACAAACTCAGCACAAGGGAGCCAGGGTGGCTGGAGGAATGAGCAGAGGGGAGGGAGGTGGCAGAGGAGGCCACAGAGGTCATGAGAGGAAGGGACAGGGATGGGAAGGACTCCCAGATTTGGGGCCTGAGTGCCTGGGAGGATTGGGAGGAAAGCTGTAGAGGACTGTTGGTCTCCAAGGGGGCTGCTGAGGGAGCCTGGAGCTCAGGTAGTCTGGGCAGGAGGTAGAAATACGGATGCTGTGATGGTAGACATGGTTTTGAAAGCCTCAGAGGGCCGGGCGCGGTGGCTCAAGCCTGTAATCCCAGCACTTTGGGAGGCCGAGACGGGCGGATCACGAGGTCAGGAGATCGAGACCATCCTGGCTAACACGGTGAAACCCCGTCTCTACTAAAAAAATACAAAAAACTAGCCGGGCGAGGTGGCGGGCGCCTGTAGTCCCAGCTACTCGGGAGGCTGAGGCAGGAGAATGGCGTAAACCCGGGAGGCGGAGCTTGCAGTGAGCTGAGATCCGGCCACTGCACTCCAGCCTGGGCGACAGAGAGAGACTCTGTCTCAAAAAAAAAAAAAAAAAAAAAAAAAAAGAAAGCCTCAGTATCAGATAGGGCACCCTGGGGAGAGGCCCAGACTCAGCAACGTTTAGATTGTCTAGGGGGCCAGGAGTGGTGGCTTACGCCTGTATGCCCCTCCCTACACTTTGGGAAGCTAAGGTGGATGGATCACTTGAGGTGAGAAGTTCGAGACCAACCTGGCCAAAATGGTGAAACCCCATCTCTACTAAAAATACAAAAATTAGCCAGGTATGGTGGCACACACCTGCAGTCCCAGCTACTCAGGCGGCTGGGGTGGGATTATCGCTTGAACCCAGGAGGTGGACGTTGCAGTGAGCTGAGATCACACCACTGCACTCCAGCCTGGGCAACAGAGCAAGACTCTGTCTCAAAAAAAAAAAAAAAAAAAGATTGTCTAGGGGAGGAAGGACCAGAAAAGAACCAAAGAATAAATGACCAGGTTCATACAAGAAGGTTGGAGAAGGCCGGGTGCAGTGACTCACACTTATAATCCCAGTACTTTGGGAAACTGAGGTGGGAGGATCATTTGAGGCCAGGAATTTAAAATTAGTCTGGGCAACATACCAAGACCCTGTTTCTACTGAAAAAAAAGAAAAAAAAAAGGAGGTAGGAGAACACCACAGAGCCATTGTATGGGCTCAGGGAGGTAGCCTCTGGGAAGGAGGCGGCAGGCCTGGGGCCCAAGGCTACCAGTGGGTAAGGCAAGGATCTATGTGACCCCAGGCAGGAGCAGACTGGGGTGTAGTGGGGAGTGCATAAGGACCCTAGACCCAAGTAACAGGCTCTCCAAGGGGCACAGGGGGTCAAGGAGACTTTGGTCCTGTCCCTCAGAGGCAGGGCTAGGGCAGTGGAAGTCTCTCTCCCTTGCCCTGGGAAATCCTCCCCTCCAAGACAGGCCTTGTCATGGGAGTGGTGCTGGGCCCAGACCTGGAGGGGGGATGTCACAGGTTGGACAGGGCAGACGTGTGGGTGTCAACCTCAGTTCTGCTCCTTCTCTGGGCCTGAATCCTATCTCTTCAGTGGGGTGAAAACGCTAGTCCTGCCCTGAACCCAGGAGGCTATGAGACTTGGACAGGAGCCTAGAGGTCATCCATGCTTTTTTACATTTTATTTTAGAGATAGGGTCTCACTTTGTCACCCAGGCTGGAGTGCAGTGGCACCATCACAGCTCACTGCAGCCTCGAACTCCAACTCCTGGGCTCAAGAAGTCCTCCCGCCTCAGCCTCCTGAATAGCTAGGACTATAGGTGCTTTTTTAAAAAAATTTCTGCAGAGACTAGGTCTCACTATGTTGCCTGGTCTTAAACTCCTGGGTTCAAGTGATCCTCTTGCCTTGCCTCAGCCTCCCAAAGTGCTGGGATTACAGGCATGAGCCACAGTGCCTGTCTCACCCCTGCTTTTTAAGTAATAGCCACAGTTGCTGCAAACATAGGAAGGCACAGGACAGGTGGGTCTCAGTTTCACCATCTGTCACACAGGAAGCCCAGTTTCTCCACCCTCAGTCCTGGGGCCTACAATCCAGCCTCCACATCTCAGCCCGGGTGAACTTTCTCAAACCTCTAGTGTCTTTGCCCTGTCACCAATCTTCTATGGCTCCATACTGCTCTTTGCCGTGTTCCCACTGCCAAGCTGCTTCCCTGGATGACCACCATAATGATCTGCAGTTCTGTGCTGCGCTGTGGTTGGTTCTGTCCCATGCACTGGCCTGGATACTCCCTGGGACATGGCAGGGACCTGACATATCTTGGAGCCAGGCCCAGAGAAGGGCCCAGTGAAGGTAATGTTGGGCTGAGGGCTGGGCCCACCTGCTCCAGCTGCAGCTGCAAGGTGTGCTGGGCCGCCACGTCCCCCAGCGCAATCTCCACGTAGGGGTAGCTGGAGTTGGCCGTGGGCCGCTGGGTCCGTGTCGACTGGATCTCCTTCAGGGGGAACTTCACCATCAATTCCTGGGAGTAGGGGGAGAGGGGCCGGACAGGCCTGTGGGTGAGGACAGTCTCAACCACTCTTACCCCTCCCCTGCAAATCAGATCTACAGGAGGCAGGAGACTCACTCCAGTTCAAGTACCAGTTCCCCAGTGACTTGTATGACCTTGAGCAAATCACTTTACCTCTCTGGACCTCAGTTTCCTCACCTGTGAAATTGATTCAACAAATACTGATGATGCATCTACCATGTGTCAGGCACTGCTTTAAGTGCTTTAAGTGCTCTAAGTGCTTGGGATACAGAGGTATTGGTGCCCTGAACTTCACATCAAAGTTGCTTCTTGTGAACACCTACACCTCTTTTTTAAATTTCCTTTTTGTGGAAAACGGGGCCTCCTGTGTTGCCCAGGCCAGTCTCAAACTCCTGGGCTCAAGGAATCCTCCTGCCTCTGATTCCCTAAGTGCTAGGGTTACAGATGTGAGTCAAGTACCTAGCCTGTCTAGGGGCTTTTCTTCTGGCCCAGGAAGCAAACTTAGACCACATCCAGGGAAATCCAGAGTGATAGAGAGTTAATGCCTCAGAAAGAAGCCCTTGCTAATGACAGATGGGAAGTGTTGAATAGACACCCCAGCTCCCTCATTCCCAGGAGAGAAGCAAAGCTCTAGGCTGTCTCTCAGGGCTCCCCAACTGGACTGACCTCCAGGTGTCCACATCAGCAACTTGCTTGCTAACACCCCCTCTACTGGCTCCATCCCTTCCCTGTCTCACTTCCTCACTCCAGTATTTCCTGGAATCAACTCTCTAAATCAACCACTTGCCCTGGAATCCCCGTCTCAGGGTCTAGTTCTGGGAGCAAAAACTAAGGGGGTAATAGGTCCTACTTATTATGAGCTGAATCATGTCCCCCACCAAATTCCCCTGTTGAAACCCTAACTCCCAGTGCCTCAGAATGTATTTAGAAATAAGGGCTTTAAAGAGGTGACTAAGTTAAAATGAAACTGTTAGGATGGGCCCTACTCCAATATGACAGGTGTCCTTATAAAAGGAAATTAGGATGCACAAAGAGACACCAGGGCTGTGCGCACACAGAGGAAAGGCCATGTGAGGATGCAGCGAGAAGACAGCTGTCTGCAAACCACCAAAGAACCCAGACCTGCTGACACCTTGACCTTGGACCGCCAGCCTCCAGAATTGTGAGAAATCAACTTCTGTTGTTTAAGTTACTCAGTCTGTGGTCTTTTGTTATGGCAGCCCAAGCACACAGATGTACTATTTGAGTGCATAGGGTATGTTTTACCTCATCTCACCTTCACAACAGCCCTATGGGTGGGCTCAACTCTTATCCTCATTTTCCAGATGAGGAAAGCAAGGCTCAGAGAGGGGAAGAGACTTGCCTGAGATCATGAAGGTGGTAACCAGTGGAACTGGGCTTCGGCAGCTGGAGGTCTTGGCCCCTTGGAGGGGGTAGGGGACCAGGGAACAGAGGGTGGTGATGGCAGTGCCAGGCTGAGGCCACTCACATGAGTCTCTGTGCTGAGAAAGTTGAGGCCATTGTGGTTGACGGCAAGGATGCAAGGGGCTGGCACAGCAGTGTTGCTGCAGCTCTGGATGAAGAAGAAGGAGGAGCCGAACATAGGTAAGGCACTGAGGAGGCCTGGGCAGGGAGAGGGGGTGGCAGTTACGTGCTGGGCAGGGTTCACTGACAACAGCCATGGCCCTGAACTGCACAGCTTCTCTGGGCTGTATCCAGCCAGTGCAGGAGCCCTCAGTCTGGGTCTCCTCCCATCTCTCTGGCCTCGCTTCTCACGGCCTCTTCCTCTATCCCTGCTTGCAGCTCTTCTTCCTCTGCCAGGGCCACTTTGAGCCTAGGTGACATCTCCATAAAAATTGTAAAGACATGTTTTCTCCAGGCAGGTGCTCAGCTTGACCGGCACTGAAAAATGCCTTTGTGCAAAGAAAGAGGTGCCTCCATACCCATGCTCCATGACCACCCTCCTCAGCAAAGCCCCCTGTGATCACCTCCCTTCCCCTCCCCTCCCCTGCAGCTCTTACCCAGAAACTGGGCACGGGCCTGGTGGGGGCTGAGCGCCTGTGTCTGCTGCCGGTGCTGGCTGACCAGGTTGAGCCAGGTCGAGCCTACTGTTGTACGGTAGAGCTGGGCTGGGATGTACTCCTGGACTTCCCGCCTATGTACGGAGGGAGGGGAAAAAGATCCCGAGTGAGCTCCCAGGCTCAGGCAATCCTCACTGTGCCGCAGGCATGCAGAGCAGACCTGATCTATGCACCTCCCTGGAAGACTAAATGCTAGGGAGTGTAAATGGGCTGAAGGTGGGGTAGAGGCGCCCACAGTGCCTTGGTACTGCTTAATCATGGCCGGGGCCAGTACCACTAGGATCCCTGTTTGCAGTTAAGGGAACTGAGGCTCTCAGAAGTTCACTGACTAGTTCAAGGTTACATAGTGACTGAGTGAGTTAGCAGCATGGGTTGGTGGGGGCAAGACTTGAACCCAAGGCAATTTCATCCTTTATACTTTCTGCCCCCAAGGAAAAGTAAAAGCCAGAGGGGTGAGAGGAAACATCAGGGTGGGCAAAGCAGCCACAGGGCTGGGCAGAGCCTTGAGCAAAGCAGTGCTGGGCCCCCAGGCTGAGGCCCCTGGGCATCAGCTTGTCCCAGCCCTCTTCCCTCTGACACATGCTGGCTGCTACCTGAGGCAGACCCTTTACCTCTTTGGACATCTGGAAAATATCAATAGCAGTCCCAGCCCATCCTGACCAGCTGGAGCTGCAGATGAAGGGTTGGGAGAAAGCCAGGAGAGAGACCCCCTGCTCCCAAGAGATCCCCTGGGTAACATCTGTTCTTCTTTCCACTGCTGGGGTAAGGGCCTGGCATCTGAACCCAGTCTCCCCAGTTTTGGATCCTGGTTCCCCCACTGTTAGCTGGCTAGACTTCAGTAAGCCATATAACCTCGCCGGGCCTTATCTGTAAACAGGGAAAATAAAATGAAGTTGGGAAGAATAGCTGAGATAATGCAGATGCAGGGTCCCTTGCAAAAAGTAATAATTCAATTATTATTTTCTTTTTTTGAGATGGAGTCTCGCTCTGTTGCCCAGGCTGGAGTGCAGTGGCCGGATCTCAGCTCACTGCAAGCTCCGCCTCCCGGGTTTACGCCATTCTCCTGCCTCAGCCTCCCGAGTAGCTGGGACTACAGGCGCCCGCCACCTCACCCGGCTAGTTTTTTGTATTTTTTAGTAGAGACGGGGTTTCACCGGGTTAGCCAGGATGGTCTCGATCTCCTGACCTCGTGATCCGCCCGTCTCGGCCTCCCAAAGTGCTGGGATTACAGGTTTGAGCCACCGCGCCTGGCCGTAATTATTATTTTCATCCAGGATTGGGATTATATCTTTATGTGCTTCTTGCTCTTTTTTTTTTTTTTTTTTTTTTAGATGGAGTCTTGCTCTGTCGCCCAGGCTGAAGTGCAGTGGCCGGATCTCAGCTCACTGCAAGCTCCGCTTCCCGGGTTCACGCCATTCTCCTGCCTCAGCCTCCCGAGTAGCTGGGACTACAGGCGCCGGCCACCACGCCCGGCTAGTTTTTTGTATTTTTTAGTAGAGACGGAGTTTCACCGTGTTAGCCAGGATGGTCTCGATCTCCTGACCTCGTGATCCGCCCGTCTCGGCCTCCCAAAGTGCTGGGATTACAGGCTTGAGCCACCGCGCCCGGCCGCTTTTTTTTTTTTTTTTTTCCCCTTTTTTTTCTGTTTTGAGACAGAGTCTTGCTCTGTCGCCCAGGCTGGAGTGCAGTGGCACGATCTCGATCTCGGCTCATTGCAAGCTTCGCCTCCCAGGTTCACGCCATTCTCCCGCCTCAGCCTCCCGAGTAGCTGGGACTACAGGTGCCTGCACCACACCTGGCTAATTTTTTGTATTTTTAGTAAAGACAGGGTTTCACCATGTTAGCCAGGATGATCTCGATCTCCTGACCTCGTGATCCGCCCGCCTCAGCCTCCCAAAGTGCTGGGATTACAGGCGTGAGCCACCGGCGCCTGGCCGCTTCCTGCTCTTTTCACTTAAAATTATACTTAAAAAAAAAAAAAAGAGCTTTAGGCTAGGCGCAGTGGCACGTTGAGATTACACCTGTAATCTCAACACTTTGGGAGGCTAAGGAGGGAGGATAACTTGAGCCCAAGAGTTCGAGACCAGTCTGGCCAACATGGTAAGACCCTCGTCTCTACAAAAAATTTAAAAATTAGCTGGGCGTGGCTGGGCACGGTGGCTCACGCCTATAATCCCAGCACTTTGGGAGGCTGAGGCAGGCGGAATGGCGTGAACCCGGGAGACGGAGCTTGTAGTGAACCGAGATAGCGCCACTGCACTCCAGCCTGGGTGACAGAGCGAGACTTCGTCTCAAAAAAAAAAAAAAAAAGAAGAAAATTAGCTGGGCGTTGTGGCATGCACTTGTGATTCTAGCTACTTGGGAGGCTGAAGTGGGAGGATCACTTGAGTCCAAGAGGTCGAGGCTGCAGTAAGCCATGATAGGGCCACTGCACTCCAGCCTGGGTGACAGAGAGAGACTCTGTCTCAAAAATAAAATAAAAATAAAAATAAGGAGCTTTACATATTGAGCCCTTACTGTGTTATAGGTGCTGGAATATACATGGTATGGACATCATCTTACTATTCTTTTTTCCAGGGGTTCTCAAAGTGTGGTCGAGGGGGTTGAAAACCATTTTCATCACAACACTAGGAACTTGTGGTTTTCTCTCTTGTTCTCTCACAAGTGTACAGTGGAGTTTTCCAGAGGCTACATAACATGAGATGGCAACAGGCTGACTGCAGAAGCAGATCTGGGAACCCAGCTGCCTTAAGTCAGACAGTACAGAGCTTTGAAAATGTAAAAGAACAGAGCTTTGAAAATGTAAAATTCCCACTAATTTTTTTTTTTGAGACAGGCTCTTGCTCTGTTACCCAGGCTGGAGTCCAGTGGTACAATCACAGTTCACTGCAGCCTCGAACTCCCAGGCTCAACTGATCCTCCCACCTCAGCCTCTCGAGTTACTGGGACTACAGGCATGTGCCACCACACCCACGAATCACTAAATGTTTTTTGAAAATATAGTCATTTTTCATAAAAAGTTAATTTATATTGACATTTAGTGGGTTTATTTTTATTTTTAACTGAATTAATACATCAATATTTTAACAGGGTAAATATATTAATTGATATAACCCACATAAACAAAAGCTCTTTGAGGTCCTCTTTTTTTTTTTTTTTGAGACGGAGTCTTACTCTATTGCCCAGGCTGGAGTGTAGTGGTGCAATCTCAGCTCACTGCAACCTCTGCCTCTTGGGTTCAAGCAATTCTTCTGCCTCAGCCTCCCAAGTACCTGGGATTACAGGCGTGCACCACCACGCCCAGCCACAAGGTCCTGTTATTATTATTATTATTATTATTTATTATTATTTTTTGAGACGGAGTTTTGTTCTTCTTGCCCAGGCTGGAGTGCAATGGCGTGATTTTGGTTCACTGCAACCTCCCTCCGCCTCCCAGTTTCAAGTGATTCTCCTGCCTCACCCTCCCAAGTGGCTGGGATTACGGGCATGTGCCACCATGCCCGGCTAATTTTGTGTTTTTATTAGAGATGGGATTTCACCATGTTGGCCAGCATGGTTTTGAACCCCTGACCTCAGGTGATCCATGCACCTCGGATCCCAAAGTGTTGGGGTTACAGGTGTGAGCCACAGCGCCCAGCCTATTATTATTATTATTATTATTATTATTATTATTTTGAGATGGAGTTTCACTCTTGTCACCCAGGCTGGAGTACAATGGCACCATCTTGGCTCACTGCAATCTCCACCTCCAGGGTTCAAGCGATTCTCCTGCTTCAGCCTCCTGAGCAGCTGGGATTACAGGCACCCGCCACTATACCTGGCTAATTTTTTTTTTTTTTAAATTTGTATTTTTAGTAGATAGGGGGTTTCACCATGTTGGACAGGCTGGTCTCAAACTCCTGACCTCAGGTGATCCGCCCACCTTGACCTCCCAAAGTACTGGGATTACAAGTGTGAGCCACCGCGCCCGGCCGAAGTGCTCTTTTCAAGAGTGTAAAAATGTCCTGAGACCAAAAATTTGAGAATAACTGATGTACACTGTGAGCATTGATTATAACTTAGAGAACATCAGTTTAAAGGCTGTCTAGGCCGGCCAGGGTGGCTCATGCCTGTAATCCCACTGCTTTGGGAGGCTGAGGCAGGAGGGTTACTTGAGCCTAGAAGTTCAAGATCAGCCTGGACAAAGTAGCAAGACTCTGTTTCTACAAAAATAAAAAAGTTCAGCCTGGGCAACACAGCAAGACCCCGTCTCTATAAAAAGTGGTATATCGTTTTTAAAAAATAAAGAAAAAATCAATAATTAATTAAATATATAAGTAAATAAAGGCTAAAACCCATAATTTACTTGACGACTCCCTGTTGCTGGATATTCAGGTTACTTCTGATCTTTTGCTCTTGTAGCAGCATTGCAGTGAATGTTTTTGTGGCTAAATCTTTCTGCATAGCCACGTGTATTTCCTGGACCACAGGGAACATGTGTCCTGAAACCTTTTTTTAACATTACCTTTGTTCTGAGCTAATACCAACCAGAAGCAACTTGTGAAAGAGAGGCGGGGTCCCAGCTCCTATGGCTAGTTGGAAAACTTCAGCCCCCAGGCAAGGACAGCCCCTTCCCAGACAGCCCCACTGGTATAAGAGGGGAGTCTGGGGGCCTGGGGACAGCCAGCTCTGAGGAGGGTGGAGGTGGGCTGAGAGGGCAGGGTTGCCTGTCCACCCCAGCTGAGACAGGAGGGCAGGTGCTCACACGCTCGGCAGGTAGAAGTGGTCCTTGGCGCGATGCTGCAGTGAAGCCAGCTTGGACACCTGCTGCAGCAGCTGCTCGCTGGGCTGGCTGGCCGGCACGCTGCTGAAGAGGCCCTTCAGGTAGTCAGGCAGGACCTGCAGGGAGCACCTGGGTAAGGCGCTGCCAGGCAGGCACACGTGTGGGCACTTGGTTGCAGGGGACTGGGGACATGCATGTTTAATGATTGCAGCCCCATTCTCTTCTGGGATAGGATGGCCTATTACTTTCCTGGGTTTTGGGGAATGATGGCAGAAGCACGTAAGGGTGATGTGGGAGGCCTGTGGCCTTGATGCCCATGAGGGAAGTCCCCACAGCAACCTTGCCAGGATGTGGGCTGGCTGGTGAGAGCAGAGCATCAACACTGCAGTGTGGTCATGTATCTATCAGGCCTGCTGTTTCTCAAAACTGAGTGTGCCTGAGCCACAGGAGGGCTTGCCAAAATAGACGGCCAGGTTGGGCTCCAGAGGCTCTGAGGCAGGAGGTCTAAGGCAGGACTTGAGGATTTGCCAGTCCACAAGCCTCACATTGAGTAGTATGGTGCCGGACTGCACAGGGCTATGCTTCAACAGTGACACCATGTGACCACAAAAACTACGTGACCATATTGTGTACAATTCCTGAAGTTTTGGCACCAGTTCCACAAAAACACACACTTTCTGTTCAAGCACTTCCACACATACTGGCACAGTAGGAGAGAACCCAGACTTTGTAAACTCCGTGATCCTGACTTAGAGGACTTCCAAGTCTCACAAAATAACACACAGACAAAAGTGACAATACTAGCAAAGCCTGGCTTAGCACTTGGAGCAAAGGACAGGCCCATGTTCAGAGAAGGAACACATCTGAAGGAAAGGGGAACGCAAAGAGGGCCTAATGGAAGAGGTGTTTTTTGGGGACAGCTTGCTGGGAAGGACTTAAATAAGCTGGGAAGTGCAGATGGAGGGATGACATGCACAAAGGCCCTCAAAGGTAATGAGGGCTGTTTCGACTTCTCCAAAGAGACCACATAGGGGAACAGAGGCATCAGGGTTAGAGACGTCCACAGGGCCTGAATCATGAACACTTCAAACACCACAGCTGTGGAGTCTGACTCACAGGCTCAGGGGAGCCTAGAAGGTCCCAGAGTCCAGAGAAACCCACGTGTGCTGACCTGGTTGTAGTGCATGGTCACATATAGCTCATTCTCGAACTTGAGTGGCTGATCCCAGAGCACACGCCGGAACCACAGCATGTAGCCGCCGTCCACCTGCTCCATCTCTGAGGCCACATCCAGGATGTAAGCACGGCGACTGAGTGGGCACACATGCTGGCCTGCAGAGAGCAGGGAGGCAGGGCTGGGTGGGGGCATATGTGCACACATATGTATGCACCTGTACGCACCTGTACAGAGCATGTGTACAGACCCTAACCTGCTACCCAGCTGAGGTATCACCTCGGGCAAGCCACCTGCCTGTTCTGGGACACAGCTTCCTCATTAAAGGAGTGCGTGTTTGTCAAATGGGGTGTCCTATGTTTTATTGAAATGTTGATGACCGCAGATGGTAATAACTCCAATGCAAAGCTTTAAGTAATGCTCCATTTCTCCTGGGGAAAGAGGGGCTGCTGAAGAGTGCCCCGAGTGTGGCCTGCCTGGATCTAGGAAAATGCCCTGCATTATGGTCAGAGAAGGCCCAGCTCCTTTCCAGAGGAGGCTGGGGACAAGGACAAACACAAGAGGCCTCAGACTACGAGACCTAGTGGGTAGCTTTCTGCAGACCTCCTTCAGGAGAGACCCCTTGCCAGGCACCTGGCATAGGTGGGGGTGGGGAGGATTGGGGTCTGAGCCTGGGAGAGGCTCAAGTTTTCCTCTTTTGCACTGATATTTTTGCTACCCATCTCACACCTGCAGTAAAATCTTACTAAAGAGAGGGAGTTTGGTATGATTACATGATTACCACTATGTGACTGTGGATACGTCACAACTTCTGTGGTAGGCTGAATAATGACCCCTGCAAAGATGTCCAGGTCCTAGTCCCTGGAACTTATGCATATGTCACCTTCCTGGCAAAAGGCACTCTGCAGATGTGATTAAGTTAAGGATCTGGAGATGGAGATGATCCTGGATTATCCAAGCAGGCCCAACATCATCAGCACAGGGGTCCTCATAAGAGGAAAGCAGAAGGGTCAGAGTCAGAGGAGGAGATGTGAGACCAGAAGCAGAGGCTGGCAGGGAGAGAGATTTGAGGATTCTACACTGCTGGCTTTGGAGATGGAGGAAGGGGTCATGGACCAAGGAATGCAGGCAGCCTCTAGACGCTGGAAAACGAAAGGAAACAGATTCTTCCCTAGAGCCTCCAGAAGGAACCTGGCCCTGATGCCATTTTCATTTTAGAACTTCTGACTTTCAGAATTACAAGGTAATATATTTGTGTTTTTTTAAGCCAATAAATATGTAATAATTTGTTATAGCAACAATAGGAAACTAATACAGCCTCCCTGGGCCTCAGTTTCCCTACCTGTAAATGGAAAGACTAACAGTCTCCACTTCATAAGGTGGTTGTGGGGATTAAAATAGTTCACAGAATGAAATGCTATTTTTTTTTTTTTTTTTAGTTGGAGTATTGCTCTGTCGCCCAGGCTGGAGTGCAGTGGCATCATCTCGGCTCACTGCAAGCTCCGCCTCCCAGGCTCACCCATTCTCCTGCCTCAGCCTCTCGAGTAGCTGGGACTACAGGCGCCTGGCTAGTTTTTTGTATTTTTTTAGTAGAGACAGGGTTTTACCATGTTAGCCAGGATGGTCTCGATCTCCTGACCTCGTGATCTGCCCGTCTCGGCCTCCCAAAGTGCTGGGATTACAGGCTTAAGTCACCGCTCCCAGCCTTTTTTTTTTTTTTAGATGGAGTTTCGCTCTTGTTGCCCAGGTTGGAGTGCAACGACATGATCTCGACTCACCGCAACCTCCTGCCTCACCGTCCCGAGTAGCAGCCAAATGCCACCATGCCTGGCTAATTTTGTATATTTTCAGTAGAGACAGGGTTTCTCCATGTTGGTCAGGCTGGTCTCGAACTCCCGACCTCAGGTGATCCACCTGCCTTGGCCTCTCAAAGTGCTGGGATTAAAGGTGTGAGCCACCACGCCAGGCCTTTTTTTTTTTTTTTTAATTTTTTTTTTCTTTTTGAGACAGAGTCTCACTCCATCACCCAGGCTGGAGTACAGTGGCATGATCATGGCTCACTACAACCTCCGCCTCCTGGGTTCAAGTGATTATCGTGCCTCAGCCTCCTGAGTAGCTGGAATTACAGGTGCGCACTACCATGGTTGGCTAATTTTTAGTAGAGATGGGGTTTCGCCATGTTGGCCAGGCTGCTCTGGAACTCCTGGCCGCAAGAGATCCACCCGCCTCAGCCTCCCAAAGTGCTGGGATTACAGGCATGAGCCACCACACCCAGCCTGAAATGCTTTGAATTGTGCCTGGGTCACAGCATCCGTTCAATACATGTCGGTTATTAGGACCGTTTTGTTACCTGCCATTCTCCCCTAATGTCTTAACTGGACTTGGGCAGGCAGGGCTGACGGCACACGGCTGAGGGCTGTGGCAGCGGTAGGGAGAGCTGGCTGGGGGTTACTGGAGCTGACTAGCTAGTGACAAGAGGCAAGACCATGATCTAGAGTGCCAGGCAGCAGATGGAAGGGCCTTTGGGATGTGTGACAGTCACCTAGGGTCCCAGAAGCCCTCTAGAGGGGATAGTGACACCTCGGGAGGGGCTTCTCTGGCCATTATTAAGGCATGAGAGGCAGGAAAGAAGGCTTGCACCTTTAGGTTCCAGGAGTGCGGTGCTATTAATGGAAACCTTCCCAGGATGTAATCTCCTTGAGGGCACGGCCTGTGTCCTCTCATTGAGCATGCCCTGAGGGGCAAAGGGAGGGATGAGAGAAGGCCCTCACCATAAGGTGAGGCAAACTAAGCAAAGCGGAAAGGGACAGATAAAGGGCTGGGGGTGCTCGGTACACACAGAGATCCTTCCATATGGGGGTCAAGGGGTTTCCTGGAGGAAGTGGCACCTGACTTGGGCCCTAAAGTCTGGATGGAGGGCCCCACATGGCCCAAGGCCCAGGGATGGAAATGGGTCCAGCATGCTCACTCTTCCTGGCACTCACCACGGTTGGTGACAACGAAGATAACATATTCATTGAAGGCCTCAGGGCGGGTCAGAGCCATCTCAGCACAGATCTCTTCTACCACGTCCAGGGCCACCTGGGGGTGGGGCAGAAGAGATGAGGCCATGCCAGTTGGGCTTGACCTCTGTCCTTCTGGCCCCACTCAGGCCCCCGGAAGCCATGTGTGGAGTTCCTCAGCCCTCTTCACAAAGGCGCACAATCCTCTGAGGTCTCTGAGAATCAGCCTCAGGCAGAGAAAGAACACAGCTTGCGGTCTGAGACTTAGGTTCAAAATCTGCTTCTGTCCCTTTTTTGCAGGATGACCCTGAGCCAGAGGCTTAACCTCTCCAAGGTGCAGTTTGCTCTTCTGAGAAATAAGTCCTGCCTTGTGGGGCTGTGGAAGAGCCTGGGAGGGCTCAACATCCTTGGGGGCTTACTCCTCCCCCATCCTGGAGCCTGGGCTGTCCCTGTCCCTGCCCCTCCAGTACCTGGCTGCAGGAGACATTCCTTCACTTACAGTGCATGTTTTAATTTTGAGATGGCGTTCAAGGCCTCCAGGAAGAAGAAAGAGTTGCCTCTTGGAACTGCGGCCTGCCTGGGGGTAGGTAAGTGGGAGAGGGATGACAGGTTGGGTCCTGGGATCTGGGAGCTCTCCTGCCGTGGGAGTTCCCAAGCCAAAAGGTCCTGGGCTTGCACATGTAGGAACACTTGAGCACCTGGACTTTGCAGAGCCTGTCTGCATGCCCCTGAATGCAATGGACCTGACAGAGAGGTCTCTGGGCAGGGCTTGTGCTTCCCACTCATTTTTTTGTGTGTTTGTACGTGGAGTCTTACTCTGTCACCCAAGTTGAAATGCAGTGGCACGATCTTGGCTTACTGCAACCTCTGCCTCCTGGGTTCAAGTAATTCTCCTGCCTTAGCCTCCCGAGTAGCTGGGATTATAGGCACCTGCCACCATAACCAGCTAATTTTTGTATTTTTAGTAGAGACGGGGTTTCACCATGTTGGCCAGGCTGGTCTTGAACACCTAACCTCAGGTGATCTGCCCGCCTCGGCCCCACAAAGTGCTGAGATTACAGGCATGAGCCACCGCGCCCAGCCTCCCATTCATTTTGAACCCACTCCCACCCCATGCTTACCAACATGGCCCGAAGCTCTATGCTGCTGGGGAGCTCCAGACGACCCCCGAAGCGCAAGGTTTTCTGCAGGTTCTGCTCACAGGCCTTGGCGATCCCTGCAGAAGCAAGGAGTCCAGGCCTTGCTCAAGGTGGACTGTGGGAGAAAGGGGCTCCTCTTGCCACCAACCATAAGCCCACTGCATTCTCTCCACAAGCTGTGGGGAAGGCATTTACTCCCCCATTTGACAGTTGAGGAAACAGTTCAGACAGGGACAGTGACTTGCCCAAGGTCAAGAGCTAGAAGTTAAGACCTGGATTTGAACCTACATCCCATGTGTCCAAGGACCTTTTTTTCCAGCCCACAGTCCCCTTGGCAACCTATGATCCTGGAAACTGCTGTCACCCTGAGCTGTTGACTGGAGAGCTTGTATCCAATAGGCTCTGTAGCTAGGGTGATGCAGCTCTGCTCATGCCAGCTGGGATACCCTGCCAACCGCCCTCCCTCACTCAGGCCTCCCAGGGCAGGAGACCCCGGCATCAGTGCTCCATTTCTCTGAGTCAAGAGTTCTAGGGCACATTCTGTTGCCTTTATGCATCTAGGAGCTATTCCATGGGGGAGCTGGGTCTATTCATCTGTGGGCTGAATGTTTGTTAATTGAATCAGAGAGAAGCATTCAGAGGCAGGAAGGGTAAGGTCTCCTATCTCCTCCACGGCTGCCATGGTGACTACAGCGGCCCCAGCCTCCTTCAGGAGCCCCAGGGGTTGCTATGGAAACAATGCTGAAGAGTGGCCCCCCTTTCTCCATATTCTAAGGGGGATGATACCAGCTTGGGCTCACCTCTGCCCCGATCCCTCAATACCCTTGCTGAGTCCCAACAGTCAGAGAGGCAGGGCTGCACTCCAGTACTCTGGATTCTTGCCCACCTCCTTCTCTTCTCCCACGTGCCACACATTCCCACTCCCGTCTTTGCTCCTGTCACTCACTCCACCTGGAAATCCCTCCTATGCAAGGCAGCACTTCCTCCAAGGAGTCATCCCTGACCACCCCCTCCATTAGATCAGACAAACCACCACGCCAGCCCCTGTAGAACCCTCAGAAATGTTTGGGGAATATATTAATATTAGTAAATACTGCTCAGCACCTGTGAAAGCGAGGCCCTCTGGGTTTCCCCTCCCACTAGCTGCCCACCCAGTCCCCATGCGAGAAGCATGCAACCCTGGGTCCCCACTCATCGACCTCTCACCCTGAAAGGGCAGGCCCGGGGTCCGGCTCATGTCTTGGAGGAAGCGAGTGAGGTGTGGGTGGAGGACCTCAGAGCAGCTGTGGTAGGCAGTCACGATGTATAGCAGCCTCCAGCCTCTCTGGCAGCTGTCCCTGCAAGGACACACGGGGGCCACATCACAGGTGGTCACAGCACTAGAGTGTGCCAGGAGCCTCCTGGGATTGAACTGAGACAGATTCCAACTCTCAGGCAGCTCCTGTCCCCTGAGGATGCTCCTCCCTGCCCAGTGAGGAGGCCCAGGGCAGGTGGGCCTTAAAGCCATGCAAAAGGCATATTCTGCTTGAGAAGTCAGGATGGGGGATAGGGATGGAAGAGGATGGGGCCCCAGACATCTTCCCCAGGTAGGGGAAGTACTGTGACTTTTTCCTCTCCTATTCTCTTTTCTGCCTCACAACAGGTAGGGGATCTCTCCAGGGAGGCTTCTGGGAAAAGGGGAATCTGCTGAGACTGTGTAGAGGTCATGCCAGGTAAGGCCCAGGGCTGGGAGGAGCAGGAGGACAAGCTGAGTGGTTCTAAAATCCCTGAGGAGATGGAGAGCAAGTGAGGAGGTAGTGCAGATGAAGACAGGAGGGTGGACCTGATGGTAACAAGAGCATGCACATATTGGGCACCTACTGTGTGCTGGCCCTGCATGAGTGGAACACAGTAATTCATCTTCACATGGTCATGGGTGTGAGGGTTTCATTTGTAGGGATATCTGGTGTCTGGGAACAGCACTTGGGCTTCCTTTGGGAAACCACCCACCCCACTCTAGAGCCCTGTGGTTTGGAGATGGGCATGGAAGTCAGGTTTGGTCAATGTGAGCACGACAGCCCCTGACCACAGTGATTGGCCTAGGGATAGGCATAGTTGGTTCAGGGTTGAACATATGACCAACTCAGGCCTGTAAGCCTGGATTTAAGAATTTCCACAGCAGGCTGGGTGCAGTGGCTCATGCCTGTAATCCCAGCACTTTGGGAGGCCGAGACGGGCAGATCACGAGGTCAGGAGATGGAGACCATCCTGGCTAACATGGTGAAACCCTGTCTTTACTAAAAATATAAAAAATTAGCCAGATGTGGTGGTGGGCACCTGTAGTCCCAGCTACTTAGGAGGCTGGGGCGAGAGAATGGCATGAACCCGGGAGGCGAGGTTGCAATGAGCCAAGATCACGCCACTGCACTCCAGCCTGGGCGATAGAGTGAGACTCCGACTCAAAAAAAAAAAAAAAAAAGGGAATTTCTACAGTCAATATTGGGTCAGTCTTGCTTTCTCTGGGATTGCTGAGCTGTCACCCCAGACCTGCCACCTTGCTGCTCTATGGAAGAGGCTGTTTGGGAATAATCAACACAGAGGAAAGCAGAGCCAGAAGATGGAGAAAGCCTGCTTCCTAATGACACCTGGATCCAGCTATGCCTGAGGCCACATACTCACTGACTTTTCACTTCTCTGAATCAACAAGCTCCCTTTTGGTTAAATCAGCTTGAGTTGGGTTTCTGTCACTTGCAACTAAGAATCTGGACTTACACATTATCATTGCCATTTTACAGATGAGGGCACTAAAGTTCAGAGAGCAGAAATGCTATGTTCCAGACCAAGTAATTTCAAAACACGTCCTCTATTGAGTGAGGACGAAGGTGAGGGGAAGAGAATCCAGGAGGGGTCAGGCCTGAGGAGGTGGGAGGCTGAACTGGCCCCTCCTGGAGCGTGGACACAGTGAGGGGATGGTGGGGTATAAAGCCCAGTTCACTCACTGCTTGGAGCTGGTATTGTCTGTGATCTGCTTCACAACTTGGCAGTAACATTCATCCCGCATGACCTCATGGTCCCCACACAGCTGAAGGAGGACAGAGAGGTTACACACCAAAGACAGGCTAGGGGCTATGTCACATACCAGGTACATAAGAACAGGGTGGGCACCTGAAGACAGGCCTGGTCTCCCTTTCCCAGCCCCCTCCCCATCAGCATGATGCATTCCTTTTTGGACCATGGGAGAGGTTTCCCACCCTAATATCCTGTGACTCATTGACAGATGGGGAAACTGAGCCACAGAACAGGAAAGGAGGCATCTGGCAAAGTTGGCTGGACTGACCTTCAGGAGGTTACAAAGCACGTCCAGGTCACTCTGGCCCTTCAGTGGGGCATCTCCCATGAACCTCATCACAGCTGTAGGAAAGACCTATCCCACTCAGACCCACCAAACCCCAAGTTGTCCACCCACCCCAGGAAGCCCCAGGACTGAGCCCCTCCCTGGGAGCCTTGGCCACAGGCAGCTGGGAGCTTCTTTTCTCTTAAATGTGTCCCATGTCTGAGCTGGGGGAAGGGAAAGAATCCGAAGACCAGGGAGGAGTGGCAACCAGTAGAGACCACACAGTGCTGGATCTCATCCAGCCCAGAGCCCTGGCTGCAGTCCCACTGCCACACCTAGGAACATGTCGGTGGCCATCTTGTTGAGGCTGTTGTCGCTGAGTTCGATGAGGGATTCCTGGAGGGGAGTCTGTGGGGGAAGAGGGCTGTGTCATGATGGAGGAGGGACATGTCAGAATAGAAAGGGGACACACTGTGTTTCAAGGCCATATAACAGGAGGGTCCACGTCACAAAAGGGGAGCCAGGCCTAACACTGGGGACAGATGCTGTCCTTGGGAGGGAATCAGGGTGCTGAGAGCTAGAGGGTCTCACTGAGAACAAGTTTGTTGGCCTCAGGGGCCTGGGAGGGGGCCCCTGTATCACCATTTTACAGATGGGGAACTGAGGTCCTGGACTGGACACCTTGGTGAAGCAAAGCATGTCCTCCAAGGTTCTGGACTCCCGAGCCTCCTTGGATTTCAGCCTGAGGCCATCCCTGCAGTGGGAGGTGGGTGCTACTGACCTGTCCTGCCCAAGCCTTGGCTACATCTTTTTCCACATGGGACTGTTCTTGACCCACCACTCTGATCAGTCTATCAGGCAGGAAGACCCCCAGAGGCAGGCACTGAAGTGGGCCTTACACCTGGGTGGTCTCTCATCTCTCCCACCAGAAGTGGGGCCTCCAATACCCACAGCCTGCAGTTTGGATGGCTGCAAGAAGCCCAGAACCCTCCCACTGTGGGGAAGAGGGGTGGGGCCGCCACTCACTGGGGTCTCCTCTGAGGGTCTCGGAAATACTTCTGGGCAAACTCGAGCATTGTGTAGTGTGGGAGCGCCAGGGCATCCTCCCCATGGTCAGCAGAGCGGGCCCTGACTGGGGGACCCTGCAGAAAAGGCGGAGCTAGGAAGGCCCTTTCCGGCCACACCATGCCTGGCCCTTCGGTCAAAACTGACAACGCAATCCCTCGCTGATAGGACCCAGATTCTCAAGCCACCCACCCACCCATCCATCTGGACCCGGCTGCGTCCCATTGTTCTCACCCCTTCAGCCCGCCCACGCCTTTTACTTGCTGGGCTAACCCAGCTCCCTGCCCCACTTGGCCACGCCCTTGCCCAGGGTTGACTTCCCCAACTGCCATGTCACAGCTGACCCCGCCCCTCGCTAGCTCCACAAACCGACACTGCCCACTCACCTGGCCCCACCCCATCCCAGGTAGACTTCACCTACTGGCGGGCCCAGGCTGGTCTGACCCCATTGGACTGATTAAAACCAACTGATCCTCATCCTTCCCTACCTCATTTGGCCACACCTCCAACCATCTCTGGTTCCGTCTTCCGGGTCTCACCTCTGGCTCACTCTACCTGGTTCACCCTCACCCTAGTCCAAGATCAGCCACGCCCCAAGAGCCTGACCAAGCCCTTGGCCCACCTTATCCCCACTCGCCTCACCCCTTTTGCAGCGGTCCCTTCCCCCTGGTCTACCCCGCCCCACCCCACCCACACTGGTCTCACCTCTCTCCTGCGGCCCACCTCCTGTGCAGCGGCTGCAGAGGCCACAGCAGCGGCCACGGCGGCTGCTCGGCCGCGGCCTGGCTCTGCTGGCAGCTGCAGGAAGTCTGGGGCAGCAGCGGGCTGCACCAGCTCCGAAGGGAAGTGGCCCACGCGCCCGTGGATGGTCCCGAACCTCCAGCCTAGGGGCGGGTAAAAGGTCTAAGGCAAACAGGAGGGTCTTGCCTTGTGACTAAGGGAGTCCTTTAGGGAGATTTGGGTACCTTCTTTATCTGTCTCTAGAACTGTGTGAGGCAGGCCAGGCCATCAAACCCATTTTACAGATGAGGAAACAGGCTCAGGGAAGGAAAGGGATTTTTCTCAGGGCCACAGGATCATAACGGGGAAGTGAAGCAAAAAGGCAAAGCAGGGTTTGTGGACTCTCAGGTCATGTGGAGACATAGAGAGAGATTCAGGGCAGGGCGCGGTGGCTCACGCCTGTAATCCCAGCACTTTGGGAGGCGGAGGCGGACGGATCACGAGGTCAGGAGATCGAGACCACGGTGAAACCCCGTCTCTACTAAAAATACAAAAAATTAGCTGGGCGTGGTGGCGGGTGCCTGTAGTCCCAGCTACTCGGGAGGCTGAGGCAGGAGAATGGCGTGAGCCCGGGAGGCGGAGCTTGCAGTGAGCCAAGATGGCGCCACTGCACTCCAGCCTGGGCCACAGAGCGAGACTCTATCTCAAAAAAAAAAAAGAATAAAGAAAAAAAAGAGAGAGATTCAGGCCACAAACACAAACATGGATATGCCCACGGAGACCCCTCAGGCAAAACAGAGGACTGGGCTGTCTGGCCACCAACAGATACTGACAGGCCACGCCTGGACCTTAGGAGACCTGACCAGCCCAGACCACTTTCGGGCACCAAGAAACCCTCACTGTACATCTGCTGCATGAGTGCGTGAAACTAGGATGCACCCTGTATGGGGTTCCAGGTTCTGGGGCACCCACCAAAGTCGAGGCCTCTACGTCGCAGCTCCTCCAGGTATACCACCTTCTTGCGAACCACGCAGCCGGCACTATAGCCTGTGGGCCAGGTTGGGTCAGCATCTGCCAGGGTGGCCTCCTTGGCTAGCCTCCGCCTCCTGCCCCCAACCCACCCCAGTGGCACTGACCCACTCGAGGTGGCTCTAGGGGCTGCAGGTGTATGATGTCACCCTTGTGGAAAGCCAGCAGTGCAGGGTCCTCAGGCAGGAAGTTCCTCACAGCGACCACGTAGTCAGAGTCCTGGGTCAGCCAGGGGCAGGTTGAGGGCAACAGCCCTATCACCCCACTCCCAAAGGCCTGGGGCCACCCCTGCTCCTCACATCCTTCCTGACTCATCAGGGAAGGGAGCCTTCATTAGGTGAGAAGAGGGAAGGGCATTCTGGGTGGAAGAAAGGGCTGGAGGGTGAGTCTGAGGGACCGAGATGGACTTTAGGGCACACACATAGGCCTTCCCCACTCAAGCCCTCACTGACTTTCCTGCTGAAGTCTTCCTGGGGCCTGGGGCACAGAGATGACCTGCCCTAGGCCTGGGGGCTGCCAGTTAAGAGTAGGCAGAGGGGATGGAAAGAGATTGAGATGCAGTGGGTGGGCCATGCAGCCAAGGCAGGAGGGTGAGGAGTACAATTGCTGCAGAGCTCAGAGGAGGTGCTGTGCCACCTGGCAGGGGGCATTGGCAAAGGTTTTCTGAAGGAGCAGGCAAAAGGGGGCAAGGGTATTCCAAGTGGAAGGCACAGCTAGTGCAAAGGACTGAAGGTAGACAGAAGTCTATGGACACAGTCATACTTCCCAGGAAGGCGAGGCTAGTATGTATGTGGGGTGGGAGAGCCCTGTTGCTGGCCCTCAGCCTGGGTGGAGGGAAGACCTGTGAGAAGATCCTTACCTTCTTCAGCTCCAAGATGAAGTCATCCACCAGGGTCTTGACCTGGTGTGCTCGGGCTGAGAAGAGGATGACCTTCTCACTGGCCAAGTTGAACTCCAGCATGTTCTGGGAGGGCATGGTCACAAACAGGATATCTGCAAAGCTGGAGGATGGGCCGGTGGCATGAGGGCAGGACTCCACAGCCAGAGGGATGCCCTCCTTCCACCTATTGGGCTGCTTCTGCTCCTGTCCTGCCCCATTTGAAGCCCAGCCCCACCTTGGCCCCATTGTGCCAGCTCCCACAGGACCCTAAACTTCCTGCTTCCCCTCTCTGACCCAGGCTGTGGCTTCAGCTCAGTTCCTACCACCCTTTGGGCTGACACTCCGGCCCCTCTCCACCCTTTGTCCTTTGGTCCAAGCTCTAAATCTAGATTTGTGCCTACCCAAATCTGTATTTCACCCATTGACCAAATTCTCACCATTTTTCAAAGCATGCAGCTTTTACCCAACCAGTGAACAAGGTTCTATTCCCGTCCTCATGTTATAAAGGACAAAAGGGACTTCTAGCAGGGGAGGGAGTCTGAGGACTCAGTAAGGTGTCACGGCTGGCAGTGATTCCCTCGCCAGCTGCATCAGGGTTTGGTCATTTCCAGCACAGCAGCCCCTCTGCACAGTGCTGCTGCTGTGCAGCAGGTTGGAAGGAGGGCAGGGGAGTGGGTTCCCAGCTCAACCCCTTCCTGGCTGTGTGACCTGAGACAAACAACTTCTCTCTCTGAGCCTCAGTTTCCCCAGCTCTAAAATGGGTTTGCTTCAATGGCTTGGCACAGAGCCTGGGACATCATGGGTACTTGGTAAGTGGCTGTGGAGAGGAAAGAAATGCCAATGCCAGTCTGTACCCCAGTCTCCAGCCAGCCCCTTCCAGTCACCTGTATGCACGCAGGACCCGCAGCTGCCCGCCAGGCTCCTGGCCACCTTTGACCATCCTCAGGAGTTTGATGCCCACGTGGGACACAGCTAGGAGCTGCACACCAGTGCCCACACTGCCCTGGGGCAGAGATGAAGGCATGTGAGGGTCCTCTCGTCTCATCCCTGAATCCTCTGGACAGGTAGGGGGCAGGTGAGGGACTCGCACCGTGGCGGGGAAGAGGCGGGAGAAGTAGACCTCCCAGGTGTCTCGTGCAGCACTGACCACGGCCCGCTTCACGCTCTCTGTTACCAGAGGCCTCTGTGTGTCCAGCTGATTCTGGGCTACGGGAGGCCAGGTCTGCTCAGGACCCCCTGCCATTCCCCTGGCAGCCCCCATCTCGGGGATGTCAGGGAGGGAGGTGGCTGATACCCAGCAAGAAGGTATCTGACCAGTGTCTATACTGGGAAACTGAAACTCAGAAATGGACAAGATGGCCAGGACACACAGTGTGTCAGGCATTGCCAACCCCAAACATGCAGCCCAGCCATGCAAGAGGCCAGAGAAGCAGAGCAAGGAGGCGCCTGTCTGGGAGATGGTGGGTCTGGGCTTGTCAGCCTCCGTCTCCCTCTGGGACAGGGCTGGCCGTGCCTCTGACTGGTTGCCCCACCAATACCGTCCCCTCCCCTGAGATACCAAACAAAGTCTTCATCCTGAGCCTCTCATCCTCAGAGATGCGCAGGCAGGCCTCGGAGAGCGTGTCATGCAGGATCTGTGGGAACAGGCTGTGATGCAGGCAGCACATGGGACTCCCCCAGCTGGGACCCAGGTTGGACTATACTAGGGTGAGTGGCAATGTGGGGGGGTCCCATTTTGCAGCAGTGAGGTCATCTGTAAGCTGGTTCATCTGTGTAAATCAGATCCCACTGACAGGGCCCTCTCCTTTCTCCTCACCCCCACAATCCAGGCTGCCCTTCCTAGGCCACAGTTTCCTAATCTATTCAGGGGGTTTACATTTGATCTCTGGGCCATGTCTAGTTCAGACAAACTATGACTCTGATTAGGTTGAACTGTGAGCTCACTGACCCTGCCCATGGAAGGGGGAGATTCAATAAAACAGCTGCCCATGCTCACCCTGGTCAAGGACCCCAAATCCCAGCATGCAGAGGCAAGCTTTGTAGCTAGCTCATCTTTGCGTCCACACTGCCCTGCTGAGTTCACTGAGGCCAGAAAGGGGAGAGGGGACTTTACCTGCCGGAACAGGAGGTCAAGCTGCACAGGATGGCTGTAGCTGTCCTTGGGGTAAAACACCTGCAGGGGCGGGGCTTCAGTGGGTACCTTCCGACTGCCCCCTCCCCATGCTTTACACCCGGCCCCGCCCCCTAGATGCAGCTCCGCCCGGGCTCTAACTCCACCCCTGGCTTCAGCCCGGCTTTTTTCTGTCCTGGGCCCGCTCCCCAAGTCCTAGACACTCCTCTACCCCGCTTCAGCCCCTCCCCTGGCTCTGGCCTTGCTCGGCACCTCTTTGCGCAGGAAGATCCTCCAGGGGGCGTCCTGATAGCCGTAGAAGCTGGGGTTGATGAGGCGGTGCAGCCGCGTCTGCATGGGTTCCTCAGGGGGCTCCAGCGACCGCGAGGGCAGAGCTGGAGAGCGCGGGGGTCAGGGAGACAGGAGAAGGCACCTCATTTTTTAAATTTTATTTTAATTTTTTTGAGACGTAGTTTCGCTGTTGCAGCCCAGGCTGGAGTGCACTGGCGCAATCTCGGCTCGCTGCAAGCTCCGCCTCCCGGGTTCAAGTGATTCTCCTGCCTCAGCCTCCTGGGTAGCTGGGATTACAGGCGCCCGCCACCATGCCGGGCTAATTTTTTGTATGTTTAGTAGAGATGGGGTTTCGCCATGTTGGGCCAGCTAGTCTCGAACTCCTGACCTCAGGTGATCCGCCCGCCTCGGCCTCCCAAAGTGCTGGGATTACAGATGTGAGCCACTGCGCCCGGCCACAGGAACCTCTTAGGATGAAGTGGGAGAGGCAAGGCCGGTGGAGGAGGGGACCCAGGAGTGGTCCACAGAAACAGCTGCTCACAAGGGTCACACATGACCCAGCCTTTCATTCAACACATAAAAACACCTATTGGATTTGGTTTTCTTGTTTGTTTGTTTGTTTTGTTTTTAGATAGTCTTGCTCTGTCGCCCAGGTTGGAGTACAGTGGCTCCATCTCAGCTCACTGCAAGCTCCGCCTCCCCAGGTTCAAGCGATCATCCTGCCTCAGCCTCCCGAGTAGCTGGGACTACAGGCGTGTGCCACCACGCCCAGCTAATTTTTGTGTTTTTAGTAGAGAAGGGGTTTCACCATGTTGGCCAGGATGGTTTCGATCTCTTGACCTCGTGACCCACCTGCCTCGTCCTCCCAAAGTGCTGGGATTACAGGCGTGAGCCACTGTGCCCCACCAAAACAACTATTGTATGTAGGCCTGGGTTAAAGGCTGAGATGGCCCTGCAAATAAAGTAGACAAGGTCCCTGCCCTGGAGTTTAGTGCCCATGGCAGGTGTGGGTGGCACAGATCATTCAGAAACAAAACTCTCACTGCCTGAGGCTGGGGTGGCAGTAAAGCAGGGTGGTTTAGGACAGACCCTGGCGAACTGGTCGTGAGGCCATTCACTCCTAGCAGTCTAGGCAGACCTTGCTGAGGTGACAGAGGTGACATTTGAGCTGTGACATGAATGGTGAGAAGGAGCCAGGCATGCAAAGGTCTTGGGGAAGAGCATTCTAGGCACAGGAAACATGCAAGGCGGAAGAGGGCTTGGAGTGTTCCGAGAACAGAGAGGAACAGAATGTGGCAAGGGGAGGAAGAGAGATGAGGCTGGGGAGGTGGGCACATCATGCAGTGTCTCATAGGCTACAGTGAGGAGTTTGGAGCTTATTGTAGGAGCCATCAGGCGTTTTTGTCAGGCACAGGATGGGAACTGCTTTATAGCTGTTAAGATCATTGTGGCTGCGAGAGACAGAGGGTGTAGAGGTTAGGGCTCCAACTGTGATGCCGGGAGGCCTGAGCTGATATCCCTGGTCTGACACTTTTGAGCTGTGTGACCTTGGGCAAGCCACTTAACCTGTCTGTGCCTCCATTTCCCCATCTGCAACATGTAGGAACAACAGTGCTACCTTGAAGGGTTCTGGTAGGATTACATAAGCTAGGATAGGCCTGGCCTGAGATCTGTGCTACTTAAGTGTTGATATTATAATTACACCAATGTGCTCACAAGATGTACACAGGGGCTCAGGGACACAGACACACACACTCCACTGACACACTCACCTGTGCCCACAGACTTCCTCATATACTTGGACACCCTCCCCTCCTTCCCTCCTGGCCCTCTCACCTGAAGTGGGTGCCATGGATGGCCTTGGCACACTGGTCACCGGCTTCACCAGGGCCACGGCCTCTCTGGACACCTGTCCCACCCCAAAGAGACTGCTCAGGGGGCAACAGGCAGGCCCTGTGGAGGGGCAGTGGCAGGGCCACAGCTTATAGGGGTAGCTGGTTTCTGAGGATCCCTGAGGCCCCTCTTTGTCTTCTGTTCCACCTGGGACCAGTCCCACCCTCCCCCTCACCTGGGTGCCAGGTGCAGCTGCCAGGTGAGTCATCTGCCCCTTCAGGATCATCAGGGCCTCCTCGTGGGGGTCTGGCCGCTTCATGAACACCTTCCCGCCATCCTTCCTGTGGGCATTGGAGTACTGTGGTGGGTTGACACTGAGTCTCCCTTTCCCGTCACATAGTTTTGACGGTAGGGAACTTCCTCCTCCTCCACCACCACTCCCCCATCATTATAAATGAGAATCCAGGGAGAAGCAGAGACTGGCCTGAAGTCCTACAGCACAACCTAGACAACAGCAGAGCCTCATCTGGACTCAACAGTATAAACAAACTTCCTCCCTAACAGGAGTTGGGCAGGGTGTTTCAACTCAGTAAGCCAGTGGGCCATGATGGACACTCAGGCACAGTGAGGGGGCTGGAGCGCTGGGGGCGGGGGCAGTGCTGACCTGAGGGCCTCGGGCCGGCCTCCCCGGAATGGCTGCTGGTATTGCCTGACAATATTCTTGATCTGCTGTGTGGGCTGTGGGAAGTGCTCAGAATTGAGCGTCGAGTACCGGACCAACTCTGGGGAGGGTGAAGCTGTGGGCAAGGGCAGGTGGTGGGAACAGGGTGAGGCCACAAGGGGCACAACCACACCCCCAGGCCTGTCCTGGGAAGCCCCAGAGGCTGGGATAGGGCACTCACTGGTTTCTGGAGAAGCCTGATCCTGAGCTAGAACAGGGGCAGCCACAGGCTTAGTGGTGAGCCTTGGAGCCTTCAGAGGGGCTGGAGCCAAGGGCTTTGGAGTGACACGCAGAAGCACGGGTTTGGCAGGGGGACCGGTGCCTACAGACTTCGGCTGTGCCTCTGGTGCTGGGGGTTTCTGTAGAGAACAGGACGTGAGGATGGGCTGCTTGGGATACACCAGGTTGCTCTCTGGGACCCCAGATCTCTGTCAAAGATGGGTTGTGGAGCTCCTAGGCTCAGAGAGGCACAATAGTGCCCTGTAGCAGCACAGCACTCCTCTTTACAGCTTGTGTCTCCAAGCAACCCCTGCACCCTGGGCAGGCCAGACTCACCTCTGTGGGCAAGGATGTCAGGGCAGCACTCAGGGGCTGCTGCTGGAGCGCCATGGCCTGCAGGGTCATCTCCCGGGCCTGGGGAGACATGGCAGTGGTGACCAGGCAGGTCCATTCTCCACTCCCCAGCAGTCCCTCCCTCACTCACCAGCAGCACGGCCTGTTTGTGGATGAAGGCTTGCTGCAGAGCCAATGTGGAGGCGTCCAGGCCTGGGACTGAGGGGAGGGGGCAGAAGGCACAGATGGCACCGGAGATACCCTCCTCCCTGTCTTCTCACCCCCCATCATGCTGTGACTGCCTCCATTCTAGCAAACAAAGGTGCCTGAGGACTGGCAAGTGGCTCTGGCCCTGCCCAACCCTGGAACCACCCGGGGAAGGCACTGACTTGGCTTTGGCTCTGGGGGTCTCCTGGGGGTGTCTTCAGCACCACTACTGCTGCCTCCACTGGGCTGGCCTCCCCCTTTCATTCGGTAGGCAATGGCTGTTGGCTTCTCCAGGTCCTGGGGGCAGTGGGTGGCTCAAGTGACCATCTCAATGTTGTACTCCCAAGGTTCCATGGCAACAGGCACCTGACACTGGCCATTTCCCCACCCTCTGGTGTGGGGGGCGGCCTCCGGCTGGCTCAGTGTCTGCTCTATGCTCAGCCTTTACCCTGATGGCATCCCAATCAGTCCTCCCCATAACCATGTGAGCTCCCAACCCATCCCCTCTTCCCCAGAGGAGTAAACTGAGGCTCAAGGAGGGGCTGTGCCCTGCTCAGGGCTGCATATCATGCCGGGGCAGTCGGGGTGGGGTGGGTTCTGGAATTTCCAGAGTGACCAAGGGTACCTGAGGGGTATCATGAGATCTGGGGCCAGAAGACCCAGGGACTAAGGTCATTCAACTCCATCCAGATAGAGATATTTTAGTGGCCCCAGGAGGCTGGCTCCCAACAAAGGTGCACTTCTTCCCTTATGTTTTTTTTTTTTTTTTTGAGACACGGTCTTGCTGTTGCCCAGGCTGGAGCACAGTGGTATGATCACAGCTCACTGCAGCCTTGAACTCCTGGGCTCAAATGATCCTCCCATCTCAGCCTTCTAAGTAGTTGGGACTACAGAGGCATGCCACCACGCCTGGCTAGAGGTGCACTTCTAACTGTGGGTCCTTCCAGGATCAGCCAAGAGCATCTCTGGCTGTGAAGAGACCCTCATCCTTTGTCCAGCCTCCAGCAGATACCCAGATGGGACACACCACCCCATGACCCTGACTGTGAGAAGCTCTCAGGTCACCCTGTACAAGTGTGTGACTTCGGTGTACACGCTGTGCCTCCTGTCTGCAAATGACCCGCCCCACACCATCCCTACCGCATCCCCATAGGACAGCACGGGGTCGAAGAGGCTATCCAGGTAGCAGTCCAGCCCCTTGTGGGGCACAGCAGGCTCTCCAAGACTGTCTGACTCTGGAGGGGAAGGCACAAAAATACCAAGTTCTTTTTTCTTGATGATTTCCACCCCACACAGCCTCTAAGGCTCCCTTCCCACCAAAGACAGCAGCCATTGTTGGTTGACCTTGGTGGGTTGCTGTCCCTCTTTGGGCCTCAGTCTCCCCATTTGTACCATCCTCATTGTGGCTGCTGTACCCATCAGAGTCAGGTACTTTGTGCATGTGCTCCTGGGGCTGGGGTCTAGTGGGTGTGTCCTCATCCGAGTCCCAGCTGTTCCCAAACACCCTGTGGGGAAAAGGAACGTGGAGCTGCTAACCTCGAGAGAGATCCCAGAATCCCCCAAATTTTCCTCTGCACCCTGGAACTGGGTGGCTTTCTCCCTTTTTTTTTTTTTTTTTTTTTTTTTGAGACGGAGTCTCACTCTGTCGCCCAGGCTGGAGTGCAGTGGCCGGATCTCAGCTCACTGCAAGCTCCGCCTCCCGGGTTTACGCCATTCTCCCGCCTCAGCCTCCCGAGTAGCTGGGACTACAGGCGCCCGCCACCTCGCCCGGCTAGTTTTTTGTATTTGTTAGTAGAGACGAGGTTTCACCATGTTCGCCAGGATGGTCTCGATCTCCTGACCTCGTGATCCGCCCGTCTCGGCCTCCCAAAGTGCTGGGATTACAGGCTTGAGCCACCGCGCCCGGCCGGCTTTCTCCCTTTAAAAGCAGGATCCTTTGGTGAACTCTACCTCCTTAAGAACCTGAAGTCTAAGTTCAGGGCTCAGCCTGTCCCAGCAGCTGGGAGGGGCAGGCCTTCTGCCTGGGAGTGGCCATCTGTGAGGGGGTACCCCGTAGCTACCTACACTTTGGGGCCTCCCCTGCTGGTTACAGGCCCCTCTGCACCCACAATGAAGTAGGACTTCTGTCGAGGGAAGTCTCTGAGCAGCTCCAGGTCCGATACCAGGTCCAACACATAGTCGTGGCCAGCCAGCTCTGCCCACTGGACACCATTCTTCATGGCCACGGTCCAGCCACGCCAGCCATCTGCCAGCCCCCTGGTGATGGCATGAACAGGAATAGAAATGAGGGACAGAGTCGTCAGGCACTACCTGGGGAGATCCTGGGTTATAAGCCAGACCCTAAACATGAGCAGAGTGGACCCTATGGGACCCTCTGGGGGATCTGACCTCCCCCCACAACATTCCAGGTACATAAGAGTATGCTGGGAGGGCATCCTAGGAGCCAACCTGTGCCTCAGAATGTCTCCAGCCACCTCTTCCCCCGTACTCCAGGAGTGCACTGGGCAGGAGAACTGGTCACCTGGGGCACAGCAGGTGCTGGGCTCAGGTTGGAGCATCTGAGTCCAGTTTAGCTGTATCTCCCTGCTTGCTTCTTCCTCTCAGGCTTCCTGTATCTGTAGCCTCACTTCCCTGGCTTCCCTTTCCTGGGCCAGGTCCCACCACCCCCACACAGACTTTCACGCAGAGCCACATCTGAGAAGGCCCCTCCCCAGCTCCAGAACATCCAGTGGCTTCTGCCATCCCCAGGGCTCACTGGGCCCTGCTGACTCCCACTGCCCTCACTGAGGTGGGAGAAGGCAGCTTACCATTGAAGCAGCCCACGTCCAGCGCCATGTTGGCCTTCTCATAGGTCGCTGTCCACTCGAGCTGGGTCGGGGGTAAGGTGCGGGCAGCCCCCAAGCCCTGCTGTTGGGCCCGGCCCATGGCCTGCATGAGGCGGTGCTGACACACAGCCTGGAAGCCATTCCGCCCATAATCAGACACAAACCTGATGGGTAGGAGTTGGAGCCGGGATCAAGAGGGATCTGAAGCTAGCTAGGGGCTGGGGTCTGTGGGGTGGGGGTAGGAAATTCTGAGGTTAGTCCGAGAAAGGCCCAGGCTATTCCAGAGCTCCAAGGTGAGGCTGCGAAGGCCCCAGGCTAGTTCAGAAGGGTCCCAGGCTAGAGTCCAGTGCTCTGGGACTGCATTTAAGGGGTCCCAGGTTAGCTTACAAAAGATCTCAGGGTAGTTTAGAGTCCCATGGCTAAACTGAAAGGGTCCCAGGTTAGTCCAGAAGTGTCTCAGGCCAGCACAGAGGTCCAAGGATAGGCCAAAGAGGTTCCAGCTTGTTGGAACAAAATGTCATTGACAGGATGGGGTCTGCAGCTGGGTGTGGGCAACCAGAACTCTGTCTTCACTCTCTCACAGGGCAACCTTGGGTGGTTATCTGCCCTCTGAGCCTCTCCTCCAAGTTTTCATCTATAAAAGGGACGGCTGAGCGTTCAACTCAACCCAGGCCCAATGAGCCCAATCCCTACCAGTCATTCCTCATGCTTCCCTCACCCCAACATCTTACATCCCCTGCAGCTAAGCCTGGCCAGAGCAGCACTGGTGCAGGCCCACAGTAGCTAGAGAGGGAACCTAGCACCATGCCCTCAGGAAAGCCCCAGGCAGCCAGGCCAGCAATGGCCCGACCCTGCTGTCAGCTGCCACGGAGTCACAAGACTCACCAGGTGATGTCCACCTGCTACATGCTGGTCTGAGCAAGAGTCTGTACACTCCGTAACTCATGGAGGTGGGTTCTGTTGCCATCCCCAAATTATAAGGGAGAAACAGGTTCAGAGAGGGGCAGTGACTTGTCTCAGGCCACACAGCAGGTAAGTATCAAAGCTGAGATTCACACCCAGGGCCTGCCTGTGTGATTTCCTTGCAAATCATCCTTCTCATCCAGCAGGGTGACATCACTGTGATGGTTATACCCACATAGCACCTACCATGTGCCCCTCTCTGTTCTAAGCACTTCACGTGTGTTTATTTTGTCCGCACAATAGCCTATGAAGTAGGTACTATCATTATGCCATTTTTTTTTTAACATCAGACAGGGTCTTGCTCTGTTGCCCAGGCTGAAGTGTAAGTGGCATGATCCTGGCTCACTGCATCCTCAACCTCCTGGGTTCAAGCAATGCTCCTGCCTCAACCTCCTGAGTATCTGGGACTACATGTGTGTGCCACTATGCCTGGTTAATTTTTAAATTTTTTTTTTTTTTTTTTTTTTTTTTTGAGACGGAGTCTCCCTCTGTCGCCCAGGCTGGAGTACAGTGGCCGGATCTCAGCTCACTGCAAGCTCCACCTCCCGGGTTTATGCCATTCTCCTGCCTCAGCCTCCCGAGTAGCTGGGACTACAGGTGCCCGCCACCTCGCCCGGCTAGTTTTTTGTATTTTTTAGTAGAGACGGGGTTTCACCGTATTAGCCAGGATGGTCTCGATCTCCTGACCTCGTGATCCGCCCGTCTCGGCCTCCCAAAGTGCTGGGATTACAGGCTTGAGCCACTGTGCCCGGCCAATTTTTAAATTTTTTGCAGAGACAAGGTCTGGATACATTGTCCAGGCTGGCCTTGAACTCCTGGGCTCAAGCGATCCTCCCATCTTGGCCTCCCAAAGTGCTGGGATTACAGGCATGAGCCACTGTGCCTGGTCTTGTGCTGATGTTTTAGCAAAGTTTGAGGGTGACACATCTCATGCCTGAGCATGAAAAGTCAATCATCACACTTATAGACTATAAAAGAATAACCCCCATTTGATATGTAAGGAAACTGAAGCCCAGAGAGGTTAAGTAACTTACCCAAGGTCACACAGCTCATATGACTGAGCTGGGATTTGAACCCTGATTGTCTGAGTCCAGCATCCACGCTCCTGATCACCCCACTAAACTCTCATGCTGTGAGAGGTCAGTGCTCTTTTCCAAATTCCCCACATGCTGGTCTTGTCCCACTCTGAGTTCTGGAAGTCCCTCATCCAGGCTGACCCAACTCCTAGCCCCTGCAGTGAAGGCCTGCCCTCCTTTCTTGCTCTGAGCCCAGCAGAAACGCAGAGCAGCCCCTGGCCAGCCTCCATGCCTGAGCTTCCCAGCATAGAGATATGACTCCTGGCCTGACCTTTAAGACCCCGACTTGGGCCCCACTGCTGGTGCCACCGTCCCTCATGTCCCAGCCCCTACCCAGTCCCACTCACTTGAGAAGGTACTTGTTGAAGCGCGGGGAAGGTGCAAAGCCACTGAGGCAGGTGGCCAGCAGCAGCCAGCCCCGCTCAGCATTGTGGGCATTGTGATTGTGCCACACCTGATTGGCCAGCTGTGCCAGGATCTCGTCCCGCAGCTCAGGCACCGCCAGTCCCTTCTGCACAATGTAGTTCCCGAAGATGTTCTCCCGGGCACCATGCAGGTGGGGGTCACCCATGAAGCGCAGGATCTGGGCCACGAACAGAGTTTCCTGGGCGTCTCAGAAAGTTGTTCCTTCCAGTCCCCACCCCACAACATGCAGCCCTCTCATGTCCCTCCCATTTGTGCCTCTGCCCGTATAAATGTCCCTCATATTACAATATAACTGATATATATATATGGAGTACTTTTTTGAGACGGGGTCTCTGTCACCCAGACTGGAGTGCAGTGGCGGGATCTCAGCTCACTACATCCTCAACTTCCCTGGGCTCAAGTGATCCTCCCACCTCAGCCCCTCAAGTAGCTGGGATTACAGGTGCATGCAGCCACACCCAGCTAATTTTTATATTTTTAGTAGAGACAGCGTCTGACCATGTTGCCCAGGCTGGTCTCAAACTCCAGGACTCAAGGGATCTGCCTGCCTTGGCCTCCCAAAGTGCTGGGATTACAAGTGTGCGCCACCGCACCCAGCATACAACTGCCGTATTCTATGCTGAATGACCAGGCAGTTTACTTAAGCTATGGGAAAATTAAAGATCCAAAGTATGTCATCTTTCCTGTTCATTAACCTTCTAGAACTCTCCATGCAGCCCCAGCCCCCTCCCTGCACCGCTGGCCTCCAGCCAGCCCCCACCTCCTGCTCTAACTGGGCCGCAGAGTATTCTTTTTAACATTCAGATATGACCACATCCCTCTCACGGAAGCACCTGCCTTGGCTCCCTAGGTCCCTTGGGATGAAATCTAAGCTCTGGGTCTGTAATCAAGGCCTCACTGGCTAGTCTCACCCTTGCCCTCCTGACTCCGTTCTGACCATACCGATTTCCTCTTCTCTGTGTACTTTCTCCACTCTCCCTGCCTGGCAAATTCCCCTCCAGCTCAAATGCCTTCTCCTCCAGGAAGCCCTCTCTGGCCCTGCCCAGGGCTGAATTAGTGGCCCCATCAGACTCCCTAGCCTTGGTGCTTCCCTCTGTCCATACTGGTGGTCACTGGCTGGGTCGACTCTGCCTCCCCCTTCAGACTGAGAAGTTCTTAAGGAGAAGGCCTGGGTATCTTCTTGGTGTCCCTGAGAGGCTCCAAGGCAGCCTTTTTTTTTTTTTTTTTCGCCAGGAAGATGGCTGGGAGAAGAAAATTCACCAGTCCTCAGAGAGGAAGCCAGATCTCCCCCTCTGACATAAAAGTCCCTCCTTTGGGGAAGAGGTGTGGGGCTCATGGATTGGGCTTGGGGAGGGCTGGGAAGACTGGGAGCCTCATGGCCCAGCTTCAGGGCCAGGGGCTATGAATTAGAAGGTGGGCTGGGGCAGACCCCATACCAGCTTGAAGACGCTCACGGCTTCTGCATGGTGCTCGGCGGGCAGCTGCGTGAGGGGTGTCCTCAGGGGCACTGTCAGCATCCCAAAGGTAGGTTCCTAGGGCACAGGGCAGGCACATGAGCAGACAGAGCTGGGACTGACAGGCACATCTGGACCCACTGCTCCATGCCACATGGGACTCCAAGGCCTATGAGGCAGGGGCTTCGGTCCTCAGTGTATGGATGGGGAAACTGAGGGCTGGTGAGGGGCCACCACAGTGGCCTTCAGCAAGTCGGTGGTAGAGACAGGATAAACCCTCATCTGGAGGGGAGGAAATCAGAGCTGGGCTGACATGCTATGGCTCCACCAGTTGTTCAATTTCTGAAATATTTCCAGACTGGTTGGTGGTAAACAGCCCTGCCTGAGCTCCTCTGCTATCCAGACCCCAGGGATCTCCCAGATTCCCTATGATCCAGCAACTAAAATGTTCATACCCAACACCACAGGGCACAGCCAGGAGCTTGCCCCAGGGCAAGGACAATGTCCATTCGAATTGGTCAGCGCCAATCAACCAGGACACCTTGGACCTCAGCTAGCCCTTACCTTGAAGTGGCACCGGACAAACTTGGCCATAGGATAGTTGTTGATGTCCAGGGGCAGTGTGACACGGGGCTCAGCCTGGAGCCTAGGAGTCCGCACAGGGGCCACCTGAGGCACCTGGGCCAGCCTGAGACCTGTGGAGAGAGGAGGGAATGCGGTACCTGCTCTGATCTGCCTGTGTCCTCCCCCCGCCTGGCGCTGACCCACCTGCCACTGCTTGCAAGAGCCCAGCCAGCTCAGCCGGTACCTCCAGGTGCCCCACAGCCACTACCTCCCGCTTGCTCAGCTCCTGGAGGGACAGTGCATGGGGCAGACAGGCCTGCCACATCCCCACCTGCCAGCCTCCCTCCTTGACCGTGCTGCCACCCAGACTCACATCCACCTCCTGCTCCCGCAGCCACGCCCCCTCCACCTGGCACCTCCACTCTGCCCTCAGCTTCAGGAGAGCAGATGTCAAGGTGGGGAGTGGCAGGCAGAGGTGACGATGGGCACCCAGGCAGGCCAGGCCAGCTTACGCAAGGCGGCCACACTCAAGCAAGGGGACAGCTTGCCTGTTGTGTGGAGGTGACTCCCCGCCTCCACACGTGGGGCAGGAGGCTGAGGTTGGCCAGAGAAACAGGGAGGGGAAAGGAGAGAGAGCAAGAGAGAGACAGAGGCAAAAGGTGGAGGCAGGAAAATGCTGTGGAAAGAGACACACAAGGAGAATTTCTGGGAGGTGGCTGAGCACTGCATCATGGGAAGCCCTCCTCTGCAGCGCCACAAAACCTTCAGTAAAGGCTACCTACTGCTTCACTGCTTTGGGAACTGCATTTATCTTTCTGGTTGCTGGTTTACACAACAGTGGGTCAAGACATGAAGGTAAGAGCAAAACCATACCCAGTGATGTTCAGGTCGCCAAATTCTAATGGTCCTCAATTCCTGAAGACCCCACTGTGAACCCAGCACCAGCCCAAATCCTTCAATGCAACATCCCAAGGGGTAGATGAGAAAATTAAGGATAGACAATGGCCAAGGTTACAGAGCTAGTGGGTGGCAGAGGCAGAATTTGAACCCAAGGCGGCCTGAGGCCAGTGGTCTCCTCTTGGGTGCTAAGCGCCTTTTCCCCTTCTCTGCTGTCCCCTTGGACCCAGATAAGGTAGAGCCTATACCTTGAGATAGCGTCGGCGGCTCATGTATGCGTGTACCAGGGACCGGAACTTCACCAGACTCCTCCTCATCTGCTGATAGCGTTGCCTGGGTTGGGGGAGTGGGGAAGGTCAGGGATTGGGGCCACAGGGTGACAGGGTGACCTAGGGGCAAAGAGGCCCTTGCCAGCCTGGCCTGGGAGCCAGTGCCCACATCTCACTCTTGGGGTCCTTTGGCACAAAGGGAAACTGGAGCTCAGAGAGGGGCAGTGACTTGGCCAAGGTCACACAGCAAATTAAGTAGCAAGGTCTGGATTAAACCTGCCTGAATAATTTATTTCCCAACAGTTTATAATCTCAGGGTCCCTGAAATGCAGGGTAAGGTCCCTCTTGGCTGAATGGATTCCCACCCACCAGTTACAAGGACCTGGGGTTGGCTGGGAAGGACATTCAAAAGCAGAGACACAGAGAATCTGATCATCCTCCTACAGAGGCCTCTACCCTCAGCTTTCATACTTCCAGGGATAGGGAGCTCACCACCCAAGGTCAGGCGTGGCCTCTCCCGAGCCTGACCATAGGTCTCCTAGGAATCCTGCCTTTTCTGCACCTCACCTGGCAAGGTAGCCACGAGCCCGGCTTTGCAGCAGGATGATCTTGTGGCGCAGAGAGCGGAATCGCCGCTTAATGAAGAAGCCACGGAGGCAGCGCTGCAGAGTGAGGGCTGCCAGATTCAGGACATGCTCTCGCATACTCTCCAGCAGCTGGTATAGGTGTTCCTTAAGGAACAGCTGAGGGCAGGAGGAAGGCACTGAGGCAGATAGGAGCCAGGAGGCTGGACTAAGGGCCCCTCCCTCTCTAGACGTCCGTGGAGACAGAATAGGCAGGGCAGCCTCCTGGAGCAGGGCTGGAGGATGGGGTGGATTTGGAGAGGTTGAAGGATGCTGGTGAATCAGGTAGTTAGCATTCTATGTCCCAAGCTCATCTGGGTTGCTCCTGGGACGACAGTCTCTAGCTTGGACATTTCTGACTCAGTAGTTGTGAAGCCCCCGAACTTGGGGTCTCCAAGGGCTGACTGTGGGGCGGGACTCACCTTGCTGACCCCAACACGGTACATGTTTGGCATGACTTTGCACAGGCGACTCAGCACTGACACACACATGTCCCCATTAGCTGGCAGGTCATGCTTGAGGGCCACTAGACAGCAGTACCTGGCAGGGGGCCCAAACTCAGTCTGGGGCTATGAGACCTACCCGGGGTGCCTGCTAGACCATGGGGTTACCGCCCCCAGTCCCGTGTCCAAAAAGCCTGGTCCCAGTGGTGGCTCCACGAATAGTTTATTGTAATCTGAAAAAAGGCACTCCATCCTCAAGACTCTTTACTTCTGGGTGTCAGACAATCGTTATAATAGATGATTTCAGTAGAACAAGACACTTGACTGCCACCTGCTGGAAACTTGTCATTGTAACTACTAAAACCATTCTAATCAACACGGAGGGTTGATTATACATATTATATGTTATACAACATATAACTACAAAAAAGGCAATACAATAAATGCATCTACCACATAACAGCTAGCATGTGGCAGCCTTGTGAAGTATACAACCTGAGCAACTGTGCATGGCAAGCCCTGTACTGCCTGGGTTGTGTATTCCTGGGGCCATGGGGACTTGGGCAGGGATTTGTAGAGCTCAGGAACTACCCTAAGCAAGATACCTGTCGATGAACCCCTGGAAAGGCAGGCGCACTGGAAATCCCTCCTTGCGGATCCTCACAGTCTCCAGCACCCCTGAATAGCGTAACTGTGCCATTACCACATCTGGCTCAAAGAGACTTGGCTCCTGTAGGGATGCCCAGAGAGGGAGTCTGCACACTGGCTCAGCCATGTGCAAAGGGCACCGTCATGGTGAATAGTCCCAATGCTAGGCTGGGCAGATGCAGGTCCAGAGAGGCCAAGCCACTTGCCCAAGGTCACACAGCATGGGCAGGAGGATTTGGCTCTCTCAGAGGCCTCAGCTCTCACTCACCTTCTTGTGGTTGGGCTTCAGGCAACGCATGAACAAGGGGTTACACCTGGTAGCGGCAGGAAGAGGACAGCGTGAGGCCTCCGAAAAAGAAGGTGCTCACCCTCTGAGGGTCATGAGGTGGGTTAAGGATGAGGCTGGGTGCTCCGCCCACCTGCCCCGCACCTCACCTCTCCATCTTTTCCACCAGATCCAGGAGTGACTGCTGGAACTTGGCAGCCACGGTGTGTGCCTTGTAGAGCCGAGTGACGGAGCTGCTCTTGCCCAGGCGCTGAGGGGCAGCCTGTGGGGCATGGCTGGAGAAGAGGTGTGCCACCACCTGGGCAGGGGTCAGGGCAGGGAAAACAGACAGGCAGGGGCCGGGAGACCAAAATGAGGAGGAACAGGGAGCAGGAGTCAAATCTCTGGACCAGGGGGATCTGAAGACTAACTGGACCCCTGTTCTCTCTGCAAGGCCTCTGTCATCCTGCCTTACATGCTTCTCAAAACAGGTAGGGCTCAGCACCTTTTTGGGATGGATCCCATAACTGGCTTTTTCCCCTTCAGTCTAAGGAACACACAGTCACTGACTGTGTGCCTGGCCCCAAGGTGGCCTGTTAGACACATGGTTGTGAACTCTGGCTATGACCTCATGAGGAGGGTACCCAGTGGACAGGAGGAAGGGAAGGGCCAGATAGGGGAGGTGATGTTACCAGGCCTGTGTTCTGTCATAGGGCCATCTGCTGGCCGTAGTGTAGCTGGGATGCAGGGCCCTCCCTAAGCCTTCAAGGAACCCAAAGTTGGTACCCCAAGCTCTCCCCTGGGGCCTTATGGGTGGGGTGGGGGAAACTGAGAACACCAGGAGGTGGGATTGGGGGAACAGGTCTGGCAAGAAACCAGGAAAGAATGGGCCAGGGAATGGGTTGGGGCCCGGAGTGGGGTAAGTACAGGGCAAGGTCACAGCTGGTGGGGTACAGAGTTAGAATTGGGAGTGGGGCCGGGGTCTAGCCACTGGGGCTGTCAGGAGCCAGATGGCAGGATCAGGATGAGGAGCCAAGCTAGGCGGGAACAGGCCAGGAACAGGATATCTAGGCCACCCTTGTCTTTGGCCAAAGCTAAGCGGAGCCAGGACGTGGCAACATGGTCTAAGGCTTGAAGGCGGGCTGGGGGTGGGGGTGGGGCCATGCATGGGGGCAGGGCCAGAGCGGTGGGAGGTGAGGCTCACCCGTGTCCGGCTCCGTACGAACAGGTCCAGCACGTCCTGGCGCACTTGGTCGTGGTTCTTGTCCAGGAACTTGTGCACCTGAAAAGGGGAACAATGGCCCAGGTAATCCTGGCCTGTCTCTCTGTCTATCCTAGGAGGGATTGGATCCTCCTCACTTCTATGGTCCCTACCTCTCCAGCTCCCACCATTCTGCCTATTCCTGGGGGAGGAGAGCATTCACCATGGCTTCACATGACCAACCTGGGTCTTGGCCTTACCCTCAGTGAAGGACATTGTCCTGCACCCATTCTACAGATGAGAAAAGTAAGGCCTGGATGGGGACAGAGGCATGGAATCCTAGCCTGAGACACCTCGAGGGCAGGAATGTGCCTCAGATAATAGTGATGAGGGTGACCACAGTGAAGTCACTATTGATGAGCTACTCTTTATCAAACCCACCCTGTATTTCTCACACCCACCCCATGAGTTGGGCACTATTATTATCCCCATTTTCCAAGTGAGAGAACTGAGGCTCAGACTAGTTAAGCAATTTGCTTAAGGTCACAGAGCTTGGGCACAGCAGAGTCAGAATTGGACCTGGGTGTGAATGTCTGGGGCCAGTGTTGTGCTTCTGTGTCTCCAACAGCTAGCAGCACTACAGCACCAGCGGCCAGGCCGACTGTCTCGGGGCTCACCTGGTAGGTGACCTTGCCTGCATAGTGCTTGATAGTGAACTCAGGCAGCGGCATCTTGGGTTTGGAATAGAGCGGGTTGGCGCCATGATGGTAGTGGCACTTCTGTAGGAAGGTGTGGTCTGTAGCCTGGGGGCAATTTAGGGATCAGTGGGTGGGCAGGGGGCCTGGACACCCTGTTCTTGGCCTGGTAGCAACCTCACTATCCCCAACTGCTCCCAATTGAGCACCAGAGAGGAACAACTCACAGCTTCCCATGGCTGCCCATCTCCCTGGGTCAGAAGGCAAGTGCCTGAGCCAGGCACTGGAGGCCTAAGTGGTCCCTCGAAGATAGGTGTGGCTGAGTGAGCTCCTAACTGCCTCCCCTCCAGGCCAACTGCCTTTGCACTCTATTGATTTCACTGTCATTCCACCCTTGTGTTTTGCAATCAGGATTTGAGGCCCAATCCCAAGGTTACCTACTCCAGGAAACCTTCTGTGACTTTCCAGGCTGGTGCAGCCTCTCTTCTGAACACACATAGCTGCCCACCTGGCCTCAATCACCCCAGGATGTGAATAGTAGGTCGGGTGTCCCAACCCCCCACTGCCTTCCTCAGGCCAGAGCAGAGAGGAATGAAGGAGTCAGGGTGGGATGAGGACACGAGGCTGAGAGAGCTGTGACCTGACTAGGCTCACACAGTGCCTGCAGCTCACCTGGGGAAAGCAACACTGGTCGTCGAGGATTCGCAGGATGCCATAAGGTTTCAGTGAGATGAGGTTGATGCAGGGCTGGTTGTCAGCAAAGGTGATCTCCTGCCAGTCGATCTGCTCACGGATATACTCCTCCTGCAGGCAGTGGGCAGCAGGAGCTCAACCTCCCATCCCTGTCCAGGGTCCACCCACCCTACCCACCCACCCTCCCTCCCAGGCTGAATCTAAAGGATTCATACCTCCCAGAACAGGGAACTCACCCCCTAATAAGGCAGCATGAACCAACTCAGGGTCCTGCTGCTCCCTCTGCCTGGGACAGCCCAGTAGAGGAGAAGGACCCCCCAAGGGGACTCCTCTCTGAGCACAGCACCTCAGCACCTTTCCCTCCAGAACAGAGACCTTCCCATGGGCTGGCCCCCAGCTTAGAATGCCTTTCCCTCCGCTGTCTACTGATGTCAGAATTGCCCTTAAACAACCAGTATATCCTCATCTGTCTCCAAGGAGGTCCACTGGCCAGTCAAGACAGGGACAGGAGTATTAATGGGGCCCACACACCTGCTCCTCCTGGAAGACGATCTTGTTGAAAAGGTACTGAAGGTTCTCGTTTGCATAGTTAATACACAGCTGCTCAAAGCTGTTGAAGCTCAGGTCCTGCCAGGTGGATGGGGAGGCTGGGACTGGTCCTTCCTTGGCCACCAGCCTGTTTGCCCTGCTTTCCCTGGTGGCAACTTCAAAAAGCTGGAGCTCAACCACAGACCCTCAGCTCAGAACCCTCCACGGCTCCTGCTGCACCCAGGACAGAACCTGACGGGCAGTGGCTGATGGCCAAGGCTCCGGGGCCTTCTGCCTGGGTTCAAATTGTGGCTCGGCCACTTTCTAGCTACATAACCTTGAATAACAGCCTCATGCCTCAGTTTTCCCATCTGTAAAATGAGAATACTGACAGTACCTGCCTCACAGGTTTACTGTAAGGATGAAGTGAATTAACAAAGTGCTTTGAACAGCACCTGGCACATAACAGGTGCCACGTGAGTGCATGTGATGGCCGCATCGTGCTCTTGCCCCATCCCTCGCCACTTCCTTTGCTGTGCACTGGCACAGTAGTCACCCCTCCCCCACACACGAAGTCCAGTCCCAGACCCCACGCCCCACCACCCCTCCCAGCCTTTGCATATTCTGCTCCCTGTACCTACAGTGCCTTTGCTGGGTCTTAGGAGTGTCTCGTCCTTATCCAGGAAGCCTTCCCCATTCCTGCCCAGGTGAACTAAAGGTGCCCACTGGAGCATATGGGCTTGTCAGAGTCTGCCCCCACTCCCACCTAGCCTCACCTGGAAGCTCCCCAAGGGTAGGGCCCTGGCTGGTCCTTTCTGGGCAGCTGGTATTGCCCAGCACAGAGCCTGGCCCGGAGGCCTTGGGAGTACTTGTGGTGAGTAAAGAAAATGAAAGGAGACAAGGGAGATGGTGACAGGGAGGGGTTCATGAAGGGAGGATGGCACCAGCTGCAGGCACAGAAAGGGATGGGAAGGGCAGCCCGAGACGCCTGAGGGAGGTGAGACCTTGCCTATGTCCCCCGCCCCTCAGCCTCCTACACGGCCCCACCTCGAAACCATAGATGTCCAGGATGGCGATGGACAGCGTGTCCTGCCGTGGGGATACCAGTGCGTTGACCCTGGTGATGAGCCAGCTGAACAGCAGTGCATACAAGACCTTGGCGATGGCATCCCTGAAGCAGAGGTGGTGCTAGTGTGAGCAGGACACTGTGTGGGGTGCTGGGCCTTGGGGCTCAGGCAGGGCAGGGCATGGCCTCACCTGGCATCCACAGCGCTCTCCACAGTTAGGGGCGTGAAGATCTTCTCTCGCATTGTCTCCTAAGGAAGGGCACAGCCCTTGAGTGACAGCAGGCTGGCCACTGCCTCCAGAAAGCCCCCAGGGGACTAGGGGAGTGGGACCATGGGGAAGGGAGGCTGGAGGGATATAGTGACTGTGCACACAGAGACTAGGCAGGACCACCCTCACCCCCACCCCAGTTCTGCCTGGTAATGCTGGTAGTGGTGGGGACTGCAGGTCTAATGGGGAAGACAGAGGCATCAGCAGATACAATGAGATCAACCCTGGGAAGGGGGAATGGGCCTAGGACTGTGAAAGACCAGATGAGGCACTGACCCGGCCAAAGATTAGGGATGGCTTCTTAGAGGAGGGGATACCTGGATAGGCTCTTAAAGGATGAGTAGGTGTGAAAAGAGGAAGAGCATTCCAGGTAGAGGAAACAGCCTATGCAACAGTCTGAGATTGGAATCTGAAATGTCTTTGGGGTCTGAAATTACTCCCCTCCATGCCTGACCCAGGGACAGAGAGAGCAGGAGAGAGGGAAAGGCTGCCCACAAAGGATCAGCACAAGGCAGCTCTGTCCAGGCCCTGGTAGAAAGCTTTGTTTGAAGGCCAGATGCCCACAGACTCACGGTCACTTTGAAGGTGATGGCCTTCTGCAGACCCTCAGGGGAGATCTGCAGCAGCTCTGCCACGGCCTGGATCTCCCGGGCACTCACCACTGAGGCCACCTCCTGTGCATCCATCTATGCAAAATACCAACAGGAATGTGCTTTGAACTAGATAAGCCGAATTTAAAGTTCATATGAAAAACAGGGCCGGGCACTATGGCTCATGCCAGTAATGCCAGCACTTTGGGAGGCCGAGGCGGGCGGATCAGCTGAGGCCAGGAGTTCGAGACCAGCCTGACCAACATGGAGAAACCCCATCTTTAATAAAAATACAAGGGTCGGGCGCGGTGGCTCAAGCCTGTAATCCCAGCACTTTGGGAGGCCGAGACAGGCGGATCACGAGGTCAGGAGATCGAGACCATCCTGGCTAACACAGTGAAGCCCCGTCTCTACTAAAAAATACAAAAAAACTAGCCGGGCGAGGTGGCGGGCACCTGTAGTTCCAGCTACTCAGGAGGCTGAGGCAGGAGAATGGCGTAAACCCGGGAGGCGGAGCTTGCAGTGAGCTGAGATCCGGCCACTGCACTCCAGCCTGGGCGACAGAGCAAGACTCCGTCTCAAAACAAACAAACAAACAAAAAATACAAAACTAGCCGGGCATAGTGACACATGCTTGTAATCCCAGCTACTTGGGAGGCTGAGACAGGAGAATCGCTTGACCTGGGAGGTGGAGGTTGCAGTGAGCCGAAATCATGCCATTGCACTCTAGCCTGGGCAACAAGAGCAAAACTCTGTCTCAAAAAAAAAAAAAAAAAATAGCCACACACGGTAGTGGGTGCCTGTGATCCCAGCTACTCGGGAGACTGAGGCAGGAGAATCGTTTGAACCCAGGAGGCGGAGATTGCAGTGAGCTCAGGCCGTGCCATTGCACTCCAGCCTGGGCAACAAGAGTAAAACTCCGTCTCAAAAAAATTAAAAAGTAAAAAACAGAAACAGGCTGGGCACGGTGGCTCATGTCTGTAATCCTAGCACTTTGGGAGGCTGAGGTGGGAGGATCGAATGAAGCAGGAGGTTCAAGACCAGCCTGGCAACATAGTGAGACCCTGTCTAAAAAATGTGCTGGACATGGTGGCCTAAACCTGTAGTCCCAGCTACTCAGGAGGCTGAAGCAGGAGGATCGCTTGGGCCTAGGAGGTTGAGGCTGCAGTGAGCTATGACAGTGCCACTGTACTCCAGCCTGGGCCATAGAGTGAGACCCTGTCTCAAAAAATAAAAAGAAAAAAAAAAGCCGATTAAAAGAAAAAAAAACAGTGTAGTCATAGACACAGTACATAAATAGATTAAAAAAGCACAATAGAAAGTCTGGAATTAGACATAAATGTATGTATAAACTTAGCACATGATAAAGATGTATTTTTCTTTCTTTTTTATATATAATTTTTTTTTTGTAGAGATGGGGCCTTGCTATGTTGCCTAGGCTGGTCTCGAGCTCCTGGGCTCAAGCAATCCACCTGCCTTGGCCTCCCAAAATGTTGGGATTACAGGCACGAGCCACCATACTCAGCTAATGAAGATGTATTTTTCAAATCAAGAGATTAGGACAATTGAGTAAACATCTGGGAAAAAAAGTTGGATTCCTACGTCACACCTTACTAGGGTAAATTTGGATGGATCAAAGATTTAAATGTTTTTTAAAACTCACAAAATCCATAAAAGGTCTTAGAAAAAGTTATGGAAGAAGGCTGTTATAATTTTAGGAAGTTTCTCTAAAAATGAAAAGAAGTTTAAAATTTCAAATGTAAAATTTAAATATACTAGAAAAGATTGATAAATGAACTACCTAAAAATAATTTTAAAACAATTTGCGGCCGGGCGTGGTGGCTCAAGCCTGTAATTCCAGCACTTTGGGAGGCCGAGACGGGCGGATCACGAGGTCAGGAGATCGAGACCATCCTGGCTAACACAGTGAAACCCCGTCTCTACTAAAAAATACAAAAAACTAGCTGGGCGTGGTGGCGGGCGCCTGTAGTCCCAGCTACTCAGGAGGCTGAGGCAGGAGAATGGCGTGAACCCGGGAGGTGGAGCTTGCAGTGAGCTGAGATCCGGCCACTGCACTCCAGCCTGGGTGACAGAGCAAGACTCCGTCTCAAAAAAAAAAAAAAAAAAACCATTTGCATAAAAAACCCAACAGGCCGGGCTTGGTGACTCACGGCTGTAATCCCAGCACTTTGGGAGGCCGAGGTGGGCGGATCACAAGGTCAAGAGATCAAGACCATCCTGGCCAACATGGTGAAACCCCATCTTTACTAAAAATACAAAACTTAGCTGGGTGTGGTAGCACACACCTGTAGTCCCAGCTACTCAGGAGGTTGAGGTAGGAGAATCGCTTGAACCTGGGAGGCGGAGGTTGCAGTGAGCCGAGATCGCGCCACTGCACTCCAGCCTGGCGACAGAGTGAGAATCCATCTCAAAGAAAAAATAAATACATAAAAATAAATAAAATAAAATAAAATAAAATAAAATAAACACCAAAGGGCTGGGCGCGGTGGCTCACGCCTATAATCCCAGCATTTTGGGAGGCCGAGGTGAGTGGATCGTTTCAGGTCAGGAGTTCAAGACCAGCCTGGCTAACATGGTGAAACCCCATCTCTACTAAAAATACAAAATAGTGGGGTGGTAGCGACACGTGCCTATAATCCCAGCTAGTTGGCAGGCTGAGGCAGGAGAATCACTTGAGCCTGGGAGGCGGAGGCTGCAGTGAGCCAAGACTGCGCCATTGCACTCCAGCCTGGGTGACGGAGTGAGACTCCTCCCCACCAAAAAAAAAAAAAAAAAAAAAAAAAAACACCAAAAAACATTGTAAGCAAAGTTAAAACATAAATGACAAACTGGAAGATATATGTGCAATTCATGTCAGAGACAAAAGGCTGATTTCCTTAATACATATAAGGAGGAAAAAGATGAACAACCCCAAAGGAAAAGGAAAAAAAACAGGAACAAGTGATGTGTGAATAGTGTAATCTGAAAGGGAAACAGAGAAGGCCTTGGAAAAGACGGCCAAGTCCAGAGGGTGCGGGCCCCATGGCAGGCTGTGGCGTCCCCTCACCTCATACTTCTCAAAGTAGACGTTGCCCAGGTGCAGGATGGAGGCCAGGATGCGGAAGATGCTGTCCTGGTCCTCGCTGCTGAAGCCCAGCACCTCCATGGCAGCCAGGAGTCGGCGAAAGTCATCTGCATCGCTCTTTCCTGCTATCTCACAGTTCCCACCCTGCGTGAGGGCAGAGGCTGAGGATCAGGGAGCTTGGGTGGGGCTGGGGAGCCCTCCAGGTCCTGCTCTGCCCTGACCAGCAGTGTGGCCTGAGCTGGTCACTCAAGCTCTCTTTCCACTCTCATGGGTACGGAGGCTCTGAGCAGGGCAGAGGACAGGGTTCACAGATTCTAAGCGCAATGTGTGGCAGGGGTTGTCACCTGTTGACCTTTGTAGCTGCCCAGTGATAATAATGAAAAGAGTAGTCAGTGTTTACTGAGCATGTACTGCATGCCAGGCCCTGTGTTAAGCTCTTTACATGCATTTCCTCATCTAAGCCTCACTACATCCCTGCAAAGTGATACTATGTTGTCCCCATTTTACAAGTGAGGAAACTGAGTCACAGAGAGGGGAAGTGTAGTATCTCTAGACTGGTAGGTTCTGTTCCGGGTTCCAGATTAATGAAGTCAGGTAGGCCTTTTCTGCTTCCACTTTGGACCCAGAAGACTCCTGGTCCCCCTCACTGCGACGAGATGTCTTAAATCCAAACTCACTCTCCCCAAATCTCCATCACCTTCACACTCCATCACTCACAACTCAGCTCCCTTAGCCCACCCAGGGGTGTTAGGGTGGGAGGACCAGGGCTGGGGGCCTTCAGATGCCTGCTGGCACTCACCTGGTTCAGATAGTAGTAGGTCTCAGCCTCTTGCAGGCTAAAGGCCTGCCGGAGCTGGGCAGGCAACCCGGCCAGCAACTCGTAGAAGATGTGGTAATTCCTCTCGTTTTTGGCCTGTAGAGTGGGTAGGTGGGCACAGAGAAGGGAACCACCTACCTAGGTGACCCCCAGGCACACATACAGGCCCAAGCCTGCCCACAAATGCACATGCACACAGCAGGCTGCAAATGAGAATAGACGCCTCTGTGATGGTTAGGGCTCCCAGCCTGGAGCCAGCTGCGGGTGAGGGCAGAAGCAGAGGTGCCCTGGTATGACTGAAGGTTGAGAGCGTTCTGGTGAGATTTTATTTGGTTAGGAGAAATAAGAGAAAAGGGACTCTTCTTCTCTTATGTGTACCGGCCACACACACCTACATACATATGTGTCCACAGACCACATGTGCACACAACAGAGCTTCTTGATGGCTGAGCACTTCCTGTGCACCAAGCCCTGTCCTAGGCCCCTGGGACACAGCGGGGAACAAGGCAGAGAGAAACCTCTGTCCTGATGGAGCCCACCCGCTAGCTAGGGAGATAGACATCAGCAAATCACTGGTTAAAACATAAAATTTGGCCAGGCACGGTGGCTCACGTCTGAATCCCAGCACTTGGGGAGGCTGAGACGGGCGGATCATAAGGTCAGGAGATCGAGACCATCCTGGCTAACATGGTGAAACCCCATCTCTACTAAAAATACAAAAAAAAAATTAGCTGGGTGTGGTGGTGGGCGCCTGTAGTTCCAGCTACTCAGGAGGCTGAGGCAGGAGAATGGCGTGAACCCGGGAGGCGGAGCTTGCAGTGAGCCGAGATGGTGCCATTGCACTCCAGCCTGGGCGACAGAGCAAGACTCCGTCTCAAAAAAAAAAACATAAAATATGGCCGGGTGCGGTGTAATCCCAGCGGTGGCTCACGCCTGTAATCCCAGCACTTTGGGAGGCCAAGGTGGGCGGATCACGAGGTCAGGAGATCGAGACCATCCTGGCTAGCATGGTGAAACCCCATGTCTACTAAAAATACAAAAAATTAGCCAGGCGTGGTGGCGGACACCTATAGTCCCAGCTACTCGGGAGGCTGAGGCAGGAGAATGGCGTGAATCTAGGAGGCCGAGGTTGCAGTGAGCCAAGATTGTGCCACTGCACTCCAGCCTGGGTGACAGAGTGAGACTCCGTCTCCGAAAAAACAAACAAAAACAAAAACAAAAAAAACGTAAGTACACTGGAGAGAAATAAAGCAGTGGTGGTGGGGGTTCTGATGGGATGGAGAGGTGCTGCGTTTTTAAATGGGGAGCTTCCTGAGTGGCTGAAATTGTAGGGGAGACTTGGAGGAGGTGAGGGGTTTGGCCAAGCAGGCGCCTGAGGGATAAGTGCTCCTGAGGGAAGGAACAGAAGGTGCAGAGGCCCTGGCAGAAGCGTGCCTGTGTATTGTGGGGCAGGGAGGAGCCACTGTGGCTGGAGGAGGGTCGGGGAGGGGAGGTCCCGGGCTCACATGTACACATGTACGCATGTATTCATACATTAATTTCACATCTACCCAGCCCCACCAGGGGCCAGGCTCTGACTATCTGTACCTCCCACCCCCACCCTGCCCATCACACAGGCCTGGGAGGGGCTGGCCCACCTGAAACACGATCCTGGATTTCTCAAGCAGATACTGGGAGGTTATGGCACCGGAGATCACGCCCCTGGGGTGGGGAGAACAGTCAGCTCTCAGTGGGGGTAGGAGGGCTGGTGTTGGCTCCGAGGGGCTGTGGCGGGACATGGAAGACACTGCAAAGCTTTTGGGAGGCCCTCCACTGTCCCAACTCACCCTTCCAGAAAGATTTCCATGAACTTCCCAAAGCGGCTGGAGTTGTCGTTCCTGACGGTTTTGGCATTACCGAAGGACTCCAAGAGGGGTGTTGCCTCCAGGATCTGGACTCCAGAAGGAGATGTGGGAATTGAGGGGCCAGGCACTGTTGTGGGGGCCTGGGTGGGGGGCTTAGCTGGGGACACCCAGACACAGGCCTCCCCAAGGACCTCCCTTTATGAGGGGTGACCAGAGGTGGGCTCCCTAGAGAATCCTGAGGTCTCTCCAGTGTCCCCCAGGGTCCCCCACCCCATGCTGCCCAACTCCCACACAGCAAGTCCCATGCTTTCCCTCTCCCAGTCTTCCAGCCTCCATGGTCCCCCACGGCAGCCCCTGACCACAAGCCCCAGCCCAGCCCAGGACAGGCCTTTGGATGTCCCTTCCTGCCTGTCCCTCCACCCACACAGGAGCAGGCACATCCACACACATTTTCCTGGACACACACACACACACACACAGAGTACCTTTATCTTCAAGAGCGCCCAGGAGGGAGGACAAAGAGAGAGACAAGAACAGAATGGAGTCACTAGCAGGACCCACCACCTCTCTCTCCAGGAGACTAGGAGCCTCAGACCAGGCAGGGACTAGCAAAAACCTGTGAGGCTCAGAGACCCCAGGGGTCTAGGCTTAGGGACTGCCATTGGGTCTCCAAGGTATGAAAATATGCCGAATCTGCCTTCCAAACGGCTCTGGGGATGTCCTCTTCTCCCCTCCCCCATGGCTACTACCAGCCAAGGATCCCTGAACCTCCGCCCTGGCCTTCCTCACTGTTCTCTGACACCCAGGCCCACTCCTGCCTCTGACCATTGGCATATCCTGTTCCCTCTGCTTAGACGCCACTGCTCCCATGCACCTGCATGCCCCCCCAACCTCACCTCTCACAGGAAGGCCACTAGAATTCTCTCCCTGGTAGCCCTTAGCCCCACTGGCAAACTCTCTATTTTCTTGGGTATTGTCTGTCTCCCCACTAGACTGTCAAATCCTACAGGCACAGATCTCTGAGTCCCCAGCATCTAAACGGACCTGGTGCTTAGTAGGCCCTCAAAAAATATCTGCTAAAGGGATGGAAAAAGGAATAGCATCGGCCCAGCATGGTGGCTCACGCCTGTAATTCCAGGACTTTGGGAGACCGAGGTAGGCGGATCACGAGGCCAGGAGATGGAGACCATCCTGACCAACATGGTGAAACTCTGTCTCTACTAAAAATACAAAAAATTAGCTGGGCGTGGTGGTGCCCGCCTGTAGTCCCAGCTACTTGGGAGGCTGAGGCAGGAGAATTGCTTGAACCCGGGAGGCAGAGGTTGCAGTGAGCCAAGACTGCACCACTGCACTCCAGCCTGGCGACAGAGCGAGACTGTCTAAAACAAAAATAAAAACAGAACAAAACCAAACAAAAACAACAAAAAAGGAATAGCATTCTCATGGGCAGAGCTGCCTAAAGGTGACCATGGCTGATCGCAAGCTCCCACCTATTTAAGCACCTACTGTGTGCCAGACACATTGCCCTGATAATGCCATTGTTAACAATCCCATGAGGTAGGTACTAATATCACCCCTGTATCGCAGATTAGGAAACCGAAGCTTAAAGAGAGGTGAAATGACATGCCCAGGGACTCCAGAATCCACTCGAGTGATGAGCATGGGCCTAGTATGTACATGGCACCTTCTTTAGCTGAGGCACTTCCTCAGGATAATCTTTTAGGAAAGAAGCAAAGGAGGTCCAGTCACCACAGAAACAATACCTGTAATTTTGGGGATGGGGCCAGTTCCTTCCATCTGTCCCATTTAGTCCAGGAAATACTGCACCCATTATATAAAGGAGTAAACTGAGGTCCAGAGAGGAATGGGGACTGGCCTGTGATTGTTCAATGAGTCAAGGTCTGCCTGGGCTTTCCTGTGTACTATCCCTTAGTCTGGGAAGCCCTTGAGGACAGGCTGGCTGCTTCTCTGTTCCTGGTGCCCAGCATACAGCAGGGCAGAAAGCCAGCGGATGGAGTGGGTGAACACCAGAGGGGTGGAACCTGTGGTCCAGGCCTCAGTCAGTCAGGGCAGAGCACTCCCCATGCTACATGATTGGTTTCAGTGAGGACATGAGACCAAAACTTGCCCAATGAGACGGAGCTCTGAATGTTTCATTTCTGAAATGTTGGGAGGGTTGATCATTATGGTGCCAGCTTCCTGACCAATGGGAGACAGGTTGAGGATGATGCCCTTACATGGGGGAGGGTGAAGCCAAGACAACAGACATTGTTTAAGATTCTGGATCTAGCCATGCCTAAAACTGACCCTAGAACTGGACTGTTTGATTATCTGAGGAGAGGAGAGCCATGTCTAGGAAAGGAGCCCCATGGTCATCACAGCTGGCAGGCCTGTCCTCACACATTCTGTGTACCTGGCACACAGAAACTCCCAGACTCAGCCACATCCACAGCTCCATCCGTCCTCCCTGACAGCTCTTTGCCATGGACTGCAAATCCAAGCTCCTGCACAACTTCACTCCTCCCTTCTTAGGCCTCAGTGTTCCCCTCTATAAATGCACGCAAATGTACCTGCCTCCCACGGTTGCCATAAAGCTCTGGTGTGACAATAACTGAAGGAACCCAGCACTGTGCCTGGCCACAGGAGGTGCACAAGGTACACTTATTTCTTTCCCTGCCTACCTAGCTAGTCATGCCACAAATCTGACCTGAAAGGTTTTGAAAACTCTGCTTGGAGCAAGGGATGATCTGTTTGGTCATCAGAAGGCCTGAACTGGGGTGGGAGAGCCTGGCAGGCCAAGGCAGGCATCAGAGGGGCCCAGGCCAGACTGGAACCTGACGGCAAAGCCTGAGCAGCCCCCACCTATGCCCCCAGGATCACCTTGCTGGGTTCACCACTGGCTAGGACATTGTGGTCATGTGCAAACCTTTGTGGGCCCCAGGGCTGGGGAAGTCTGGGTCTGTGGTTCTGGACTCTGAGCTGGCAGGCCAGCCCCGCCTTCTCCTGAGCTCCAGGCTGGTGGTGCACCCATCACCTCTCTGCCATCTCTGTGCACATGCCTAGCAGACACCTCTTCTCAACAAACCTGCTCCTCCTCCACTGCCCAGCCTGCCTCTGTGCTGCCTGTGGCTCAGACCGAATGTCTGGGGTCACCCTCCGACAGTTCTCCCTCTCACACCCCAGTCTGTCTTCTATAGGCTGCTGGCTGGCTTTGACCTGTGCCTGGACCCAACCTGCTTGCACCTCAGGGCCTTTGCAGGCGCTCCTCCCTCGCCTCTTCACTGTTCCCCTAGACATTCCCAGAGCCCACTCTCTTGTCTTCTCTGTACAGCCTACTCTGACCACCACACTTATGATTGCAACCTCCAACACTCCCCACCCTTCTCTCCACTTTTTTCCTCCGCAACTCACCATCTACCCTTTCACGTACATATAATTTACTTGTATATAAGTGTATATATATTTTTCTTCCCGCCTCCGCCACTAGAATAAAGTTCCCATGAGGGTGTGAACATGTGCCTGAGTTGCCGCTACTCCTCCCCAGTGCCTAGCCTGGGCCTCGCACACAGTAGGTCTTCAGTAGATCTTTACTGAGGGAACGGATGGGGTTCTACCATTCTCAGGCTCAGAGAGCTTAACACTGTCTTTGTCAGCAAAGTTCCAATCCTGCAGACTCTGGCTTGGCATCTACTGCCTAACCCACACTCAGGCCTGCCCTGCCTCTTGATAGCTGGGGGCTGCATAACTTCTGAGTATGAGAATATGGTGGCCCCAGGGCCATGACCAGGAAGGTGAGGCTAGGTGGAAGAGATGGGATGACTCCCCTTCCCTATGTGGTCTCCACTCTGAACTGGACCTGGAGGGCTGGAACCAGGAGCTGCCATGGAAGCATAGGCAGGCACACCCCTGGGACGGGTGGCAGAAAAAGCAGCCCTGGGCAAGGCCCCCTTCTGGAACTCAGCCTCCCCATCTTTCTAGTGGGCCAAGGAGCCTTGCCTCTTGGGGGGTACATGAGGTGTGCTTATCAAAGGGTGCTCAACCTAGGGTCCTGGGGAGACAAGTAGACTCACCTGCTGCATGACATCCCGTTTCTGGTTCATGGCAGCCAGGTAGCGCAGAATCAGCTTGGTGGCCTCAGTTTTGCCAGAGCCGCTCTCTCCACTGACCGAGCAAAGGCGCAGAGTGAGTTCCAACCTTTCACTGCCTCTTCTGGTGCACCCTGACCCCCATCATGAAGCAAGAGGATATGTGCAGCAGGCCAACCCAGAGGTATCAGGCAATCTTCCAAGTTCCCACAGCAGTTCTGGACAGATGCAGGCCTGGTACCTAAGGTCCCCCATTTATCCCCCACGTAAAGGCAGCCCGCTCACCTGATGATTATGCACTGGTTCTGTTTGGCATCGAGCATTTTGGCGAAGGCGAGATTTGCAATAGCAAAGAGGTGCCTGGGGAGAAAGGTCATTGGAGCCGGCCCCTGCCTCTAAGCTCCCAAACCTCCCAGGGATTGGGCGGGGAGCATCCATATCCAGTCAAACAGTCAATCCGGCCCACCCCTCACCCTGTTGGGGGAATGCTCCCACCCCCATCCTGGTCTGAACCACAGTGCCCTCCAACCTGTGGCTGCGGCCCTACCTGGGGTGAGACTGTCAGATTGAGTAGGTGGGCTGCCTTTCCCCATTTACCTCTGACTCATGGCTGGAGTGCAGCTGAGATCCAGGCTGGCACAGCAGGGGAAAGAGGGGCCCAAGACCTCAGGGCAGCCCCCCCCCTGCCCCCGAGACACTCACGGGGGATTCTCTCCCAGGGCCCGTCCATTGTACTGCTGCACCTGCTCCGGCCCATAGATTCCAAACATTTGGTATGGGTTCACCGACACCAGGATGCTCCCGATGTATGTCTGCTGGCCAGACGGTGGCCTCAGCGTCATGGCTCCTTGCAGACCTGTGTCCCTCCTTCCCCTATGCTGGAAGCCTGGCTCTCTGTTTCCATCCAGACAGATATCTGGCTGCCTGGACTCAGGATTCCCATCTAGAGCCCTCTACCAGCTTGCTGGGCTATGTGCTCTAACAGTGGAATCTCAGGCATTGCAGCAGGCTGAGCTGAGAGGAGTCTGGAGTGAGTAAAACCCCCCAGCCACGATCGTGGGTGGGCTCCTGCCTACTTCATTTGTTCATAGTTGGACCCAGGCTCCAGGAACTTTTGGCTCCTGTTGAGGGCAAACCTCCACTGCCTGGAGTGGGTAGTTGGGGAACTCAAGGGATCCTGATGTGGCCAGAGCCCTTCCGGGTGTCCTTGTCTTCCACATTGGCTCTGGGCCCCTGGCCCTCTGTTCTGTCATTCTCAGGTCAGAGGCTCCCCTCCAACCACTCTGACCGTCCCCACTCTGGGGTCCAGGTCTATGGATTCTAGGACTCTGGAAGTTCTATCTGTCAGGTCCCGGGTGGTGGGGGTGTCGCGTATTTCTGGATTCTCTGTCTCCAGCTTTCTGCCTCTGGCATCCACCATTCTAAGACTGTGTTTTAAGACTTCAGATTTTAGTTCTAGGCTCTGGCATTCTATGCTGAAATGACAGAAACTCAGAGTTCAAACCAGAGGCCACAGGGGCTAGGGCCCACAAGAGAATTCCGTGCATCCCACCCGGCCCCAGGAGGCAGCTGCCTTCCTGACCTAGGCCCAGGGCAGGGCCAGCCCTAGGTCTTACGTAGATGAGGTTCCGTTCAAATCTAATCTTGAGGTTGGACAGCACAGTGGTTTCCTGGAGGTCTCTAGAAGGGCACAGAGAGAAGCCGTCAGCGCCCCCAGGGCTGGTTCTGGCCTGAGTCTCCCTCCCTGACTCAGTGCAGTGCCTTGATCAGATAGGCCTGAGTTCAAGTCCTGTTTCTGACACCAACCAGTTAGGAGACCTTGGGCAAATTACTTCACCTGTCTGTGCCTGTTTCTTCATTTGTCCAATGGGTCTGATAATCATTGTACCTACTTCATTGGGGGTTTGGGGGACACTCTTACGTAATCACCATGATTAGATAATGATGCTAACCAACGCGGCCCTCTTGTTTTGAGCACCTCCAATGTGCCGGCATCCTCACCACAGCCATCCCACTCCCATTTTGTGGATGAGAAACTGAGGCGCAGAGAAGCAAAGCGATGTGTCCAAGGTCTGCCAGCTAGTGAGTGGTGGGGCTAGGATTTGAACCAAAGTCCATCTAACTCACAAAGCACACCACATTTAGCCTTTGTGACACTTCATGACTGAGGCTCTGAAAATGTCCTGGGAGGTGAGAGGCAACTGCAGGAGGAGCCGCTCTGGTTGGGAGGGTGGGGACCCCATGGTGACACCTTGCTGACCCCGCCAGCCCTGCCCACTCACTCCAGCTGTGTCATGTCCTCCACACCATCCTCCCTGTGCTGCTCGCGGAACCGCACAGATGGCAGGTTTCGGATGGAGTGCATCTGTGTGAGAGAGAGGCTGTGTCTGCAGTTTGAAGGGCGTCCCCCACCCCCACTGGCCCCTGGCTTGGTCATACCTGGGGCCTGCTACCATTGTTGGGGAGGGAACCCCAAGGCCAGGTGGGTCCTGCAAGTCTCCTCATTACAGAATGCTGTGACCCCCGGAACCTGCATGCAACCCTCACACATGAGACACACGCATGCCCTCAGTGCCCAGGCAGGCGCTCCCATGAGCTCCTAAGTGTCCTGCCCTGGGGGGGTGAGCAAAGGCATGAGCAGGTACATAGGTGCATGTGCCAGCTCCCTCCCAACTGCAGCTGTCCCAGCACCAGCAGACCCCACGTGTTGGTTTGTGTGACAACTCAAAAGGACACTTGTGACCTGATGCATGGGGCCTCCAGGAGGGCAGAGATGGAGACTGTCTTAGCACCACACCCCCATGCTCATCCCGGGGAAAACATGTAGAGACCTGTATATGAACCCACACTCAATGGCATTTACAGCTCATACAACTCCCAGGCACACAGGTGTTCTTGTAGGCCTGTGGGCACACATGCAGGCCTGTGGGGCCTGGCTAGAGGCACATAGTGTGCAGGCACATACTCTACCTGTCCACTTGGCACATACATCTGAGTGCACAGCTGGGTCCCTCCCTACCCTGGGGGTCTGGAGAATGGAAGTCCTGATGCCATCTTTGGGCTGCAGGGTCTCCTCTCTGCACGCACATCTGTGCACATGGGCAGCGGGTGGGCAAACAACCCTGACCCCCAGGGATGCCACATCTGCTCAGACCTCATACACCAGCTTTCGTCATTTGGCCATGGTATACACGCGCACACATGCTCAGGCATGCAGGCCTGCACAGGATCCACACGACTGGGAGCACACACATGTGCACCCTCAGCCTCTCCAATCCCAGTGGCACCCTGAGCAGGCGAGGAAAGAGGACACCAGGAGGGAGCTCTGCATGTCTGTCGCTGGGCTGCTAAGTAGGGCACAGCGAGTATCACCTTTTCTGCCCTGGCCTCTAGCCCACCCATCTGCCCACGTGCTTGCCAGCAGCCTCAGACCCTGAATAATTCAGCCACTCACGTATTCCAGGGTGAGGAGGGCCCAGGCATCCTTGCCCCTCACCCCTAGGCGCCCTGCGCCCCTCTCCCGCAATGCTGCAGCCCACACGGCACAGGGCACCCGCCGCCGGGGCCAGGGCCCCCCCAGCAGCCAGGCTGCCCCAGTTGCCATTGTTGGGCCCGGCTGGCTGCCCGCTCCGCTGGGCACAGTCTGCAGAGGCTGAGACGCACCTGCCGCCCCTGCTTGCCCCGCCCACCACCCCGGCATCCCCGGAGAGGCTCCGGTGACCACGCACCCTGGCCAAGGGCCACCCAGCATCAGGCTCGAGTTCCACCTTGAGTGTGGCAGGCAGGCATGGGCTGGGCACCCCTCAGAAGGGCTGCCTACCCTGTACCCCACATGGGGTTCCAGAAGGACTCCTGGTTCAGTTTTCCCTCTGTGCAATGAGGAGGCTGGAGGGTTGGATCCTGAGCCCCTCACCCTGACCTATTCCAGAATCCTGCAGCCCAGGGGACTTCAAAGGGCAGCAAAAACCTTGAGGAAAGAGGAGACTCTAATTTGGGGCAGGGTCAGTAGGAGATAGGAGGAACCGCACAGACCTGGATGTGCAGTGGAACAGGATGGATAGGCATGTCTTGCAGTTTCACATCTGGCTTGGCTAAAATATCTGAGGGGAAGTTAGGGCCAGACCTGTCATCCAGATTGGATAAGGGCAGGGCTGCCCAGGGCCCAGGCTGAGATGAACAAAGATCCTTCCCCAGAGCGACCTGGAAGCCGTTTCCCACGTCTCTGTCCTGTGCCTGCCTGTGCTGGGCATCCCCTTGTTCAACCCTCCAGAGGTTCTGGGAGGTGCAGGCTGTTCTCCCCAACTTACAGACCCAGAGACTGAGTCCCCAGCAGGCAGCTGCTCTCCAAGATTGCACAGAGCTCCTCAGGCTGTCTCTCTTGCCCTGTTTCCTAGGCCAGAACCCTTAAACCCTCCCTGTAATCTGTGCCCCCATACCTTGTTCCGCCAGCTTGGGGGGCCGACCTCCTCCCAGGAGCCCTTAAGGGACAGGCAGGCAGCTCCAGAGCCCAGGTGGCAGGACTGGGGGTGGGCGTGTACTCGTGGCCTGGGTCCATAGGCATCTGCCCGAAGCCAGAGGCAGGACCAGCGAAGACCCCAGGCTCTTGGCTTGGGGTCCTGGGTTGGCTGGACTTGAGGCTTCAGGGCTGCAGGCCCAACTCGCTGGAAAGAGCTCAGCTTCTGCACACGAGGCATGACCACAGCAAAACGCCCAGGGGCTGCCTGGCGCCGCTCGCCCCCCTTGGGCAGGGGCTCTGGGGCCCTGGTGGGTGCCAAGGGGGCTGCGGTTTGGGGCAGTGTCCCCCAGCGGTGCCATGGTGGCCATGTGGCCCTGGTCTGCTCACGCGCAGCCAGTGGGTATGAGAGGCTGGGCTTTAATGTCTTTTGCTCTGGGAGGACATCCTTGGGAGGTGTGACATCCTTGGGAGGTATGACATCCTTGGGAGGTGTTGGGATTGGAGGCTTGGTCTCTGCTGGCAGCTGGGGGTCTCCCAGGGTGGCCTCTTCTTCAGGCTTCTCAGGGGTTGGGCGAGCTGATTTGGTGAGCTGTCCAGGACCCGGCTCATGGTGTCTGCCCAGGAAGACCCTGGTCATATCAGCAGCTGCATCCTCAGGCTGGAGGGTGGTGCATGGCACAGGGCCTACGTGCTGGAGAAAGGGGTTTTCCGGCACAGGGGGTGGCCTGGAAAAGCCTCGGCGGCTGCCTGCACCTCCTGGCCAGGGGGAGGGTGGACGTTGGGTGGGAGGCATGTCCACGTCCCAGAGGGGGGCCAGCGGGGGCACGGTCCAGGGCACCTCTGAGTCCTCGGCTTCTCGCAGGCTTTCCCGGTGCTCCAGGGGCGCCCGCCAGGCCCCGGCTCCGGCCCCGGGCGATCGGTGGAAGGGCGGGCGCACTCGCGGCTTCACAGCCCGAGTGGGTGGCTCGCTGAGGCGCCGCCACGTGTGCGGGAGGTGCGAGGGCAGATTCAGGGAGCGGCGCCGCGGGCTGTGGCCCAGCCCCGGGGACGGCGAGGGCGGCCTGGGTGAGCCCGGCAGCGGCGAGCGGGGTGGGCCCAGGCGCCCCGCGGCTCTGCGTGGGGCTGGGGACTCCTGCAGCGAGCGGGGCCGGCGGGCCGGGGGCGGGAAAGGCGGCTGGAAGGGGCCGGCGCGCAAGGACAGCTGAGGCGACGGGGGCGCCAAGGGTGAGCGGTAGCCGGGGCCCGGCAGGCTCCTCAGCGACGGCTGGGGCGAGGCCAGTGGTGACCAGCCTCGCCTCTGCGACGCCCGTGGGGAGGCCCCGGGGAAGCCAAAGGCCGCCCCTCGCCCGCGGGAGTCCCTGAACGAGGGTTGGGGCCCGGGAAAGGCCAGTAGGTCGGGGGGCATCTCCGGACTCACGGCAGGGGGCTCCACGAAGGCCCACCAGCTGGCCTGCGGCGCCGGGGGCACATGCGCTGGGGCGGCCCAGGGAGGCGGGTGGCGGCGGAGGGAGCCGTAGGGCGAGGCCGGCCGGGGCAGGCCCGAGAGCACCGGGGAGAGGGGCGGCGCAGGCGGGGGCCCGGGGCTGGGGGTCCGCGGGGGCACGGGCGGGGACAGGAGCGCGCTCCAGTGGGAAACCGTCTTGGGCGCGGGCGCGGGCGCGGGCGCGGGAGGGCGGCGCGCGTCGTTGCGGCTGCAAGCGCGTGGCTGGGCCCTCCTCAGCACGATGGGCGTGCTGGGCCGCTCCGGGTCCATGCCAGCCAGCTTGTAGCCGAAGCGTTTGTAGGCCGCCTCCCTGACCGCAGGGCCGCCCGCCCGGGCCTTCTGGCTGCCCCTGAGCCGCGGGATGGGCTTCTTTTCCGACAGCGTCTTCTTGAGGAACCGCGCCAGCGAGGTGGCAGGGCGAGGAGCGGGGCGGCCAAACTCGGGGCCGAAGCCCAGGCCCCGGTGGGCGCCGAAGGCCGACAGCGCGCGCTGGATGTTGCGCTGGCGCGGCGTGAGGAAGCCCCAGAAAGGGTGGCCGTAGGGCACAGCGGGCACCGGGGGCGGCTCCTCCTCGTCCTCTTCTTCGTCCGCATCCCCTAAGGGCAGAGGAATATCCAGAGAGGGTGGCAGGGGCACCTCCAGCTTCTCCTTCCCAAACAGCTTCACCTGGGGTCGCGGGAAGAGGCGGAACTTGCGGATGAGGGACAGCTTGGACCTGGCGGCCTTGTCCATGCCTTGCTGCTCGAAGAAGGCGGCGCTGGGCAGGCGGAAAGAGGTCCCCTGACGCTCCCCGCCCGCGTCCTCCGGCTCCTCCAGCTCGGCAATGTCATCCATGGGGTGGGCATACGGGTTGCGGGGCGACAGGATGGGCGATGGTACCCAGGGGTACACAAAGGCCGAGGTCGACTCCTCTGGGTAAAAATAGGGCACCTCGGGAGGGTAGATGGCCTCGTCCCCACCGCCATAGACACCTTCGACATACGGGACGGTGTAGGGGACCCCGTAGGGATCAAAGTAGGGTACATCGTAGGGAGTGTGGTACGGGAGGTCATAGGGCGGGTATGGCACGTCGTACGGTGCATAGGGATCCAGGTAGTAGCCATATGGGTGCGCCTCACCCTCGTACCCATCGTGGTAGCTGTAAGGAGACGAGTACCCCGACGGGGGTGCATATGGGGGTTCGTAATCGTCGTAGCCATAGCCGTAGCTGTAGGTGTACCCTGGATCAAAGGGGCCACTGTAATAGTCAGGGTGGTAGTAGTCGTAGGGGTCCTCGGGCAGGTACCCATAGTAGTGGTCACTGTAGGGTGGCCAAGCCGGGCTGTAGGGGCCGAGGCCCGCCAGGTAGGGTTCCTGCTCCTCGTAGCGGTGGAGTGACTGCCGGTCATAGTAGTCGTCGCCATCGCGGTGATAGTCATAATACTCGCCCAGGTCCTGGAAACCCTCAAGCCCGTACAGCGACTTACGGGAACCCGAGTGATGGAACGGGAGGGCCTCGTCCTCGGAGGGCAGGAAGCCCAGGGGCTCGCCTGACGCGTAGATGCTGCGGCTGCGGGGGAACCTCCGGAGCCGGCCCCCGGGCCGCAGGATCTCAGCACCGGATGGGAAGGCGAGTTTGCGGGAGCCCATGCGAGAGCTCGAGCGCTGCAGCCAGGCGTCCACCGTGGCCTGCTCGCTGCCCGACTCCTCGGCCTTCTTGAGGAGGAACTTTTTTGTGAGCCAGTTGATGGCGGTGGACGCCTTGCTGAGCGACCGGGCGCGCGGCCGAAGGCGGCCGTAGCCACGGCGGCCTGGGAAGCGGATCACCATGAAGGACGGTTTCTTGCCCTTCATCGCCCGCTTCTTCTTGCCCATGCGCATCTGCGTCATGAGCTTCGACGTGGACTTGAGCACAGTGCGGGCCTTCTTCTTGCGCTTGGTCTTCTGGGGGCCGGTGTGGAGGCCCCAGAAGAAGGCCGAGGCGCTGCGGAACTGGCCCTTCTTGGAGATCTTGGGTGTGCGGTCGCGGAAGCCCATGAAGAGCCGCGACGTCCCCTTCAGGCTCCGTTTGGGCTTCTCCGGCTCCGGTGCCTTCTTCCCCTTCTTCCCTTTCTTGGCTTTCTTCTCATCATCTTCCTCCTTCGCCATGGTGGCTGCCTGCTCTCTACCGGGCCTGGGGCCGGTGTCACGGGCTCAGGGACTTGGAGACACAGGGACCTGCTCGGTCTCCTGCCCGCGGCTGGACACGCGGCCTCCTCGGGCTGGGAGCAGACTGGACTGGACCCGGATGGCGTGGGGAGGGCTGAGCCAGGATTCCGGGAGGGCGGATCCATAATTCATCTCCTCTAGAGCGCCTTGGGTTTCACCCTAGAGCAGTGGTGGAAAGTGTGTGGGTGTTGTTTACCGGGATGGGGAAGCCTGCCTATGAGGCCTGTGCTGGGGAAGACATTCTTGCCTCGGAGTCGTCATGGCAACATCGGTGCTCATCCTGGTCAGGCCCTTCCTAGGCCACAGCTGGCTCAACCCCCTGAAGGGAGCCCTTGGGTCATTTCGGCTTCACAGACAAAGACATTGAGCCACAGAGATGGAATGCCACCTGCCCTAAATCACCAGCACACCTGCACTGGACCAGAAGTGGAGCCCAGGGTGGGATGGTCAAAGCCCACCAAGTCATCTTGGAGAAGTTTGAACGCTCTAGGTCCTGGGCAAGGGAGGAGGGGAATGGGCAGAGCAGGTGCTGGGCTGCGGTCAGTGTAATGGTAGTTGGCTGGCTCTCAGGAGCTGAATAATACATGGGGTGGGGAGCCAGGCTGCTGGCTCAGAAGGCAGGGCAAGGAGTGGTGTTTCAGTGGAACTCCACTTGTGTGTGTGTATGTAGCGGGGTAGAGAGGCAGAAATGGAGGGTGGGTCAGGCCTGACTCTGACCCTAGGCTCTGTCACTGACTGGCTGTGTGGGTCCAGGAAAGCCCTTGTCCTCTCTGGGCCTCAGTTTCCTCTGAAGAATGGGAGTGATAAGCTATGCTCTGTCTCCTTCACCAAAAGGAAGCAAGACCTGATGGAGCTGCTGGGTAACTGGAGATGCCTCCTGCTGGCTCCTGTCTGGGGTCCCTGCCTAGCCCTGTCCTCTCCTCTTACTTTCTGCCCTGGCTGGGTAGGCTATGGCCATATGTTTCCTGCCTTCTCTGGGCATAGCTGATTGCTTCATATGGCCTGACCTAAGACTGCATGTCCAAAGTTTGGTTGGTGGCCAGTCTAACTCACTTTTGAGAACCTGCACTAAAAGAAGTTGGCAGTGGAAAAAACTGGGCAGGCCAGCGGGGGTGGGGAGTGGCAGCTCTGAAACCTGAAGCCTCAGAACCAGCTCTCCTCCTCCTTTTCCTCCTCCCCCTTCTCAAGATGGACCTCAGTTAACATCAAGCTCCCTACTTACTGAACTCTGCTTCAGTCTTTTGGTCCCAGAGCTAATTCTTTGGTTGTTTAAGGTTTAGCATAGGCAACCCCAGAGCAGCAAGATTCTGGCCCTGGTTCTGCCACTTGCCAGCTCCACGCCCTCAGATCAGTGGCTTCAGAGCCTCAGCGTGCTCAGCTGTGAAACAGGGACAGGGAGGGGCCTTCCCAGGCAAGTGGCAGGAGCAGAGAGGGACCATGCAGCAGGGGAGGTCTCCCCCTGTCTGCCTCTTCCCCCTGTTCACTTTCTCGGCTCTTCACTTTCTTCTTCTTCCTGCTCCTCCTCCCCAAGATTCACCTGGAGCCAGTCAGTGCCCAGCCACTCAGAGGAGTTGCACCAGGGGCTGTTGGTGCCTGGTGCAGGCAGTCTCACAGGGATGGGGAATAGGGCTTGATGGAAACCAGATAAATTGGATGGAGGGCTTTTGGGGCAAGTTAGGGGATATGTGCAGGAAGTGGGCCTCTTGCAGAGCAGGAGTTTGAGGGGCTGCCCACTCTCCCTTCTTTTTTTGGGCAGTGGCTCTTGTCCGCTTGAGGAAAAATGAAGGACAGGGGAGATGTTCCTTCTTTCTTCTTTTTTTGAGACAGAGTCTCGCTCTGTTGCCCAGGCTGGAAGGCAGTGGTACAATCTTGGCTCACTGCAAACTCCACCTCCCGGGTTCAAGCAATTCTTGTGCCTCAGTCTCCCAAATATCTGGAATTACAGGTATGTGCCACCACGCCTGGCCAATTTTTGTATTTTTAGTAGAGACAGGTTTTGCCATGTTGGCCGGGATGGTCTCAAACTCCTGACCTCAGATGATCCACCGACCTCAGCCTCCCAAAAAGCTAAGATTACAGATGTGAGCCACGGCACCCAGCTAAGACATTCTTTCTGAGCCCAGAGATATCAACACCTGCCCCAGCTCCTCTTGGAGCCAGTTTCCAGAGTGAGGCCCCAGTCAGGTGTGTGGCACAATGGTCACAGCAGGTCTGTGAGATATGAACTATTAGTATCTCTATTCTCCAGATGAGGAAACTCAGACTCAAAAGGTGAAGGGACTTGCTCGAGGCCACCTGGCTTGGGAAGGCAGAACCCAGGCCTGGCCGGGTTCAGCACTACCTCCCTTACTAGGCCCTCCTGCCCACTGAGCTCCTGGGTAATCACTGGGCTTGCAGTGGCTTAGGACACTGGTCAGAGCCAGGAGCATAGTCGAGCTGATCCCATAACCTGCTCCTGCCTGGAGGGGGAGGGCCCTGACCAAGCCACTGAGCAAACCAGGGCCTCCAACAGGCACCAACACCTCTCCAGTGCTTGCCCACAGCTATCCCAACCTGGATTCCTCAGTCAGCCTGGCCCCTTTCCCTAAGGGTCCTGTAGCAAGCATTTACTCACTCACCCATTCATTCAAAAGCCTCTGTGGGAAGTGTGCTGCATATTAGGCACCGTCTAAGTGCTGGGGACACAGCTGTGAACAAAACCGAGAAAAACCCTGCCCTCATGCAGTTACCAAATGCGGGTGGAGGGAGAGCCAATAAACATGGAAAATCAGTAACAGATAATGGGGCACAAGTGCTGTGAAGGGGACAGCAAGAAGTGGGGGTGTGACATTAAACAGGAAGTCAGGGAAGGCCTAGTGACTATGGGGCCATGGAGAGAGCCTGTGGGCAGTGTACAGTCCCAAGCAGGTGGAGGAGCAGTCAGACCAGGTGGCTGGAGGGCAGCGGGGGTGCACTGGGTGGTGAGGTCAGAGTTCAGGGGCACACGTGCAGGGCCTGTGGGCCACAATGAGGGCTTGGTTTCGACTGCCAGTGAGGCAGGAGCCGTGGGAGGAGGGTTTTGGCAGAGAAGGGATGGAATTCGACCTCAGTCTTTTTTTTTTTTTTTTTTTTTGAGACAGAGTCTCGTGTTGCTCAGGCTGGAGTGTGATGGTACGATCTTGGCACAACAACTGCCTCCCAGGTTTAAGCAATTCTCCTGCCTCAGCTTCCCAAGAAACTGGGATTACAGGCACACATCACCACACCGGCTAATTTTGTATTTTTAGTAGAGACAGGGTTTCACCACGTTGGCCAGGCTGGTTTCGAACTCCTGACCTCAGGTGATCTTCCTGCCTTGACTTCCCAAAGTGTTGGGATTACATCCGTGAGCCACCAAGCCTGGCCTCGACCTCAGTCTTGATAGAAGCCTCTACTGCTGTGGGAAAAGCAGCTGCAGGAGTGAGGGTGAAGGCAGGGAGGCCAGCGTGGAAGTTTCCATGGAGGTCCTCCTGCACCAGGCTGCCAGCTGTTAAGGTGTGGAGAAGTGGTAGGATGTTGGGGACATGTGGCAGGTAGGGCTGACAGGATTTGATGATGGGGATGGGGGAGGGTGCAGGAATGGCTCCCAGGTTTCCTCACTGAACAGCAGGGAGAATGGAGAGGCCGTCAGGTCATTGGCCAGGATGAGGAAGGCTGCAGGCAGAGCAAGTTGAGGAGGTAGGGCCCAGGAGTCAGCTTTGGGCACTGGGCACTGCTAGGGGGCCATCACAGCCATCAGGGCTGGTGACATCAGTTAGGGAGTCATCGGCATCTAGATGGCATTGAAGCCACAGCTCTGGAGGATGACACCAGGGAATGAGTATAGAGGGAAGAGAGGTCATGGAATGAGCCACAGGGCTGCAGTGCTTAGGAGCCAAGGAGGCAGTGAGTGAGCACCACGAAGCCAGCGAGAGGAGGAGGTGGAGGCCCAGGAGGGAGTGGGATCCTGGGGGCTGCGCAGGAGGGCGGGACTGCTATGACAGATGGGCACATGGCCCATGTTAGTCAAGAATGGAGAGCTGACTAATGGATGCAGCTCCTTAGAACTCCAGGGGTGACTGTGACAAGCGTGGTCCCAGTATAGTGGTGGGGGCGAGGGAAGTTACACCTAATGGAAGAGGTTTCAAGAAAGACAGGACCAGGGCCAGGTGTTGTGGCTCATGCCTGTAATCCCAGCACTTTGGGAGGCCAAGGCGGGTGGATCCTATGAGGTCAAGAGTTCGAGACCAGCCTGACCAACATGGTGAAACCTCGTTTCTACTAAAAATACAAAAATTAGCTGGGCGTGGTGGTGCATGCCTGTAATCCTAGCTGCTCGAGAGGCTGAGGCAAGAGAATCGCTTGAACCTGGGAGGCGGAGGTTGCAGTGAGCCAAGATCAAGCCATTGCCCAGAGCAAAAACTCCGTCTCAAAAAAAAGATAAAAAAAGAAAGACAGGACTGCGGTGGTCACAAGGCGGGCCCACTTATGAGCATACTAAAACCACAGGATTGTACACTTTGGTGGGTGAATTGTATGGAGGGCGGACTATATGTTGACTGTTTTAAAAAAGAAAAAGGACAAGAGGGAGGGAGGGAAGGAAGGAAGCAAGTAATCCATCCCTGGGGATGTCTCTTACATGTCCTTATGGGTAAGGATGCACAAACAGAGCTGCTTGTTGACGCAGTACACCGCAATGCATTTCAGGATGGAACATAGCACAGCTATAACAAGGAATATGGACGATCTCTGTGTCCTGATAGGGAGCGATCTCCAGGACCTGCTAGTGTAGGAAGCAGGCTGCAGAACAGCCTGTTGACTACAGTGTTTACTGAGGCCTTTCTATAGGGAGGGAGAGAGAGAGAGAGAGAGAGAGAGAGAGAGAGTGTGTGTGTGTGTGTGTGTGTGTGTCAGGGGAGGTGGGTGGTAAGAATATAAGTTTGTATTCTTCTGTTTGCTTTTTTTTTTGAGACAGTCTCACTCCGCCAACCAGGCTGGAGAACAGTGGTGCAATCTCAGCTCACTGCAACCTCCACCACCTGGGCCTCAGCTTCCTGAGTAGCTGGAATTACAGGCATGCACCACTATGCCTGACTAATTTTTGTATTTTTAGTAGAGACAGAGTTTGCCATGTTGGCCAGGCTGGTCTTGAACTCCTGACCTCAAGTGATCTGCCCATCTCATCCTCCCAAAGTGCTGGGATTAAAGGCATGAGTCACCATGCTCAGCTTGTATTTGCTTTTTAAATTTCCATATTAGAAATACTGTAGCCGGAAGCAGTGGCTTGTGCCTGGGCACTTTGAGAGGCTGAGATGGGAGGAGCCCAGGAGTTTGAAACCAGCCTAGACAATATAATGAGACCCTGTCCCTAAAAAACAAACAAACCAAAAAATTAGCAGGGAGTGGTGGCAGGCATCTGTAGGCCCAGCTACTCAGGAGGCTGAAGTGGGAGGATCGCTTGAGCCAGGATTTTGAGGCTGCAGTGAGCCATGATCATGCCACTGCACTCCAGCCTCTGACACAGAGCAAGACTCTGTGTCAAAACAAACAAAAGAAATACAGCACCAGGTGTGGTGGCTCATGCTTGTAATCCTAGCACTTTGGGAGGCCGAGGCGGGCTGATTGCCTGAGCTCAGGAGCTAGAGACCAGCCTGGGCAACATGGTGCAATCCCGTCTCTACTAAAATACAAAAAATCAGCTGGGTGTGGCAGTGTGCGCCTGTAGTCCTAGCTACTCCGGAGGCTGAGGCAGGAGAATTTCTTGAACCCAGGAGGTGGAGGTTGCAGTGAGCTGAGATCGTGCCACTGCACTCCGGCCCAGGTGACAGAGTAAGACTCCATTTCAAAAAAAAGAAAGAAATATAGCAAAAGATACTCAAGAAATTAATGAGAATGGTTATCTCACTGTAAATCTTTCTGTATTAGTTTGATTGTTTGATTTTTGATCCATGTGAATGCATTTCTGAGTGAAAAACCAAATAAAAATGTAACATTTAAAAGTGTAAATGTGGGCCAGGTGCGCTGACTCACACCTGTAGTCCAGCACTTCGGGAGGCCGAGGAAGGTGGATCACTCAAAGCTAGGAGTTCAAGACCAGCCTGGACAACACGGCAAAACCCTGTCTCTACTAAAAATACAAAAATCAGTCGGACATGGTGGTGCACACCTGTAATCCCAGCTACAGGTGTGCACAGTGTGGTGGCTGAGGCAGAAGAACCACTTGAACCCAGGATGTGGAGGTTGCAGTGAGCTGAGATCGCACCACTGCAATTCAGCCTGGGTGACAGTGCGAGACCCTATCTCTCCCCAACCCCCCCAAAAAAGTGTAAATGTGAAAATGGAAAAAAAAAGGGGGGGATTGGAGACAGTGAGTGGAAACACCACTTTAGAGGGGCTCCCGGGAAGAATTTCAGGGACCTGAGATGTCACAGGTCCAACCCTACCCCTATCCCAGCTCCATGTAACATTTGTTACACTTGTTGAAAGTGAGGCAGGGAGAGGTCAGAGACTTGCTGGGGAGAAGCAGGACAGGACCGGCCCTTCAGACCCAAGAGCATCTCCCAGAGCCATACCTTCTGTCTGCCCCAAGTAGGGAAGCCTTGTCTGTCTGTCCAGGAGAAAGGGTGAGAGGCCACCATTGTCCAGCAGGCTTGCCCAAGTCCTGCCTCAAACCCTCAGGCAGGCATCTTTCCACTGCAAAGCCCCATTGTCCAGATGAAGAACCTGCCTCTCAGAGAGGCCAGCCCAGCTCTAGCCCTGGGGACGTGGAGCCCAGTGGCTGAGAGCTCTGGGTCAGGTCTCATTCCCTTCCTGGATCTGACCCATAGCAAGTCATTCAGCCTCGGCATTGGAGTCTCCTCATCTGTGAGTGTAGATGCCTCCCCTACCAGGGCTGACCTGGGCATTACATGAGATAGCGGAGAGCCGGGCACAGTGGCTGGCCTGGGTAAGCAGCTGTTGTTATGACTGTCAGCATTGTTGCTACAGGCTGCTGCCTGTCTGCTCTGAGTGAAGAGGTCTGGGTGACTGCTGGCAGCAAGTCCTGCCCAACTGACCCCTCCTGGTCTGTGGGCCCCAGGCTAGACCTCAGGCTAGGAGTCAGCTGAGGCTGCCCCTCCTCTGGTAGGTTCCAGGTCCTGCCTTCCTCTCAGGGTCCCCATCCTCTGTGCAGGCACAGAGTGGGTGTCAGGGAGCAAGTCTCTCATTCATTCACTTCTTCAATATTACTTGTGCATTAGTTGTGCATCTGTTACGTGCCAAGCACTGTGCAGGGCACTTGGGATTCGCAGAGTCCAGTGGAACCACATGTGATCTCTGCTCATGGAGCTCCCTGTGTTGTAGGGGACACAGACTTTTTTTTTTTCTTTTGAGACAGGGTCTCATTTCATCATTCAGGCTGGAGTGCAGTAACATAATCACAGCTCACTGCAGTCTTGAGTTCCCAGGCTCAAGCAATCCTCCCACCTCAGCTGCCTGAGCAGCTGAGACTACGGGTGTCTGCTACCACACCTGGCTAATTTTTTTTTGGTTGTTCTTTGTAGAGACAGGGTCCCACTATGTTGCCCAGGATGGTCTTGAACTCCTTGCCCCCAGGCAATACTCCTGCCTCAGCCTCCCAAAGTGTTGGGATCACAGGTATGAGCCACATGCCCATCCTGGATGCAGACTTTAAGTAAAGAGCCACATCAACAAAAAGAGCTGTGAAGGTCAGGGCATGACCCTCAGATGCCCAAACACTGCACTGGAGGTCCAGGAAGATTCTCCTGACAAGGCAACCCTGAGCCAAGATCTAAAGGACAAGAGGGAGTTTGTAACATGGAAGAGGGAACTGTATTCCTGGCAGGTAGAACAGCATGTGCAAAGGCCAGGTGGTAAGAGGGGCTTCAAGAACAGTCCTATGGCTGGAGCAGAGTGATTGAGGGCATGTGAAATGAGAGGTGGCCAGGGTGGCAGGCAGCAACTAGCCCAATGGGCGTGGAAGGGATGAGATTTTGGTCACTGTTCCACATTTCCAGATGTTTACTATGTGCCAGGCTTGGTGCTAAATGATTTTCTGGAATATCTCACTAGATTCTCACATAGATGAAGGGCTTAATCTTACAGAGGTTAGATCCCTCAGCTGAGAGCCCAGTGAGGAAGCTGTAGGGCCTGTGTCCCTGACTGCAAGGCCTGTGCTCAGAACGGCCGGGCCACACAGAGCTCAACTCTCCCTGCAGCCTCCTGAAGTGGGTGTGATTACTCTTCCCACTTTATAAACGAAGACATGGGCCCAGAGAGGTTGTGTGAGTGACACAGCTTGAAGGTGGAGTTAAGCCTGGACAGTCTGGCTTCAGAGTGTCCACAGTCTCAATCACTGCCTCACACGGCTTCTTAGAAAGTAGTATAAAAAGAAGCTTGGGCCGCCATGTGAAAAGAATGGAGAGGGGGCAGTGACACAGCTGGGACCATGCTGTGATGGAGTACAGTGGACACATTCAGGATGAGGTGAAACAGGCTGCCCTGGTGAGAGGCTAGATGGGGCTGGGATGAGGGTGGAGCCAGGTAGACTTGGGGTTGGCTTGGTACAGCTAGGGGATGCAGGGACTGTCTCTGAGGTGAGGCCAGGGGTATGGGAATGCCATGTTTGGTCTAGGACATGGTGGGCTTGGGATGGCTATGGGACAGCACAGTGGAGAGTCAAAAAGGCTGCTTGGACCCAGGTCTGGCGAGATGGAAGCTGGAGGTCAGGTGGGCTGTCTAGGAGAGGGACACAGTGGGAAGGAGAGGGTCTCGATTCAGCTTTCTTGCCAAAGGAGGGTTCTGAAATGAGAAACTGGAATCTAAGCTGGAGAGGAAGAAAGATGGAGAATGAGCGAATGCACAGGTGTGGCAGAGACAGATGAATATTCATGACTTTGGCTTCTATGAAACTGAGTCTTCTAAAGCTGCAGGCCATACTACCCTCGGGAGGCTGCAGGGATGCCAGCCGGGAGATGAGTGCAGCTCTGCTGCCTGGGCATGGGCTGAGTGAGGGTGCAGACCCCTGCCTGTGATCGCCAGGGAGGGTGAGTGATAAGAACAAGGTGGCTAACAGGGTGAGACCCAAGTCTGGAGCTTACACAGGTGTGGGGGTCAGAGACCTCTGGGGGGTCTTAGGGAGCTTCCTCAGCCCTAAGGGCACTGTGAGCAACCACTTCACACTGACCTGGGCATATGCAGCTGCACAATCCCTCACTCGCTCTCTCCCACACAAATGTAGACATACAACCATCCTGACCACAGATCCAGAAAGCCCAGGACATAACAGGGCCGCAGTGCCTGCCCTGATCCACGCACACACAGACCTAGCTCAGGAACAAGCCCATCCATGGTAAGGAACATGTGGCTCAGTGGCTGGAGCCTCTCACCTGAGCCCTTACTGCCTGAGGATCCCCCAGCCTCTGGCTTCATTTGCCACCCTTTGCCAGCCAGCCTGGGGGACAGAACAGGCCTGGATCTAATCCAAGGCCTGGACTCACCTTGACACCCTATGGACTCAAGGCCTTCCCTACCTCACCCTGGGCCCAGAGCCCCTACCTGTAAAGTGGAAGTGGGAATGGCCACCACCCAGGCAGAAACCCTCACCTAGGGCCTCATGGCCAGGCATCAGGGCAGTCAGGAGAGGGGCCGAGGTAAGCTATGGAGCCCTTGCCTGTCTTGGTATCCCACCATTGCCAGGAGAGGACTGCGTGGGCATCACACCCCTCACAGATGAACACAGTGAGGCAGAGAAGGGCCCCAAGGTGAGGTAGGGGCGAGGCTCCAGCTCTGCTGCTGCCCCTTCTCTTATCACCCCTGCAGCCTGGGATGCAAGGGTGGCCAGTGGCAGACCCCAGGGACTCTAGGCTAAGGTCTCCTTACCTGGGTCCCGTGGCCTGCTCCCCGCCTGCATGCCGCCTCATGGGGGTCCTCTGGCTGGCTCAGGGGCACGGTCGGCCCAGCAGAGCAGCTTGGTGTTATGGGAAGGGAGGCCCAGCCCACCACGCCGACCGCCTGGGGCTCCATGCATATTTAATGATGTCTATTATTCCTGTTTTGTCTCTGGAAAGGAATGAGCAGCTGACAGGGGAGCCACGAACAGCCTGGAGAGCTGAGCATGGGCCTGCTTCACACTCCAGCGGGGCCCGAGGCCCCCAGGAACTCTACCCATCCTGGCAGCCTCACAGAACCTGCTGCATCCATCTCAAAAGGCACACCTCCTCCAAGAAACCTTCCCCACTGCTCAGAGGTCTTAAATCCAGGGTTTGCATTCACAAACTGTGCAGCCTACACCAGTTTTCGAGGGACAGCAGAATACTGTGGGGGCCTGGCACAGTCCCTGGCACACAGTAGGCACTCATCGAGCCCGTCAGCCCCTCTACTCTTGACTTCTGAGGCAACAGGAAATGACCCACCACCTTGTTCTCACAGCAGAGCCTCCCTGCCAGCCCAGATGGTCACAAGGGCCTCCCGGGATGCTGCCCACCTTGAGAGCCAGGCCCCTCCGGAGGGGCCAGTCTGGGCCTGACACCCTTGACCACCAACCCCCTGGGCAGAGCCTGCTTGTGCCTGGGTGAGGAACCCTGCATTCTCCTTGCCACCCAGGGCTTGCATCTGCCTTGGGGGCCCAGGCTCCACCCTCTCTGACCCCCAGGTCCACTGCTACCCCCAATGCCTGACCTGTGCCCACCTGACTCAACCTGGCTACTGTTCAGCAAGTTTACAAAGTGTTCTCAGTCTGAACAGGAACCGTTTTCAATCCTTTATTTCAGAAAGGAGAGCCAGAAGAACTGGGGACTTAGAAAATACAGATCCTAAACTCAGAAGTCCCTGACCCAGGCATGCAGAGCCAGGGTCCTGAGGTTTTGTGCTGGGCAGGGGCTGCCCTGGGAGGGGGATATAGGGGGAGGCACTTGAAGACAGCCCTTAGGCTGTGAAGGGTGTCAGCTGGGCCTCTGAAGCCACTAACCTCTGGTTCCCATCATGGAGAGCCCTGTGTGGGGGACCCAAGGGGGCTTCCTCCTGGAAGGGCCCCCACCCCAAGTGTCAGAGAAGCTGGCACGAACTGAGGGAGTGAGGTGCCGTGACAGCAGCCACAGCCCCCGGGGACCCAGGCAGGCCCAGCTACCAGCCTGGCACTGAGCATGCCATCTGCTTTAGGTCCCAGCTGGCAGGCAGGTGGGCAACTTGCTCCCAGTGCAGGGGGCTGGCGGCACAGATGCAGGCTCAGCACTGCAAACTCAAAACCCCCGTGCGAGGGCTCAGTCTTATGGGAAATGCCTCCAGCTGAGACCCTCTGCCCCGACACCCTCTTCATCTGCCTACTGAAGAAACTTCTGTAAATAGCAGAGACTTGAGGGACCCCTTCCTGGGGTACATGTATTTGTATTTTTCTGTTTGGGTGTTTGTGTGTCCCAGTGGGACCAGCTCCCCAGGGAGAGGAGGCAGGTGGGCAGGAGGCCTGGTGGGCGCTGTTACTTCTTCACGATCTGGATGACGTCCTCGTGCTCCATGGTGTGGGTCAGCCCCACCCGCTGCGGACTGTACTTGGTGCTGGTGCCCTGGGTGAGGAATGGGGGCAGAAGGGTCACCTCAGCCTGGACTGGCCAAGGCCATGGAAGATATCCCCAGGTGTGTGTGTCCTGGTGGGGGTGAATGCCATGGCGTAAGGTGGGGGCCTCAGGCAGCAGGACGTCCGCAGTGGTCTGACCATCCCTGATCTCAAAGGTAGGGGAGGGCCAGGCACAGTGGCTAATGCCTGTAATCCCAGCACTTCTGGAGGCCAAGGTGGGAGGATCGCTTGAGCTCAGGAGTTTGAGACAGCCTGGGCCAGATAGCGAAACCCCGTCTCCATGAAAAATTAGCCAGGCATGGTGGTGTGTGCCTGTAGTCCCAGCTACGTGTGATGCTGAGGTGGGAGGACTGCTTGAGCACAGATGTCAAGGCTGCAGTGGGCCATGATGGTGCCACTGCACTCCAGCCTGGGAGACAGAGCCAGACTCTGCCTCAAAAAAAAAAAAAAAAAAAAAAAAAAAAAGCAAACACCAGAAAAAAGAAAGGGTGGGGAAGGCCCATGTCTACCCTGGGTTGGTGTGTACATTCTATGTAGGACAGACACACAGGCCCCACAGGAAGGGCAGGAACACCACGCAGAGAGTGTGAACGCCTTGCTCCATGCCTAACCCAGGGGCTGTCCTGGGTCTAACCCCCTGCTCGCCTTCCACCCAGAAACTCACCCACACCAGGGCGTACTTGAACTGGCTGGCGAGTGACCGGTGGATGCGGTGGCACTGGAGGACAAGAGAGAGAGTTAGGTAGAGGTGAGGCTCCCCATAACCCCATCCCAAGCTTGGCCACACATTCAAAGCTCAGGACACAGGCTAAGAGGCAGCAGTTCCTGCGGCAGGTGCCCACACAGTCCGGGCCTTGTGTAGAGGACTGACACGTGCTCAATTCGCACACAGCCACCCAATCACAGCTGCAGGTGGCCCTGCCATTCCCACTCCTGGTCTGCCAGCTATGGTGCCTAGTTAGGAATATTCCCACAGCCACCAGGGGAAGGTCAGGGGCCTGGCTGCTAGTGGCCCTCTGCCTGCCTTGCCTGAACAGATGCTCCTTCAGAATGGGACAGGTGACAGCTTGGAGTCTCCCTGGCTTGGTCACTGTCTCTCACTCCTCCTGGCCCCACCTGTGGCCTGAAGCTTCCCACACATCATATCACCCCCAACTCCCAGGGCAGCGTATACCCTTCAGTGTTCCTTGGTAGGGATGAAGGTCCCAGGGGTCCCAGAGGTCACATGAAACTGGAAGGAGACCCTGGAGGAGGCATCCAGCAATTGCCCCGAGAGTGTGGACCTCTGGTTGTCACGCTGACGGTGGCACATGGAGGGCGGTGGGGAGGGGACTCTGCAATTGTGCAATGTGACTCCTCCTCCCACATGCCCACAGGTCTTCCAGGCCCTGGTGGGAGACCCAACGCCTCAGCCCAGCGTCCCGAGGGCGAAGGCCAGCACCAGGCCTGCAGAAACACTTCCCTGACACAGATGGAAAGGTGGCTGATTCTGGTCTGCAAATGGGTTTTATTTTACTCAGCTTGCCCAGCATTGCCACTTGTGAGTGACTGAAGGGATTCAGGAGGGTAATCGTTAGTCTCCTTGGCTCCTCCTGCTGTGACCTCAAGCCTAGGCCCTGAGGGAGATGGGACTTTGCCTGGCCTCATTTGTTTAATACCTCCAGGGTGGCACTCAGAGACCTGGGGCTGGGCTTGTGGAATGAATGAATGTGCAAGACCAGATTGCAGGCCCAGCGACCACTGTCCTAAGGGGCTGCAGGGATAGCTGGGTCTACAGCGTCCCTTGCCTACAGGATACAGATCTGGAGAAGAAATGAGCTTGAGGAAAACAACACCAGGAAAGCATCAGCCCAGGAGGACGGCCATGTGACCCGAAGCCTGACCACCATCTGTGCCTGCAGGCTCATGTTCAGGTGACGGAATCCTGGACAGGGAAAGGCAGTCTCTTGCTCCCTAAGCCCAGAGCACCTCCCCTGGGGCCTGTGCATGCCTGCTCCCCTAGCTGGGATGCTCCCCACCCCAACTCTTCACTACCAGACCTTCTAGTCCTACAAGCCAGCTCAGGTTGCCTCCTTGAAGCTGCTGTCCTGACCTCTGTGTTGAGCTGGCGCCACTCCCCACTCTCCTTGACGGATGCCTGAATGGCATGGGAGCAGGGTTACTGGCATCTATGCAGTGCCAGGCAGCATGCTGAGTGTCCTACATGCTGGACCTCGTTCAATGTGTCCTCCTGACTACCTGCGGGGGGCGGGCAGGCAGCACACCCTGCTCATAGGAGAGGTCAGAGCCTCAGCACACAGCTAGGAAGGGGTGCTACAGACGCAGCCCCAGGTTGTCCAACGCCAGAGCCTGCATTGACATCTGAGAGTGAGATCAGCAGAGCCCACCCCCAGCCCAGGGCACGTCAGGCAGAACAGAGTCCCAAGGGGCACGCAGAGCTCCCACCCCTTGTCACACCAGGTCTTGTCAACTCACCACATGCTCCACCGAGGCCCCTTTCCGGAGAATGATGGCATCTGTGAAGTCCGGCCTCTCTGCAGGGCAGGATGGGGAGAGCGTCAGCCACATATCAGGGCCCACACTGCCGCCTCGTGATTCTGCACGAGGGAAGAGCTGGCCACAGAGGCCCTTTCGGTCTCCTTGCCTTGGTCTAACCTCCCCCTGACATCCAGCATGCCCTCCGCATAGATCCCTGTGCCATCTTCTACGAACTTGACCTTAACACAGTGACTCAAAATAAATAAAAACTCTAGGATTCACAGTGCCTGCCACCCATCTGCCGTGACAGCACCGAGAGAGACCAGGACCTGGACTGAACGGGCAGGGTGCGAAGAGATGCTGGAGTCTAGTGAGGGAAGCTGCAGCTCAATCCTTGCTGCCAAGATCAGGGTTGATGCAAACTGCTCCAAATTCAGCAGTTGGAACCCCAGGGCGTGTGTGTGTGTGTGTGTGTGTGCAACAGGAGGATGGGCAGGAGTCAGACATGGGGACGGCTCCTGTGGATTCAGGTCCCTAATGCTCCTGCAGTGGGGCCTGTCACTGTGAGGGGAGGTCAGGAGGGCACTGACTGCTACAGCCAGTGGGGACCCCAAGGTAGCCTTGCCCCACCAGGGTACCCTCAAAACCAGCAGTGCCCAGTGCTGAGAAGGGAAAAGAGCTGAGATGTGTCTAGACAAGCCAGGCCAGAGCCAGTGCCGGGGTCTCTGGGCACCACACACTGGCCTGGCAGCCTTCTAGGGAGGATGAAGCTCAGCTTGTTGCTCAGCTACGTGCAGTGCAACTCACGTCCTCTCTTCTTGGTGTAGATACAGGTCAGGGCCAAGTACTCCCAAAGCATCTCCAGCAGATAGTCCAGGTTCAGCTTCATGCCGCAGCTGCAAAGAGGCCAGTCAGGCAGGGGCCCCTGTGAGTTCAGAGGCTGGGGTCCCCACTTCTCACTATTGGAGGGGACAACTTCCAGTGGCCAGGCGGCCCGCTGGTACCCACAGGGAAACAAGCCCATTACTCTGATGGCAGCTTGATGTTTCTGCTGCCAGTGCCTCTGGGCACCAATCATGGTCACACTCAACCAGGGTCAGCATCTCTCCTAGGGGCTGGCAAGCCCGTGCTCTGTGGAGGGTCACAGCATGTGTGATTGATGAAGGGCTGCCGTGGGGAGATGGTCGGGGGCTGTGACGGGACCATGGGCAAATGCTAGGAACCCTGACACCCCAAGTTCACTCCTTGTTGAGAGGAGCGATGGACTTCCAGGAAGTCCAGCAGGGATTTCAGCAAGGAGAGGATAACCAAGGCTCTGGAGGCACCAGGCCTGGGTGGACTGTGGCTTGAAGGTTTGCAGCGTGACCCTGAGCTGTGTCCTGACCTCTATAGAGCTGTTCTAAGCACAAGCAGGTAAAGGTGTAGAAGCTCTCACGCCCTGAGGCAGCCCCTCAAAGGCCTGGGACACAGCAAGGGGAGAGGAGCTGAGGCTGTGCTGTAGGACGGACACTATTCTCTGTGGTGGCTACAACCACCACAAAATGGTCCTTGTGCTCAGGCCGGGACCCTCATCCATCATTTGCACTGTCCAGCCTCTTGGTCCCTGAGCTCTCAGTACTGTCGGCCAAGCTTCACTGTGAAGCTGCAGAGCACCCGCTCCCAGCCAGGAAACCAGCAAAGTGGAGCACCTGAATCAGTCTGCCCCAAAGAGGAGCCTGCCAAGCTGTGGTGGCAAGTGAACAATCAGCCAGAGTGCAGGCAGTACCCCAGGGACCCACCCTGCAAAGGAGGTGGGCCTGAGAACATTAGTTTCCTTTTCCCCTTTGAGCTGTGGTCAGACAGAAGCCACACCTTCCAGAGCACCAGGAGAGGTAAGCTCACACCCAGGGCTTCTTGCGGGGACCTTGGTTCACTACTAAGTTAAGAAGCCTCTTTTTTTTTTTGAGATGGAGTCTTGCTCTGTCGCCCAGGCTGGAGTGCAGTGGCACGATCTCGGCTCACTGCAACCTCCGCCTCCCGGGTTCAAGTGATCCTCCTGCCTCAGCTTCCTGAGGAGCTGGGACTACAGGAGCATGCCACCACACCCGGCTAATTTTTGTATTTTTAGTAGAGACAGGGTTTCACCATGTTGGCCAGGATGGTCTAGATCTACTGACCTCACGATCCACCCGCCACGGCCTCCCAAAGTGCTGGGATTACAGGCGTGAGCCACCGCATCTGGCCTAAGTTAAGAAGCCTCTTAACCATTTAACCTTGGTTGATGAAATCCTTCTGTTTTCTTAACCAAAGTCCATAAGACATCACCCACCCTGCCCATGGCAATTCACAACTGGAACGGGCCAATGCCTCCAGCAGCTATGAAGGAGACCCTCCTGCAGTGTCTCCTTGGCCTCATGGACAAAGTGCTCTGCTCTGGGCAGGAAGTCCTGGGTTCCATGAGGGCTGTGTGCTGCTGGAGGCTGTGCTGGCTTTTCCTCCTCCACAGCCAAAGTGGCTGGCAGGCCTGACGACTGGGGTCAGAACCTAGAGCAAGGACAGCAGAGTGGCAGGATGCCAGCGGCCTCACCTGATGACCACACTGTTGGGTTTTCGGGCCAGGCGGTCCACCTCTTCCATGGAGATCTGGTCAATTTTGTTATAAACCTGAGATTGAGAAGGTGGAGGCCGGTGCTGAGGATAGGAGCAAGGCATCCAGGAAAGGGCCCTCCATCACCCTGTGCTGGCTGCAGCCCTTCCTTGGAGAGCTGAGTCTACGCCCTCCCTTCCCTTGCTGCCTCAGGGTAGGGAAGCTGGGCTGGAACCCTGGTTTCAAGCTCTCCATGTCTGTAAGATTCAAGCAGCCACTGAGGTGAGGGGAGGGGAGGGGAGAGCCTCAAACTCTTTCTGCTTCTCTCACAAGGTTCCGGGCGCTGAGGAAATGCATGTGGTGGAAAGGCCGAGTGGCCAGGCCAGGGTTCCCCTCCTGCACTTACATACAGGCAGGGCATGTACACCCGGTTGCCCACGATCACATCGATGAACTCGTCTGGGGAGCAGTCTTCTCGGAAGAGCACTTCTGCGTTGAAGATCTCTGAGGGGCTCTGATTAAGGACAACCTGTGTACCAGCTGCCCCTGTCCCTCCTCAGCGGAGGGCCCCAAAGAGCCGGGCAGGAAATATGCTGGCTGCATGGGATCTTGGCGGTTATCTGCTTGTGAGGTTTTACAAGATTGTAATGCTTTGGAAGCCTTCTTTTCTCTTCCCCAGAGGGACTACAATACATAAAAGTTTCAATCAACACAGGGTTTTAATCTTGACAGCTAGGCAGGGAGAAAAATGTACCTCCTAGAATCCCCAAAGCCCCTCAGGGGAAGCCTGGGTTTTAGCACCAGGAGCATCTGAAAACTGGTCGAACCCAGCTTCTCCTGTGCAGGACTCCAGTGGGGGCCATCCTGCCTCTGCTCGCCCACCTCTGGCAACGAGGGGCTCACAGCTCACTCTAAGAGATCTCCATATGCCAGGCATAAGTCTGCCTGAGGACCTACCCTATCCCCAGGGCCCCAGAACCCAACCAGCCCCCAACCTTGCTTTAGAGGCACCATCCACTCCCCAGCTCTCCCTGGGGCTTCTCCAGGCTAGGAACCCCCCATCATCAGAGGCTGTTTCCCATGACATCTTTTTCTTCCAGATGTCATCTGGCTACCACAGTGCCCAGTACTCGGTGAGGAGCCAGGAAGTCATTGTCAAGTGCATGGCTGCAGCCCTGGCAATCTGGAGCTTGCCCAGAGGCTGGTCGAATGGACAGCAGGGGCAGTGGGGGTGACCTGCTGCCACCCTGCGCCACAAGGCCTCCTGTCTTGGTCAGCACCCCCGCTGCCCTCCCTCACGTGTCTTTCAGGGAAGGATACTGTATTCGTGCAGGATGAGCTGCACCAGCTTTTCCGAGCACTGGGTCAGCGTGACTGTCGAGTTAAAGGAGATGCCACCGCCCTTCTTGGGCTGAAAGAGGAGAGAGGGACGGGGAGAACTGCTAACCGAGGGGCCACAGCAACGGTCCCACAGCCTCAGTCGCCGGCCAATGCAGTCTCAAAACTGCCACACCCCTGGCCTGCAGGCCCGAGAGGTGCCTCACCTTGAAGTAGATGTTAGGCTTGTGCTTATTGAGGCGGATGCCCACAGACTCCAGCTCCTTCTCCAGCAGAGACCTAGGCAGAGCGCCCCACAAGCCCTTCACAGGCTGCCCACAGAGGCAGGCTGCACAGCCTCCCTGTTACGCAGGACATCACTGCCCACCCCGACAGAGACTGACTCTCTCCTCACCCCCTTCCCCAGCAACCCGGAGAACACTCCTTCCCAATGCCCCAGAGCTGCAGGGAGCTTTAAACTCTGCCACAGTCCCAGAGGGAACCGGTCCGGTTTACAGTCGGCATGCACAGGCAAGTGGCGGAGCCCCCACGAGGTGACCACATGAGGGTACTCCTTCTGGTCCCAAGGAAGCAGGCCTGGTGTGCCCCTCTGCCAGGACGTGGGATGAACAATGCTTCTGTGCTTGGGGCTGGGCTTCTGGCAGGTTCTGGGCAGTGATGGGGCACCTGTGCCTCTGAACAGGAAGCAGAGCCAGGCCAAGCCCCTTGGCCCCCAGCCCCAAGATATCTTGCCTCTGTGCTGGCTGGACACAAGCCTTGAGGAGAAGATGCCACAGGCTGGGTGGTGTTGGGTTTAGTCTGTGAAAAGTCCTACCACTACTCTCACATTCGAGAGGGCCAAGCACCCACAGGCTGCCCAGTACGAGCTCAGGGACACATCGGCCCTCCCCAGACATGTGAGCCTGCCCCATGCCCCACCCTGCGGACCTCTGCACCTCTCCCTTGGTGGCATCCAGCATCATGATGACGACGTCAGCTGTGCGTGCCACAGCGATCACCTGCCGGCCACGGCCTTTTCCTGGATGGGTGGGAGGGATGGAATTACATACACGAACCCATGTGACCACTACCCAGCCCACGGCGCCCTGGACTCCTGTCCTTTACAGACCTACCAGAGGCTCTGCCACATACCAGCACAAGCTGATTGATTTTACTGGCATTTTTCTTTAATCCACGTGTTTTACTCACAGAGACTTATTTCAGAAGAAAATCCGACACCCACCATCATAAAAGGAGTAACAGGATAATGACGGCTGTCCTATGCCCACCCCTACCATGTGGCAGGCCCCAGGCTAAATGCCTGAAAACTATGCTGCAAATTAAGTATGATCATGCCCATTCTACAGCTGAGGAAACTGAAGCTTGGCTTAGAGATACCCAATCACTTGCCCAAGATCACAAAGCTAGTTTGGTGCCAAGGATTTGAACTGGAACCTGTCTTTTCTGGAAAGCGGGATAATAGACCAGGGATCCAGAGTGACCTCCATGACAGCCACACCCAGTTTCAACAATCAGTAACAGAGCTCCATCCTGCCTCCCACACACCTGCCCTGCCTCCCACCTTGGGCTGCGCCTTCAATGATTCCAGGAAGGTCCAGGAGCTGGATGTTGGCGCCTTTGTACTAGGATGCAGAAGAGAAGAAAGGTAAGGCAAGGCTGGGCCTCCACTGGGAAGGTCCTGCCTGGATCTGGGACATCTGGAATGGCCCCAGGGCTCAGGGGCTGAGGGAAACCCAGGTGCAAACCTGTGGCCAAGCCCAAGCCTCGTCACTATTCCAGCCCAGTGCACACCACAGCCTATGAGCTGAGTAGCCTCCTAGGGAGGGCTCAGGATCTCCCAGTCCCACGATACTCATCGCTGATAGTACCAGGACTTCACAAATAAATTGCATCACCGTGGGAACTTAAGGCCACAGCACCCAGCTGCCCAAAGCAAACACAGCCCAAGGTAGTGAAGCTTCATGGGGAGGAAGAAGGATCCAGCCAAGCAGCAATTAGTGACCAGACCTGCAGTGGTGTTGGGGAGGAGAGCACAGGGGGCGCCAGGCAGAGTAGCCACATGCTGGCCTCACCTCCTGGTTCCAGGCCCCACCAGGCATCTCTGGGGTTCAGCAGCTAGGATCCCCAGAATTGTCAGTGCTGGAGGGCAAAGCAACTCAGTCCAGAGCCTGTCCTGACATGGGGATATCCACCCTGACTCACACACGGCGGGCACAGGCACAAGTCCAAACACAAGCACACGTCCCTTCTCCTTCTGGGCCCGGCACACCCACTTACTTCAATGACCCCAGGAATACACGTCAGAGTGGTGAACTCATAGGACGCTGCCTCGCTGGCCGTGGAGGTCATCAGACTCAAGAATGTGGACTAGGAGAAAAGGAGGTCATTGCACTGAGGAGCCTTGTGTCTGGCCTTCTGGGAGAGGCCCCAGGGGCGGGGGGCCTGCAGGTGCAGGCAGCAGGAGGAGCCCCTCTCAACCTTGGCTGGGTGACCTAGATGGCTATGAAGAGACCTCCCAGCTGGAGGGCTCACCTCTGGCCCTGTCCTGGATGGGTCGGACACCAGAGGGTCTATCTGTTCCTTGGCGGCCTCAGGACCGTCTTGGGTAGAGGCAGGGATCTGGATTCTGAGGGGGTTCCCCACATACATCAGGAGCCTCCCCTAGCCCCACACAATTCTCCAGGCCCTCCTGGCCCCAGAGAACTTTAAGCAGGTAGCAGTCCCATGGCACTCATGGAACCAGTACCCAGACGTGCTGTGCACCTAGGGAGGGTGTGAGGAGCTGTACAAGGAGACGCCAACCTCCTGGGCTGAAGCAGAGACAGCTGACAGGAAAGGTGCCTCAGGGAGGGAGTGGGGAACTGGGAAGATGTGGATGTGACCACTCAGGCCACCGTTCACTGTGGCTGGGAGTTGGAGAAACCTGCCTTTGAATCCTGCCTCTGCCGGGGTATCCTGGGATTGGGCAGGAAACTCCATACTCTCAGCTCAGGGTCTTTACATGTAGAATGGGCACGAACCCAGTCCCTCCCTCATAGGACTGCACAGGGATTGAAAAGGTAAGGACCAGGATATGCCTCGCTCCAAACACTGTAACATCTCAGTGATAGATGCTGTGGCTGAGAAGACCAGCCAAGCAGTGGGCAGACCCAGGGAGGGAAGAAACCCAGCCCCAGGCCTCCTGCTCCATCCTAATCAGCAGGGCCCCAGGAACAAGAAGCCTGAGACTCTGAGTTGCAGGGCCAGCTATCCAGACCCTGTCTTCTGGCTGACTGGCAGGAAGACAGGGGCACACCTCCCCAAGGCACCCTTAGACCTCTCAAGCCCAGAATGTGGCATGCGATGGAAATACATCGAGTCCTCAAATCCAGAAATCCTCAGCCTTGGAGACCTCCTGGAAACTCAAGAAATGATGAAAACCTGGTGGAGTGGACAGGTATGGATAGACAGGGTGGCCCCAACAGGCAGCCAATGGCTGTTGAGACACCCAGCAACCAACCTTGGGGCAACTCCCTGATTCTGTCTGGCCCCTGTGAGTAAGAACTGGGCCCTCCCATGGTGGGAGAGCCTATACTCCCAATAAGGCAGGTGGGATCTGCCACGGGCCCAGACTTCAAGGGTAACTAGAGCAGCTTCTCTATCAATCTCTGTCTCTCTGATACATATACCAATCATATAGGCAGACAGTACAACAAACAAAACTAAACACTGCCCAGCCTGCATGCAGCAAGCATTCAAGGAAAGGTAGCTGCTACCACCTTCCCCTATGCCTGGCCCAGAGCAATGGAAACTGGGTGTGGGCTCAAATTGTTCATCTGAACTGAGTTTGAAGCTGCTCCCCAGCACTTGTCCAAGAGCTCTGGTTGTTGCTCACTTGGCCTATATTCTAGCAACCTCCCCACTGTCCCACTTCCACCTTGCCCTGCTGTAGCCTGCTATCTACACAACAGCCAGAGTGATTCTGTAAAAAAAGTAAGTCAGCGCCCAGATGGTGGTTTCTAATGCTATTCTCCAATCAAAGGAACCAGGGCTCCTTGGAGAAATGGCAGATTCTAGGCCAGGGCAGGGAATATACAAAATGAGCTTGAGGCATCTTGCAGTGTCAGAAAGTGAGCAAGTGCTGGAAAAACACAATGGCAGAAGTACATCAAAGAAGCCAACTAAAATAGCTCCAAAGTTAAAACCATTTGAGCAGCAAAATAACATGGTATGGGTGTAGACCCCAAAGCACAAAGTAAACCCCACAAGTCCATACGGATATCAATAAATGATTGAATAAAACAAATGAATGGGAGAAGAGAGACACATCTCCCATGCAGAAGAATTCCAAACAGTTTCTGTAGATGCTCCCCTCAAGCAGGCGATGGAATTGGGCTGCACACAGTCACCTCCCTCCCCAAAGCAGTGTGGCAAGGGGAGAAGAGAGTGTCTCATGGTGGAGAAACCTGACACACCTCAGCCAGGTGGTCAAGATCAAAATCAGCAGGGGTAAGTCATGTTGACAGTATGTGCCCTTCATGTGATGTGATAAAAATGGCACTTTACCTCTGTGGTCTTCCTTGCTAAACTATAACCTCAGATTAACCACAAAAAAAAAAAAAACACTGGACACACCCCAACTGAAGGACTTTCTATAAAATATGGGAATGGTACTCCTTGAAACTGTCAAGGTTATCAAATCAAGGCAAGTATAAGGAACTGTCTAGAAGAGCCTAAGGAGACATAACAACTGAACTGTGATGTGGGATCTCAGGACAGAAAAAGGACAGTGGGGAGGAGCTAAGGAAATCTGCATAAAGCATGGACTTGAGGCAAGAACAGATCAACATTCATTGGTATAAAAGGTTAACTGCCAGGGAAAATGGGTGTGGGGTATACAGGAACTCTGTACTACCTTTGCAACTTTTCTGTAAATCCAAGACTATTCTAAAATAAAAAGTTTATTTTAGGCCGGGTGCAGTGGCTCACACCTATAATCCCAGCAGTTTGGGAGGCTAAAGGGGGTGGATCACCTGATGTCAGGAGTTCAAAACCTGCCTTGCCAACATGGTGAAACCCCGTCTCTACTAAAAAAGGATACAAAAAATTAGCTAGGCGGGTTGGCGCATGCCTGTAATCCCAGCTACTTGGGAGGCCGAGGCAGGAGAATTGCTTGAACCTGAGAGGCGGAGGTTGCAGTGAGCTGAGATCACGCCATTGCACTCTAGCCTGGGCAACAAGAGTGAAACTACACCTCAAAAAAAAAAAGCCGATCAGACATATCTCTTTTCTGCTCAAAACTCTGCAATGATGTTTATCTTATGCCTCACATAAAAAGTAAATCACGCCGGGAGCGGTGGCTCACACCTATAATCCCAGCACATTGGGAGGCTGAAGTGGGCAGATCACCTGAGGTCAGAAGTTTGAGACCAGCCTGGACAACGTGGTGAAACCTAATCTCTACTAAAAATGCAAAAATCAGGGGGTCGTGGCGGTGGGCACCTGTAATCCCAGCTACTCGGGAGGCTGACTGATAACTGCTTGAACTCAGGAGATAGAGGTTGCAATGAGCTGAGATTGTGCCACTGCACTCCAGCCTGGGTGACAGAGCGAGACTCCATCTCAAAAAAAAAAAAAAAATTAACCAATATAGATTGTACACTAAACAGAGCAACTTTCAGAAGAAACCTTTTTTTTTTTTTTTTTTGAGATGGAGTTTTGCTCTTGTTGCCCAGGCTGGAGAGCAACGGCACAATCTCGGCTCACCACAACCTCTGCCTCCCGGGTTCAAGCGATTCTCCTGCCTCAGCCTCCCGAGTAGCTGGGATTACAGGCATGTGCCACCACGCCTGGCTAATTTTCTATTTTTAGTAGACACAGGGTTTCTCCATGTTGGTCAGGTTAGTCTCGAACTCCTGACCTCAGGTGATCCACCCCCCGCTCGGCCTCCCAAAGTGCTGGGATTACAGGCATGAGCCACCGCACCCAACCGAAGAAACTTAAAAACTCTGCAGTTTCATTTTTCAGTCCAAGCCAGGGTCCTTCCGGCCACCCATAAGCCCCTATCCTCTCTGTCTTCTCCCCTCCTGGCGCTCCTCAGGGAGCCACCTGGGCCTCCCTGGACACTAAGCAAGTGCCTGCCTAAGGGCCTCTGTGCTGACTGTTCCCTCTGTCTGGAATGTTCTCACCCAGGACTCTGCAAGCTCCCTCACTTCCTTCAGGCCCATGCCCAAATACTCACTCGCCAGAGAAACCTGCCGGGACCTGTCGTAACTAGCAGACCTTCGCCCTGTCACTCACCAGTCCAGGCTCCTCACCACTTGATACACCTCATCTTCACTTATTTACTGTCCTTTCTCTTCAAGAATGGTAGCTCTATGTGGGCAGGGACAGAGCTTTGTCTCATTCATGCTATGTCCCCAGTCCCTGGCATAGTGCCCAGCACATGACACCACTCAAGATACACACTCGAGAAGTATTTGTTCGTGATGCCTGAGTTGGAAGACCAAGTAGGGCTACATCTGCTGGCAAGAGGAAAGAGTGTCCTCCACGTTAGGATGATAAAGGGCTGGGATCTGACCCTGGGGGAGGCTAGGTCTTCTGTGTCCCCGGAGCTAAGCAGAAAGGCAGCGAGAAGAGCCTGGATGGTCACCTGTTTGAAAGATGACTTCCTGCTTTCCTCCCCGAGGCCCACACTGACCATCACTGACCTTACCCACAGAGGGAAATCCAATCAGCGCCACACGGGCATCGCCCGACTTCATGACATCGAAGCCCTCTCCTTTGGATGAGGCTGATTTGGACGGTTCCAGGAGCTGGGCCCGATACTTGGCGAGCTTAGCTTTCAGCAGGCCCAGATGATACTCAGTGGCTAAAGGATGGAAAACAAGACAGAAAATGAGTGGCCAGGGTGTCCAAGCCCAGGGGTCAGGCAGGGCCCACACGTCGCCAAGTACTGGCTGGGAAGCAACTGCTGTCAAGGAGATCAGGAGAGGAAAAAAAAAAAAAAAACACCCTTCTGTTTAAAAGGCTCCCTTGGTTTCTCAATTCATTTAAGATAAAATCCAGTCTCTTAGGCCGGGAGCAGTGGCTGACACTTGTAATCCCAGCACTTTGAGAGGCCGAGGCGGGTGGATCACCTGAGGTCGGGTGTTTGAGGCCAGCCTGACCAACGTGGAGAAACCCTGTCTCCACCAAAAACACAAAATTAGCTGGGCATGGTGGTTCATGCCTGTAATCCCAGCTATTTGGGAGGCTGAGGCAGGAGAATTGCTTGAACTCAGGAGGCAGAGGTTGCAGTGAGCCTAGATCACGTCATTGCACTCTAGCCTTGGCAACAAGAGTGAAACTCCGTCTCAAAAATAACAAAACTTAAAAAATCCCATCTCTTTGTTGAGACCTCATCACCCTACTGAGAGCCAATGGTTCTCAACAGAGGTGGCACTGCTCCCTGGGGGGCATTCTGGAAATTCTGGGAGATATTTTCTGTTCACTTTGATGGTGAAGTCCTCATGGGCATCTACTGGGCAGGGGGCAGGGAAACCAGCTGCCCTATTAGGTGAGTCAGTCCTGCGTAGCCAAGGAGTATTGTCCCAAGTCCATGACTTGTGACATCCTAAAGGCATCCACAAAGGGAAAACCTGGGTTAGGATCACTGGGCCTAGAACCTAGCTCTGTTTATATATAATCACAGGACATTTTGTACAGTGTTAATGTACATTGAAATGTCCAGGAATGCAACTATTGTATATGAAGGGAATACTAGGTCATGCTTTGTCTGAAACTTTACCTAGAGCTGCTCACCATTCTGGGATCCCACGCTGCCATGGCAGCACCTCTTGGGGCGTAACTCAGTGGCCAACACAACACACCTGCATTGTGGCTGTCCCACCCCCAGTGATTCTACCTAAAGGCAGGAGCATTCCACTGCTTCAGGGTAACTTCGTTAGATCCTGGCAGCACTCCAGCATTTGCATATTTAAATAAATACCATTTTTATTATAAATTACTTTCCTTTTTCTTCTTCTCCTTTATATTATTAGGGTATTACATTGGTTTTTTTCAAATTCTGTGGGTACAGAAATTCTATTACTGATGAGGAATTTCATTTCAGGACTGTAAATGGTGTTATAAACTCTTTGCTCTAAAACGAGGCCGTAGTTGAGACTGAGAACCAGGATCCTATGTGACCTGGCTCCTGGCTACTTCAACGCACTCTGCTACATTCCAGACACAGTGGCTTTCTCCTCTCTCTTTTTTTAAAGAGATGGGAGTTTCATTCTGTCACTCAGACTAGAGTTCAGTGGCACGATTATAGCTCACTACAGCCTTGAACTCCTGTCTCAGCCTCCTGAATAACTCGGACTACAGGCATGTACCACCAGGACTGGCTAATTTAAAAAATGCTTTTGTAGAGATGAGGTGTTGCTATCTTGCCCAGGTCTTGAACTCCTGGCCATAAGCAATCCTCCTCCCTCAGCCTCTCAAAGTGCTGGGATTACAGGTTGGGCCACTGGGCCTAGCCTTTCTTTTTTTTCTTTTCTAGAACACGCTGACCTCATGCCTTCTTTGGGACCTTCACACTGGTGATTCTCTCCATTTCAAAGAGATCTTTCTGGAGCTGGCACATTCCCATCATTTGAGGTGCAGCTCAAATGTCACCTCTTCAAAGAGGCCTCCCCTGCCCAGTCTCAGAGTGTCCTACAGAGGTTGACAGCTTGTGTCGGAACTCCACCCTGCAATTACTGGGGCCGTTTTACTTCGGAAAAGTTAGTCTTCTTGTGCATCAGTTTCTTAAACTGCAAATAGGTTTATTAACAGTAGTAACTTCTTAGGCAGATTTCTTTTCTTTTTTTTTTTCTTTTTGAGATGGAGTCTCGCTATATCGCCCAGGCTGGAATGCTGTGGTGCAATCTCAGCTCACCACAACCTCCACCACCAGGGTTCAAGCAATTCTCCTACCTTAGCCTCCTGAGTAGCTGGGACTACAGGCACACACCATGATGCTCAGCTAATTTTTGTATTTTCAGTGGAAAAGGGATTTCTCCCATTATATATAATATATATATATATATAAAATATAATTTCTTCATGCTGGTCTCAAACTCCTGATGCCAGGTGACCCACCCGCCTCGGCCTCCTAAAATGCTGGGATTACAGGTGTGAGCCACCGACAGTCTTACTTTTGTCAGGCTGGAGTGCACAGGTGTGATCTTGGCTCACTACAACCTCCACCTCCTGGGTTCAAGACATTCTTCTGCTTCCTCCTCCCGAGTAGCTGGGACTACAGGCTGGTGCCACCACGCCTGGCTAATTTTGTAGTTTTAGTAGAGACAGGATTTCACCATGTCGCCCAGGTTGGTCTCGAACTCCTGACCTCAAGTGATCCATACACTTCGGCCTCCCAAAATGCTGGGATTACCGGCATGAGCCACTGTGCCTGACCATACTTCAGCAGATTTTTGATGGTGGAATAATGGAGAAGTTTTACAGAAAGCACTAAGAACATCGCTTAGCACACAGTAAGCACCTAATAAAAGTTGGCTATAATCTACAGTAAATTCCGTCCTTCCCCAGACCCCTTCCTGCCTCGTGAGCCAGTTTACTGTCTTCTGAAGTCTGAAAACTATCTTATTTCTTTACTTCCCTGACTCTGATAGGTCAGGAAATGGGACTGGATCCCCAGCTTCCAGCACAGGGCCCAGGCACACAGGAAATATTTTGCCAAGTGAATGTGTGAATTGATAGCAACGAGACAGGGTCAAGAATGGGTTCTGCAGCTGGGCATGGTGGCTCACACCTGCAATCCCCAACACTCCGGGAAGCCGAGGAGGGAGGACTGCTTGAGGCTGGGAGTTCAAGACCACCTTGGACAACACAGTGAGACTGTGCCTCTACAAAAAATGTAAAAATTGGCCGGGTGCGGTGGCTCACACCTGTAATCCCAGCACTTTGGGAAGCCGAAGTGGGCGGATCACCTGAGGTCGGGAGTCCGACACCAGTCTGACCAACGTGGAGAAACCCCGTCTCTACTAAAAATACAAAATTAGCTGGGCATGGTGGCGCACACCTGGGAGGCTGAGGCAGGAGAATCGCTTGAACCTGGGAGGCGGAGGTTGTGGTGAGCCGAGATCGCACCACTGCACTCCAGCCTGGGCAATAAGAGTGAAACTCCGTCTCAAAAAACAAAAAAAAGAGAAAAGAACAAAAAAATATATATGTAAAAATTAGCCCGGTGTGGTGGTGCACACCTGTAGTCCCAGCTACTCAAGAGGTGGAGGTGGGAAGATTGCTTGAATGCAGGAGTTTGAAGTTACAGTGAGCTATGATCACACCACTGCACTCCAGCCTGCACAACAGAGCAAGACTGTCTCAAAAAAAAAAGAAAAAAGGATTCAGTGTCAGTCAGGTTCACATGGCCCTTCCTGTCATCCCAGCTCCTAAAATTCTGAGCATATCTGAAGGGAAGGACTAGGTCTTAATCACCTTTACATCTCCTTTGTCTACCACACCCAAAGTGGCAGCATCTCTAGCCTCCCTGTGACTTTCCTTGGGCCTTACAGGTAATATTCCACACAGCAGCCAGAGGGAACTTTCAAGACAGAAGTCAGAATAGCCCCTCCCCTGCTTAGCACCCTGCACCAGCTCCCACTGCCTTAGAACACAACCCAGAGTCTTTCCCATGACCTATGGCTCTGCATGATCGACCCCCTCCTGTCCCATCACTGCACCCCACCCTAGTCCTGTTGATCTGTAAACAGCCACATTTGTTCCTGCCTCAGGGCCTTTGTACTAGCTGTTCTTTCTGCCAGGAACACTCTTCTCCCAGACGTTTGCATGACCAGTTCCTTCTTCTCATTCAGGTCTTAGTTGAAATGTCCCATCCTCATGGTGGTCTTCTCTATCATTTCACCTAAGCAGGCCCAATCCCCAGCCCCTCCCCACCCCTAATACTCTGCTGTATCACCCTGGTTTGTCTTCATAGTACATACTGCTGGCTGACATTATTTTATTTATTTTATTTCTGGTTTTCAGACTGTCAACTAGAAGGTCAGATCCGAGGGCTGGGATATGCCTGCTGTGTTCACTGCTTTAACCACAGTGCCTAGCACATAGTAAAGGCTCAGGAAAGATCGGCTGGGCATGGTGGCTCACGCCCAGCACTTTGGGAGGCTGAGGAGGGTGGATCACCTGAGGTTAGGAATTCAAGACCAGCCTGGGCGACATGGCGAAACCTCCTCTCTACCAAAAAAATACAAAAATTAGCTGGGTGTAGTGTTGCGTGCCTCCAGCTACTTGGAGGCGGAGGCAGGAGAATCGCTTGAACCTGGGAGGCAGAGGTTGTGGTGAGCCCAGATGGTGTCACTGCACTCCAGCCTGGGTGACTGAACAAGACTGTCACAAACAAACAAACAAACAAAAAAGATTGACAGAAGGAATGAGTCATAGAGGGCCCTCAACTCCTCAGCCTTCAAACCTAAATGGAACCAAGGGAGGGCAGACACTGGGACCAGCTATCTAGTGTTGCTTGCTTCCTTCTCCCACAAGCCTGAATGGCTAGCCACTAGCCCGGCCAATTGCTTCTCCCATTACTCTTCCATACCTGCCTTGTGATCTAGATTGCTCTCACTGTCCCATGAACACATCATGCTCACTCCCATGTCTTTGTCTCAGTAGTGGCCCCCACCTGGGAAACCCTCCCAACAACCAGCTCAAGTCCCACTTCCTCCTAGTGTCATTGTTCTCTCCTAATCTCTATTCTGTGAGTTCCTCCAGCCCTTACATTCTAAAGTCCAGATTTGAGGCTTCATTATGTATTATCTATGTTGGGTGTTTACTTTAAATACTTAGTGCTCACCATGTGCCCAGTGCTTTGTAAAGGCCATCTAATTTAACTCAGCTGTGTGCTAAGATGGCGCAGGAGAGTATCACCCCATTTACAGATGAGGACACTGAGGCTCCAAGAAGTGAAGTGACTTTCCAATGTTTTACAGAAGGTACGTGGTGGACCTGGGGTTCAAACCCAGACCTTCCAGACTCCAGAGTCCTGATTTCCTTGCTCCAGTGGGCTCTCAGCTGCTGGGTGAGGCTGTTCCTGAGAGGTCTCCTCTTGTACTTCCCAAAACAACAGGGGAGACCACCAAAGCCCCAGGCCCAGCCATCAGGAGACTGGGGTTTGAACCCTAGCTCTGCCTCTCTCTGGGTTAGATGGGTCAGATGCTTGCTCTGTGAGCTGGGATTACTCTACTTTGACACACGGTCTAGGACTGATCAGATCTCTTGGGGGCCGTTTGCAGTCAGACCTGGGTGTGAGACCCGCTCCCGCCTGGCCCTGCCTTGGGCGCGCAGGCCGGCCTCGGCACTTGTCTGGCAACTTCTCCGCGGCCTCGGATCTTGTCCCAGCATTACTGCTGGAGTTGTTCCCCCATTTTACAGACAGGAAAACTGAGGCGGGCAGAAAGGAATGTCCCGCCCGTCCGGCCCTCACCCTTGTTCTTCTGCGTCCGAGCGATCTCCTTCTCGATCTCCGAGATCTTCTCTAAGATCCCCATAGCGGCAGCAGAGCTGGGCGCACAGACGGCGGCTGCGGTGGCACCGGGAATTCCGGTCTGACGGCGGCGACAGAGGAGCGTGCGCCCGGAAGTCAAGGAGAACAGCGTTCTCGTGGGCGCCTGGTGCTCCGGGATTCAGAGTCCGGGCGAGCCAAGTTGCCAGACACTATCGGTTCCGCCCGCTGGACCGGCCAGGTTGTGGACCTCTGGGAAGGGCCGGGGCGGGGCCGGGCCATGCTGTACTGGCCCACGGCTAGGCTGGCCGGAGCAAGCAAGGAAAAGAGGGAATCTGCTCGTGATGAACCCTGAACTGCGAGTCCCTGCGCTCAGCTGACTGGCAGTATAAGGAAAAGGGTCTGAGTCAAAAGCCTAGTGGCTCTCGTTTTATACTATAAGTGGAGGTGTCCAATCTTTTGGCTTCCCTGGGCCACACTGGAAGAATTGTCTTGGGCCACACGTAAAATACACTAACACTAACGATAGCTGATAAGCTTTAAAAAAAGTCGCCAAAAAAACTCAATGTTTTGGCCGGGGGCGGTGTCTCACGCCTGTAATCCCAGCACTTTGGGAGGCCAAGGCGGGCGGATCACCTGAGATTGGGAATTCGAGACCAGCCTGACCAACATGGAGAAATCCTGTGTCTACTAAACATACAAAATTAACCGGGCGTGGTGGCGCATGCCTCTAATCCCAGCTACTCGGGAGGCTGAGGCAGGAGAATTGCTTGAACCCGGGAGTGGGAGGTTGCGTTCAGTGGAGATCGTGCCATTGCACTCCAGCCTGGGCAACAAGAGGGAAACTCCATCTCAAAAGAAAAAAAAAAAAAAAAGCTCAATTTTTTTATGTTTTGTTTTTTTGAGACGGAGTCTCACTTTGTCGCCCAGGCTGTAGTGCAGTGGCACGATCTTGGCTCACTGTAACCTCCGACTCCCAGGTTCAAGTGATTCTCCTGCCTCAGCCTCCCGAGTAGCTGGGATTACAGGCGCTCGCCACCACGCTCGGCTAATTTTTGTATTTTTAGTAGAGATGGGTTTTCACCACGCTGGCCAGGCTGGTCATGAACTCCTGACCTCAAGTGATCCCCCTGCCTCAGCCTCACAAAGTGCTGGGATTACAGGGGTGAGCCGCTGTGCCCCGCTTAAATTTCATAATGTTTAAAGAAAGTTTATGAATTTGTGTTTGGCCACATTCAAAGCGGTCCTGGACCACATGTGGCTGCAGACCTAAGGTTGGACAAGCTTGAAGAAGTTCATAACGGATCTCCAAGATCTGCCACTGCACTCCAGCATGGGCAACAAAGCGAGACCCTGTCTCAAAAAAAAAAAAAAAAAAAGAAAAAGAAAGAAAGAAAGAAAAGAAAAAAGAAAAACAAAGTGGATCCCCATACCACTGTTTTTTTTTTTTTTTTTTTTTTTTGGAGGCAGGGTCTCACTTGATCACCTAGGCTGGTGTGCAGTGGTGTGATCACGGCTCACTGCAGCCTCGACCTCCCAGGCTCAGGTGATCCTGCCTCCTCAATCTGGGAGAAAGTCAGCCACCACGCCTGGCTGATTTTTGTATAATGTTGTACAGATGAGGTTTCACCATTGTTGCCCAGGCTGGTCTCAAACTTCTGAGCTCAAGGAATCTGCCAGCCTTGGCCTTCCAGAGTTCTGGGATTACAGGCATGAGCCACTGCACCTGGCCCCACCTTAACTAAGTACTCCAACTCAGCATCACCTACCATCAGATGCCTCCTGATATGAAGCAGTGTAAAGCAGACAGCATCTTGTGACATTTTTTTTTTCTTAGGCTCTCCCTCTATTGCCTAGGCTAGAGTGCAGTGCCATGACTACAGCTCACTGCAGCCTCAACCTCCCAGGCTCAAGTGATCCTTCCAGGCCTCCTGAGTAATTGTGACTACAGGCCCAAACCATTATGCCTGGCTAATTTAAAAAAAAAAAAAAAAAAAAAGGTTTTTTGTAGAGATGCGGTCTCACTATGTTGCCCAGGCTGCCCTTGAACTCCTGGTCTCAAGCAATCCTCCCACCTCAGCCTCCCAAAGTGCTGGGATTACAGGCGTGAGCCACCTTGACTGGCTGACAGCATCTCTTATGTAGAATTCTTGCCAAAAATACTATAACTGAGTTTAGGCATGAGGAAATATCAGATAATGTAGAAACTGGAACATGTTATAAGGCAGGTAGCCTTGGTTCATCAAAATTGTCAGTGACAGTAGCCAGGGATAAGCAGGGGGATTGTTCTAAATGAAAAAATGTTACATGTGTGGAACTTGTCTGGATTCTGGTTGAAATTTTTATTTATTTATATTTATATATTTTTTTCTTTTTTTGAGACGGAGTCTTGCTCCATCACCCAGGCTGGAGTGCAGTGGCACAATCTTGGCTCACTGCAACCTCTGCCTCCCAGGTTCAAGCGATTCTCCTGCCTCAGCCTCCTGAGTAGCTGGGACTACAGGCGCCTGCCACCACGCCCGGCTAATTTTTGTACTTTTAGTAGAGACAGGGTTTCACCATGTTAGCCAGGATGGCCTCAGTCTCCTGACCTTGTGATCTGCCTGCCTTGGCCTCCCAAAGTGCTGGAATTACAGGCTATTTTTCTTTTTTTTAGAGATGGGGTGTCTCTATCACCCAGGCTGGAGTGTAGCGGCATGATCATGACTAACTGCAGCCTTGAACTCCTGAGCTCAAGTGATCCTCCAGCCTCAGCCTCCCAAGTAGCTAGGACTACAGGCACATTCCACCATGACCAGTTAATTCTGGTTGAAAAATTTAAAAGCACTTATAAAAAGACATTCTGGGCTGGGCACAGTGGCTCACGCCTGTAATCCCAACATTTTGGGAAGCCGAGGTGGGTGGATCACCTGAGGTCAGGAGTTCAAGACCAGCCTGGCCAACATGGCGAAATCCCATCTCTATTAAAAGTACAAAATTAGAGGCTGGGTGCAGTGGCTCACGCCTGTAATCCCAGCATTTTGAGAGGCCAAGATGGGCGGATCACGAGGTCAGGAGATCAAGACCATCCTGGCTAACATGGTGAAACCCCGTCTCTACTAAAAACACAAAAAATTAGTCGGGCGAGGTGGCATACGCCTGTAATCCCAGCTACTTGGGAGGTTGAGGCAGGAGAATCGCTTAAACCCAGGAGGCAGAGGTTGCAGTGAGCCAAGATCGCGCCACTGCATTCCAGACTGGGCAATAAGAGATAAACTCCATCTCAAAAAAAAAAAAAAAAAAAAAAAGACATTCTGAGCTGGGTGTGGTGGCGTGTACCTGTAGTCCTGATTACTCAGAAGGCTGAGGCAGGAAGATCGTGTGAGCCCAGAAGGTAGAGAGGCTGCAGTGAGCCATAATCATACCACTGCACACCAGCCAGGGCCATAGAGTGAGATGCTGTCTCTAAAATAAATTAAATAAATAACCAAACATTTTGAACAAATAAAAAACATTCTGAGGACAATTTGAGAGAAATCTAAGTATGAATTGGATATTAAATATTCTGGAGCTATTACAAATTTTCTTGGTGTGATGATGTAAGTGAATGTCTTTATTCTTAGCAGATATACATGCAGTATTTAGGGGTTGTCTTAGTCAGCTTAGGCTGCCATAGAATACCACAGACTTGGGCCAGGCGCAGTGGCTCACGCCTGTAATCCCAGCACTTTGGGAGGCCGAGGTGTGTGGATCACGAGGTCAGGAGATTGAGACCATCCTGGCTAACACGGTGAAAACCCGTCTCTACTAAAAGATACAAAAAAGAAAAAAAAATTAGCCAGGCGTGGTGGCAGGCACCTGTAGTTCCAGCTACTCAGGAGGCTGAGGCAGGAGAATGGCATGAACCCAGGAGGCAGAGCTTGCAATGAGCCGAGATCGCGGCACTGCACTCTAGCCTAGGCGACAGAGCAAGACTCCATCTCAGAAAAAAAAAAAAAAAAAAAAAAAAAAAAAAAAAGAGTGCCATGGACTTGGTGGCATAACCAACAGACATTTATTTTCTCATTCTGGACGCTGGAAGTCTAAGATCAGGATGCCAACATAATTGCATTCTGGTGAGGGCTGTCTTCCTGTTTTGCAGAGGGCTACTTTCCCACTGTGTCCTCAAATGCCCTTTCCTCAGTGCATGCTCTCAGAGAGACAAGCTCTCTGGTGTCCCTTCTTACAAGGGCACCATGCCCATCATAAGCAGTATCTTACCCCATGAACTCATCCAACTCTAATTACTCCCATAGGCCCCAACTCCAAATACCATGACATCACAAACATTCAGTCCATAGTAGGTGTGACATCTGACCTTACTCTCAACTAGTTCAAAGTATGTATATATGGGGCTGGGCACAGTGGGTCATGCCTGTAAGCCCAGCACTTTGGGAGGCTGAGGCAGGTGGATCACCTGAGGTCAGGAGTTCGAGACCAGCCTGGCCAACATGGAGAAACCCCGTCTCTACTAAAAATACAAAAATTAGCCAGGTGTGGTGTCTCATGCCTGTAATCCCAGCTACTCCGGAGGCTGAGACAGGAGAATCGCTTGAAACCGGGAGGCAGAGGTTGCAGTGAGCCGAGATCGTGCCAATGCACTCCAGCCTGGGCAACAGAGCGAGGCTCTGTCTCAAAAAAAACCCAAACTAGGGCCGGCGCGGTGGCTCACATGTGCAATCCCAGCACTTTGGGAGGCTGAGGTGGGCGGATCCCTTGAGGTCAGGAGTTCGAGACCAGTCTGGTCAACATTGTGAGATCCCATCTCTACTAAAAATACAAAAATTAGCCTGGTGTGGTGGCGGGCACCTGTAATCCCAGCTACTCAGGAGGCTGAGGCATAAGAATTGCTTGAACCTGGGAGGCGGAGGTTGCAGTGAGCTGAGATCCGGCCACTGCACTCTAGCCTGGGAGACAAAGCAAGACTCTGTATCAAAAACAACAAAAACCGAAACAAAACAAATCAAACAAACAAAAAAACAAAGTATATATATATTTAGATAAAGGAGGGTAAAGTAAATGTGCCAATATGTTAACAATTGTTGAAACTGGGGGGAGGGTATATGGGTATTTATGAAATCATTCTTCCAACTTTTCTGTATGTTATTAATAAAAAGTTGGGGGGAGGAAACACGTCCTTGAAAATCATACCACCTGTGTTCACATTGCAGCTTCCTAACTATGTGAGCTTGGCTAAAATTCTTTCTTTCTTTCTTTCTTTCTTTCTTTCTTTCTTTCTTTCTTTCTTTCTTTCTTTCTTTCTTTCTTTCTTTCTTTCTTTCTTTCTTTCTTTCTTTCTTTTTTCTTTCTTTCTTTCTTTTTTTTTTTGAGATGGAGTCTCTCTTTGTCGCCCAGGCTGGAGTGCAGTGGCGCAATCTCGGCTCACTGCAAGCTCTGCCTCCCGGATTCATGCAATTCTCCTGCCTCACCCTCAGACTCCTGAGTAGCTGGGACTATAGGCACCCACCACCATGCCTGGCTAATTTTTTGTATTTTTTATTTTTATTTTTTAGTAGGGACGGGGTTTCACGGTGTTAGCCAGGATGGTCTCGATCTCCTGAACTCGTGATCTGCCCGTCTCGGCCTCCCAAAGTGCTGGGATTACAGGTGTGAGCTACCGTGCCTGGCCTAGCTTGGCTAAATGTCTTAACCTCTCTGAGCCTGTTTCTGCATCCTAAAAGTGGGAATAATGTGGTTGTTATAAAAAACAAAGTAAGAGGCCAGTCGCGGTACGTCACTCCTGTAATCCCAGCACTTTGGGAGGCCAAGATGGGTGGACCACCAAGATGGGTGGATCACCTGACCAACATGGCAAAACCCCATCTCTACTAAAAGTACAAAATTTAGCCGGGCGTGGTGGCAGGCACCTGTGATCCCAGCCACTCAGGAGGCTGAGGCAGGAGAAGCTTGAACCTGGGAGGCGGGGGTTGCAGCGAGCCGAGATTGCGCCACTGTACTCTAGCCTGGGTCACAAAAGCGAGACTCTGTCTCAGGAAAAAAAAAAAAAAGAAGTCAGATAATGGTTGTAGAGCACCTGGCATAATTTGCTTGCTCATAAGTTGTCGTTGAATGCCAGAACCATTGGAAATTGTTTCTTCTCTCTGGATGTCATGGAATTTCTGAGATTTAACCCCTATTTATTGAACACCTGCTATGCACCAGGCTCTGGGCTAGACAGGAGCTTTTGCAAACTTTGAACTTGCCACTCTCATCTACATTTTACAAAGTGAAGTCTTGAGCTATGGAAAGTGGCTGGCCCAGTGCTCAAGCCATTCAATGGCAGGACTGAGATGTTAATCTAGGGCTTTCAATTCCAAGTCTTGTGACTCCAAAGTAACATGGTAGGCTGTAGGTGGAAATAAATGTATGATGTTTCTGTAAGGTTTCAAGAAGATGATAGTGGTGAGAACAATTTGGGAACTGGGGTGGCCCGTGAAGATGTGGAGGCCTGAAGAACCCTGACCCAGGTCGGGGGTCTGTAAGTCTTCTCTTTGCCTCCACCTTCTACATCAGTGGTTCTCAGAGCCTCCTTCACTACCACCTTTGTGCCCACAAAGGCCGGTTCACTTCAGGTTTTTAGCTGGGGAAACAGAAGAGTTTTGGAAAATGACTCACCTTCCGAGAATCCTGGCATCTTTGCTGTTGTATCTGTTTCCATGAAATCCCTGTGGGCCTCAGTTCTTCTCAGGTAATGTTAGAATCCTGCCTACTTCAAGGGTCAAGGGAGATGACCGCACATCAAACTTGCCCTAGGCAACCGGCTGTCCTGCTTGGAAGGTCTGGGCCCTCCAAACCCTAACCTGGAAGGCCAACTGCAAGCCTTGGTGTACATGCTGTGCAATGAGCCCTTGAGGTGGAGTTTAAATGCTTCTGGAGAGGCTGTTACTGAAACTGTAGAAACATTTGGTTTGTACATCAAAAGACACTATCAGCCTGGCGCAGTTGCTTATGCCTGTAATCCCAGCACTTTGGGAGGCTGAGGTAGACTGATCACTTGAGGTCAGGAGTTTGAGACCAGCCTGACCAACATAGTGAAACCCCGTCTCTACTAAAAATACAAAAAAATTAGGTGGGCGTGGTGGTGCATGCCTGTAGTCTCAGCTACTTTGGAGGCTGAGGCAGGAGAATCACTTGAACCCGGGAGGTGGAGGTTGCAGTGAGCCAAGATTGCGCCATTGCACTCCAGCCTGGGTGACAAAATGAGACTGTCTCAAAAAAAAAAAAAAAAAAAAGACACTATCAACACAGTGAAAATGCAACCCACAGAATGGGAGAAAATATTTGCAAATCATATATCTGAAAACAACCCAATTAAAAATTGGGTAAAGGGCTTGAATTGAAATTTCTCTATTTCTCTAAGGAAGATATACCTGGGGAGTGAGTGTTTAATGGGTGCAGAGTTTCAGTTTGGGAAGATGAAAACGTTCTGGAGATGGAAGGTGGTGATGGTTGTGCAACAATGTGAATGTACTTAATGCCACTGAACTGTACCCTTAAAAATGGTTAAAATGGCCCAGGCACAGTGGCTCACGCCTATAATCCCAGCACTTTGGGAGGCCGAGGTGGGCGGATCACCTGGGGTTGGGAGTTCGAGACCAGCCTGACCAACATGGAGAAACCCCGTCTCTACTGAAAATACAAAATTAGTCAGGCATGGTGGTGCACGCCTATAATCCCAGCTACTCAGGAGGCTGAGGCAGGAGAATCCCTTGAACTCGGGAACCAGAGGTTGCGGTGAGCCGAGACTGTGCCATTGCACTCCGGCCTGGGTGAAATTTCATCTCAAAAAAAAGGTTAAAATGGCAAATGATCTATTTTATCACAACAGAAGTAAATAAAGCATTTCAGAAGAAATTCTGGCAAAGTAACTAGGGACAAATCTGGACTTCACTTATAATCACAATTATCTAATCAGGACAGTATTCCTTGCTCAAATTTGTTCATTTATGTAACAGTACTGACTCCATGTTAGAGAAAAGCTTGTTTGCTTGAATATAATTATGCTTTGTTTGAGTTTGTAGATTTTTCATTAAAAACAGCCTCAGGAAAACAGGACCTTCGATAGAGATAAAAGAAAATACGCTGACCAACAACTCTAGGAACAGGTTGACCAGCCTGATAAGAACAGCTTGATGGTGCCTGCAGACAGTCACAAGACATTGACCAAGGAATTAACAATTAACAATTAACTGCCTGCCTGAGACTGCGCGTTTCATAAGAACGCCTTGATAGGCGGGGCGCAGCGGCTGAAGCCTGTAATCCCAGCACTTTGGGAGGCCGAGATGCGTGGATCACGAGGTCAGGAGATCGAGACCATCCTGGCTAACACGGTGAAACCCCGTCTCTACTAAAAAATACAAAAAACTAGCCGGGCGAGGTGGCGGGCGCCTGTAGTCCCAGCTACTGGGCAGACTGAGGCAGGAGAATGGCGTAAACCCGGGAGGCGGAGCTTGCAGTGAGCTGAGATCCCGTCACTGCACTCTAGCCTGGGCGACAGAGGGAGACTCCGTCTCAAAAAAAAAAAAAAAAAAAAAAAGAATGCCTTGATCATCATTTGTACTCCCCTAATTTCCCTTAAAACTCTTCATCCGGAGATAGAACTTGGAGAGGTAGTCTTCAAACAAGTTCACTGCCTCCCTCCACAAAGTTTCACCAAAGCTTGTCTGTCATTTTCTTTTTTTTTCTTTTTCTTTTTTTTGAGACAGCGTCTCAAGTAGTCGCCTAGGCTGGAGTGCAGTGGTGTGATCTTGGCTCACTGCAACATCCACTTTAAGGGATCCTAACACCTCAGCCTCCCAAGTTACTGCAACCCCTGGTGTGCACTAATCTGCTTGAATCAAGTCGACTAATGGAACTGTTTGGCTGCTCAGCTGGTGTCAGGTGAGCACAACTCATGTGTCCTGTGGATAGAGAAATGAATGGGACACCAGCCCTGCCCTCAGGAAGCTCAGAGCTTAGCTGGAGAGCTAGATAAGTGAACAAAAAGACAGGAAGTCAGCAAAAGATAGAATGGGTATGTGAGAATCTTCACATTATTATTATCATTATTATTATTTATTTGGAGCTCGGGTCTTGCTATGTGGGCCAGGCTAGCCTCAAACTCCTGGGCTCAAGGGATCCTCCTAATTCAGCCTCCAGAATAGCTGGGACTACAAGCACAAGCCCAAGCCACTGTGCCAGGCTTTTTTTTTTTTTTTTTTTTTTTTTGAGACAGAGTCTTGCTCTGTTGCCCAGGCTAGAGTGCAGTGGTATGCTCTCCGCTCACTGCAACCTCCGCCTCCTGGGTTCAAGCGATTCTCCTGCCTCAGCCTCAGAGTAGCTAGGATTACAGGTGTGCACCACCATGCCTGGCTAATTTTTGTATTTTTAGTAGAAAGGGGTTTCACCATGTTGGCCAGGCTGGTCTCGAACTCCTGACCTCAAGCAGTCTACCTGCCTCGGCCTCCCAAAGTGCTGGGATTATAGGTGTGAGCCACTGTGCCATCGACACCCCTGTTGCCCCAAGCCTGGGCATTCACCAAAGGTACAGGCTACCATGTTGGGACAGGCTGTGGGGGAGCATGTTGTATCTGTGATGAAAATGTTCATTTTTGCAGGGTGCAGTGGTTCATGCTGTAATCCCAGCACTTTGGGAGGCTGAGGCAGGTGGACCACTTGAGGTCAGGAGTTAGAGACCGGCCTGACCAACATGGTGAAACCCAGTCTCTACTAAAAATACAAAATTAGCCGGGCATGGTGGTGCACGCCTGTAACCCCAACTACTTGGGAGGTTGAGACAGGAGAATTGCTTGAACCCAGGAGGTGGTGGTTGCAGTGAGCCGAGATTGTGCCATTGCACTCCAGCCTAGGTGACAAGAGCAACTCCATCTCAAAAAGAAGAGAAAAAAAAAAGAAAAACCAGACAGAAAATGTTTACTTCTACCAGACATGGGGCATTTTCTGAAGGTTGACTCTGACCCAGGAAAAAGCTTTTTTTCTTTCTTTTTTTTTTTTTTTTTGAGACAGGGTCTTGCTCTGTCACTGAGACAAGTGCATGGCACGATCTGCAGCCTTGACCTCTTGGGCTCAAGTAACACTCCCACCTCAGCCACCTGAGTAGTTGGGAATACAGGTATGCACCACCACACTTGGCTAATTTTTGTATTTTTAGTAGAGACTGGGTTTTGTTGTTTGTTTGTTTTGTTTGTTTGTTTTTTGAGATGGAGTCTCTCTGTGTCGCCCAGGCTGGAGTGCAGTGGTGCGATCTCTGCTCACTGCAACCTCTGCCTCCGGGTTCAAGTGATTCTCCTGCCTCAGCCTCCCAAGTAGCTAAGACTACAGGCACGTGCCACCACGCCTGGCTAATTTTTTTTTTTGTATTTTTAGTAGAGACGGGGTTTCACCATGTTAGCCAGGATGGTCTCAATCTCCTGACCTTGTGATCCACCCACCTCGGCCTCAGAAAGTGCTAGGATTACAGGTGTGAGCCACCGCACCTGGCTGTTTATTTGTTTTAAATACAGACAGGGTCTCACTACATTTCCCACGCTGGTCTCAAACTCCTGGGCTCAAGTGATCCTCCTGCCTCAGCCTCCCAAAGTGCTAGGATTTGTGGGTTTTTTTTTTTTTTTTTCGAGACACAGTCTTGCTCTGTCGCCCCGGCTGGAGTGCAGTGGCACGATCTCGGCTCACTGCAAGCTCTGCCTCTCGGGTTCATGCCATTCTCCTGCCTCAGCCTCCTGAGTAGCTGGAACCACAGGTGCCTGCCACCACACCTGGTTAATTTTTTGTATTTTTAGTAGAGATGGGGTTTCACTGTGTTAGCCAGGATCGTCTCAATCTCCTGACCTCATGATCCACCTGCCTCAGCCTCCCAAAGTGTTAGGATTACAGGCGTGAGCTACCACGCCCAGCTGTTTGTTTTATTTTATTTTTAAAAATTATTTATTTATTTAATTTTGAGACGAAATCTCCCTCTGTCACCCAGGCTGGAGTGCAGTGGCACCATCTCTGCTCGCTGCAAGCTCCTCCTCCCGGGTTCACACCATTCTCCTGCCTCAGCCTCCCGAGTAGCTGGGACTATAGGCGCCCGCCACCTCGCCCGGCTAATTTTTTTGTATTTTTAGTAGAGACAGAGATTCACTGCATTAGCCAGGATGGTCTCGATCTCCTGACCTCATGATCCACCCGCCTCGGCCTCCCAAAGTGCTGGGATTACAGGCTTGAGCCACTGCATCCGGCCAGGAGTTCCTAGTCTTGGGAAATGGCAAATATTCTTGGCCCCTGAGAGTGGTAGAAGCTGCCATTTAGATGGGAAAGGAAAGGGGTCTGGGTAAGGGACCCTTCCGTGGTAACCAGAGAGACTAAAGATGAGAAGGATCTCTCCAGAGCTTCAGCACCTACAGCCTGAGACACTTACATGAGGCCCTTTTGTGACCAGGTGAAGGGAGAGTCCCAGTAAGAAACACTCAGATGTCATCTTCTGCTGCCTTGGCACGATGCAGGCTATTAATCTGATTTGAGACAAGGAAAATAAAGTTCAAGGAGTAAGGTTCCTCCCCACTGAAGAGATGAGCAGCATGGAGTCCAGGAGCATGCATGGTGGACCCTAATGCAGAGTGGATGGTGCGGGCAGAAACATCAGGAAAAATGTTCTGGGGAAGGTGGTTCCCTCAGGGAGTAAGGCAGACCAAGGCCAAAAAGTGGGAACGAGCAGGGCTGGGGGGATTTCCCGTGGGCTCTGGCTGGGGGCTCTGCAGGTCTGGCAGCCTCTCCAGCAAACAATATGGAAGCTGGACAGGTTACAGAGGCCTGGTTACACATGAGGTTCTCTTGAGAGGTCTGGACTTGATCTTGTGGGCAATAGGAACACTTTTAAGGTAAAGAGAGGCCTGACCAAATTTGAATGTGAAAGTTTCTCCCTTCCCAACTTTCTATTTTTATTTATTATTTTTTGTTGTTGTTGTTGAGGCAGAGTCATTCACTCTGTCACCTAGGCTGGAGTGCAGTGGTGTGATCTCAGCTCACTGCAACCTCCACCTCCTGGGCTCAAGAGATCCTCCCACCTCAGCCTCCCTGGTAGCTGTGACTACAGGTGTGCACCACTGCACCTGGCTAATTTTTGTATTTTTTTGTAGAGCTGGGGTTTTGCCATGTTGCCCAGGCTGGTCTCCAACTTCTGAGCTCAAGTGACCCTCCCACCTTGACCTCTCAAAATGCTGGTATTATAGATGTGAGCCACCAAGTCCAGCCCCAACTTTCTAGAATTCTGATTCCATCCATCCTTTGAGCCTACGAGGATCTCCAATCCACTGGTGCTACCACCTTCATCCCCTTGAATTCCATGGTCTTCACTTACTTCACTCCTTCGCACACACGACAACTCCCTGACTCTTTGCTCACCTGTGCTTGCAAAACCACAGGCCTCTTCCTACTCTGCACCTGCACCTGGGCTGGGAACATCCCCATGCTTGCTTGGGGCATGCTTGACTTCTGCATCCATCCACTCTCCCTCTCCTGGACAACCATCTTGCACCTTCTTTCTCCTCAAAGGCCCAATACCTCTCCCCGATCCTCATCCTCAGGAGGGTTGTCTTCCTTGCTCTCGAGCTCATTAAGAACCATTGAAGAAATGAGACAAGAACTTCCACAAACTTTCACTTGCCAGCATTGGCATGGTTGCCTGTTTCCAGAAACAAACTCTCAGTGCTTCTACCTGAGCCACCCCTGTCCTACAGCATGAACTTTGCATTCTGCTGGGTCATTTTCAACAGCATACAAATATATTGTCACACCTCCCTTGGGAAAAGTAAACAAAACTCCTTCTCTTGCTGTTCTGAATTTTCTAGTTTTGTATAATGCATCCCTACTGTTTCTGAATTAATGGTTATTTTTTAATATTTTTGATTCAACTTTTGAGTATAATTTACATGCAATAAAACACACCATTCTCCAGTGCATAATTCAATGAGTTCTGACAAATGCATAGGGCCATGCAGCCACCACCACATTTGACACACAGAACATCTCTATCACTCCAGAAAGCACCACCGCCCCACTCAGTCCTCACCCCAACTCGGCCCCAGGCTGCCACCCATCTGCTTTCTATCACTACCGCTTAGACTCATCTTTTCTACGACTTCATCTGAATGGAATCACGCAGCATGTCGTTTTCTGTATCTAGATTCTTCTGCTCAGCATAATGTTTCCAGATTCATCCGTGTTGCATGTATCGCTGTAGTACATTCCTTTTTATTACTGAGAGGTGTTTCATCATATAGTTCTACTATAATTTATAATAAATGGTTACCTAGAAATTCATTAAAATTTGGCAATGATTCCTTGGATATCACACCAAAAGCACAGGCAACAAAATGAAAAAAAAAAAAAAAAAGATAAATGGGATTATATCAAAAAGAAAAACTTTTGTGTATCATTAAGGGCACTATCAATGGAGTGAAGAGGCTGGGCATGGTGGCTTGTGCCCGTAATCCCAGCACTTTGGGAGGCTGAGGTGGGCGAATCACGAGGTCAGGAGTTCGAGACCAGCCTGGGCAACATGGTGAAACCCCATCTCTACTAAAAATACAAAAAATTAGCTTGGCTTGGTGGCAGACATCTGTAATCCCAGCTACTCGGGAGGGTGAGGCAAGAGAATCACTTGAACTTGAGAGGCGGAGGTTGCAGTGAGCCAAGATTGCGCCACTGCACTCCAGCCTGGGCAACAGAGTGAGACTCCATCTCAAAAAAAAAAAGAGAGAGAGAGAGAGAGTGAAGAGACCCCACAGAATAGGAGAAAATATCTGCAAAGCATGTATCTGATAAGGAATTAATATCTAGAAAATACAGAGAACACCTGCAATTCAGCAACAATGAAAGTTTACCTGATTTAAAAATAAGCAGGGGGCTGGGTGCAGTGGCTCGTGCCTGTAATGCCAGCACTTTGGGAGGCTGAGGTGGGCAGATCACTTGAGATCAGGAGTTCAAGACCAGTCTGGCCAAAATGGTGAAACCCCATCTCTACTAAAAATACAAAAATTAGGTTGGTGTGGTGGTGGGCATCTGTAATCCCAGCTACTTGGGAAGCTGAGGCAGGAGAATCACTTGAACCCAGGAGGTGGAGGTTGCAGTAAGCTGAGATCATGCCACTGTACTCCAGCCTGGGCGACGGAAGAAGACTCCATCTCAAAAAAAAAAAAAAAAAAAAAAAAAAAAAGGCAAAGGAATTGAATAGACATTTCTTTTTTTTTTTTTTTGAGACAGAGTCTCACTCTGTTGCCCAGGCTGGAGTGCAGTGGCGCGATCTTGGCTCACTGCAAGCTCCACCTCCTGGGTTTACGCCATTCTCCTGCCTCAGCCTCCCAAGTAGCTGGGACTACAGGCGCCCGCCACCACGCCCGGCTAAGTTTTTGTATTTTTACTAGAGACGGGGTTTCACTGTGTTAGCCAGGATGGTCTCGATCTCCTGACCTCGTGATCCACCTGCCTCAGCCTCCCAAAGTGCTGGGATTACAGGTGTGAGCCACTGTGCCCAGCCTTGAATGGACATTTCTCCAAAGAAGATATACAAATGTTGAATAAACACTTGAGATGATTTCTCACCATCACTAATCATTAGGAAAATGCAAATCAACATAGTGAGACTCCATCTCTACAAATATTTTGAAAAAAAAAAAAAAGCTGGGTGTGGTGGCATGCATCTGTAGTCACAACTACTTGGGAGGCTGAGGCAGGAGAATCGCTTGAGCGCAGGAGGTCAAGGCTGCAGTGAGTCATGATTACGGAGTGCAGAAATGCCACTGCACGACCAGGCATGGTGGCTCATGCCTGTAATCCTAGCACTTTGGGAGGCCTAGGCAGGCGAATCACCTGAGGTCAGGAGTTCAAGACCAGCCTGGCCAACACAGTGAAACTCCATCTCTACTAAAAATACAAAAATTAGCCAGGATTGGTGGCGGGCGCCTCTAATCCCAGCTACTTGCAAAGTTGAGGCAGGAGAATAGCTTGAACCTGGGAGCCGGAGGTTGCAGTGAGCCAAGATCGTGCCATTGTACTCCAGCCTGGGCAACAAGAGGAAAACTCCGTCTCAAAAAAAAAAAAAAAAAAGAAAGAAAAGAAAAGCCACTGCACTCCAGCCTAGGTGGCAGAATGAGACCCTGTTTCAGAACAACAACAACAATTACAGTGACATGTCACTTCACACCCATTAGTATGGCCATTATAAAAATTTTCAAAAGGAAAATGCGTATTGGAGAGGATGTGGTGAAAATGGAATCCTTGTGTACTGCTGGAGAGAATGTAAAATGGTGCAGCCACTATGAGAAACAGTTTGGTGTTCCTGAAGAAGTTAAGCATAGAATTATATGATCCAGCAATTCCACTCCTAGTTACGAACTCAAAATACTTGAAAGCAGGTACTCAAACAGATACTTGTATACCAGTGTTCATAATAGCACAACGCATAATAGTCAACAGGTAGAAACAGCCCAAATGTTCAACAGATGAATGGATAAAATGTGTTATATACATATAATGGAGTATCAGTCATAGCATAGAAGGAAATCGTGACACATTCTACAAGTGAAAAAAAACCAGCCACGCAAAGATAAATACTGTGTGATTTCATTTCTATGAGGTATCTAGACAAATTCATGGGGACAGAAAATAGAATGGTGGTTATCAGGGCTAGGGGGAGGAATGGGGACTTAGATAGTGTTTACTGAGTCCAGAATTTGTTTGGGATGATGAAAAACTTCTGGAAACAGTGGTGATAGCAACAGAACGTGAATGTACTTAATACCACTGAATTGTACACTTAAGTGTGGTTAAAGTGGTAAATTTTATGTAATATATATTTTACCACAATAAACAAAGCCTCATTACATATAATTTGCAGAAAACCTCTCCCCCTGCAGACAAAACCAAACCAACAACCCATTTCTAGCCCACTTCCCCGATAGCTACTTCCTATTTATTTCCTTTCCTTATGCAGCAGAACTCTGCAAGCTACTTACCAAGCTAAAGTAAGCTAGAGAGAGACTGACACTCCAAAACAAAGAGTTTATTTGAGAAGAGCAAGGGGTTGCAATCTGGGGTATATGGTTGGGGAAAGGGGGAATGAATCTTTTAGAGGTAAAAAGGAGAAGTCCGTGTAAGCTGTTTTGAAACAGACAACATTGGTCACAGGGGCTTCTCACAGGCTCCAGTTCCCAGCTCCCTTGCAGTGTGGTGACTGTGTGAATGGCTTGAAGCCACACTTAGTCCACCAACACCACAAGCCTGAAAGCCTTTCGCTCATTTCAGGGCAGGAGGCTCACTTAGTTAAGCTCAAAGCTTCCTGTGCATTGGAGTCACCCGGGGAGCTTTAAAAACATCGACAGGTTGTGAGGACTGGTCTGGGTGCTCCCTGACATTAAATCAGCTCCCATGTGCTTCTAAAATGTAGCCGGGTTTCAGAAGCACTGCTCCAGGTCAAGCCAATGAGAAGGCATGGAGATGGGGTGACTGTGAAGCGGTTATAGAGAGAAACCATGACTAATGCATTGAAAAATGAAGTGAGCTGAAAAATCAGAAGGAAAAAAATGGCGAAAATAAACTTGAATCCAGCATATGTTTCTCTACAAATGAAAAGCCTTACATGTTTTCCCTATGTACAAATAGGGAGTTTCAATCTTTCTATGTTCTGGAAGAAAAATCCGGAGGAAGCTATTCAACTGCAATCCAACTTTGAGGCCTTTTTTTTTTTTTTTAAATATATCAAAGCCTACTGCCTATTTCACTACTGAGCAATTTTAATGCTTCCCTTCCCAGGTGCAGTTCAGATGTGTGGAGACAGCATTCTTTTTTTTTTTTTTTTTTTTGAGACTCGCTCTGTCTCCCAGTCTCGCTCTGTCGCCCAGGCTGGAGTGCAGTGGTGCGATCTTGGCTCACTGCAAGCTCCGCCTCCCGGGTTCACCCCATTCTCCTGCCTCAGCCTCCTGAGTAGCTGGGACTACAGGCACCTGCCACTGTGCCTGGCTAATTTTTTGTATTTTTAGTACAGACAGGGTTTCACCATGTTAGACAGGATGGTCTCGATCTCCTGACCTCGTGATCCGCCCGCCTCGGCCTCCCAAAGTGCTGGGGTTACAGGCGTGAGCCACTGCGCCTGGCCGACAGCTTTCTTACAGTTTTCCTTTCGTCCTGTTTTGCAATTGGTTTCACACTTAAAATCTACACAACTTTTACTATTTCTACAGTTCCAATAGATGGCCTAAAAACAAAGCTAACTAAAGGTTATAAATCGGGGATCTAAGAATTGAGAAATGAGAGTTCTGGTATCGCTGTTGTAGACATGTTTTACTCCTGCATCATCCTCAATATCTACAATGGTGCGTTTGTATGCAGCAAGGCTCAGTAGATACTTTTTATATTTTTTTGAGATGGACTCTCATTCTGCCACCCAGGCTGGAGTGCAGTGGCGCGACCTTGGCTCACTGCAACCTCTGCCTCCCGGGTTCAAGCGATTCTCCTGCCTCAGCTGCCTGGTAGGTGGGATCACAGGCACCTGCCACAAGGCCCGGCTAGTTTTTGTGTTTTTAGTAGAGATGGGGATTTCACTATGTTGGCTAGGCTGGTCTCGAACTCCTGACCTCAAGTGATCCTCCCGCCTCAGCCTCCCAAAGTGCTGGGATTACTGGTGTGAGCCACCACACCCTGGCCCAGTAGATATTTTTTATATTATTATTAAGCAAGAATAACATTTTACATGTTATTCAATTTACAATTATTCGTATTCAATTTACAATGTGCTTTCAGGAGCATCTTCTAGAATCCGCAACAGTTCTTTAGTCCAGATAGAGGCTTTCCACTTTTCGGGTGAGGGAAGCTGGGCTCAGGGAGGTTAGCCGATGCACCCTGAGGGCAGATTAGGACCTAAGGTTGATAGGTGGAACCCAGGCCTCCCATGACTTTTCCATTCAACAAAACGGCCAATAAATGGTGTCTTGGCTGGGTGTGGTGGCTCATGCCTGTAATCCCAGCACTTTGGGAAGCTGAGATGGGTGGATCGCTTGAGCCCAGGAGGTCAAGACCAGCCTGGACAACATAGGGAGACCCCCATCTTTACAGAAATAAAAAAATTAGCTGGGAGTGGTCACATGCCTGTGGGGCCAGCTACTTGGGAGGCTGATGCAAGAGGATCGCCTGAGCCTGGGAGGCTGTAGTAAGCTGTGACAGTGCCACTGCACTCCAGTCTGGTGATTGAGACCTTGCCTCAAAAGATAAAAAGAAACGATGTCTTAAATCCTGAGTCCAGCACTGTGAACAGTCTATTCCTTTATCGACACCACATCTCATGGGAGAAAAAAGCTTATTCTTGTTTAGACAATGAGATCAGAAAATACACACAACAGGGGAGCTTTGCCCTGCCACTGATGTAAATTCCCTTAGCATTTCAACTTGCTTAAAATTTAGACCTCAATACTTCATACGTTTCCTCAAAATCTCACTGATGTTTCCAGCCGTGTTCCTTCAAGCCTCCTAGGGAGGTGGGACCTGAAACGTAACAGAATGGTTTGTCAGAATAAACTGTAATGGCTGATTTAGGGGTCCTGCTGTTTGGGGGCCCAAGTGCTTGTGCTTTGAGACTTAGGCATCTCCTCTGAGGACCACAGCCACAGTGTCAAGAGCAGCCCAACCGCACTGCCTGTACCTACACCAGACCACAAAGCAGGCTTTGGACAGATACCTCTGCCTGCATCTTTTCTCTGTGTTAAATAGAAATATAAACCCTTCACATATGCAAAAAAAAAAAAAAAAAAAAAGCTTCCACATTTCTCAAGAAATACAGAAATTAATAAAATGGAACTCAAATAGAAGTGCTGAGCAGCTGAAAACATTCAGAATGAAAAAGGATAAACCAGACCACTGCAACAGTTGTCCAGAGTGGCCCTCAGCCTGCCCCGGCACACAGAGGTCTCTGGCAGGCCCTAGAGAGCTCCACAGCCACAGGCCCAGGGAGGACTGGTTTCCTCTAATAGAGCTGCTTTGGTTTACAAATAGGACAAACTCACTGCTTAAATACCTTTATTATTTTTTAAAAATTATTTGGACATTGATAGCTCTGCAAAATACTTCTCCCATCCCAAACCCTCAAACTCTTTCCACATGTCCTCCATAAAGAAACAAAATATTTATACTTTGTGCCCATTCAAGTCTAATTTTTAAAAACATTTAAGATTCAAAATCAAATATTATTTTTCTTTCCCACAACTTGTTAGTAATTTTAAACCACAATGAAACACAGTTAATGGCATTTCTTTTTAAAAATTAGCTTATCAGACTATCTTATGAGAAAAAAATCAATTCAAGGCCTTAGTGAGAATATTATATTCTCTGTTTCTGAAAGCAAAAGACATTGAAAAACCCCTTTGCTCCTCTGGAGTTTGTGATTTCAACATAACCAACAAAACCAGCACACAGATTGACTTCCTACTTAACAGTAGGCATTGCTTCGTTACTTTGGGACTGCAGCTGAAACGCTATCTAAACTTGAAAAGGGTGGGTGGGTGGAAGTCCAGCACAGAAGAGGGTCGAGGCTGGGGACAGCAGAATGGAAGTTTTCTGAGCAGTGGAGTAAGAACAGCCAAACCCCTAGGATCCCACCTCATGGCAGGCTTGTTTGGGGTGGAAGACAGTAGAATATCTGCAATCTGCACTAATTTCTTAAGGATGGATACAAGTGTCAACCAAAAATATTGCACATAGTTTCAGAGGCATGTAAACCACTGAGAAGGTTCAGGAAAGCATAACTACAGATGAAGACAATTCCCCAAAGTTCCTTCAGGAACAGAGAGAAAGAAGTTGATGTTGGTAATTCAGGAGTTACTAAGAGGAGGTGGAAAAATCCTTAATCCCTTTCCTATCCTAAGTGGGCAGACTTTTAAGCGAACAAATCTTCTCATAGATGTGTCTGAAGGATCTAGTAAAGGTATCACTTCTTCATTTTTCCAGTACAATGGGTGCAGTTCATTACCTGGGTAAAGAAGGAAAGAAGAAATCCTGCAATACGACCTGGCTTGTTTGTCTAGAACACAACAGTGTTTGCAAATGGCCCTTCCTGCCCACTCAAACCACTACTTGGGGCCATAGCATGAGCCTCGGATGAGCTCCAGGGATGACCTCCGGACTCAGTGCTCCAAGGGGAGGCCTATATCCCTCACAGGCCTGGAAAAATGCAGAAGGTATGGACTCACATGCCATGAGGGGAGAGCTGAGAAGAGTGGAATGGCACGAATGGCAAGAAGGACAGCACAGCCCCAAGGGCTCCTTCACTTGTCCATCAGCTCAACAAGGCCAGAGTGAGCATCTCCTCACAAGAGCAGCTGGGCTTGACCAGAGCCAGCCCTTCTGATGCCTTGTTGAATTTCAGGATTGAGGAGACTGTTCTGACTCATCTCTGGGAATGAATTATTTTTCCCTTTAAGTCATCAGGCCAACTTTTTAGGGTTCCAAAGCCCTGACCTTACTGAATGGGTGGGCTGCCCGTCTGTACACAGTCCTGGGATAACAGATTTTAGATACCACAAGTGCCCACTGGCTACTTTCCCAAATACTTCTGCCTTAAGGCTTCCCCTAACATTCAATCTCAGTAACATACAGTACATATGTCAATAAAATGAAAGTCACTTCTTTAGAAAAGGTTTCCCACTGCTCGTCTCATCTCACTGAAGGGCTCCACGTTCTCTTACGCTGCCCGCCCGTGGGTACGTAGCCTCCAGGTTGCTTTGCTCCTGGGGGTTATGATGCAATCTTGTTTTTAAAGCTTTTCCTCTTGTTTTTAGAGTAAGTCTTGTAAACCACCAGAAAATGCCAATTCCCCAAATCCCTACCCATGTTTGCGGGCCACAACTGATGCCAACCTATTAAGCTTTTTAAACATTTAAAAAAACAAAACACCACACACACACACACACACACACACACACACACACTTTGGCACGTGAGCCTCGAGTTATTTGAGCATGTTCACGTTTCCCACCCCTTCCCCTGTCCCAACATTTCAGAGTCACTGTTTTCGGAGAACGACGACCCCTTCTGCCTCATGGAAGGCTGCCGCCAAGCACTGCTGTTTTGAGTAGCAAAAGGAGGAGGCACAAATGCTAAACTGCCCCCAAAAACAGTTCTTGTGTTGAGCACTATAATTTAGGCAATGCTGCAAAACTTTTGTACCAGGATGACTAGTTTCAAAACTGCTGGTTGATTAAATATACATATACATATAGCTATCAATATAAAAATTACTAAGTCAACATTTGCTGTTTTCAATGTGAAAACGATAAAATGTAATTCTGAATAATTGTGCATTTGCCACAGGGTCCTCATTAAAGGGACCATAAAAATAATTTTGTAATAAAAAAACTCTTATTTTTAAGTTTAGTATTGCCCTCAAGTTCAAAAGTTTGGAGCAAATGTACTGAGTAAGCAGGACTGGAATCTGTTCCTGCCAGGGATCTGGAAGCCTTAAATTTAGTGATCCCTGATGGCAGGCCCAGGGAACCTGACAGCCACTCACTAGTTTTGCACTGTTAACAGTATAGGGCTCAGCAGCGCGCGCTGACCCATGACACAATCGGCACTGAAGACTGAGGCACCCCAGCAGGGACTGGAGCCTCCGCCTCTCGTGTTGTTGGTGGCTGATGCTGCTGCAGCTGGCCAACTCCCTGCACAGAGCTCTGGGGGCACAGAGGTGCTGGGGCTCTGCCTTCTCTTGAGCTACCAGACAAAGCAACTGGCGGAGGGTAGGGATCTAGGGCCTGGGGACCACTGAGCACCAAGGCTGAGGGTGATCCGGGAGCAGACCTTCTACTCAGCTGGAGGCGGGACGGAAGGAATGGGCATTTCAGTGATGTAGAAGTTAGCTGTGCAGGAAGGAAAAGTGCGTTTAAGGTAGCTTAAAAACAGGTGAAGACCAAACTGCCACTGAGGGGAGGAAGAACGAAGACTGCTCCCTCCACCTGCCCCACGGGCCAGCCATGCTCCTTGGATTCTGTGGGTTAACATTCATGCTTTGTGATGCGAGTCTGCTCGTGAAGAAACAGGAACACACTTCTCCTGGTTCTGGCAGGTACACAATTTTCTCGGCAAAGTTCTTTTTTGCCAAGTTCAGTTTTATTTGGTTGCTGTTTTGAACCGTTGTCACCGGAATTCATAGATGGGTGCACTGTGTTCAGGAACATGGGTTAGATTGAGGGACTGATACCTGCAAGGGGGAGGAGACAGAAACGGGAGGTAGTCATCTAATGCACCCTGAGCAACGGACATTAGTAACCCCTCAAAAACCAGAGCACCCAACAAGTCACATACTTGGACTGAAATGCACATTCATTTTCTATTTCTCAAGTTGAACCTAGATTGATTTCATTCCTTCATTCTTTTTTTGGTTAATCCTCCTGAACCATGCACAAGATGAAAATTTTTTTCATTCTGTTCTAATCATGAAGTTAACTATGGTATGTCTAAAAGGAGACCTCAATAAGCTCTGGGAGAAGATATAGACCCATGCCCCAGCCCTAACCTCACTGGCTGCTCTGCCCTCTCCTGCTGTAGCATGTAATGCCAGGCTGTCATATCCTAAGAACTTTATGGCTAGCACAGGTATAAACCAATTCTCATGGTATCTAAAGAGAGTATAGAAAAATTAATTTCACTACTGCCTCAAACTGTATTTTACCTTTCATTAAAATTTTCTCACTTTCCTAGGTATGGTATTAAGCTTGGAAAACATTAGTGATATCTGAGGTGTCTGCCTCCCCTGTTGGCAGGTGCTCCAGGGAGTCATGTAGAGGGAGGAGAAAGAGAGGCAGACAATCTGCACACTGGGATGACAACCTCGGGCACATTTAGAGTCAATGTCTGGCATGCAGGCTCTCCCCTACTTGTTTCGCATAGGAGTGTGGAAGAACGTAGGAAAAGGGGGTTTACTTCTTACCAAAAACAAATTATCAGGAAAAAAAAATGCAAATTAGAACTACAATCAAATACTGCTTCACATCCACTAGGGTAGCTATAATTATAGAGACATGATAACAAGTGCCAGGGAGGATGTGGAGAAACTGGAACCCTCATACACGCTGGTAGGAATGCAAAATGGTGCAGCTGCTGTGGGAAACAGTTTGGCAGTTCCTCATAAAGTTATATATAGCAATACCGTATGACCTAGCAATTTCACTCCTAGGTATATGTCCAAAGGAATTGAAAGCAGGAACTCAGATATACCCATGTTCACAGCAGCATTATTCACAATCGCTAAAAAATGGAAGCAATCTAAGTGTCCACTAAATAATGAATGGATAAATAAAATGCTGTATATACCAGCCGGGCGCAATGGCTCACACCTATAATCCCAGCACTTTGGCATTTGCTTTGCTTTGCATTTGCATAATGTTTTGAAGGTTTATCCATGTTGTACCATGTATCAGAACTTATTTTCTATTGCCAATTAATTTTTCATTGTAGGTATATACAACAGAGTCTGGCTCTGTCGCCCAGGCTGGAGTGCAGCGGCACGATCTCAGCTCACTGCAACCTCTGCCTCCTAGGTTCAAGCGATTCTCCTGCCTCAGCCTCTCAGGTAGCTAGGACTACAGGCGTGTGCCACCATGCCAAGCTATTTTTGTATTTTTGGTAGAGATGGGGTTTCACCATGTTGGCCAAGCTGGTCTCGAACGTCTGACCTCAAGTGATCTGCCCACCTCGGCCTCCCAAAATGCTGGAATTACAGGCATGAATCACCACGCCTGGCTGACTTGTACACTTTAAATGAGTCATGTATGGTATTCAAATAATATCTCAGTAAAGCTATTATTTTATTTTATTTTATTTTATTTGAGATGGAATCTCACTCTGTTGCCAGACTGGAGTGCAGTGGCGCGATCTCGGCTCACTGCAACCTCCACCTCCCGGGTTCAAGTGATTCTCCTGCTTCAGCCTCCTGAGTAGCTGGGACTACAGGCATGTGCCACCACGCCCAGCTAATTTTTGTACTTTTAGTAGAGATGGGGTTTCAACATGTTGGCCAGGATGATCTTGATCTCTTTACCTTGTGATCCACCTTGCCTCAGCCTCCCAAAGTGCTGGGATTACAAGCATGAGCCACTGTGCCCAGCCATTTTTTTTTTTTTTGAGATGAAGTCTCGCTCTGTCATCCAGGTTGGAGTGCAGTAGCGCAATCTCGGCCCACTGCAACCTCTACCTCCCAGGTTCAAGCGATTCTCCTGCCTTAGCCTCCTGAGTAGCTGGGACTACAGGTGCGTACCACCACGCCTGGCTAATTTTTGTATTTTTAGTAGAGATGGGGTTTCACCATATTGTCCAGGCTGGTGTCGAACTCCTGACCTTGTGATCTGCCCACCTCGGCCTCCCAAAGTGCTGGGATTACAGGCATCTGTGCCTGGACCAAAGCTGTTATTTTTAAAAAGGATTATAAAAAGTTTTACAAACTTGCATGAAAACAATTACTGAAAGCCTAAAAATCGTGGCTACAGGGCTGGCATTTACTTGCAGATATAATTTCGTTACCACTGAACAAGGAATCTAGGGTAGGATCACTTCACATACAACAAAGTGTGAAATACTGGAAAGGAAAGAGAATTTTTACCTTCAGAGAGGAAATCAGGCATTTTATCATATGGTTTGCCCTCCGGGGACAGCAAGGTGCTTAAAAAGCAGCAACGAGGCAGGAGAATCCCTCAAAAGGTGGCAAAAGTTAGCATTTAGGCAGAGTTCAGTCCTTTACCATTGGTGACACACTGGGCAGGACTGTCCACTCACAGGCCCCCAGATCACGAGCCTTAAATCAAGTGCATGTCGGACCAACTCTAAGGAATGCAGCCACAAAATTTAAAAAGCTGCTGACAGCAAAATTCACATTGTCCACTACTGTATCAATGCACATTTTAGTTACTAATTCAATTTGCAAAGATTACATAAAAACCAGCAAGATTGAAATAAACATTGCCAAAAATACAGTATTGCTTAAAAGTGCTTAGAAATGAGTTCTTTCACCTATACTTCATTTTCATCTCATTTACTCTGCTGTGTGGATAGGGATAAGGCCTTATTGTGAGCAACTGAGATCACTGAAATAAGCTCTCAGCATCTAAATAAAGCACAGAATCTATACATGGACAGGCTAAGATATTGCTTTTGGGTTTGATGAGCCAAGGGAGAGCCAGCCGGGCAGCAAGCCCTCCCCGTGGCCTCTGTCCTTGGGGGTCCTCACCATTCTGAACTCCTATGGTAGTAGTAGCCCTCTATGGAGGCTGCTGACTTCTGAAAGCAGATGTAGTAGAACCCGGCAAAAGAAGCACCACTGATGTCTTTGATCGTGTGATCTGGGACCAGAAACTGTTCCTGCACACAGATGAAGAGAGTCAGTAACAGACAGCATTTTCTGACCACCCACGGGGCCTCCCTGTTAAGCATCAGGGGGTTCTAAGGACCACTCCAGAAAAATATAGGATCTCATAGTCTAACCCAGACTTCCTGGGTGATGGTGGGCCCGTGGGGTCTCAGCCTGACTTCTGAAAAGCGTCCATGTGCTCCTGGAGTATTCTATATACTAAAGCAACAAACTGTGTCTTCAACTCACTAGGATCAGCAATTCAGAGAAGGTACTTGGCCGAAACATCTAATACATAAATCAATACCTACACACCTGCCTGTCTGCCTGCCTATCTTTCAGAGACCACAGACAACCAACCTGGGAAGAGCTAAGTTTCTGCTCCAGTTCCCAGAACTGTCACCAGATGCTTGATAACATCTAGAACAGTGAGTCACTTCTGTAGGTCTGTGGACCATTCTGAGTACAGAGCAGTTGCCAGGAGCCCCTGTGACACCCCCTCTAAGAGCTTGACGCCTTGTCAAAAGCAGTCAGAACGGTATTGTTCTTGACCAGGCACCTTAGGAGAGACACCTCTGCTGGAGCTGAAAGCTGGAAACCCAGGTCCTGGCAACTACTTCCCCAGAGAGATGAGGTCAGAAGCTCCAGGGCCTCAGGTGGTCTACTAAAGGACCACAGATAAGCCACCCTGAGACATTCTTTGGAGGCAAAACAACTCCATTGCTTTTTAAACAAATTTAAGATACTCTCCCATTCCTTATTCAACTTCTGGGTGCGGTGGCTCAAGCCTGTAATCCCAACATTTTGGGAGGCTGAGGTGGGTGGATCACCTGAGGTCAGGATTTCGAGACCAGCTTGGCCAACAAGGCAAAAACCCATCTCTACTAAAAATACAAAAAATCAGCAGGGCATAGTGGTGGGCACCTGTAATCCCAGCTACTTGCGAGGCTGAGACAGGAGAATTGCTTGAACGCAGGATCTCATGACCTCGTGATCTGGCTGCCTTGGCCTCCCAAAGTGCTGGGATTACAGGCGTGAGCCACCGTGCCCAGTGATCCCCCCCCCTTTTTTTTTTGAGATGGAGTCTTGCTGTGTCACTAGGCTGGAGTACAGCGGTGCGATCCTGGTTCACTGCAACCTCTGTCTCCCAGGTTCAAGTGATTCCCCTGCCTCAGCCTCCCGAGTAGCTGGGACTACAGGGGCGCGCCACCATGCCCAGCTAATTTTTTTATTTTTTAGTAGAGATGGGATTTCACCATGTTGGCCAGGATGGTCTCGATCTCTTGACCTCATGATCTGCCTGCCTTGGCCTCCCAAAGTGCTAGGATTATAGGTGTGATCCACCACGCCCAGCTGATCCCCACTTCTTAAAGTGGTTAACTATGCAAAGTAAAGACCAGGAAAGGCAACTCAAAATGATTCATCTTTATGAAAGCTGCCAAGATTTCAAGATAAAACAACTTTTTCCCTACAGACTGGGGACTAGGGGTTGGAGGTGGGTGTTATGTTCTCAAAGTTATTTAACAAACTGGCTTCCTGATTTTGCTATTCTGGGGCTGTAAATATCACGTTATCAAAGCAGAGAGCACAAATGATCTCGCAGCTAAAAGCCAATCCATCAAGTCAGTCAGGTGGGGCTCTCTGAGGGCTGCTGAGTCAAAAACCCGCATTCCATTCCCGGTCCCTCATTTCCTGAGCTGGAGGGAAGTAGAGGAGGTGAGACTTTCCTGACCTCTGGGAAAAGGACGTGGTGGAGGGGACCTGGCCCACGGATGGTGTTTAAGCCCGTAGAGGGATCTGACTACGTTCAAAGGAAGTTTGGCTCTGCCTTGAATCCAAAGAACACTTGGAGTGATTCAACCTGGGGGTTCAACAAGATTCTTGGGTGGGAGAAAGGAAAGGGAGAAGACAACATTAGAGGCGGTCACCTAGGCCCGAATCCACTTGCTACCCACCAAAAGCACAGTGAGGAGGAGCTGTCTGGGACATCAGCAGTTAACCAGTGCGTGCCCTGGAGCTGTGCCCACTTTTTATAGGTGTGTAAAGACCCTGCCATGAAGACTTTGCCATGACAACCAGCTATGATGAGCACTGGACATGGGGAGCCCTTGGTTAGAGTGGGTATGTAGGTGCAGTACAGGGCCTGGCTTGTTGGGAGTCTGAGGGGCCACCTGGCGGGACCTTACCTTCCACCTCATGAAGACGTAGTCTCCATTCTTCAGCTCTTCATAATCAAAGTCATCTGAGTTAAATGATTTTGCATACTGATAAAAAGCCAGAAACTTGCCCTGAAAGCAGAAAAGAGAATGTGCCAATTGACTGAGAGAAGGAGAGGCTGCTCTCAGAACTATGCTTATGTGCCCAGGTACACTCACCTTCCCAAGGCATGACAGCTGGGGATGCAGCTCCCAAAAGGGCAGCTAAGGCCAAGTAACAGATGACACCCTATGGTCACCCCAGTGAATGCAGACTCAACCCTGGGGCAGATACTTGGACTCCAGCTGAGGCCCCACTGCCCTATGCCTGCCTTGTTAACATGGCTGAGGAAAAGGCCAAAGGATGGGAATGGTGAACAGACAGACAAAATAAACAGATGAAAGCTAATAACAATTAATGAGAAGATCTCTGCAAGTAAATCCAAAGTGGCAAAAAGAGCCATGCAGAACAGCTTAGAAACAGCCTGCCCAGCCTCAGAGAAAAGGGCTTTGTGAAACTTGTGTCTCTGCATGATCTAGGGGCTTGGGTCAGCTAGCTAAGTAGACACTACTTAGCCTTCTCCTTCAATATCTGTGAGGGATTGGTTCCAAGACCCCCATGAATACCAAAATCTGCAGATGCTTAAGTCCCAGATATAAAACAGTGCAGTATTTGCAGATAACCTATAAGCATCCTCCCCTATACTTTATAGCATCTCTAGATTACTTACAATACCTAATTCGATGTAAATACTAAGTAAATAGTGGTTATACTGTATTGTTCAGGGAAAAATATCAAGAACAAAAAATCTATACATCCGTCAGGCGCAGTGGCTCACACCTGTAATCCCAGCACTTTGGGAAGCTGAGGTGGGCAGATCACGAGGTCAGGAGATTAAGACCATCCTGGCTAACATGGTGAAACCCTGTCTCTACTAAAAATACAAAAAAATTAGCCAGGTGTGGTGGCGGCCGCCTGTAGTCCCAGCTACTTGGGAGGCTGAGGAGGAGAATGGCCTGAACCCGAGAGCAGAGCTTGCAGTGAGCCGAGATCGCGCCACTGCACTCCAGCCTGGGCAACAGAGCAGACTCTGTCTCAAAAAAAAAAAAAAAAAGAAAAAAGAAAAAGAAAAAGAAAAAATCTATACATCATCAGTACAGATGCAATTTTTTTTTCAAATATTTTCAAACTGTGGCTGGTTGAATCCACAGATACAAAACCCACATATATGGAGGGCTGACTCTACATTTACAATAGGAGATCAGGAATAGGTTACAAAACTGTATCTTATGATCCCATTTTTAAAAAAGACAAAAAACAAGTATGCACTGTATACCCAAAAGAGACTCAGGAAGAGGTTAACAGCATTTTAGTTTTAGGTGTTGGCATAGATGACTCCTTTTCCTCCAGCTTTTCTATTTTTCCAAATATTTTTAAATAAGCATGTGTTAATTTGATAAGAAAACATCTTAAATAAAAAATCAAGATACAAAGATACTAAGTCATAGATTTTGTCACATAGATTTATTTTATTATTATTTTTTGAGACAAAGTTTCACTCTTGTTGCTCAGGCTGGAGTGCAATGGCACGATCTCAGCTCACTGCAACCTCCGCTTCCCAGGTTCAAGTGACTCTCCTGCCTCAGCCTCCTGAGTAGCTGGGATTCCATGCGTTGTGTCACCATGCCTGGCTAATTTTTATATTTTTGGTAGAGATGGGGTTTCACCATGTTGGCCAGGCTGTTCTCGAACTCCTGACCTCAGGTGATCCATCTGCCTCGGCCTCCCAAAGTGCTGGCATTACAGGCGTGAGCCACCACGCCCAGTGTCACATAGACATTTTTATCCTATGTAGACTGAATATATGGAATCTTGACTTTACAGCACTACTATAATAGCAACTTAAATACCACTCAGGAAAATCTGAGGGTGCAATACAGTATCTCTGATTCTAGTTTATAATGAAAAAATGACAGCCTAGGTGAAGTGTATTCGACATTGTAAATCTCAGACAAACCCAGGTGTAGTACAGAGCTCCAGGAGTCCCACGTGGGAACCTGGGAGTCCTCCATGAGTGGGGAAAGTTAGGGGAAATGCTGAGTACTAAAAAAGCAGCCACAAACTGCTGGAGGAGGAAGCACTCCATAGGCTCAGCTCCCTGGCTCAACCACACCTCACATGCCAGTACCAAGGGTGGCCTTCTTAGTTCTTCCCTCACCCAAAATGTTTCAATCCAGTCTAGCAGAGTCTGCAGACCCAGATCTCTTCCAGTGTCCTAATGGAGGTCAATGGGAAAATTAAGAGTTGCTTTCCAAATATTTAATTTGTAGTCAACCTAGCCTAAAACCGAGTTTGCTTTTTGCAGGACCAATATAAAATGGAAAATAGAGTTGAATGGCAGAGAGGCTGTGGTTTACTACAAGGAAGAACCTTCTACTCTGGGGCTGTACAGGACAGGAAGGAGCCATCTTGTGAGGCAGCAAGCCATGCAGGAAGAGCCTAGCGCTGGGCAGGGGTGGGTGCAGATGGTACCAGGGAGCCCTTCCAACTCCACCTGCTGGTGCCTAGCACCTTCATACACCACTTGGGCTCCCCCAACCTTCTGCATACTCAGGTCATGTGCATTCTCTTGTATCACAGAGAGACACAAATGACTGTCTAGCTATTAATGTCCATTTGCTACAACAATCAAAATATACAGATTCAAAAAATGCTCTAAAAAGCTCAACTTTAAATTTAAATTTAACTGAACCTCAGTATTTGATCAATCTCCTTTTCTTACTCAAGTATAAAACAGCTTGGGGCTGGGCATGGTGGCTCACGCCTGTAATCCCAGCACTGTGGGAGGCCAAGGCAGGTGGATTACTTGAGACCTGGAGTTCAAGACCAGCCTGGCCAGCATGGCGAAACCTTGTCTCTACTAAAAATACAAAAATTAGCCAGGTGTGGTGGCGCACGTCTGTAATCCCAGCTACTCGAGAGGCTGAGAGATGAGAATCACCTGAATCTGGGAGGCGGAGGTTGCAGTGAGCTGAGATTATGCTACGAACTACAGCCTGGGTGACAGAGTGAGACTCTGTCTCAAAACAAAACCAGGCTGGGCACGGTGGCTCATGCCTTTAATCCCAGCACTTTGGGAGGCTGAGGTGGGCGGATCACGAGGTCAGGATATCGAGACCATCCTGGCTAACACGGTGAAACCCCGTCTCTACTAAAAGTACACAAAATTAGTTGGGTGTGGTGGCAGGCGCCTGTAGTCCCAGGTACTTGGGAGGCTGAGGCAGGAGAATGGTGCGAACCCAGGAGGCAGAGCTTGCAGTGAGCCGAGATTGCGCCACTGCACTCCAGCCTGGGCGACAGAGCAAGACTCCATCTCAAAAAACAAACAAACAAAAACAGGCCGGGCGCGGTGGCTCAAGCCTGTAATCCCAGCACTTTGGGAGGCCGAGACGGGCGGATCACGAGGTCAGGAGATCGAGACCATCCTGGCTAACACGGTGAAACCCCGTCTCTACTAAAAAAAATACAAAAAACTAGCCGGGCGACGAGGCGGGCGCCTGTGGTCCCAGCTACTCGGGAGGCTGAGACAGGAGAATGGCGTGAACCCGGGAGGCGGAGCTTGCAGTGAGCTGAGATCCGGCCACTGCACTCCAGCCTGGGCGGCAGAGCAAGACTCCGTCTCAAAAAAAAAAAAAAAAAAAAAAAAACAAAAACAAAACAGAATAAAACAAAACAAAAACACCCAAAAAAGAAAAACCAAAAAAACAGGTTGGGTGCAGTGGTTCACACCAATAATCCCAGCACTTTGGGAGGCCAAGGCAGGAGGATCACTTAAGACTAGGAATTCAAGACCAGCCTGGGTAACATAGTGAGACCCTGTCTCTGCAAAAATAAAAGAAAATGAGCTGGGTGTGGTGGAACGTGCCTGTAGTTCTAGCTACTCAGGGTGCTGAGGTAGGAGGATTATTTGAGCCCAGGAGGTTGAGGCTGCAGTGAGTTATTATCATGCCATTGCACTCCAGCACGGACAACAGAGCAAGACCCCAACTCTAAAAAAAATTTTTTTCTTTTTTTTTTTTTTAGACGGAGTCTCGCTCTGTCGCCCAGGCTGGACTGCAGTGGCTGGATCTCAGCTCACTGCAAGCTCCGCCTCCCAGGTTCACGCCATTCTCCTGCCTCAGCCTTCCCAGTAGCTGCGACTACAGGCGCCCGCCACATCGCCCGGCTAGTTTTTTGTATTTTTTAGTAGAGACGGGGTTTCACCGTGTTAGCCAGGATGGTCTCGATCTCCTGACCTCGTGATCCGCCCGTCTCGGCCTCTCAAAGTGCTGGGATTACAGGCTTGAGCCACCGCGCCCGGCCAAAAATTTTTTTTTTTAATTTTTTTTTGAGGCGGAGTCTCGCTCTGTCGCCCGGGCTGAAGTGCAGTGGCTGGATCTCGGCTCACTGCAAGCTCCGCCTCCCAGGTTCCCGCCATTCTCCTGCCTCAGCCTCCCGAGTAGCTGGGACTACAGGCGCCCGCCACCTCGCCCGGCTAGTTTTTTGTATTTTTTAGTAGAGACGGGGTTTCACCGTGTTCACCAGGATGGTCTCGATCTCCTAACCTCGTGATCCACCCCTCTCGGCCTCCCAAAGTGCTGGGATTACAGGCTTGAGCCACCGCGCCCGGCCTCAAAAATTTTTTTAATAAAATAAAAAAATAAAAAACATTAGTAAGCAAAGCAACTGATCTCTAGTGAGGTGAACTCAAGACAACGGTCTGCGAGAGTTCTCTCCACAGACTGCTGTGCCAGAACCAGGGGAGAGTTTAGACAGCCAGGTGTGAGAGGCAATGGGAAGAACGAGTTCTAGAATCTTCACTACTGACACAGCCATTTCTGGTTGGTTTACGGAGGGTAAACCCATTGAACTTCTCCAGTGTTAAAAATTCACATCACCATGGTCAACTAAAGCAAAAGGTTACTAGACAGGTTGAGAAACTGATTTTTTTTTTTCTTTTTGTTTTTTGAGACGGAGTCTCACTCTGTTGCCCAGGCTGGAGTGCAGTGGCGCTATCTTGGCTCACTGTAAGCTCCGCCTCCCGGGTTCACACCATTCTCCTGCCTCAGCCTCCCGACTAGCTGGGACTACAGGCACATGCCACCACACCTGGCTAATTTTTTGTATTTTTTAGTAGAGATGGGGTTTCATCGTGTTAACCAGGATGGTCTCGATCTCTTGACCTCATGATCCACCCGCCTCAGCCTCCCAAAGTGCTGGGATTACAGGTGCGAACCACCGCGCCCAGCCAAGAAACTGATTTTTGAAGACACGGTACTTATATGACAACCAATGAAAAGATCCCAGGACACTAACTCTGAGTTGTCTTGAAGCATTCACTACCGCTGAGTGAGAATGCTCTACACTTGACAGTTAAAAAGCAGGGGCAGTAGGATTTATACGGGTGTACTTAAGACAAGACTATACTTGTCTGTCAGGAGCTAGGATAAAAAGAAACGATGTGGCTCTGCCTTGATAAGCCAGCGGGAGGGGATTCCCACAACATCATCTCCATCTCATGCCAGCCCCGAAGCCAGAGGTCATCACTGCATGTTTCACAGGGTTTTCCCCAAGCAGAGGTGATTTGAAAGGAACAGTGGACAGAAGATAGACAAACAGGTGGGAAGGACAGGAGGACACTGTTAAGATTGTGATAGCTGAGCAAAGTTCTGGCTGGAACTCTGGGGTTGTTATCATCAGACCACCATTTGCTATTTAAGCAGCAGGTCAGATCGTATTTAAACTCTTCTCATAAGGAATATGGAACAACTGAGGTCTGTGTGCAGCGCAACCTTTTACTTGGCTGCAAAGCCCCAATAATCCCCAATAAGGGACAAGGTCTCTGGCTCCCAGCATTTCTTCAGTTCTCTAGCAGCCCCTGGATGACACAGCGCAGATCAGATTTACTCACCCAGTGTTTCCGATCAACATCTTCATCTGCATCCCACTTGCGAGTTAAGAAAGGGTGTTTTTTGCTGATTATTTCTCCTTCAAAGAAGGTCGTAAGGGTTGGATACTCCTATGGTAAAAACCCAAATATCAAAATAAGATGGTGACTGAGAGTTTTTAACCCTTTTACAAAGGAAGAATCAACTTTGCTTTAACTTCTTTCCAGTACCTTGACACTGCTACCTGACAACCCAAACCAGAGTTAGATCCAGCCAGTTTGCCAACAAGCTGTGGCAATGGACCTGAATCGAAATCACCCAGAGAATGAAGGGTTTCCTGGATTTTGCCAGGAGCAGACAGCCCTTCTTTGACTTCACTTGTTATGTGCTAGTCTCTTAGAAAAGAATTTGGATGTTTCCACAAGTAAATATTGAATATTCTAGCATACAAAGCAGATCATAACTTAGTAGATTTTACTTTCCAAGGTTAGACCCAAAGAGGCTCCAAAATCCCTGTGCTTACCGCTAAGGCTCTCTCAAACCACTGGTTCTCCAATTGGCTCAGTCATTTGTCCCTTTTACACCAATTCTCCAAGGTTCCAGCGGTGGATTTTGGGGTAGAATACCTTTTTTTTTTTTTTTCTCCTGAGACAGTCTTGCTCTGTCGCCCAGGCTGGAGTGCAGTGGCACAATCTCGGCTCACTGCAAACTCCTCCCACACCCTGGGTTCAAGCAATTCTCCTACCTCAGCCTCCTGAGTAGCTGGGATTACAGGTGGCTGCCACCACGTCCAGCTAATGTTTGTATTTTTAGTAGAGACAGGGTTTCACCATGTTGGCCAGGCTGGTCTCAAACTTCTGACCTCAGGTGATCCACCCGCCTTGGCCTCCCAAAGTGCTAGGATTACAGGTGTGAGCCACCGCACCCAGCCTAGAATACCTTTTATTTTGGCCGGGCGCGGAGGATCATGCCTGTAATCCCAGCACTTTGGAAGGCTGAGGTGGGAAGATCACCTGAGAACAGGAGTTCAAGACCAGCCTCACGAACATGGAGAAACCTCATCTCTACTAAAAATACAAAATTAGCCGGGCGTAGTGGCGCATGCCTGTAATCCCAGCTACTTGGGAGGCTGAGGCAGGAGAACTGCTTGAACCCAGAGGCGGAGTTTGCAGTGAGCCGAGATCACGTCATTGCACTCCAGCCTGGGCAATAAGAGTGAAACTGTCTCAAAAATAAATAAATAAATAAATAAATAAATAAATACTTTTTTCAGTGTTCTACGTGTTCAGAGAAACTTCTAGTAATGAACTATAGAAATGGTCCCTGAAGGTAGTCTTAGAATACCTTGATATATAGGGATACGTTTAATTGTCACATGAACTAAGAACAACTTATATGAGGAAAAACACAAGAACTAAGAACAATTTCTATGAGGAAAACATATGTAAATCATATCTGAATGTAAAAACCACGCCGTTGAAAACGTAAGCAAGAAGCCATGTGCTGGTTTGGGTGCTTTGTTAATTGCTCTTTGTTCATGCGTTAGTAAGTAGGCACCAATGATTTTCAAAAAGATTAATAAGACAAAAAGTTAACACAGTAAAAAGTCTACAATTTCCCTGCATTTGTAGAAACCAACCAACCACCCACCCCTCCCTCAGGCTACCTTGCCAAGCCCCTGGTGTCTGCCAGGAGCACGGTTATGACAGTCACTGGCCTGGCAAACCACAGATTACAGTCCTAATGTCGAGGACTGCAGAGGCCCACGTTTTTCCTTCAGATCACATGTAAGCCCTTCTTATTCTGCATCAAACACCTCGTTCTGATGGCTTTGCCACATCTACCAACCTGGCCTCCATGTAGTGCAGGACCTTCCTGAGAGAGGCTGCTACAGTAAAAGCCATTGGCGCAGAGGCTCCCAGGAAACAGAACATCACCACCACTGCAGGTGACTCAGGAGGCCTGCTTTAGGATGATACCATGGAGGGGATCTGTTTCCTTAACAGTGAACCTAAAATACGATAAATCTAACACTGCTCCAAATCCACAACCCCTCTATCCTAACACTGTTGCTGGATTCTTCACATAAATATTTAAATACACAGACTGAAAAAATGAGAGAGGAGAAATGTTCCTAAATGTAAACCTAATTTTTAAGGTATAAGCTAACTTTTTTTTTTTTTTTTGGGATGGAGTCTCCCTCTGTTGCCCAGGCTGGAATGCAGTGGCACGATCTCGGCTCACTGCAACCTCTACCTCCCGGGTTCAGGTGATTCTCCTGCCTCAGCCTCCCGAGTAGCTGGGATTACAGGCGCATGCCACCACGCCCATCTAATTTTTTGTAGAGACGAGGTTTCACCATGTTAGCCAGGATGGTCTCGATCTCCTGACCTCGTGATCCGCCTGCCTCGGCCTCCCAAAGTGCTGGGATTACAGGCGTGAGCCACCACGCCCAGCCGGTATAAGCTAACTTTTTATTATAATCTGTTCTAGGAAAGACTACTAAGGAAAAAGTTCTCAATAAATCAGCACTTGAATTTGATATTTTAAACTAGAAGCTTTTTTTGTTTTTTTTTTTTTGAGATAGAGTCTCCCTCTGTCGCCCAGGCTGGAGTGCAGTGGCACAATCTTGGCTCACTGCAACCTCTGCCTCCCGGATTCAAGCAATTCTCTGTCTCAGCTTCCCAAGTAGCTGGGATTACAGGTGCCTGCCACCATGCCTGGCTAATTTTGTATTTTTAGTACAGACAGGGTTTCATCATGTTGGCCAGGCTGGTCTTGAACTCCCAACCTCATGATCCATCCGCCTCGGCCTCCCAAAGTGCTGGGATTACAGGCATGAGCCAACTAGAAGCTATTTATATTATTTTTCTGAGTTTCAAGCTTTAATCTTTTTTTCTGAATTTCCCTGAAAGGGACAGGATGAAATGATAGAGGTTTTAATACAAGGCCAAGCCTGGTGGCTCACAACTGTAATGCCAGCACTTTAGGGGGCCAAGGCAGGAGGATCGCTCGAGCCTAGGAGATCAAGACCAGCTTGGGCAACATAGTAAGACCTGGTCTCTATTTTTAAAAAAGGGAGGGGTGGGGAGAAGGTCCTAATACGATTAAAACACTTACGGTTTAAATCACTAGTTTTCCTAATGAGTAATTCTGCACTGACTTCTTTGTAAACATACTTTAGGCAGTATATCAGGGTGACTACAGGGCACCCTCAAACTTTGAGAATTAAATAAAATAAATACCTAATAAATGAGATTCAGTGTGTACAGAAGTCACTGAAAAGATAAAATATTCTCAGAGCAGGAACAGGAAATTCAAGCACTTTATTACAGCCCAATGAGGGGTAATTGATAGAGCAGACAAAAAAACCATGTCAGAAGAAAGGATATCGAGAAATGAGTAAGAGAGGCAGCAAAAGCAGGAGTGAGCATCCCGTGGTGGGTCTGGCTGTTGTCAGCCATTTAAGTCCCCCAACTAATCCTCTCACTGATTCCAGGCTCACCCAAAACTCTCTGGTGATGGGTACCATGACTTTCCATGTAGACCTGTCTTCTGGGGGACTGACATTCAATTGGCCGATAAGTCAACGGGAACTTCTGGAACACACAGGAATCTCATACTATGACAAAAACTGGCACTTTTGTTTTTGTGAGTTTTGGTAGGTGTGCCCCGTCTCCCTAGTTCAGCACAAGTGTAGCACAACTTCAGCTGGAGCTTCCAATCCTTCCAAACCCAAGTAATGAGTAAATGGGGAGCCTGCCCATAGGCCCCCAAAGGCTGGGTTCCCAGGTACCCCCTGAAAGCTGCTGGTTCCCCAGAAAGGTTGCCTCTCTTGACTGACGGATGGCTCAAAAGTGCAAAAGGAATGTTATTTGACATTTATTCTTTACATTTCTAGAATTTCACTTCCAGAAGGCATGAAAACAAACTTTAAAGCTCTGTTTTGCAATGTGGCAATTCCTCAAAGAGCTAAAAACAGAACTACCATTGGACCCAGCAATCCCATTATTGGGTATATACCCAGAGGAATATAAATCATTCTACTATAAAGACACATGCATGCAAATGTTCACTGTAGCACTATTCACAACAGTAAAACATGGGTCAACTTAAATGCCCATCAATGACAGATTGGATAAAGAAAACGTGGTATATACACACCAAGGAATACTATACAGCCATAAAAAGAAATGAGATAATGTCTTTTGCATGAACATGGATAGAGCCAGAGACTGTTATCCTTAGCAAACTAATGCAGGAACAGAAAACCAAATACCACCCTTGTAAGTAGGAGCTAAATGATGAGAACTCATGGGCACAAAGAAGGAAACAACAGGCTCACGCCTGTAATCCCAGCACTTTGGGAGGCCGAGGCAGGCAAATCACCTGAGGTCAAGAGTTTTGAGACCAGCCTAGCCAACATGGTGAAACCCCATCTCCACCAAAAGTACAAAAAAAATTTAGCCCGGCGTGGTGGTACATGCTACCTGGGAAGCTGAGCAGGAGAACTGCTTGAACCTGGGAGGCAGAGGTTGCAGTGAGCGGATATTGCACCATTGCACTCAAGCCTGGGCAACAGAGCGAGACTTCATCTCAAAAAAAAAAAAAAAAAAAAAAAAAAGAAGGGAAGAACAGACAATGGGGCCTACTTGAGGGTAGAGGATGGGAGAAGGGAGAGGAGCAGAAAAAATAACTATTGAGTACTAGGCTTAGTACCTGGGTGACAAAATAATCTGTACAACTGTTATATAGGTAAACCGTGACATAAATTTATCTATATAACAAACCTGCACATGTATGCCCAAGACTAAAAAAAAAAAAAAAAAAGCTGTGCTTGTTTGTGAGGTAGCTAAGAGGCCATTTATCTCCTTTTTTTAATTTTTTGACACAAAGTCTCACTCTGTTGCCCGGGCTGGAGTCCACAAACTCTGCCTCCCGGGTTCAAGTGATTCTCCTGCCTCAGCCTCCTGAGTAGCTGGGATTACAGGTGCCCACCACCACGCCCAGCTAATTTTTGTATTTTTAGTAGAGACGGTATTTCACCATGTTGTCCAAGCGGTCTTGAACTCCTGACCTCAGGTGATCCACCTGCCTCAGCCTCCCAAAGTGCTGGGATTATAGGCGTGAGCCACTGTTCCTGGCTTATCTTCATTTTAGTAGATACTTTTCCACATTGTGTACATGAGGAAGACAACTACTATGACTAAAACCCAAATTATAGTTTAATTAAATTAAAAATTTGATATTTTGCCAGGCATGGTGGCTCATGCCTGTAATCCCAGCACTATGGGAGGCCAAGATGGGTGGATCGCGAGGTCAGGAGATCGAGACCATCCTGGCTAGTACAATGAAACCCTGTCGTTACTAAAAATACAAAAACTTAGCCAGGCGTGGTGGCAGGCACCTGTAGTCCCAGCTACTCTGGAGGCTGAGGCAGGAGAATGGCGTGAGCCCAGGAGGTGGAGCTTGCACTGAACCGAGATCACGCCACTGCACTCCAGTCTGGGCGACTAAGTGAGATTCCATCTCAAAAAAAAAAAAAAAAAAATTTACCACATAGTTGTGCAACTTTGTGAATACACTAAAAGCCAATGAACTGTATACTTTAAAAGGGTGAAATGTATGGTATGTGAATATATCTCAATAAAGCTACTAAAAAACATTATTTAAAAAGAATTCTTCTACATCTAAGGCCTGAGCAGGACTTGCTTTAACTCAACACCCCTGCAGCAGCATAATGTGGTTTATTTATTGCTCGACCAGGAACAGGCAACTCTGGGGAGGGTATGTGTTCATCAAGGCCACGCCATCTGCAGAGGTTCTGTTAAGAGCCTAGGTCTCCCCTTGGGTTAGCCCCCAATGAAGGGCCATTGTCAATGGCCCCTCCTCAAAGGAGCCTGACTGCTGCTCTCGACAGGGGCTTCCTAAAGGAAGGGCTACTTGCTCCCAAAGGAGAGCTCAATGCCATTAGCATTTCTGTATACTTCTTCAAGATTTCCAATGCTACTTACCATTTCTGTGCACCTTCTTTTTTTTTTTTTTTTTTTGAGACGGAGTCTTGCTCTGTCACCCAGGCTAGAGTGCAATGGCTGGATCTCAGCTCACTGCAAGCTCCACCTCCTGGGTTTACGCCATTCTCCTGCCTCAGCCTCAGGCGCCCGCCACCTCGCCCGGCTAGTTTTTTTTTTGTATTTTTCAGTAGAGATGAGGTTTCACCGTGTTAGCCAGGATGGTCTCGATCTCCTGACCTCGTGATCCACCCGTCTCGGCCTCCCAAAGTGCTGGGATTACAGGCTTGAGCCACCGCGCCCGGCCTTTGTGCAGCTTCTTATCACTCAAATGACTAGTTTTGGAGTCAGCATTAACATTCCAATGCCTTACACACTTGCTGGTTTCCTTATGACATTCAGTGTTTGTGTTCTGCACCCACTTAACTAATGTATGTGGCTACCTGAGAGTTGAGCATATTCTGTTTTAGTATCTTTTCTCCTACCACAAAAACAAAGGCTGGAATCCTGTATTTTGCTATCATTTCTACTCCTACTTGATTTGATACAATTCTCGAGTTAAATAAGAAATACCTTTTGTCTCAACAACAAACTTCTTAGGAGATCCTCAGTCAAGCTTCTAACAGAAAAGCAGGAGAACCAGATAGGAACCAGGAGCCAGAAACCTGTCTTAAGACTGAGGCTTGTCAGGATTTTATAAGAGAATCACATATTAGTATCATACTCGAGTCTGTCATTTTCTCTAACACTCTTTCCTTACCCCCAGAACAAGTCCACTGATTGTCTTAGAGCAGCACTTTTTTTTTTTTTTTGAGACAAAGTTTCGCTCTCGTTGCTCAGGCTGGAGTGCAATGGTGCAATCTCGGCTCACTGCAACCTTCACCTTCTGGGTTCAAGCGATCCTCCTGCCTCAGCCTCCTGAGTAGCTGGGATTACAGGCGCCTGCCACCACGCCCAGCTAATTTTTATATTTTCAGTAAAGACGAGGTTTCACCATGTTGACCAGGCTGGTCTTGAACTCCTGACCTCAGGTGATCCACCCACCTCAGCCTCCCAAAGTGCTGGGATTACAGGTGTGAGCCACCACGCTTGACCCCAGTACTTTTTTTTTTTTTTTTTTTTTTTTGAGGCGGAGTCTCCTGCCTCAGCCTCCCGAGTAGCTGGGACTACAGGCGCCCGCCACCTCGCCCGGCTAGTTTTTGTTTTTGTATTTTTAGTAGAGACGGGGTTTCACGGTGTTAGCCAGGATGGTCTCGATCTCCTTACCTCGTGATCCGCCCGTCTCGGCCTCCCAAAGTGCTGGGATTACAGGCTTGAGCCACCGCGCCCGGCCCAGTACTTTTTTTTAAAAAAGAGAGAGGATCTTCCTAGGTTGCCCAGGCTGGAGTGCAGTGGCTATTCACAGGCATAATCACAGCTCACTGCCGCCTTCAAATCCTTATCTCAAGCGATGCTCCAGCCTCAGTCTTCCGAGTAGCTAGGACTACAGGCACACACCACCATGCCTGGCTAATTTCTTAAAAATTATTTGTAGCGACAAGGTCTTGCTATGCTGTCCAGGCTGGTCTTGAATTCCTGGCCCCAAGTGATCCTCCTGCTTTGACCTCCCAAAATGTTGGGATTACAGGTGTGAGCCACAGCACCCAGGTTGGAGCAGGAATTTTTAATTCTCAATTTCACAGATGAGAAGACTGAAAGAAGTTAAAGGTCACAGATAGAGGAAGGGGCAGAAGAAGAATGCCACCCCAGTTCTTTTCCACTGTCCCATACAGCACAGCACTCCGTCCAAATACTGCTGGGTCATCAGACCATGACAGCTGACAAAGGCCAGAGGCCCCCTGCAGCTAGGTCCAGCCTGGGTATTCCCAGCATTCACAGGGCCAGTCTAGCTACCTCCTTCCACTTCCTGTTTCCTTGCTAATGGAAAAGAAAGGATGCTCCTCCTTGCTTTCTAAAGTCCCAGGAGTTCTGAGATTTAAAAAGTTGCTTCAGGCCGGGCGCGGTGGCTCACGCTTGTAATCCCAGCACTTTGGGAGGCCGAGGCGGGCGGATCACAAGGTCAGGAGATCGAGACCACAGTGAAACGCCGTCTCTACTAAAAATACAAAAAATTAGCCGGGCGCGGTGGCGGGCGCCTGTCGTCCCAGCTACTCAGGAGGCTGAGGCAGGAGAATGGCGTAAACCCGGGAGGCAGAGCTTGCAGTGAGCTGAGATCCAGCCACTGCACTCCAGCCTGGGCGACACAGCAAGACTCTGCCTCAAAAAAAAAAAAAAAAAAAAAAAAAAAAAAGTTGCTTCAAAGAAAAGAAAATACTCTGCACAACAGATACTTCTGCTGGAAACGAGATGGTCACTTTCCCTTTTTTTTTTTGAGACAGGGTCTTGCTCTGTTGCCCAGGTTGGAGTGCAGTGGTGTGATCTTGGCTCACTGCAACCTCTGCCTCTCTGGTTCAAGTGATTCTCTGTGTCTTAGCCTCCCAAGTAGTTGGAACCATAGGTCCGTGCTACCAGGCCTGGCTAATTTTTTTTTTTTTGTATGTTTAGTAGAGATGGGGTTTCACCATGTTGGCCAGGTTGGTCTCCCTACCTCAAGTGATCTGCATGCCTCGGACTCTCAAAGTGTTGGGATTACAGGCACGAGCCACTGCGCCTAGACAGTAACTTTTCATTGTTCCTATGAACTAAGAGGTTTAAGGAACTTAAAATCTCGTTTTTTATAGGACTGATGCTTATCTCAGAAACTGTTAAACTTATGATGAGGGTGGTAGCTATATTCTTATTATTTTTCCCCCAAAAAGAATTAAAAATAAAATCAATAGTGTTGGTTGCGACAATTTTGACGTACTTATAAACCTTTAAAAGATTTGTGAATCTGTACACTTCTCAACAGGACACTCTGAAACTGCCTGCTTTATGTTCCCTATACAGTAGCAATGCTCAGGAGTAGTCTGCTTTAATTAGGCCTCAAAGAGTTGAGACCGCCTGCCCTTAACCCCAGTGAGCCTGCGGAGCCTCACACCACGGACTTTCCAGCACTGGTTCGTGTGAGTACTTACCTCAGTAAGGCCTTTAATCTTCAAGTACCCACAAAGGTAAGAGTTCCCCGTGTCCACGTGCTGAAAAGAAAGGATACGCAGCCTGTTACAAATAGATAAACTTACTAGGGGACATGCAGGAGGGTACTCCGGAAATCCTGTGAGGCCAGACTGGTGGTCAGTGAACACCCGGCGCAGCCCAAGGCTCATCCAGCCTCTGGGATCTTGAGAAGTTCTCCCTACACACATGCCTGTTCTGCTGAAGCAAAGTGATCCCAAGACCCTCTCAACTTCCTTTAGCTGAATATCTTGAGACTGAAGTGCCTTTCTGGAATGGGGTGCCCACTCAAATTCATTTTCTATCCTATCTTCAACACATGCCTCCCGGTCACCTAGAGACCTTGAGCATTGCTGGGCACAGGGTCTCTGTCTCTGCCTGTATACATGGTGTCATCCCTAACCTCAGGCTTGACTGCCTTTCTAATGTCTTTCAAGCCTTTTTCTATTTCTGTGTTGCTCATTGTTCTAGGAGGTTTGCTCCTCTTCTAGTTTTTACACTAAATATCATCCTGCATTATTTCTTTATGAAATGGGCAGATTGTTCAGAAATGGCATCCTATAAAGACTTATATGGTATAAACTTCAGTTATGAACCAAAATGCCAACCAAAACTCTGACTATATTGTGAATGTCCACTCTGTGCATTTTATATATGGATGCTGTGTTTCTTAATGAAAAGAGTCAAGAGCCTAAAATAAATAGAAATAACAGACATAGTAGACTGTGAGATTTAGCAGTCACCAATTACTGGTTGCTGAGACACTGCCGGATACATACCCAACAACCAATTTCCTCCTTTTTCATGCTGGCAGGGCCCAGTTTTTGCTCTGATACCTACCTACCACATAAGACTTGGTCAACCTGATGGATCTAAGGCACACAGGTGTCCCCATCCCCTTGCAAGTCATGTGTTTAGGGGTGAGTGACCCATTTCTGGCCCATCAGATGTGTAAGTCTCCTGGGTGCATCTGTGAAAAATCCCTGGCTTTTGAAGAGGCGCATGAGGAAGAAATGGCTTTTTTGTCTCCTGGTGGTGACAGTATCCGCATGGAGTGCCCAGTCCTGGGGCAGACATGTAGACAGCAGGTGAGAAATAGGCCAGGAAATGCTGAGGATGGTAGTATAGAAAGATGGAAAAAACTGGGCCCATCGTAGGCCTCTGAATTAACCAACCTGAAGCCACGTCACCTCAAAACTCCTCCTGATGTGAGATTTCACTCAAATCTATACAGACTTGTTCTGAATAGGGAGTTTCAGATTTCATGACAATTGGATTCACTTACAAGTTAAACCCTTGAATTAAAGCAAACCAAGTACAAGGGTACCTGCGGTACACTGAGATTTTAATGTTAAGTGAGGTCTTATTTCAAGAAATTAGAGTAGTTTTGTGGCATTTATCACATTTGTGAACTTGATTACTTCCAATTATACCATAAATCAAATAGTAAGCCATGCTTAAAAACTGTAATGAACTTAGTCAACCAGATGATGTCAGTACCAAAGCAAACGAACTTCAATGAAGCCAAAGTGCCTTCACAGTTTGGTGCTGGTGACAAAGGTATTCCCTGTGAAAACTGCCAAAGCATTGTAAATATCCTCATTTGCTAACCTTGGCATTGGACATTATATAAAACAGCTAATCCACACTAACATGGTTCAGCAAATAACTTTTATTAAAGGACACATAATTCTAACCTGAGTCTTTAACTTTCATGTATGCAATTCTCATTGAATTCAATATAGTTTGGGGTTTCGCAGCTGCTGGAAAGGGTATCAGGTGGCAAGAATACTTGCTAATAAGATTAAAAATTGAAATGTAAATTGGCGAACATTTTGCATGGATTATCACATCCTCAAGAATCAGAATTTCAGCTTGGCCTCCATTCAACCAAGTGTCTCTGTATTTCTGCCCAAATTGATCTTGATAATGGTTGGTGAACTCAAACACACCACAACGCATACAGCTTTTGCCAAACGGCAGGCGAGCATCTCAAGAAAGATAACAGGGCACATGTTTAGCAAGAAGGTCTCACAGCACAGCTGTGTCCAACGGCTGCTCTTTTAAATATTCCTTTCACAGCGACCAGGCCTCCCTTCTACTGCTGGCTTCTTAGATGGCAGAGGAGGAAAGAGGAGTCACAGTAAGTTGGGGGTGGAGAGGAGACCCAGTCAGAAACTCACAAAGCTTTGAGGAACTCTTTAAACTAGAATCACAAAAAAGAAAATGCTCCAAAACAACAACAACAACAACAACAACAACAACAACACAAAAAACACATGAAAAGATGCACAACATCACAGTAATTATAGAAATTCAAATCAAGACTACAATGAGAGACCACTTCAAAAACACTAGGACGGCTACAATAAAAAAGATGAACAGTGAGTGTTGGCGAGGATGCGGAGAAACTGGAACCCTCACCCACTGCTGGTGGAAATGTAAAACAATGCAGGGGCATTCTCAAAATGTTAAAACAGAGTTACCATGTGACCCAGCAATTCCACTCCCAGGTAGTTATCTACAGAAATGAAATATACTCCACATAAAAACTTGTACATAAATGTACATAGCAGTATTATTCATAGTAGCCAGAAGTGGAAACAACCCAAATGTCTATCAACTGATCACTGGATAAACAAAATACTGTATATTCATTCAATGGACAATTGTTACAATGAACAATGCAATATAAGTGCTGATACATATTACGATATGGACGAACCTCGAGGACATTATGTAAGTGAAAGAAGCCAATCTCAAACGGACAAATACTATATGATTATATGAAATGTCCAGAATAGACAAACAACAACAAAAATAGATGAGCAGTTGCCTAGCACTGGAAGGGGGTTATAGCTAAGGGTCACAAGGTTTCCTTTTCGGGTGACAAAAATATTCTAAAATTAGGTTGTGGTGGTGGTTAAACAACTGTGAATATACTAAGAGCTATTGAATTGTACTCTTTAAATAAGTGAATTGTATCTAAATAAAGATACAAAAAGAAAGAAAACAAATAAAAAGAAACAAAAAGAAGCTGAGTTATAAAAGGCAGAAGTAAGTCTAAGAAGGCTGTGTCTGACAAACTAGTCCTGGCTGAAAAACCAGATGATGGGGCAATTCACATGCCACTGACTAGTTGTGATGATGACCAAGCAGCTCACCAATCCAGATGTAGGGCAGCATTCATTGGCATGACCACCACCCCCACCATCAGACATCCTACTCAAGTAGCTCCCAGTCATCCACCAGGTTTCTGCTCTGGGCTGCCTGAGACCTATCAGCCCTGCCCCAACTCAACCACAGCTTCCACTGGTTCATGATTCTTCTGAAAGGAGCTCAGAAGTGACACCTTAATGACAGAAAGGCAGCAGTTGCTGCAGTAGCCAAAGCAGACTCCCCTTTGATGCCTGGCTATCCTGCCAGTTGTCCCCTACTACATCAGAAACCATCAAACTGAGCAACAGGGACAAATCCATGATCATCCCAAATGTGACCCACCCAGGGATCTCACCTCCAAAATTCTATGATTAGGTGTAAAATAAACCAAAAAACCCCCGTACCTTCATACTCGGCTCTCACATTTTAAGAAAAAGAGAAGAGGATCACTGCATTAGGCATACAGTTATGAAGACAAAAATATTTCAGCCACAATCGTTTTTCCATTATAATAAATATCATGGCTCATGATAGAACTTTACAGCCCAAAGATATGATTAACATGACGATGCTGTTTCAAGTAAGCAGAGAAAACGATTTATTCCCACAAAGCAATATGAGAATAAAAGAGTGATGAGTGCTCTGCAGTTAGCAGAAAGAAAAGGGACTCTCATTGTCTTTTGGATGGGAAACCTACTCTTCAGAAATGAAACTAAGCTTTGTTTTAAATGACCAAAAGGAGAGCTTGAGGAACAGATATACAATACGTTCCACCCTCACACCCGCGGGCAGGGAGGGGGGCAGTGGGGCAGCACACAGTGCCTTTCAGAGGGACAGGTGTTTGGAGGGGCTTCTGGGAACAGCCTGGCAGACGAGGTGTCAGACTAAGGAAAAAAGGGCAAAGGAAAGGGGAAAGGGGTCCTCGGGCAGGCAGGCGTAGGTATAGAGGAGGAAGAGTTTAGTAGGGAAGGGAGATAAAAAGGGAGTATTCACAGTGGCTCAAGCCTGCAATCCCAGCACTTTGGGAGGCCGAGACGGGCGGATCACGAGGTCAGGAGATCGAGACCATCCTGGCTAACCCGGTGAAACCCCGTCTCTACTAAAAAATACAAAAAACTAGCTGGGCGATGTGGCGGGCGCCTGTAGTCCCAGCTAGCTGAGATCCGGCCACTGCACTCCAGCCCGGGCGACAGAGCGAGACTCCGTCTCCAAAAAAAAAAAAAAAAAAAAAAAAAAGGAGTATTCACCACTGCTACTCCATTTCAGCTGGCAAAAAGTGTCAAGCCTGAGAGGAGTGAGGTGTGGGACCATGAAGAGACAGGTGAAGCTGTACTTCCGAAGCTGATCAGGGACTGGCAGCAGGTATTCAGGAATCCAGGTCAAATTGGGGGAGGCGACTGGACATGAACTAAAATTGGGTGAGTTAGATTTCCCAGTACGTGGGTACCAGAGACTGAGAGGAAGCCCTGTGCCTGTGCTGAGAACAGTTAAGAATAGGAAAGAGGGTCCCCTGGAACCAGGATCGGGCAAGACGAAGGTATGGGATGGGGAAGTCTGGATAGAGGCCAGGAACACTGGGAAAAGACCGCAAGTGGTCCCACAGCAGGGGCAGGAGGCCTGGGGGTAGAGAAGCTGGAAGGAGTTGGGTGCCTGGACCATTAAGAGACAGAAGCAGTGAGTGGAACAGGGGACCCCGGAGGCAACATCCCAGCAGACTGTGAGCAGCACTCAGGGAGTGAGTGCCTGGTCTTGAGGTGGGGCCAGGACCTGACCAGTCAGTTGTGGGTTAGACGATCCCCCGTCTGGGGGTCTGATGAAGCCCTCCTAAGGAGATCTCAGGAGCAGGAAGACCCCAGGGTCTGTGGATTCCTGGGACTGAGGAAGGGGCAGGAGGGCATGTCTCAGGTCTGAGAGAATCTGACATGGGCCCAGACACGGGGAGGGTCCCGAGTCTGGTGAAACCAATGGAGAGTTCTTCAGGGTCTGAAAAGTGCTGGTGGCAGTCCCTAATCTAGGGACGACAGGTCATGGGCAGGAAGGACCCAGGCCTTTCCCTAGTCATGAGGGGCTTCCGGATCCCAGACGGGCCGGTCACGGGCTTCAAGTCTGGGAGTGTTCGGGGTCCGCCAGGAGCCGGTCACGACGGGCTCCGGGTCCGAAGGGGCAGGTCAGGGCTGGGGCTCCGAGAGTGTGAGACACAGGCTGGGCAGGTCCCGGGTGGGAAGCGCCGGGTGCAGGAGGCCCCGGCGGCGAGGGCCTGTTCCGCGGCTGCGGGCTCGAGGAGCCGAGGCGGGCACGGCCCGTGAGCGCCGCGAGGAGGCCCTCGGGCCCCGGCCCGGCCCGGCGCTCACCTGCAGCACCACCTCTACGTCGTACGAGTTCCCCTTGCTCTTCTGGTGGCCGCGGAACTTGGAGCCGCTGTAGAGCAGACTGGTGGCCACGCCGGGCTGCTGGGTGTTGATGGGCGGCGGCGGGATGAGTGAGGCCGCGGAGGCAGCCGAGGCACCGGCCGGCGGGGGACACTCGGTGCGGACGGGCATCGCGGGGTCCCCCGGAGCCAGGGCTGGGGGGAGTGGGAGAGGAACCGCCGCCGCCGCGCGGGAGCCGAGGAGGGTGGCGGGGAGGGAGAGGCCGGGGCGCGCACGCGCGGGGTGGGGGCGGGAGGGGCGACCACCCGCCCGCTGCCTGCGGACCAAGCGCTCTGGCCGCCCCCGGGACCCAGGGACCTGCGAGCAGGGCCTCCCAGTCCTGAGCTGGGTCCCCCTCCCGACTTGCCCTCGCGCACACATACACACACACAGACACTCACAGACACACTCACACACGCACACACACACCCCGCCCCTTCCGATTGGCTCGGGCGAGCCGCGGGGGCGGGAGCAGGCTCACGCGGCGCTTCCGCCCATTGGCGGGAGGAGAAAACACGTGGCGGGGTGCGAGAGCGGCCCGCTGGGACTTGTAGTCTCCTCGCCGAGGCGAGGCGTGGAGGGGGCGGGGCGAGGTGCGTTTGTGATGCTGATTGACTAGGGATGTGCGCAGGAGGTTTGCGAAGGCGACGGCGCGCCGTTGGTGTCATGCGGAAGATGGCGGCGTCCAAGGGAGGCTGACGGCTTGGAGGAAGCGGTGAGAGGTTTCCGTACAGCCCGAACGTGCGGTTGTGGGGGTCTCTTCGCTCTGTGTTTCCTACTCCAGGTTTCGCGTTGCGCATCTTCCCAGACCCTCGGGCGCGATGTGGAGGAGCTGCCTCCGGCTGCGGGACGGGGGACGCCGTCTCCTGAATCGGCCTGCGGGTGGCCTCTGCGCTTCTATGAGTCCGGGGCCAACCATCCCGTCTCCAGCCCGGGCTTACGCCCCGCCAACAGGTAAGACTATGACACACTCTCTTTTGGGTAGGGGCCGGCTGGGGTAAGGTGGGCTTCGGACTTCGGCTGTGCAAAGCGAGGTGACTGAGGCAGAGTTCAGGCTCATGAGGTTATGCAAGCCGGTCAAGTCTTTTTACAGATGAGAAAGTGAAGCCCAGACAAGGGCAGACGACCCGAGAGGGAACAGCGAGTCACGCACGATACAGTAATTGATATTTGGCCTGTGCAGCTTTTCTCAAAGCTTATGGCTGCCCTCCCTTTAATAAGGAAAGCAGGTGTCATCCTTGTTTTCAAAAGGGGAAGTTTGGGCTCTGAATCAGGACTTCGCCTAGGTTACAGACAGACTCTCTCAGAGATTTGTGGTGTCTGACTGCTTTCCGTGTCTCCACTGCCCAACACAATACCTGCACAGAAGGGACCTAGAACCTGGACCTTCATTCCTCCATCCTGGGCACTTCAGCTGCAGGTTTCCTGACTTTCCCTCCTACCACAACCTCTGCCATCTGCAGCCTTCTCTGCTAAATAGAAATTGACACCTCCACCTTTGACTGTGGAGTCACCTCCACCTCCAACTCTGATGAAGCTCAGAAGTAGTGGCTCTTTCATTGCTGATGGTGAGTGGTGTTAGGGTAAGAGTGAGAATGATTCATTTCAGTGAATGAAAAGCAGCAACACCCTCCCACCATTCAGTTAGTTTTATAGTGCTGGAGGCAGGAGACACGGTAGTCTTTAAGACCCACTTGTATGTATTGGTAGAGAAGCTCAGTTAAAGAAGAAAAAGGCCCACCTGAATGATGTTCACTGTTGAGTGCAAAAGGTTATAATATCCTGATAAGGGACATACAAAGAAGCTGTGAAAACACGGAGAATCACCTGCTCCCATCTTGGGGCTGTTCAGGGTTTAGAATGGGTCTTGGGTGAAAGGGCATTTAAGCTGAGCCATGATAGATGAGTAGGAGTTCAGCAAGAAGGTGGGAGAGTGTTGGGCATCTAGAACATGTCCAGGGTGACAGCAAGGTATGAGGGACTTTTACCTAACACTGCCTGCTTTAGAAACTCCAGAACTTCACAGACAGTTTGGCATTGTGGCAGGAGTGCAAATCTAGGATCTGATACTGGCAAAACCTCTGAGGTCTGTGTGATCTTGGGCATGCAACTACTTCCTCATTTTTCTCCATGAGTTGAAGTACTAGGTTGTCTTTGAGGATCTTTCTGGCTGTCAAGTTCTTTTTTTTGTTTGTTTGTTTCTTTTCTTCTCTTTTCTTTTTTTTTTTTTGAGACGGAGTCTCACTCTGTCGTGGAGGCTGGAGTGCAGTGGCGCGATCTCGGCTCACTGCAAGCTCTGCCTCCCAGGTTCAAGTGATTCTCTGGTCTTAGCCTCCCGAGTAGCTGGGACTACAGGCATCTGCCACCATGCCCGGCTAATTTTTGTATTTTTAGTAGAGATAGGGTTTATATTGGCCAGACTGGTCTCGAACTCCTGACCTTGTGATCTGCCCGCCTCGGCCTCTCAAAGTGCAGGGATTACAGGTATGAGTCACTGCACCTGGCCAAGTTCTATAACTTTATAGAAATGGGGAAGGGGGCTGGATGCAGCAGGGAGCTGAAGTTTCACCTGTAGGACTCAGGGGAAGGGCCTGGAAATGGCCCATGAAGGGCCAGTAAAGAAGAGGAAGGAAGGGCATCCCAGGGAGGCATAGCAAATGGGACACATTCAGGAGTTCACCAAGTTGGCAAAAAGCAAAGGGTTAATTAATTTTTTCATGTGTGTGTGTATATATATATATTTTTATTTATTTTGAGATGGAATTTTGCACTTGTCACCCAGGCTAGAGTGCAATGGTGCAACCTTGACTCACTGCAACCTCCGCCTCCTAGATTCAAGCAAGTCTCCTGCCTCAGCCTCCCAAGTAGCTGGGATTACAGGTGTCCACCACCACACCAGGCTAATTTTGTATTTTTAGTAGAGATGGGGTTTCACCATGTTGGCCAGACTGGTCATGAACTCCTGACCTCAGGTGATCCTCCCACCTCAGCCTCCCAAACTGCTGGGATTATAGGCGTAAGCCACCACGCCCGACCACAAAGGGTTAATTTAGATTAGTGGATGCTCACTTTACATAATGGTGGCACTTGATCTACTGCCTTCTTTTCCTTTCTAAAAAGCCTAAACTTACTAGTTAGGCTCTTGGAATTACATGGCACATGGTAAGTAGTACCTAAACTTACTAGTTTAGGCTCTTGGAAGTACCTGGCACATGATAGGCAGTCAAATGTGAAAGAAAATAGGAATGAATGAATGAGGAGGGAGGTGCAGAAATCAGGCCCATGTGTGCTCTTTAAAGACATTACCAGTTGTGAGATACTTGTGCGTGTTTGGAGTAGTAGAAGATTAAACCCCAGTGGGTTCTTCTCAATGAACACTTCAGTCAGCAAGCTGATTGAACTTGGCCACTTAGGAATGGCCATGCCATTGAAGGTTATCAGAGGGAGAGGAGGAGTTTAGGAAAGGGTCACTGAGGTGTTGGAGGAGGAGATATTGCAACAAGAAGACCTCTGTGAGGTTGTTGTGGCAGTTTAGTTCTGCACCAGCTTATCAGAGGTCTATTGACTCCCAGAGTGGGAGGTGTTCTGGAGAAACCTATCTATTCAGCATATCTGGCTGAATGCGACTGCCTGATGAAGTCAAGACTAGAAGTCTTGTCAATGCTATTTACCAGTTGTCTGTCACCTAGACAAGACATTTAGCTTTTCTATCACCTCCAAGGCATTAGCTGCCTTGTCATTCTCATAGAATAGTGGTGTGGATTGAGGGATATTATGTAGTCTGTAGATCAGGGTCCAGCCTGCCACCTGTTTTTGTAAGTAGAGTTTTATTGGAACACAGCCACATACATTCATTTCCATATCATATATGGCTAGTTTCACTACAGTGGCAGAGTTGAATAGTTGGAACAGATATTGTATGGCTTGCAAAACTTAGAATATTTACTATCTGATTCTTTGCAGAAAAATTTTACTAAATGTTGTACATTTGGCCTGAAGGATTTTTTTAAACAGCTTTATTGAGATATATACTTGCTATACAATTCATTTACTTGAAGTGTAAATATAATAGTTTTTAGTATATTTATAGAATTGTACAGCCATTGCCACAATCAATTTTAGAACATTTTTATCACCCCTAAAAGAAACCTGCACCCTTCAGCTGTCATTCTTACTCCTTCCATGCCTTGGCAACTACTACTTTCCTTTGTTCTTTTATAGATTTCCCTGTTTGGGGCATTTCATAGAAATAGAGTGTGGTCTTTTTTGACTGACTTTTTCACTTAGCATAATGTTTTAAAGTTTGTTTGTTTGTTTGTTTTAAAGAGATTGGGTCTCATTCTGTTGCCCAGGCTGGAGTGTAGTGGTACGATCACAGATCACTGTAACCTCAAACTACTGGGCTCAAGTGATCTTCCTGCCTCAGCCTCCCAAGTAGCTAGGGCTACAGGCACACACCACCATGCCCAATTAGTTTTTTAGTGTTTTGTAGAGATGGGGTCTTGCTCAGGCTGGCCTTAAACTCCTGGCCTCAAGTGATCCTCCTGCTTCGGCCTCCCAGAGTGCTGGGATTACAGGAGTAAGCCACCACACCTAAACGTTTTAAAATTTTATCTACCTTGTATCATGTATCAATACTCCATTCTTTTTTTTTTTTTTTTTGAGACAGAGTCTCGCTCTGTCGCCCAGGCTGGAGTACAGTGGCGCCATCTCGGCTCACTGCAAGCTCCGCCTCCTGGGTTCATACCATTCTCCTGCCTCAGCCTCCTGGGTAGCTGGGACCACAGGTGCCTGCCACCGCGCCCGGCTAATTTTTTATATTTTTAGTAGAGACGGGGTTTCACCGTGTTAGCCAGGATGGTCTTGATGTCCTGACCTTGTGATCCACCCGCCTCGGCCTCCGAAAGTGCTGGGATTACAGGCATGAGCCACCGCACCTGGCCTGCTCCATTCTTCTTTATTGCCAAACGATATTCCATTGTATATGTAACTATGCCACATTTCACTTATCCATTCATCCATTGGTGGACACAGGGTTGTTTCTACCTTTTGGCTAATATGAATAACACTACCAAGAACATTCATGTACAAGTTTTTGTGTGGATATATGTTTTCATTTCTCTTGGGTATATACCTAAGAGTAGAATTATTGGGTCAAAGGTAACTCTGTTTAACTTTTGGAGGATCTGCCAGACTGTTTTCCAAGGTGGCTGTGCCATTTCACATTTCCACCAGCAGTGTTTGAGGAGTCCAGTTTCTCTACATCTCAACAACACTTGTTGTTGTCTTTTTTATTATAGCTGTCCTAAAGGGTTTGAAGTGGTATCTCATTGTGGTTTTGATTTGCATTTCTCTGATGAATTATGTTGAGTATCTTTTCACGTGCTTAATGGCTGTTTGTATATTTTCTTTGAAGAAACGTCTATTCAGATCCCTTGACCATGGTTTTTTTAAAGAGAGGGGCTCTTGCTTTGTCACCCAGGCTGTAGTGCAAGTGGCATAGTCACAGCTCACTGCAGCCTCAACCTCCTGGGCTCAAGTGAGCCTCACACCTCAGCCTCCAAAGTAGCTGGAAACTACAGGTGTGTGCCACCATGCCCAGCTAATTTTTAAATTTTTTTGGTACAGACAGGGTCTTGCTATGTTGTCCAGGCCGGTCTCAAACTCCTGGAATCAAGCGATCTTCCCACCTATGTCTCTCAGACTTGAACATTTTTAAATTGGGTTATTTGTTGTTGTTTTTGAGACAGGGCCTTGGTCTGTTGCCTAGGCTAATGTTCATGGCTCACTGCAGCCTCAACCTCCCAGGTTCAGGTGATCCTCCCACTTCAGCCTCCTGAGTAGCTGGGACTACAGGCGTGCACCACCATGCCTGGCTAATTTTTGTATTTTTGTAGAGATGGGGTTTTGCCATGTTGCTCAAGCTGGTCTTGAACTCTTGGACTGAAGCGATCCACCTGCCTCAGCCAGCCAAAGTGCTGGGATTACAGGCGTGAGCCACCATGCCCAGCCTATTTGTCTTTTTGTTATTGAGTCGTAAGAGTTCTTTATGTATTTGGGCTGAAGAATTTTGATACCTGAAAAGAGTTGGTTAGAGCCGCCCTAGGATTACAGATGGACCTGGAGGTAGAATTTCAACTTTAAGGTTTAAGGCCCACCAGATGGCACTGTTTTAAAAGATAAAGGCATTGAGACAGCTCTGAAACCAGTACTTCCTCTTCTTGGTGCACTGTGGGAGTTGTGGTTCCTGAGGCTGGTAATCTTTCTAAAGAGAAGGCCAGTTCTGCTTGCTCCTACGAAGCTAGGCTGATTTTTTTTCATGTTTAAAGACAAGGTTCCCATTGATGTCTGTTAACCCTGTATTCACTGAGAACATGGGAGCTTCATGGGTTTCTGGTGGTCTCACATTTTGTCTTATGTGATATTGTTGGGGAACATGGATCCCCCAAAGGAATTGTCCAGATCGTGTTCGTTTTTTTTTATTTTTTCTGAGACAGAGTCTCTCTCTGTCACCCTGGCTGGAGTGCAGTGGCACAATCTTGGTTTGCTACAACCTCCGCCTCCTGGGTTCAACTGATTTTCAACCTCCTGAGTAGCTGGGATTACAGGCAGGCACCACCATGCCTTGCTAATTTTTTTATTTTTTGTAGAGACAGGATTTCACCATGTTGGCCAGGCTGCTGTCGACCTCCTGGCTTCAAGTGATCTGTCCCCCTCGGCCTCACAAAGTTCTGGGATTACAGGCATGAGCCACAACGCCTGGCCCCAGATCATGTTCTTGTGTGCCTATGTGGAGCCTTTACTTGGTTCCCTTTGCTGTCTTTGCAGTGATCTACATGTCCCCCAGATGTGGCCCCATTGCCCTCTCTAGCATCGTAGAGAATCTTGTATTCTCCTTCTGACCATCTGTCTAGTCCACAAATGCTGTCTCGAAGCCTTGGTCCTTCATGCAACCGGTTTCTTCTTCTGGAAACTACTTCCACAGCCCCCTCTGCAAAAAAAAAAAAAAAAAATTGAATCAATCATAAAGTTTGGTACCTCCTGCCTCACCTTCAAGTTGCAATCTAATTCTGACTAATCATTCCACTTGCCTGCCCCATCACAGAAATCACCTTATTGTTTACCTGGTTTAGTGGTCTGTATTCCTACTACACAGTAAGCGGCTGGAGGGTGCAGAGATGAGCTTTGCACATGTCCCATTCCCAGGACTTACCATATGTCCTGGAACATGATTAGTACTCACCAAAGCTTGTTCCAAGACACGTTTGCCCCTGCACGTGTCAGTGGGTCATTCAGGAGAGCCCCTGGCTAAAACACATCTATGTGCACCTGCCTTCTAATCTGAGGACTGGCAGCCCCTGGGCTCCTTTTGCCCGACTGCTGTCTCATTTTCTGCATGGTTTTCTTCTGCTTTAAGCAATTTTGGTGGTTCCTTCCCTGCCTTCCGTCCATCCCACTCCCGTCTAGTTTTCTCTTATTCAGTTACAGAAGTGAGCCTGGCCAAGAAAACAGAAAAAAGACTTCCCTCTTGGGAAACCTGGCTGTCCCAGGAGCTTTTGAAGGTTCAGCCCTGTGCTGGCAGTTCCTGCCCTGAGTCTGTTCCTCTGGCCCAGGTCTCTTGGGTTCACTTCCCAGACCAGGCCTGGAAGTATGCTAGAGTGCTCACTCTTGTATACTTGTACACTCTTGCTGGCACTTCCTGCTGACGTGGGAAGACCCTTTCCCTAGTGTTGAGTCAGAGCTTTCAGAGCCCTTCCCAACTTCCTGCCTGGCCTGGTTTTATACATGCTGCCCAGCCTGTTGCATTGAAAACACAGAGGACATGGTCTACCTCACTCCAGACCTGAGAGAGGAAAGGAGGCCTCCAGACCTATATCTAGCCTGCCATTTGGATATGACCAGGACAGCATGTAAAGAAATGTAAAAGCACTAGGGTGCTATAAACTTCCAATGTTAGTGTCAAACATACGAGATAATCAGTGTTGTGATTTCAGATGAAGTTGGTAAATCGTGCCATAGAAAGACAGCATCATCTTGGTGGATAGATCTGATCCTAAAAAAAACTTTAAACTCCCTGTCTATTTTATTGACTCTTGTATCCCAAGTGCCAAGGCACATGGTAGCCACACAAATATTTTTGTGGGAAAAAAATTTGGGCCTTAGTTTAGTAAGTGCGAATGTGGAATGCAATTTTGGGCCCTCTGTCTTTAAGTATTAGTGATAGCAAATGAGATTTATAGAAAACTGATATGATGGGAAAACATAAAAATATTTGGAGTAAAACCAGTTGCCCACTTCTCCATTACCCTTCCCTCTCCATGCACACATACTAATTTCTCCTGAATTTTCATGGTCTGTTTGAATTAATCAAATTTTAACTTAAGCTTGTTTTTTGTTGTTGTTGTTTTTGTTATTTTGTTTGCTTGTTTGTTTTTCAAGAGACGGTCTTGTTCTGTTGCCCAGATTGGAGTGCAGTGGTGACATCACAGCTCACTGCAGCCTCAGCCTCCTGGGCTCAAGCAATCCTCCTGCTTCAACCCCCCTAGTAGCTGGGACTACAGGCATTTGCTGCCATGCCTGGCTAATTTTTTATTTTTGTATTTTATTATTATTATTTTTTGAGATGGAGTCTTGCTCTGTCACCCAGGCTGGGGTGCAGTGGCACAATCTCAGCTCACTGCAGCCTCTGCCTCCCGGGTTCAAGCGATTCTCCTGCCTCAGCCTCCCGAGTAGCTGGGACTACAGGCATGCGCCACCATATTTGCTAATTTTTGTATTTTTAGTAGAGACAGGGTTTCACCACATTGGCCAGGCTGGTCTCGAATTCCTGACCTTAGGTGATCCACCTGCCCCCGCCTCCCAAAGTGCTGGGATTACAGCATGAGCCACTGCACCCAGCCTTATTTTTGTGTTTTTTGTAGAGATGGGGTCTCATCATGTTGCCCAGCCTGGGTTTTAAACTCCTGGCCTCAAGCAGTCTTCCCATGTTGGCCTCTCAAAGTGCTAGGATTATAAGCATGAGCCACTGTGACCAGCCTTTTTTTTTTTTTTTTTTTTAGCATTAAAAGCAAATTATTTGGCTGGGCATGGTGGCTCACGGGTTGGATCACTTGAGGTCAGGAGTTCGAGGCCAGCCTGGCTGGCATGGCAAAACCCTGCCTCTACTAAAAATTCAAAAATTAGCCTGGAGTGTTGGTGCACGCCTGTAATCCCAGCTACTCAGGGAACTGAGGCAGGAGGATCGCTTGAACCCAGGAAGCGAAGGTTTCAGTGAGCTGACATTGTACCACTACACTCCAGCCTGGGCAAGAGAGTGAGATGCCATCTCAAAATAAATAAATAAATAAATAAATAAAGCAAATTATTTGCTCTTTTTTCCTCCACATGCTGCATCATTATTTCTAATAAATAACTTCAGTTAGGGCCTCTGAAGACTTTGAGAACTCAGTGAACACATGAACGAGTGAACAAATGAATGAATGAAAGTTTTGTGTTTGTCACAGATGTGAGAGACTGAGTTATAGCTTATAGCTTCCAAAATGTGACTTCTTTGTTATCAGTTGAGGGAATCTGCATAATTCCTTAGAAGTACTCTTGATTGTTAATCCCTCCAGGGTAAAAGAAGGAGCCTGTTTCATGTAAGATTTTATTCAAGTTAATTTCAAAAGAAAACACAGGACACAGATTTTCCCTTTCTTGAAGGAAATGTTTGGAGTTCCTGTTGGATACACAAGCAAGCTGGTTAATTAGGTTAATTAATTGGAGAGAGGGGATGGGAAATGCCCTTGGGAGCTCTGCATCCTGCCTATGTACCACACACGCACACCCTGCGCAGGCACACTGGCTTTCCACTCACTCCTTAGAGGCATCAGAGTCTTGGCTGAAATGGGTCTCTAGCTTTGTCCCACTCAGACACCGACTTTAGGTTTGTGCTGGCATGGAGTGGCACTGGTGGTGGGGAGGGTGGGAAATCATGCTGAGATGCTCCTGATCAGACTTGTCCCCAGGCTGGGGGGTTGGCAGAGGCATGACCAGCATGTCCTGTTCCTCCCTCCTCCCTGGAGATCGGATGCTCCCTTCCCCCAGCTTTAATCAGAAGCGGTTGATTATACCATGTTGAGTAGGGCAGACCTGGAATGGGGATATGAAAATCAAGCCAATCAATCAACATTAGCAGTAATGATACAAGCTGGTCCTGTCGCTTCCTGAGTTGTCTCAACGTTATTTTAAACTGCCTCTTTGAAAAATCTTTCTTACAGAAAGGAAGAGGTTTTATCAGAATGTCAGCATCACACAGGGTGAAGGTGAGTGTCTGAAATTTTGACTGCCTCTTTTTTTTTTTTTTCTTTTTGTGAATGGTCGGGAACATTTTTCATCTTCAGCTTGTTCCGTGGTGAGATTATCCTTCCTGCTTTTGTCAGATATATTTCTGTAAGGGACTCAGAGTTGGCTTTGTCTGTACCAATTCAAGTGGCTAAATATAGGAATGGTCACTTGATTCCACTTAACAAATCCCTGAGAGTTTTTCATTTGATCTTTCAAGGTGGCTTTGAGATAAACCTGGACCAGAGGAAGCTGAAAACTCCCCAAGCCAAGCTCTTTACAGTCCCCAGTGAGGCCCTGGCCATTGCAGTGGCCACTGAATGGGATTCCCAGCAGGATACCATCAAGTACTACACCATGCACCTGGTAACAAGTTCACAGTGCGAATCTGGACCCTGAGACCCACCCAGGGCTTCCTAGGGTAGATCCCTTACCAAATTCTGACAAGGCCCTGGGGGATGGTCCTTTGCCTACCTGGGCCCCAGGTGTTCACCTCCTCACGAGTCACTAATGTGCTAAACTCTTCTCTTGTCTGGCCTGGCTACTTGCAGTTCTCTCTCCTAGGAACACTGTGCTGTTTGACTGGTTTCTCCTTTGGTTTCAGGACAGATGTCACCTTCACTGACTACCCAGCTCTCTTATTTTCTCTGACAGCAGCTGGCCATTTGTTTTGTCAGCACTTAGACAATTTGTAATTGTTTTATGTTTGCACATTTATTGTCTGTCTGTCTCTACTGCCTGGTAAGCAACAGAAAAGCAGGAGCCATGTCTGTTTTACTCACCAGTATCTGGACAGCCACTAGCAGGTAGTTTAGTTGGTACTTAGTAAATATTAGTTGAATATAAGATCCACTGGAGGCAGATGGGTGAGGTGAGGAAGACTCCCTATAGAACCAGAGCCCCTCGTCCACACCAAAGTGGCTCATCTAGGCACCAAGGCTGCCTGGGGAAGGAAGGGCCCAGCCAGACTCTTTGGTCCAGCCTCTGCAGCTTCTAAACTGTAACCTTGGGCAGGTTGCTGCCCCTTTCACAGCCCTGTATTCCCCATCTACTAAAGATGAGTGATAATAGTACCTACCTCAGAGAGCTGTGGTCAGGATGAGATGAGATGATGCAAGAAAGCCCTTGGCATGGTCCCCAGCACTGATTGGGCACTGAGTCAGTGTAAGGAGTCAGCTGCTGTCATCCCAGCCGCTGCTATGCTCAACCTTTGCAAACTCACATGGGCCTCCTGCCAACATCACAGCCTGGCCTAATCCTTGACAACCTAGTGAAATTGGGGTGATTGGGGCTACAAACGAATAGGGTAACCTAAGCAGCCTGTTATTGACAAGGTAAGTCTGGAAAAAAATAATCTTTTTTTTTAAACAGAGTCTCGCTCTGTTGCCTAGGCTGGAGTGCAATGGCGCAATCCCAGCTCACTGCAACCTCCGCCTCCTGGATTCAAGCGATTCTCCCGTCTCAGCCTCCCAAGTAGCTGTGATTACAGGCGCCCACCACCATGCCCGGCTAATTTTTGTATTTTTAATAGAAATGGGATTTCACCATGTTGGCCAGGCTGGTCTTGAACTCCTGACCTCAGGTGATCTACCCATTTCAGCCTCCCAAAGTGTTGGGTTTACAGGCGTGAGCCACCACACTTGGCCAAAACAAATAATCTTAATCCTGATTTGCATGGTCTGTTTCCCTGCTTTCTAAGGTGTAAGGGAGGCAGCTGGTAAAGGTTTCCAGTCAGATTTGAGCTCCATCACTGATACGTGTCTTATTAACTGTATTTGATGATGTACTTAACCTAACCTGTCTGGGCCTCAGTTTTCACATCCCAGATGGGCATAATAATAGTACCTATTCCAAAGGGTTGTTGTGAGGATTAAATACACTAGAACCTGGTAATAATGTGACTGTGGGGAGGTTCACTAATCATGGGGCTGCTGCAAGCTTCCCTCAAGTCCTGTGAACGTCGACAGAAAGCATTTGGCATGGAGCCTGGCTGTGGCACACTCTCAGTAGCTGTGCTGCTGCTCCGGTAGTGCAGATGCCTCTGGTGGAGGGCTGTGCTGTGGTGCTATCTGCTATGTGTCAGATGAGGTGTCCTCAGGAAAGCAGGGCTTTTGTCTGAGCCCCGCAGGCAGTGACAGGGTGGTTTTGGTCTTTGCCTTTGATTCAGACCACATTGTGCAACACATCCTTGGACAACCCAACCCAGAGAAACAAGGATCAGCTGATCCGGGCAGCTGTGAAGTTTCTGGACACTGACACCATCTGGTAATGGACATTTAGATGGGCATTCCCCTTGGATTGAGACAGTCCCTGGGGCTATTTTTCCTGATTTGCCCAGATGGTTATCAGTGGAAGAAGAAACCCTCTCCATTTATTGCAAGGACAGGGAAGGTGGCCCACTTGACTTTGGCATTTGGCTGCTCTGTAGCCCCTTAGGAGGAGGACTGCTCAGGCTACAATGGTGTTAGAACATGACCACCCCTCTTCTCTAGCCTAGAAGCTGCTCCTTAGGCTGGGAGGGTGGTTATGCAGCTCTTGCAGGTGCCGTGACCACAGGCCCCTTAGGCCTGGGGCACCTGTGACCTTAAACTTCTGCCCACTGACACTTTCTCAGGTAGACATCCTTGGCACTATGGATGCTAATAATTAGGAGTGTCCTTCTCCAGTTCTGAATTCTCCTCTGTGTCTATATTTCTTGGCTAACTGGTCAGTGTTGCCGAAGGAAAGTTGAGAAACAATGGAAATGATTGAGCAGCACTGTGCCTGCTAGCCCAAGTGCTCTAGGATCCTGAGTCATCTCACGATGACACAGGAAGTCAGCACTGATGACTGGAATCATGCTTTCGAAGGGGGTGGCCCATAGCTAGTGGGAAAGCCCACTCCATTTATATTAGGTTCACTTGACTGCAGGGAGCAGAAACCCATTCAACCTAGCTCAGACAAAAAGGAGATTTCTTGAAAACTATACAGGGATCCTGACAGGAAATGAAGGACGATCGGGCCACCAGGAAAGGGAGCTGTAAGATCCAATGTCAGAGCTCCTCCCTGTGCCCTACTGGGGTGAGCGGAAGGTGAGGGAGGAAAGGTTGGCTGCCCATCTGCCCCTCCCAGCATAACTCATGACCTTTCTTCCCCACTTTGCTTACACAAGATGGTGGATTTCCATAATGCCCACTTGGGTTCCCATCCCATGAAACCCTGCAGCTCAGCTCCTCTCAGCTGACTAATGCCTGTATCTCTTGGTCAAACAAATGGCACAGCCTGGCTTCTAGCTTGGTCCCGTCAGGTCTGGCATCTGTGCCAGCAGCTGCATCTGTAGCCAGGAGGTGGATGGGCTTGTGAGGTGTAAACAGGCTATTTTGGTCTGTGACCAGGAGCACAGTCTCTTGGAGGGGGTGAGGGTAGAGATGCAAAGACTGAGCATCTGGCACAGCATTCCCGTTCAGCATCCAGGTCAAGCGGGTGTGGACCCAGGGTTGCAGTTGGTAGATTGGATCTGCTTTAGAATGACAGTAACATAGCACAGCAAGCTTGGACCTGTCAAATATTTGGGGGCATTAGGGTAGTGGTTCTCAAACTCAGGCTTACATTAGAATCCCCTAGAGGGCTTGTTAAAACAGATTGCTGGGCCCCACCTCCAGAAGTTCTGATTGTATAGGGATGCAGCCTGAGAATGTGTATTTATAACAAGTTCCCAGGTGATGGTGGTGCCAGGGCCGCACTTTGAGAACCACTGCTTTACGGGAAAAGACTTGTGGGGCTGGGATGGTGGTGGTGAAGTTTTTGCTGTTGTCCTTTGTGTTTTTCCTTTTCTGTCACTGAATGAAGGAATTGTACTTTTTTATTAATGAAGGTGATTTTTACAATGAATTAGCTACAGGGTGGAGGAGCCTGAGACATTAGTGGAACTTCAAAGGAATGAGTGGGATCCAATCATCGAATGGGCTGAGAAAAGGTAAGATATACAGCCCTGCAGAAAGCACTGACTGGGCACCTGCGTTGGTGGAGTGTTGGGGTCAGGGGGCCACGCTGGAAAACTAGTGCCCTTAGCTAGTCAGCTTTCTGATTTCAGAGCACTCGTGGGATTCAGCTCCCCTCATATGATCAGGGATACGGTCATCTTGGGAAAAAAGCACCCATTTCAGCCACTAGGTACAGCACACCTGCTATAGCAGTTCATGAAGTGTAAGGGCAGCTCTGTGTCCTTGGAGAAGCAGTGGAGTCCCCAGGCCACCTTCTGCCAGCGGGTCAGAGCAGCAGTGTCGGTTTGAATCCCAGCCCTGCTAGAGACTCAGTTGTGTGACTTGGCTAATGAGTTGATCTCTCTGAGCTTCAATTCCCTTGTCCATAAATGGGGCTAATAATCCTACCTCTCAGGGTTTGAGGAGGAGTAAATGAATGGATGCATGTAAAGGCTTAGCATCCTGCTTAGCACACAGTAAATGTTCAAATTTTAGCAGTGATTTTCATCTCTGTCACAATTGTGGTACTATTAAATCAAATAACAGAACAACATGTATGATATGTATGCACTTGGAGAAAAGTCTGGATAGCTTCCTGCAAAATTACGGGTAACATTCAGTGGATATGTAGCTTCCAGGAATTGATACGAAATATTTTTCCTAATAGGAAGACTCGAGTGCAAAGTTGAATGGATTATTGATGTGGTGGCAAAATAAATTCAATTTCATTTGATCCCAAGGGAAATTTGGAAGGGCTGGCTTTCATGGTAGTACCTTGACCATGGTATTTTCTTTTTTTTTGAGACGGAGTCTTGCTCTGTTGCCTGGGCTAGAGCGCAGTGGCCGGATCTCAGCTCACTGCAAGCTCCGCCTCCCGGGTTTACGCCATTCTCCTGCCTCAGCCTCCCGGGTATCTGGGACTACAGGTGCCCGCCACCTCGCCCGGCTAGTTTTTTGTATTTTTTAGTAGAGACGGGGTTTCACCGTGTTAGCCAGGATGGTCTCGATCTCCTGACCTCGTGATCCGCCCGTCTCGGCCTCCCAAAGTGCTGGGATTACAGGCTTGAGCCACCGCGCCCGGCCTCCTTGGGTCTTAAAGGAAAAGACAAAGGCAGTGCTCTAAAGACCAGACTACAATACTGTGTGGGAATGTGACAATACAGATAAAAATCATCAGATTCTTGTGGCAGGAAATACCCTATCCTTAAGAGTTTACAGAAAAACTTAGCCATTTCCTACAGTCCATTTGTACTATTGGGAATTTCAGCAAGGATTTTTTTTTTTTTCTTTCTTGACACGGAGTCTCGCTCTGTCGCCCAGGCTGGAGTGCAGTGCTGTGATTGTGGCTCACTGCAACCTCCACCTCTTGGGTTTAAGTGATTCTCGTGCCTCAGCCTCTCGAGTAGCTGTGATTACAGGTGCCCACTACACCCAGCTAATTTTTGTGTTTTTAGTAGAGATGGAGTTTCACTGTGTTGGCCAGGCTGGTCTTGAACTCCTGACCTCAAGTGATCGCCCGCCTCAGTCTCCTGAAGTACTGGGATTACAGGTGTGAGCCACTGCACCCAGCCGGATTTTTTTTTTTTTTTTTTTTTTTTTGAGATGGAATCTCGCTCTGTCAGCCAGGCTGGAGTGCAGTGGCATGATCTCAGCTCACTGCAAGCTCCGCCTCCCAGGTTTTAGGCCATTCTCCTGCCTCAGCCTCCTGAGTAGCTGGGACTACAGGCATGCACCACCTATGTCTGGCTAATTTCTTTTGTATTTTTAGTAGAGACGGGGTTTCACTGTGTTAGCCAGGATGGTCTCGATCTCCTGACCTCATGATCCACCCACCTTGGCCTCCCAAAGTGCTGGGATTACAGGCGTGAGCCACTGCGCCCAGCCCCAGCCGATTTTTTTTTTTTTTAAGCAATGGAAAAAATCAGTGATATATGGAATAAAATTACAAAAATTATTTTTATCCCACATTGTGTTTTTCTGTTTTATTTAGTTATGATTATTCTTGAAAATGTATCTTCTTGGCCAGGCGCGGTGGCTCATGCCTGTAATCCCAGCACTTTGGAAGGCCGAGGCGGGTGGATCATGACATCCTGGCTAACACGGCGAAACCCCGTCTCTACTAAAAACAGAAAAAATTAGCCAGGCATGATGGCGGGCACCTGTCGTCCCAGCTACTCAGGAGGCTGAGGCAGGAGAATGGTGTGAACCTGGGAGGCAGAGCTTGCAGTGAGCCGAGATCACGCCACTGTACTCCAGCTTGGGTGACAGATTGAGACTCCCTCTCAAAAAAAAAAAAAAGGTATTGTCTCTTGAAGCCAGCACATGATGTCCCATAGACCACAGACCCAAAACAATGCCTTATGTAAGGTAGAGCTTGATAAATGTTTGAAAAAATAAGACGGGCATGGTGCCTCACGCCTGTAATCCCAGCACTTTGGGAGACTGAGGCAGGTGGATCACTTGAGGTCAGGAGTTTGAGACCAGCCTGGCCAACAAGGTGAAACCTCATCTCTACTAAAAATACAAAAATTAGTCAGGCGTGATGGCAGGCGCCTATAATCCCAGCTACTCAGGAGGCTGAAGCAGGAGAATGACTTGAACCTGGGAAGCGGAGGTCGCAGTGAGCCGAGATCGTGCCACTGCACTCCAGCATGGGGGAGAGAGCAAGAAAGACTTCATCTCAAAAAAAAAAAAAAAAAGTTTGAATGACTGCTGACTGGTCATGGTGGCTCATGGCTGTAATCCCAACACTTTGGGAGGCCAAAGTGGGCAGATTGCTTGAGTCCAGGCGTTTGAGACCAGCTCGAGCAACATGGTGAAACTCTGTCTCTACAAAAAATTAGCTAGGTGTGGTGGCACATGCCTGTAGTCCCAGCTACTTGGGAGACTGAGATGGGAGGATCGCTTGAGCCTGAGAGGTTGAGACTGCAGTGAGTCAAGATCATGCCAGCACACTCCAGCCTGGGTGACAGAGCGAGACTGTGTTTCAATAAAAAAGAAGAAAACGGCCGGGCGCGGTGGCTCAAGTCTGTAATCCCAGCACTTTGGGAGGCCGAGACGGGCGGATCACGAGGTCAGGAGATCGAGACCATCCTGGCTAACACGGTGAAACCCCGTCTCTACTAAAAAAAATACAAAAAACTAGCCGGGCGAGGTGGCGGCGCCTGTAGTCCCAGCTACTCGGGAGGCTGAGGCAGGAGAATGGCGTGAACTCGGGAGGCGGAGCTTGCAGTGAGCTGAGATCCGGCCACTGCACTCCAGCCTGGGCGATAGAGCCAGACTCTGTCTCAAAAAAAAAGAAAACCTCCATGATATATGACATATATAAACATTATTTTAAGGAAAACCATTTTAAATATTGTTTTTAACTTTTATATGGCCTCAAATGTGAAAAACTTTTTAAAGAGATGTAAAAGGCACATGGCCTTTTGATGGAGATTCCAGGTGAATGAATGAACATTTCAGGCAGCTGCATGTAACTGAGCCCCAGCTCACATGACTCAGGAACCATCCCTTCATTCGGCACAGTTTCTTGGTCCTCTAAGTTTGCTCTTGAGGGACAGAAAATCAGGTCGGGGCCAGGGGTGGTGGCTCACGCCTGTAATCCCAGCACTTCGGGAGGCCAAGGCGGGTGGATCACCAGGTCAAGAGATCAAGACCATACTGGCCAACATGGTGAAACCCTATCTCTACTAAAAATACAAAAAATTAGCCGGGTGTGGTGGTAGGCGCCTCAACTACTCGGGAGGTTGAGGCAGGAGAATGGCGTGAACCCAGGCGGTGGAGCTGGCAGTGAGCCGAGATCGCACCACTGCACTCTAACCTGGGCGACAGAATGAGACTCTGTCTCAAAGAGAAAAAAAAAAGAAAATCAGGTCAGGAGGCCACTGACCATGGTAGCAGTTGCTCCTGGAGGCCTCAAGACTAGCTCCTTGGCCAATGCACACACATGCTCTGAAGCTTAGGCCTTTGTTTCTAGTCAAAAGGTGGGCTGCTCTTGAGCTACATCATGACAGAGACATGCCGAAGCCCTTTTCCTTTCAGATACAGCGTGGAGATCAACTCCTCCACCAGCATAATGGGACCCAGCGTCCCCACCAAGACTCGGGAGGTGCTCGTCAGCCACCTGGCATCTTACAACACGTGGGCTTTACAAGGTATGTATAGAGTTTCCTGTGGGCTTGGCAGGTGGCTGTGAAGGCCATCAGTGTCTGAGGCCTGTGTTTGCCCCTCCCCAGGTGCTGTGAGTAGAGAGGCACAGGGGCGTTCTGGGCTAGCTGAATGTGGAGGCTGGCTGGCTCTGATGCTAGCCCATCACTCGGTGCTCTAGGCTCACACCTTTCCACCTTTGACTCTCCAGCGGAAGTCTTGAGTTCAATCTCATTGCCCTGGCTTGGGTCACATGTCCATCCATGAACCAATCACTAGACTGGTGGGGGAAGCTCTGATTTGCCAAGTTGGGGTCATGTGTCTCACTGGGTAAGAGCAGAGGATGAGAAAACCAGAGTGCTCTTTCAGAAGAGTGAGCCAATCGCTGGATGGCTCTTTGCACCACTCACTCCTGTTCTCTGCTAGGGCTGCTGGGACTCACAAGGGGTAGGTTGTGGCAGCTGCCCTGTTTTGGGTCCTGACTTGGCTTGTGTCCCTGCAGGGATTGAGTTTGTAGCTGCCCAGCTCAAGTCCCTGGTGCTGACCCTGGGCCTGATTGACCTGCACCTGACCGTGGAGCAGGCTGTGCTGCTGTCACGCCTGGAGGAGGAGTACCAGGTGAGGAGCAGCACCTCGGGTCCCGCCTTCCCCTTCCTAGTTCAGACACACTTTGGGGGAACAGCTAACCCATCTGAAATACAGTTATGCATACTTGGCTTTCATTACTTTTGTGTACATGCAGAAATCAAAATCAAGGACCAGCAGAAGTATTGTCAAGTAGGCCTGGCATGGTGGTTCACACCTGTAATCCTAGCACTTTGGGTGGCCAAGGAGGGTGGATCATTTGAGGTCAGGAGTTTGAGACCAGCTTGGGCAACGTGGCAAAACCCCACCTCTACAAAAATACAAAAATTAGCGCCTGTAGTCCCAGCTATTTGGGAAGCTGACGTGGGAGGATTGCTTAAACCTGGGAGGTGGAGGTTGCAGTGAGCCAAGATTGTGCCACTGCATTCTAGCCTGGGTGACAGAGTGAGACCCTATCTCAAAAAAAAAAAAAGTATTGTAAGATAATAACATTTAAAAAATAACAGTAAGTGCTACCGCTGTGTTCCTGCACTGTATCCATCTCACCTCCTCTCAGCAGCCTGAGCAGGTAGGAGCTGTGGTTATCTCTGTTTTACACAGGAGGAAACTGAGGTGCAAGTTTGCACCTCTGGAAAATGTGCCAGCTAGGGCTTGAAGCCAGGTCTGGTGATTTTAGGGCCAAGACTGTCAGGCCTCACTCTGCACAAGGAGGTTCACGGGTGGATAAAGACCATCTGGGCTTGATAAAGCCTGCAGAGCAGGCCCTGCCAAGATGACTGAGAACCTGTTTGTGCTCCTACATCAGCTAAGCCTTCATACCCTGACATTTTATCTGGCTGGCAGAGGAGCATAGGGGTAGCTGCTGTTTGTACACAAGTTTTGATTTAGTGGGCTCAGAATTAAGGTTTTGCTACAGTATGGTTTGCATTTTTTAACTCTGAAAATTATGGCCATCTTTGCAGTTATTCCACCAACCTCAGAAGGTTAATTGCTATTATGAATTGGTCCCTAGTATGGTAAAAAACACACACAAAAAAGCTTTTTGTGATGTATTTCCTTAGTTCTTATAGTCTTCTGCTCAGAAAAATGCCAGGGAAAAAAAACTATTTTTGTATAACAAAGTAGGCCTGCTACTATTCTCTGGATGTCAGAACCGATTACATAGGAAGGGGGTGACTTGTAGGGCTGGTGGGAAGCCAGTCTGTGCTCTGCTTCTGACTATGGGACCCAAGCCAGGCCATCATTCTCTGAACTTTGGTTTCGATCCTCTACAAACAGAGGAATAACCTGAATTATGTATGTGATAGTATACAATAAAAATATGTAATACTCTTCAGATGACTTATTACAATTGTACAGTTTGGGACCAGGCAGCCCAGAAGTTCAAATAGCTTGTGTAGCATGGCAGATTCTGAGTTCCTGGATGAGCTGGGGCGGCCAGGCCAGGCCTCTTGGGCAACTAGCCAGGGAGGAGCCAGCAGGGTCTGGTTGGAGTTACACTATCTGGACAGCCACACCGTGTGTCTGAGGATTCCTCCCTCCTGTTTTTAGAGCTCCAGACAGAGAATCTGCAATGTGTCCCCAGTGTGCAGAGCAGAGGCATCTGTAGTTCTGTGACTACCACAAGAGTTAGAGTTGAAGCCACTGCATGGCCTTGCTTGATTTAGTTATTCCACCCACATGGGGCTCGGGGAGCACTTGTAGCCCAGCATGGCAAGGCAACTTGCAGAGGCTGTCCGTTCACAGGCTTCCCGGGAGGAAGTGTAAGAGAAGGGATGGCACATAAGTCAGGCCTCCTCAAAGAAGTCACATGGGTGGTTCTGGTACCCAGCCTGCCCAGTGGTGGGTGGGCAGCCACTGGCCCTGGGCCTGGACTGTACTACTTCTAGACCATCCATGCCACAGAAAGCACAGGTGCCTGCTCTGGCTCCCTGAGTGGTTGTGTGTGTGTGGGTGTGGGTGTGTGGGTGTGTGTGGTGTTCTTGAGACAGGGTGTTGCTCTGTTGCCCAGGTTGGAGTGCAGCGGTATGATCTTGGCTCACTGCAGCCTCAACCTCCTGGGCTCAAAGCAGTCCTCCTACCTCAACCTCTGAAGTAGCTGGGACTATAGGTGCACCCCCACCACACCCAGCTAATTTTTAAAACTTTTTGTGGAGATGAGGTTTCACCATATTTGCCCAGGCTGGTCTTGAACTCCTGGGTTCAAGCAGTCTTCCTGCCTCGGCCTCCCAGAGTGCTGGGATTACAGGCGTGAGCCACTGTGCCTGGCCCACCTGGGTGTTCTTACCTGCCGCCTCCCTCTAGGCTTGTCTCGTGTTTTGGCAAGATCCAAACCTGTTGCCCTCAGCCGAGCTATTGGAATGGAATGTGGCTTTGGCCAGGAAGCAGCTAGGCACTGGCCACTCACCCAGCAACTTGTCTTGTCCTTCCCTCAGATCCAGAAGTGGGGCAACATTGAGTGGGCCCATGACTACGAGCTGCAGGAGCTGCGGGCCCGCACCGCTGCCGGCACCCTCTTCATCCATCTCTGCTCCGAGAGCACCACAGTCAAGCACAAGCTCCTGAACGAGTGAGGCCTGGGCAGCGCACACTCAGCAGGATAGAGGCAGCACAGCCACAGCTCCCCCAACCTTCAGGGCTCCTCAGCCTGTGGGACTGACTTCCTTGACTTTTGGGGGCTCAGCCTCAGCATCACCCTGAGATTTCCCCGAGACACAGTGCACTAGTGCGACTGTCCGGAGGTCAGCCTGATTTCAAACCAGGTGCCCCTGACCTGGCCAGCAGTGAATGTGGGAGATGAATTGTACAACTAACTTTCTCTCGACCCCGATTTTATTAAATATTTCTCCACCCTGGAAATGTGCTGAGCCCTGTTTTCACGTGCACCTCTGCACTTCTCCATTCTTCCTGTTTTGTCTAGGTTCCAGAGGGTTAAACAGCTTATCTCCCATGGCATGTTTGGATATCTGCTGCCTGTGGTTGGGAACCTTGCACTGGGGAAACAGTCATGTCATCCACAGACAACTCTATTTGTGTTCTTCAGCCTCAACTTGAAGGCTTTTTTGGCTGTCTTTTAATCAATCTTCTGAAATGATCATGGTCTAAGCTGGTTGTTTCTATTTTTTCCTACTGTTCTAAAACAAGTGATTTACTCTAGAAAGTAGAAAATAGAAGTTGTTCCTGGGCTAAAAGCCTGGATAGGCTTGGTGAGGTCACCTGATGTGCATGTTTCCGCTCATCTCCCACCCAGGAGTCCCAGGGGTCCTCCCAACATAGCCACCTCTAATGTCCCAGGAGGCAGGTGCTGCTTTCTGGTGTCAGGCCAGTAAGAAGGCAGTGGGGATCCCGAGTGTGGTTCTTAGGCAGACAGGCTCTCTCAGTCCTGTGTCCTTGCCAGCCTGAGCAAGGTAATGGCATCAACCCTGTTCACAGGGCACTGATCACATGCTGGGTGCCTCTCCACGCTTCCCACGCACTGTCTCCCTGAACTGTTCCTTGAAGGCACTGTGAGGTACTATCACAGATGACACCAGGGCTGCGGGGGTGTGGTGGAGCTGGGATGTCCCGCCTGTGATCTGCTCTTCTGGAGGGTCCTCAGGTCCCTGTGGCTAACGTCGGCCTTGGTGGGCAGACCCAGGCCCCCACACTGTGGTGGGAGCTGCAGCCTCTCCTGCATTGCTGCCCCTCAGCACCCAGAGCAGAGAAGGTCTCAGCCCACACCAGCCTCCTTTTGCCTGTGGCCGGCAGCCTGCCTAGGCATGGCAGGGGAAACGGCAGGGGCACGTGCCTGACTTTACGCCATAGTCAAGAGTCTAGCTGATGGCAGTGCCCCTGGGAGTCACTCTGTCAGCTGGCCTGGGACCGGCTGTTCATCTCAAACTCTTTCTCTTGTTCCTACATGAACATGAATTCTGACTTTTTTTTTTTTTTTTCTTTTTTTTTTTTGAGACAAAGTCTCGCTCTGCCGCCCAGGCTGGAGTGCGGTGATGCCATCTTGGCTCACTGAAACCTCCACCTCCCAGGTTCAAGAGATTGTCCTGTCTCAGCCTCCTGAGTAGCTGGGACTACAGGCACACGCTACCATGTCCAGCTAATTTTTGTATTTTTAGTAGAGATGAGGTTTCACCATGTTGGTCAGGCTGGTCTTGAACTCCTGACCTCGTGATCTGCATGCCTCGGCCTCCCACAGTGCTGGGATTACAGGCGTGAGCCACAGTGCCCAACTGATTTTTTAATTTTTTTTTTTAATGAATAGGGGAAATGTGACATGAGTCCTTTATTTTCTCTACTTTTGGAAGTTTTTCCAGGGGTGGGGCAAGAATGGTGTGGGGGATCGTAGTGGAGAGATGCCTAGCAACTCTCCCGAGGTGCTCGGTGAGGCATGTGCACTTCCTTCTCTTGGTTGGGGCTGGTGCTATGTTTTGAAGAAGCTCCTGTGGCTGACACTCATCTAGTCTAGGATGTCGCCATATTCCAGGTTGTCCAGTTCGCTCTGCATGTGGTCGATGTACTGATTGATCTCCTTCACGCGCTTGCGGTTCCTCACGATCTCATCCTTGTGAATCTGAGGAGGGAAACCAAAGCCCGATTCCTTACATCAGATCATTGGTTAATATCTTTCACTGAGTCCAGTTTGAGGGAAGGGGAAAATAGTTCCTTGAGATCTGCAAACCTCCTCATTTGCTTCGGTGCCTCCCCAGGTTCTGCTGATCTCTGTGTATTTGAAGTAGGAGTTAGGAAAATGATGAAGCCCATGGGTTTTGTGTGTGTGTGTTTTTTTTTTTTTTAGATGGAGTCTCACTTTGTCACCCAGGCTGGAGTGCAGTGGCATGACCTTGGCTCACTGCAAGCTCCACCTCCCAGGTTCACACCATTCTCCTGCCTCAGCCTCCCAAGTAGCTGGGACTATAGGTGCCCGCCACCATAGCTAATTTTTTGTATTTTTAGTAGAGACGGGGTTTCACCGTGTTAGCCAGGATGTTCTTGATCTCCTGACCTCGCGATCTGCCTGCCTCGGCCTCCCAAAGTGCTGAGATTACAGGCGTGAGCCACCGTGCCTGGCCGAAGCCCATGGGTTTTAAAGTCTCTGGGCAACCTTGTCTTCAGTGTGGAGTTCTATAATCCTTAATTTTATTTCTTCTTTCATTTCATTCCTTAATGAGAATTCTATCCACTACCTAGGGAGGATTTCCATGTCAGCTAGAAAAATTTGTCCAACCTGCTAGGATGGCTTGGCATTGACTCACCTTGTCTACTAAATGTGTACACCAGGAGTCGATTCTGGTCACCAGCTCACCTTCTCGATTGTCAATCTTCAGGAGGTGGATGTCGTGCGATGCCCCGACAGCATTAACAATCGTATCTTTATCGACAAAAAGCTGGTGAGTGAAAAGAATCCAATGAGAACATGTGTGTCATTACACCCTGAACACAAAGAGAGCTGAATAGAAAAGGAGCATTTCGAAGTCCCCTGGCTGTGCAGGCCACACTCAGAGCAGAGCTCACCTTTGTATCAGCGCACTCTGCCGATTCATCTGTGAATTCATCTGTGACAGCTGCCTCCCCAACTGCACAGGGCAGGTGTTGAGGGGAAAGGACCAACCAGGGTGTTACTTTGTAGTCCCTGCTGGAGGCATGTTTCCTCCAGGGTGAAGGCAGATGGCTGCCCAGGGTGCACCTCACCCAGGACATCTGTTCTCACAATGCTTCTCTCTCAGTTACTCTCAAGTCTGACCTGCCCAAAACCTCTGCCTGCTGGATGGAAGCATGAGACTGGCTGAGGGTCTTGAGGCTGCCTTGAAGACAGCAGGCCCTATAAACTGATGGGTGTTCACCCCACAGTTGTCTCTCCACTGCCACTCATGTCAACAAAACCAAACGATGGATTCCATCTGGGGTCTCCTTCTGCCTTCTCTTGTTCCTGACTTTGCCGTCTTGTAAAAAGTTGTTAGAAACCCACCCTCTAATAGGCCTCACTGGTTCCAAGTGTTGACACTGTGGCTATTGTTGCCTGGGATGGTTGAAATGCCCAGAGCAGGGCAAGGCCACCGGAGCACTCAGTAAGCAGTTGCTTCCACCTTGAAGCAGAGGCGTTTGGTAAGGAAGAGCATGTGAATGCTCTGTATTGCAGGGAGGACTTGCAAGTGGAGTGTACACTTTTTGTTCTTTCCTGTAGTGGCAGTTAACTTAATGGTCTCTAAAACATGTTCTGTGGAATCTTAAGATGTTAATATTTCTACCAAAAAAAGTATTCTTTGGTCAAACACATTTGGGAAAGCCAGCACCCTCTAGGCCCCTCCTGAAGATTTGCAGAGCACAAAGTATTCCAGAGGCTCTACAAAGTCCTGTGGAAAATAAACCCTTTAAGCTTTGTCTCTCTTGGTTTTTCAACTTTTTTGGCCACAGACTTCAGAGTAATGCCTGTTAATGGTCTTGTGGGATGCTGATTTTCCACAGAATCCCAGTGGGAAAAGCCAGGTTAGCTGATATGTGGAATGGGGTGTCTGGGGGACCAATTAGCACAGTCACAAGGGAGAAATGTCATGAAATCATTAAGTTCTTTCCATGTGTGTACAAGGTCCCAGGCCAGGCTCTGGGAATGGTTCAAAGGTGTGTAAAGCCTGTTTTCGGTGAGCGTTGGCAGTGTGCTTAGAAATGAGTGTTCTGGTTATTTTAGAGATAACTACAACCACAGTGTCAACCCATCACGAAAAGGTTTCCATCCTTCATTCTAAAAAGTGGGTCACAGTGGAGCTTTCAGCCAGGCAGAGAAATCATCCCCCTCAGAGTTTGAATATGTAGAAAACAGCTGCAAAAGCTGTGAGAAGCAACAGAAACTGAAGTCTGCGTAGAAGGATACATGATTAGAATTGGTTATGAAAAACAGTGTGACATTTGTAAAATGCAAACAAAAGGAAACTGGGTTTAAGGGAATTATTTTGAGATGTAAGTTACAAGTTGTTTCTGGACTTTGGGTGGCCTAGAGTGGTGGCTACTTCAATTTTCCCTCTTAGAATAGTTTTTATGGGTGGAATATTCCACATCCCTCTCCAGTTTCTGCAAGTTGAAAGCCTAGGGTGGAGGCAGGGACTGTGCAAACAGGTATTCCTGAATCTTTTTTGAGCTGTTGCCCTGCTCTGTGGTCCTTGTGGCTGTAAAGACACACTTCTTTCAAAGCAACTTCTTTGTTTAAACAGTGTTGGCATTGGCCAGGCGCAGTGGCTTATGCCTGTAATCCCAGCACTTTGGGAGGCTGAGGTGGGCAGATCACCTGAAGTCAGGAGTTCAAGACTAGCCTGGCCAATATGGTGAAACCCCATCTCTACTAAAAATACAAAAATTAGCTGGGTGTGATGGTGGACACCTGTAATCCCAGCTACTCGGGAGGCTAAGGCAGGAGGATAACTTGAACCCAGGAGGCCAAGGTTGCAGTGAGTCAAGATCGCACCCTTGCACTCCAGCCTGGGCAGCAAAAGTGAAACTCCACCTCAGAAAAAAAAAAAAATGGCATTAAAAAAAATTGACTAATAATTGTTCATATTGATGGGGTACATACTGATGTTTCCACACTTACCATATATAGTGATCAGATCAGGGTATTAGCATATCTGTCTCAAACATTTATCATTTCTTTGTGTTGAGAACATTCCATATCCTACTTCTAGCTATTTGAAACTATAATACATTATTGTCAACTATAGTCATCCTATAGTGGTATAGAACACAAGAACTGGCTGGGCGCGGTGGCTCAAGCCTGTAATCCCAGCACTTTGGGAGGCCGAGATGGGCGGATCACGAGGTCAGGAGATCGAGACCATCTTGGCTAACACGGTGAAACCCCGTCTCTACTAAAAAAGTACAAAAAAAAAAAAAAAAAAAAACTAGCCGGGCGAGGTGGCGGGCGCCTGTAGTCCCAGCTACTCAGGAGGCTGAGGCAGGAGAATGGCCTGTACCCGGGAAGCGGAGCTTGCAGTGAGCTGAGATCCGGCCACTGCACTCCAGCCTGGGCGACAGAACGAGACTCTGTCCCAAAAAAAAAAAAGAACACTAGAACTTATTCCTCCTATCTAGCTGTAATTTGGTATATCCTTTAACAAATCTGTCCCTATTCCTTCATCCCCCTACCCTTCCCAGTCTCTAGAAGCCTCTGTTCTTCTTTTTACTTCTATGAGATCAACTTTTTTAGCTTCAGCATATGAATGAGAATATGAGGTGTTTAACATTCTGTTCCTGGCTTATTTCACTTAACATAATGTTCTCCAGTTCCATCCATGTTGCCATGAATGACATGATTTCATTCTTTTTTATGGCTGAATAGTATTCCATTGTGTATATGTACCACATTTTCTTTATCCAGTCATCTGTTGTTGGACACCTAGGTGGATTATGTATCTTGCTATTGCAAACAGTGCTGCAGTAAACATGGGTTCAGATATCTTTGCAATATAGTGATTTCCTTTCCTTTGGATAAATGCTCAGTAATGAGACTGCTGGATCGTATGATAGTTCTGTTTGTAGTTTCTGAGGGCCCTCCACAGTGTTCTCCCTAGTGGCTGTCCTAGTTTACATCCTTACTAACAGTATATAAGAGTTCCTTTTTCTTTGGATCCTTACCAGCGTTTGTTACTTTTTGTCTTTTTGATAATTATCATCCTAAGTGGGGTGAGACGATGCCTCATTCTGGTTCTCATTTGCATTTCCCTGATAGCTAGTGATGCTGAAGATTCTTCAATGTATTTGTTGGCCATTTGTATGTCTTCTTTTGAGAAACATCTGTTCAGATGTTTTTAATTGAATTGTTTGTTTTTTTGCTGTTGAGATGTTAGAGTTCCTTGTATATTCTGGATTAATACCCTTGTCAGATAAGTAGTTTGCAAATATTCTCTCTCATTGTGTAGGGTGTCTTTGCACTCTGTTGTTTCATTTGCTGTGCAGAAGATTTATAGTTTGATATATTCCCGTTCATTTATTTTTGCTTTTGCTGTCTGTGCTCTTGAGGTCTTATTCATAAATTTTTTTCCCAGTCCAATGTCCTAAAGCATTTCTCCTGTTTTCTTCTGGTCATTTTATAGTTTCAGGTCTTTTTTTTTTTTTCTTTCTTTCTTTCTTTCTTTTTTTTTTTCCTGAGACAAAGTCTGGCTCTGTCGCTCAGGCTGGAGTGCAGTGGTGCAATTTCAGCTCACTACAACCTCCGCCTCCTGGGCTCAAGCCATCCTCCCACCTCAGCGTCCTGAGTAGCCGGGACTATAGGCACATACCACCATGCCCAGCTAATTTTTGTATTTTTTAAAGAGAGTTGGGGCTTTGCCATGTTGCCCAGGCTGGTCTCAAACTCATGAGCTCAAGTGATCTGCCTGTCTCGGCCTCCCAAAGTGCTCGGATTACAGGCATGAGCCACTGTGCCCGGCCAGTTTCAGGTCTTACATGTTTAGTTGATTTTTGTATAGGGTGAGAGGTGGGGATCTAGTTTCATTCTTCTGCATATGGATATCCAGTTTTCCCAGCACAATTTATTGAAGAGACTGTCTTTTTCCCAGTGAGTGTTCCTGGTGCTTTTGTCAAAAATCAGTCGGCTGTAAATATATAGATTAATTTCTGAGTTCTCTATTCTGTTTCATTGATTTATGTATATGTTTTTTTGTTTCTTTGTTTGTTTTAAACAGACTTAATTCACTTTATTTTTCTTGTATAAAAACCCTGTGTTACTTTGGGAAGGCAAGGTGGGCAGATCACCTGAGGTCAGGAGTTTGGGAGCAGCCTGGCCAACACTGGTGAAACCGTGTCTCTACTAAAAATACAAAAAATTAACCAGGCATGGTGGCATGCGCCTGTAGTCCCAGCTACTCGGGAGGCTGAGGCAGGAGGATCATGTGAACCCAGGTAGCGGAGGTTGCAGTGAGCCAGGATCGCACCACTGCATTCCAGCCTGGGTTACAGAGCAAGGCCCCATCTCAAAACAAAACAAAACAAAACAAAACCAACCCTGTGTTGCAGCCACAGCTGCAGCCTGGGTCTTTCACACAGAGAGTGTGGGTCTTGACAAAATGGTCAGTGAATTCCTGAGAGGAAGACTTGGTGAATACAGTCTCCTCCCAGAGGTCAGGGGGCAGGTAGCTATAGGTCTTAGAGATGGCATCAAAGGTGGCCTTGGCAAAGTTGCCCAGAGTGGCAGTGCGGCTCCTGGCTGAGGTGTAGTGGTTGTCAATACCGGACATGAGCAGCATCTTCTTGGGCACAGAGGCCAAGAGGATGCCAGTGCCTCTGTGTGCAGGGATAAGGTACAGCAGCACGGAGCTGCAGCAGCCTGTCACCTTGCAAGGGACAGTGTGGGGCTTACGATCTTGGTCCCCCAGTAGCCTCTCTGCACGGGACAATGGAGAGCGTAGCCAGGATGATGATCCCTCTGACAGCAGTGGCTGCTTCCTTGGAGCACATAACACCCAGACTGACGTGGCCATTGTAATCCCTGATAGCAACAAACGCCTTGAACCTGCTGCACTGGCTGGGGCAGGTCTGCTTCTGCACTGGCATAATCTTTAAAACCTCATCCTTAAGAGATGCCCCCAGGAAAAAGTCAATGATCTCAGACTACTTGATGGGCAGGGAGAAGAGATAGATCTCCTCTAGGGACTTGATCTTCATGTCCTTGACCAGGCAGCCCAGCTTGGTGACAGGCATCCACTCCTTGGCCTGGGCCTTGCCTCTGAGAGCTCCCTGCAGCCTCGGCCCCTGCCCTGACTATGGCCACAATCCTAGCCCCAGAAGCTGCTGGCAAAGCTTCCATGGTTTCCCATTCCAGGCCTCTGGACCCTCCTGCTGCCATGGTGTCATCTACCATTTGGTGTTTTCTTGGAGAAAAATATGTCTGTTTTATGCCAGTACCATGCTGTTTTGGTTAATATCGCTTTGTAGTATATTTTGAAGTCTGGTAATGTGATGCCTCCAGCATTGTTCTTTTTGCTCAAGATGGCTTTGGCTATTCAGGGTCCTTTGTGGTTCCAAATTTTAGGATTTTTTTTTCTATTTCTGCAAAGAATGTCATTGGTGTTTTGATGGGGATTGCATTGAATCTGTAGGTTGCTTTGGGTAGCAACAAAGTAACTTTTGAGAAGGGAACAGCCCCTCCCCAGGACCACCACACTGCTAGTGGCTTGAGGACTTGCTGCCCCATGGCATGTGGGATCAGATCATTTTGTCAAACCCACAGAGGGCACCTGATGACCCTGCATTCCCCTCTGCCACAAATGAGCAGCTTGGCTTGATGGTCAGGGACAAGCCAGCGCGGCGTCTCCTGGTGCCAGCCAGAATCTTGTGACAGTCTCCCTATCCAGAGACTGCTGGCTTGGGTCAGACCCACTGCCACTTGAGCAGACCCTGGGGACTTGCATCCTCCCAATGGCCTGGGCCTGAGCACTTGCCCTGTCCTCGCAGCTGGACACCCGCATGGATGTTCAAAGCAGCCGGGCAGCACCTCTGACCTCCCCACCTCCCTAAATGGGCAGCTGTGGCTACCAGCCCCACTCAGACGCCCTCCCTCAGTGCCAGCTCCAGGCTCTCTCCTCAGCATGTACGTTCTGCTTTTCCTCTCAAAGCTGGAAGGACTTGAAAATAGATGTGGGACAGATTGGCCCCACATAGGTCATGAGCTGATAACAGGCACTCAACTGCATGAGCGGAGTTTTAGAGATAACCTCATTAGGGTGACTTATCAAGATATGCTCATTGACAATTAGGTAACAGAAGCCAGATTTTTTTTCACCTACAGCCCTAGTCCCTCTTCTGAACATCCCCATCTTACTATACAGTAGACATTTTGTCAAAGGCTTTCAATCAAACTGCCTGGGTTCCAATCACAACCCTATCTCTTATAAGCTGTGTGTCCTTGGGCAGGTTACCAGCATCTCTGTGCCTCAGTTTCCTCATCTGTAAAAGGGAACCATAATAGTAACTACTTTACCATGTTGATGTGAAGATTAAAAGAGCAAACATGAGTTCAGTGCTTCTCAGAGGGCTGGCCCTCAGGAGGCCCCCAGTCAGTGTCAGTGATGTATTATTCCTTTATTTTTTTTATTTTTTTTGAGACAGGGTCTTGCTCTGTCACCCAGACTGGAATGCAGTGGCACAATCTTGGCTCACCTTGACCTCCCAGGCTCAAGTAATCCTCCAACCTCAGTCTCCCAAGTAGCTGGGACTACCAGGTGCACATCACCTAATTTTTAAATTATTATTTGTAGAGATGGGGTCTCGCTATGTTGCCCAGGCTGGTCTCAAATTCCAGGGCTCAAGCAATCCTTCCACCTCAGCCTTTCAAAGTGCTGTTGGTATTACTCATATAGTCAGAGCATACTTTTTCCTCCTAAGAAGGGTAGGCCACGTTTTTTGTTGCTTAGATGGAAGGAGACTTAGGCCATGGTATAAGGTCCTGGGAAGTCTCTTCCTGTAACTGCAGGCGTAAAGCCACAGGAATGGTGGTCAGCTGGCACCAGACGGAGCCAACTGGGCTAGAGGGAGGGCTGGCCACTGAAAATGCCAGCCCAGCCTGCTTCTCTGCTGTTGGCCTCTGGATTCATCTTTTTCTGTGTGTCCCAGTCCTTAGAAATTAAGCACGTTTCAGTCCTGTGCCTTCTGGGTGTCACAGACATCGAAGCTGTGCTGGTAGGGATCTCCACCCACCCCAAGATGGTCTGTCTGGGGAATTCCAGACGGGGCACTCAGGGACAGCCTTACTTCACAAGGAAGGTGGTGTTTTCTTGCGTCTGGTCAATAGCAATTAGCTGCACTTAACAGCTTAGGGAGGAAGGCTGGTGTCATGGTGACCCTCTCACCACACTGCTATCTTGGGTATCTGTTTGGGCCCCAGGACAGAGGCTGTGGAAGTCAGGGACTGCTGGTCCTCTGTGTCTGCAGGACTTAGCCCCGTATCTGGCAGAGTGGAGGCTTGGTGAGCATATGTTCTCACACTCATTCTGCAGATGACGCCTGGCATCTGTGCTGCACATTGTACACTGTTGCTGGTACTGAGGAGGTACATGGTGGTGAAAAGGCCATCCCTGTCCTCCCTCCTGAGCTTATATGTAGTGTGAATAGTCACATCGGCAGCAAATACACATCACTCAGATAGTTTGAAACTGTGATAAGGCTCTGACCTGATAAATGGGGTGTGTGATGCAGAGACAGTGGTTTTCCAGGAAGTTGATGAAAAGCCTCTCCCAAGAGCTGATAGTCAAGCTGAAATCTGAATGACAAGGACAAGCCAGGTACATGGGGACCTAGGAAGAGCATATCCGCCAGGCAGAACATCAGCTGAAAGGAGCAAGCCTGGGTGATTGGGGCACAGCTCAGAGGCTGCCGCTGAGCATCGGGAGTGAGGGGTCTGGGGGTGGGAATTACCCAGATGGGCAGGGCCAGCCACGAGGGTCTGGGGGACTATGGGGAGGAGCTTACGCTAGGGGTCATGAAAGCCACTCTAAGGTGTTGTGTAAAAGTGTTTAGTGATAGGGTTTGGGTTTTCAAGGGTCCCTCTGACTGCCACATGGAGGACAGACTGTAAGAGGACAGTAAAGAGGCAAGCCGTCCAGGCCAAGGATGATGGTGGCTTGCCTTGGTGGTGATGTTGCGACAGAGAGAAGCTGAGAAACTGGCAGTGGAGTGAATTATGCATGCACTAAAGCAGGCCCTGACAACACAGTATCTCTGCCTGGGAGCTTGATGCCCACACTCCCTCCAGAGACATAAACATGCTGCTGTGGGACCCCAGCGCAGATATCCGGGAGAGCCTTCTTAGCGTGCAGACCCCAGGGATGCAGCCAGGTACCCCAGGCCGACCCTGTTGATTTTGTGACCTCTCATCAGCGGATGTGCTGGTGCAAACGGACGGCATCGTGCGGGATCCGAAATGGTGGTTCCAACACCCCCACAGTACTCATCATAGAAACTCTAAGGTTAAGAAGACCTCCAGGGGAAATCTCAGACTTCAACCTCTACCTGTAACTGCTTCTCTTAGAAAGTGCCAGAAGCCTCCACATAATTGAACTTTTGGAAACCAACCTGTTGGAAAGTTGAAACCATCTAATTATCATGAGCTTCTCTTTAACTGGGCCCCACTGGGTGCCCCGCCAGGTGCTTTGTTAGCCTATTTTATCTGCCAGCAACCCTGTAAAGCAGGTTAGTGTGACCTTTTGCAGATGAGAACACTGAGGCTCTGGGAGGTTGTCAGGCTTACTCACAGGGCCTCAGTCCAGCCACAGAGCTGGGTTGGACCACGTCTGTCAGGCCCCTCCCCTCCCCTTTCGCCCAGCTCCGCTCCGCCCCACCCAGTTCAACTCCATCCCGCCCTTTCCCGCCATGCTTCGCCTGCCCCGCCCACCGCGCGCAGGTCGTCAGGCAGGTCCTCGTCCAGGTCGCCCTTGACAATCTTCTCCAGGGTGCTGATAGATATCTCCAGGAGCTTCTCGTGGTGGTGGTTCTCCAGGTCCCGGCACTGGGCCATCGTGCAGCCCCGAGTTAAGCAAAGGCCAGGGAGGAGCAGGCCCAGCGCGTCCCTGATTCACTCAGAGGGCCGGAGACAGACTTTAAGGGCCCAAGGCGAGCTCGGAGATTCCGGCTGGCAGCACCGTCCACCCACAAGCACCCAAGCCTGGGCCATCCCCGACTCCCCACCCCTGCCCCACACCTCGGACGGACCCTTGGCCCCTGCCATCACCCCCTTCTCTCCTTCCTGCATGGGGCTCCTGGCGCTAGTCTCTGGGTTACTGGAGTGTGCTTGCTGGCAACACAGGGGGCTCATTTCTCAGTGAACATCACCCATATGAGAACAGTCATACTGGGACCCTCCTGCAAACAGGTTGGATGTTGTCCCTCTAGGCATCCAAACCACAGCTCTAACAGACCATCAATGTTCTGAGGGTCGGGAACCCTCGTCAGACCCTGTGGAACATTATTTTGTCCAGAGGCCAGGACAACCCCAGGGGCTCTGTAGCACCTCCCCATGGGGGAAGGTCATCACAGAAAGGATATAGGCTTCGGACATTTTTGATAAACAGTCCCACCATGTCAACAATGTTCCTTTCAAACATGTTTATAGTCTCCTGGAAATGTTAAAGAACACAGTTAACATGCATATTTAGACATCCAGCACACAGCAAAAGGTGCTCCTTAGAATTTAGCAACCACCTCCTCTAATCACAGACCTTCAGGGTAAAGACCACCCATCTTGACCCTCCTGAGCAGATGGTTGTGAACTGACCCCTCTGCTCTCTCTAGAGTTGTTCTCCAACCATATTAACTCCCTCACCATCTGAATGTTTAATGCTGTCACTGGAACTTTGCCAGAACACTTGTCCTGGTCTTACTCCCCTTACCTGCCTGCCGAACACACACACAGAGCCAACTCCCTCTCCTTTGGGTTTCTCTGACATCTGTACATCACCTCCAGGGAAAAAGTGGAGTGGGCTGCTAAGAGCTAGACTGCCTGGGTCAGTATTCCCAGCTCCAGCACTGCGTGTAACTCTGGGAAAGGCATTTCACCTCCTTGGGCCTCATCTTCCTCATCTGGGAAATAGGTTTCCTGCATAATCCCTGTGTTGTGGAGTTGTGGTGAGGTTAAATGAATCTTCACACAAAATGCTTTGCAAGGTTCCTGGCCGAGAGGAGGCCCTCAGTAGCAACTGGCTGTCACCCCAGATCTCTTTCAGTTAGTTGCTGTTTTGTGGTGGTTAGCAAGGCACCTAAGGCCCAAATGGGATTTAGTGTTGATTGAAGGAACAATGGAAGATGTGATTTCCAGGCCTGCCACTCTGGAAGTGCCCCACCCCCATCTGCCATAGACTCCAGGGGCTGCAAGGTGGGCAGGAGTGGAATCTATAGGAACGTAAGGACTGTCTGCAGAGTGAGCACATTGCACTATTTTCAAACACATGCATGTGCTGTTCTTGTGAATAAAAATAGGGTCATTGAAAAGCATGATTGCCCTTGTGGCTTTCTGGTCACCGGTAATACAAGTAGGATGGCACATGGGTTCTGGGAAACGTTTGGATGTTGAAAAGCAATCTCCTTGCCTGAAAAGGCTGGGAGCTGCTGCCTCATTCTCCCCTGGCACTGTGCGCTGCTTCTTGCAGTGCCTGTGTTCCCCAGCAGGGAGGGAGCACCTGCCCTGTGATGTGATGGGGAAATCTATCCCATGTCTGAGGTGTCACTTGACGTGTGAGGAATTGATTAGGTGCTATCACTTGGCCCAGCCACAGCAGCATCCAATGAGGTTCAATTCATCACATCACTTCAGACTCCTGGCCTCCGCTGCCTTGTAACACATACTCTGGCCGCTAATGAATTTCAGACAGCGGCGCTTTTCATTTCCACTACTTAGTGCTGAGTTGCAGCCTCCTCGCATCGCCTGAGAAGCGGCAACCGCAGGCTGCAACGCGGAGGGGTCTTTGTTTGGTCCCCAAGTGGGGGTCCACTTTGCCTTTAGAGTTCCCTGGATAGCTCCAGGGGTCTAATCAAAAACATCTCCCCACTGACTTCCAGGATAGGGGGAACATTTCAGAAGAATGAGCTCACCTCTCATTTTCCACAAGAATCACTTCCAATCTAAATGATTAAAATGTATCAAAAGCAAACACAGGACTGATGAGCAAGAAAGCTGCAGCCTGCCATGCTGAGTCATGCTGGACCTTTCCAGCAGAAGCGTGCCCGTGAAGGCTGCAGTTCACCTATGGATGTGCAGCTGCATCCCCAGATCCTGGCACTTGTGCCCAGGGCCCAGCCTCACCTCCAGCTGCTCCACCAGCTGCATCTCCAGCATCATGAGCTCATTGAACAACTCACTGATGTCAGCGCTGCATTCCAGGATCTTCTTCTCAATGTTGGGCAGTTCCAACTCCTCTCGAATGGCACTTAAACTCTGGAAACAATAGACTGCACTTCAGGAATCAACAACTAAGTGTAATTAGATAGTGGCAGGTGGCAATTTGGTTTTGTGGGTAAGAATTTGGACTCTGGAGTCAGCCTGCCCAAGTGCAAGTCTCAGCTTTGCCATTTGCTGGCTCTGAGAGCTTGTGGAAGCTACCTACCCTCTCCATGCCTCCGTTTCCTGGTCTGTAAAGTGCAATTGATAGCCCCTACCCTTGACACAGGTAACAGAACATATGTGAGGCTCTTTGAGCACTAGCAAGTGCCCACTCCCTGTTAGCTCAGGTTTTTATTAGAGGCTGGTAGGCAGGGTGGAAGCAGCCATGGTTGTCATGGGGCTCAGAGCATTTCACACCAAAATACGCTGCTTTGGCATAGTGATTATTTTGAGTTAAAGATACTTAAAAATGCCTGTAATCCCAGCACTTTGGGAGGCTGAGGCAGGCAGATCATGAGGTCAGGAGATCCAGACCATCCTGGCTAACAGGGTGAAACCCCGTCTCTACTAAAAATACAAAAAATTAACCAGGCATGGTGGCAGGCACCTGTAGTCCCAGCTACTCGGGAGGCTGAGGCAGAAGAATGGGGTGAACCTGGGAGGCGGAGCTTGCAGTGAGCCGAGATCGCGCCACTGCACTCCAGCCTGGGCGACAGAGTGAGACTCTGTCTCAAAAAAAAAAAAAAAAAAAAAAAAAAAGAGATACTGGCCGGGCGCCGTGGCTCACACTTGTAATCCCAGCGGTTTGGGAGGCCGAGGCGGGTGGATCATGAGGTCAGGAGATCAAGACCATCCTGGCTCACACGGTGAAACCCCTTCTCTACTAAAAATATAAAAAGTAGCCGGGTGTGGTGGCGGGCGCCTGTAGTCCCAGCTACTCGGGAGGCTGAGGCAGGAGAATGGCGTGAACCCAGGAGGCGGAGCTTGCAGTGAGCCGAGATCGCACCTCTGCACTCCAGCCTGGGTAACAGAGTGAGACTCTGTCTCAAAAAAAAAAAAAAAAAAAAAGAGATACTTAAAAACAGAAAGTGCAAAGAGAACACCCTGACCTCCCTTTTTCTTCCTGAAAGCAGGAGTTAAGTCTACCATGGGAAAGGTGCCCTCCCTGTACCAGGAGGAAGGAAACCATTTTTTTTTTTTTTTTTTTTTTTTTTTTTTTTTTTAAAAGACGTAGTCTTGCTCTGTCGCCCAGGCTGGAGTGCAATGGCATGATCTCGGCTCACTGCAATCTCTGCCTCCTGAGTTCAAGCAATTCTCTGCCTCAGCCTCCTGAGTAGCTGGGATTACAGGCACCTGCCACCATGCCTGCCTAATTTTTTTGTATTTTTAGTAGAGACGGGGTTTCACCATCTTGGCCAGACTGGTCTTGAACTTCTGACCTCGTGATCCACCCACCTCGGCCTCCCAAAGTGCTGGGATTACAAGCGTGAACCACCGCGCCCAGCCAAGAAGCCATTCTTATCATCAGAGGGAGGGAGTCCGGGCCAAGGGGAATCTGTGTGAACAAGCCTTATGAAACTTACCCTCATCTGCCTGGTCACTTCTCCACGATGAACTGCCTTAGCCCAAACCTCTTTATCTTGTCACATTCTCACAATTCACTACTGTCTGTCCAACCAAGTATAGAAGCTTTTGGCCCCAACAGCTTCTTGAGCCTTCATTTTGCTTGTGAATGGTCCCATGTACATGTGAAAATTACTCAATAAAATTTGTATGCTTTTCTCTTGTTTGTCTTATGTCAGTTTAATTCTTGGTCCCAGTCAGTGACCCCGATAAGCTAGAGGAAAAAATTTACCTGCCTTACAACTTCAGATTTAGGTGGACCTGAATTTGAATCCTGCCTGGGTCACTTAGCAGTGTGACCTTGAGAGACCCACTTTCATTCTCTGACTCAGTTTCCTCACTGTAAATGGGGAGAAGCATCTCTGCCTCACAGGGTCCTGGGGATCAGAGGCCGTGTTCAGGAAGCACCTGGCGCACAGTGGAGCTCGGCTATCGGAGACTCCTATAAAAGGCCTATCACAGGCACAGGCCAGGAAAAACCCTGGCAAGGAAAGACAGTTCCAGTCTTTGAGGAGATGAATTGAACCCACACAGAACCCCAGTGAGCAAGTGGAAGCTACTGCTAAATAGATGCTGAGCCCTTTGGAATGAGGGGGTGCTCAGAGGGTATATGGCAACCTGGGGTCCAAACAGCACTGACTACCAGCGCTTACCAGCAAAGGGCCTGGGTTACCACCAACACCAGATGTGATGTTGGCTTGTCTTTGTTGATGCCTGGTACTAGTCATGAAGAAGGATGGAGTAACAGCATGATTGAGGCGGGTGAATGACATAATAATAGCTACCCTCTCTGGAGAAAAACCAGGCTCCATCCCTACCTCAAACCTTACATGAAAACAAATTACTGATGAAGATTCAAATGTAAAAAGTTAAACCATAAAAGTGCTAGCAGAAACCCTGGGAGATTTTTTTTTTTTTCCTTTGAGACAGAGTCTCACTCTGTTACCCAGGCTGGAGTGCAGGGATGCGATCTTGGTTCACTGCAACCTCTGTCTCCCAATTTCAAGCGATTCTCTCGCTTCAGCTTCCCGAGTAGCTGGGAATACAGGTGCCTGCCACCAAGGCCAGTGAATTTTTGTATTTTTAGTAGACATGGGGTTTCACCATGTTGGCCAGGCTGCTCGCAAACTCCCGACCTCAGGTGACTCGCCTGTCTCGGTCTCCCAAAGTGCTGGGATTACATGCATAAGCCACTGTGTCCGGCCAAACCTGGGAGATTTTTAATAAATAATCTGAGACCTTGCCAAGTATAACCAGAAGATTGGTAAATTCTACTATCTTAAAAATTTAAAAATTCTTTTAAATTTATTTATGTATTTACTTTTAAGACGGGGTCTTACTATGTTGCCCAGGCTGTTCTCAAACTGCTGGGCTCAAGCGATCTTCCTGCCACAGCTTCCCAAAGTGCTGGGATTACAGTTGTGAACCACCTCCCCCAGCCAAAAAAAATTTTAATTCTGAATGGCAAAAGCACCACAGACAACACTGCAAGATAAAACACAAACCGGGAAAAATATCTGCCCTTAATTTCACTGACAAAATCTATAAAGAGCTCCTACAAAATAATAACTTTTTTTTTCTTTTTTGAGACAGTCTTGCTCTATTGCCCAGGCTGGAGTGCAGTGGCACGATCTTGGCTCACTGCAACCTGCACCTCCTGATTCAAGTGATTCTCTTGCCTCGGCCTCCCAAGTAGCTGGGATTACAGGCCTGCATCACCACCCTGGCTAATTTTTGTATTTTTAGTAGAGACGGGGTTTCACCATGTTGTCCAGGCTGGTCTCGAACTCCTAACCTCAGGTAATCCACCCACCTCAGCCTCCCAAAGTGCTGAGATTACAGACGTGAGCTACCATGCCCAGCCAGGTAATAAGTTTTTAAAAAATAAAGGTCTGGTCTGATGGTAGTAGGTTATCAGAACTTATTAAATTTGGTGTCACTAAAGTTGGTATACAATCTCCCACTGCTAAATTTGACTAGCTAGAAAGAGAAAAAGAAAAAAGAAAGAAACAGCCAGGTGTGGTGTTGTGTTCCTGTAGTCCCAGCTACTCAGGAGGCTGAGACAGGAGGATTGCTTGAGCCCAGGAGTTCAAGGCTGCAGTGAGCTATAATGGTGCACTGTACTCCAACCTGGGCAATGGAGTTAGACCCTGTTTCTAAAAATAGTAATAATAAATAATTTGAGAGAGAGAGAGAGAGAAACCAAAAACCAAATAGAAAAGTGGGCAAGGGCAAAATATAAGTACAAATAATTCACAGAATAAGAAACACAAATGGTTGTAAAACATGTATTGCTCATCCCCACTTAAGAGAAAATAAATGCATACTCAGGGTGCACAGACTGGCAAAATGAGGAAGCCTGTGACACTGGCCTGACGATGGCTATGGAAGGTACAGGTTCTGTGGGTTACAGTTGGACAATAACCATGAAAAAAACCAATGCACAGTTTCCACTTTTAGGACTTCATCCTGCAGGTCAAACTTGCACCAACTTATTCAGTGGAACACTAAAAGAGCACAAGGTTGGGGAGAAACCTAACTGTCCATCAACAGGGACTGGCTAAATAATTATGGCTCACCCATGCAATGTGATATTTTAGTTATAAAAAAATGAAGCAACTTTTTCATTTTGGAAATGATACCTAACATAGGAAAGCAAAGTACAGAACAGGGCATGCTATGCACACACACACACACACACACACACACACACACACACACATACACAAGAAAGCAAAGTATAGAATAGGGCATGCTATGCTCACACACACAGGAAAGCAAAGTACAGAACAGGGATGCTATGGTCACACACACACACAGGAAAGCAAAGTACACAATAGGGCATGCTATGCGCGTGCGCGCGCGCGCGCGCACACACACACACACACACACACACACACACACACACACACAGATACAGGAGTAGGAGGGAGACCGTATCCCCGGTGGCCATTGTTCAGTCTGTGCCATGTGCACACACCACCCATTCGAGAGTGCAGCTGGCTACACACAGACATGCTGTCATCCTTTTAGGCTGACTCTGCTCCAGGCCTTGCACAAGTGCTTTCCCTCTCTGTCTCTATTTCTCACTACAGTTCTTCGAGGTGGTTATCTCTGTTCTGCAAATGAGGAAACGGAGGCTAAGAGAGGGTCAATAATGGATCTCTGGGTCACCAGTGAGGAGTCTGCCTGAGCCCCAAGCCTTACATGGCTGCACCATGACCCTGAAATGTGGCTCACTGGGCACCTGGAGCAGCGCGCTGTGTGCAGTGGATGAGGCCTAATGGGGGTGAGTGGGAGGAGCGTAGGAAAAACTATAGGAGAGGGCCTGTCAGGGAGGGAACTGGGGGTCTGCAGGGCCTATGGGGTCTTGGGAACTTCTAAGTCAGTGGCTTCTATCTAGGCTGTGCATGGAAAGCACCCATGGAACAATGGAAAATCCCTGTGCCAGGCCACGCCCCAGTCTAAGTGGGTGCTGCTGGGCCTGGATGTGAGCACATTTCCAGGGCCCGGGGACTCTGCGTGCAGGCTGGGCTGGATCCACTGCCCTTGGCTCTAGAAGGGGAGCACTAGGGTAGTCAGCTCGTCTGAGGTGGCCTTTGAGGAGCTGGCCCGCACTGAGGGCAGGTGCCTGAATGGAGGAGCAAGTGGCATGTTCCATGCTCCAAATCAGGCTTGGCATGGCCCACATCCTACTTCTGCAGAGGGACTCGCTGCTGAGGGGCTGGGTCCCTGCACCGGGCCTCAGGAAGCGCCAGATAGCTGACACTCCCAAGCCCAGTGGCTACAGGGACCAGATAAATGTCAGGAAGAAAGGCTGGACAGGGACTGGGGGGACTTGAGACATGACCTGTCCAGAGGGGACAACTGCCACTCAAGCCCTGATGACAGCTGCTTCCAGAGAAGGTGGCAACCACAAATTTTTCTGCGAAATCTGCTAGTTTCTAATGTCAGCAGGATGTTCAAAATGTTTTAAAACCCTACACAGGCCAAATAAAACACATATGTGAGCCAAATGTATTCCTCTGCCGACAGTTTTGAACTTCTGGTTGAACGCAGTAACCCCTGCTCCCTAAAATATAATAAGGAGGGTCTTGAGAATTAAATCACACAGCATGTGAGGCCCTGGAGGTTAATGAGACAGGAATGGGGGTGGCCATGGGGGAGGCGGGAAGCACCTGGGAGTGGATCATCAACTCCATCAGATCTGAACTTGCGCATCGAGGGACTTTGCTCTACTTTAAGTTCACAACAAGGAAGGGCCTTATGGGATTCCTAAAGCTCCTTATGCTACAAGCAAGCTTGGTGTGTGTGAACAGTTTTTGGAGGAAAAAGAAGGTCCACAGCTTTCCTTAGCGTCTCACAAAGATCTGTGATTTACAATAGGCTAAGCATCCTGTCTTTAAAAGTAATGCCAACTCAAAGAGGCAGCTGCCATCAAATACAAAGACTGGTGCCCTTCCCAATGGCCTCTGCTTGGGCTGGACCCCATGGCCTGGTTAGGCCGAGTCCTGACCACCCAGAGCCTTCTCCTTTGCTGCTCCTAGGGGGTGGAGGAACACCCTTCCTCTCCATCAATTTGTCTTTCTTCTGTGAGCCTCAGCCTTCCCTAAACTCCCCCGCCTGAGGTAAGGTGCCCCTAGGGCACCCCGAAGGCTCCCCAGGCTTCCCTCCAGGATGGCACCGATTCCTCTGCTTGCTCAGGTCGGGGCTGGGGCCTGGGCCTGGGTCTGAGCCCACAAGGGCAGGAACCATGTCCAGTGTGGCTCTAGCTTCCTAGGAGCAGGCAGGGAGTAGAGCTCAGAAAACGTCTATTAAATGAATGAATGAATGAACAAAAGGACGGTAATCATTACTGTCAAAATAGTAATGGTAATACTAATACCGTTATTAATGGTAACGATGATGATAAGTTGGGCGGTGGAGCTGACCTTGAATCCCAAGGGCGCTTTGTGTGACAAAGATCCACAGGCCACACGTCAAGTGGTGGGGAGCTGTAGTTGGTGGGGCTGGGGTAAGGCGGGCCTTGGCTCTGCCACTGATTAGCTGTGTGATCTCTGGCAAATGGGGACAATAACCACTGGCCTCAGGGGTCATCAGAGGGTACAGGAGTTGCAGCCCCTCTACAGTGGGGGTGGCAAGAGCAGGGAGGGCCTCCTGCGGGAGGCAGGGAGGGCCTCAGGAGGCTCGGGGCCTACCGACAAGTGCTTCTCCTCAAACTGGGCAATCTTGTGTTTGCCCTGCTCCTGGTTTTCCTGGATAGCCTCGTGGACACATTCACTGAAAGTGTCAAGCTCTGTCTTCCGCTTCTCCTGCTGTTTCAAGCCATACTCAAAAATGTTCACGCAGATGATGACAAACTTGTCCTTGTAGGTGAGTGGCCGTTAAGGAAGTCCACAGCTGTTTCAGGAGCAGGCTGCGGAGGGCATGGCAAAGGTATTGGTAACCCTGGCACTATGTGCTCAACAGTGTGTGGGACTCAAACTCCTGGTCTCATGTGGTTCATTTGGTGGATGAAGAAATCAAAGGCCCAGAGAGCCAGGACTGAGATGTAGGTACAATGTGTGTTTGGTGCATCCCCACCCTCAGCCTGAGGGATTCAGGAATGGGGCCTGTGCGAAGGAAGGAGGCAGGGACCATTGGGGAGTCTACAGAGCAGAAGGCAGACATGCTCAGAGAGGTCCCAGAAGAGAGGCCTAGGGAACCTGGGAGCCTGTGAGCCAGTCCCAGCTGGGGAAGCAGGCAGTGTGCATTTGTCTCTTGTTTGCTATCTGGAAGGGCACCCTTACTGAGGGCCTGTCTTTGTGCTCAGCTGCTGCAGTTGTACTGGGGATGTTCAAGTCCTGGCTCTGCCACTGCTTCTAGGACCCACCCTGGCAAGTCACTTCACCTCTCTGGGCCTCAGTTTCCTCATCTGCAGCTGAGGGTGCAAAAGAGCCTGGCACATGGAGTCCTTGGAGTCAGGAAGGTAAAGCCCACAGGACCTTGGTGATCCTGTGGGATGGAAACTGATGCCCAGAGAGGTGAAATGCCTTGCCGAAGTCACATGGCTACACGGGGCTACAGCCAAGGCAAACCTGGGTCACCAGCTGGCAGAAACAACCCAGCCCAGGAGCTCTGCTGTTCACTGTTCCTCACCACCCTGCCCTCATTCTTTCCAGAATGTCAGGTGTGTTTGGTTGTTTTTGAGAGATGGTGATATGGTTTGGCTGTGTCCCCAACCGAACTCATCTGGAACTGCAGCACTCACAATTCCCATGTGTTCTGGGAGGAACCCGGTGGGGGGTAACTGAATTATGGGGGTGGGTCTTTCCTGCGCTGTTCTCGTGATATTGAATGAGTCTCACGAGATCTGATGGGTTTTAAAAATGGGAGTTTCCCTGCACAGGCTCTTTCATTGCCCACCACTCACATAAGATGTGACTTGCTCCTCCTTGCCTTCTGCCATGATTGTGCGGCCTCGCCAGCCATGTGGAACTGTATGTCCAATTAAACCTCTTTCTGGCTGGGCGTGGTGGCTCTCGCCTGTAATCCCAACACTTTGGGAGGCTAAGGCTGGTGGATCACCTGAGGTCAGGAGTTGGAGACCAGCCTGACCAACATAGTGAAACCCAGTCTCTACTAAATACAAAAAAAAATTAACCAGGTGTGGTGGCACATGCCTGTAATCCCAACTACTTGGGAGGCTGAGGCAGGAAAATCACTTGAACCCAGGAGGCAGAGGTTGCAGTGAATCGAGATTGCACAATTGCACTCCAGCCTGGGCAACAAGAGCGAAATGCTGTCTCAAAAAAACAAAACAAAACAAAACAAAACCCAAGACCTCTTTCTTTTGTAAATTGCCCAGTCTCAAGTATGTCTTTATCAGGAACGTGAAAACAGACTAATACAGATAGGGTCTCACTACGTTGCCTAGACTAGTCTCAAATTCCTGGCCTCAAACAATCCTCCTGCCTTGGCCTCCCAAAGTGCTGAGATTATAGGCATGAGCCACCTCACAGGCCCAGAAGGTCAGGTTTTTGAGTGAATTTCTCTCTATCCAGTGAAGGTGGCTCCACAGACTCATCTGTGACTGGATGCCTTAGCTCAGAGCTCTCAGATCTAGGAGCTCCTTGATTCTGTCCTGAGTCCCTCAGCTCACAATTTAAGCCCATTGGTCGGTGGTCATGGCCATGGCCCTAATGACAGGTACCAAGCACATCCTCTGAGCTCCAAGCAACTGGGGAAAGAATCAGCTTCTCAGGCCCCACAGACAAAGCTTCAAAAGCTGGCCTCTAATGGGGTGACCCTGGACAGCCAAGCTATGTTCCCCAACTATAAAATGGGGTTAATGATGGTACCTGCCTAGTGGGGTGGTTGAGAAAACAATTAATACCAGATCCAAATGCACAACAGGGACAAGCGAGTACGGCTAATGAGAACACATTTCAATCCACTTCTCCACTGCTGAAAACCTGGCTTGCCAAACATGGCCAGCCCATGCCATGCTGACCAGATACTCCACATGTCCCTGAAATCCAGATAGCATCTCCCCCATGCAGCTCAGCTGACCTAGCTCTGAACTGCCTCTTGGGTACATTACTCTCAAGTGGAGATTTTGCCTCCCAGGGTCTTACAAGAGAGATGGAGAAACTGAGGCCTAGAGTGGAAGGAGTCTTGCCAAGGCAGGCTGGTGGCACAGGCTGTGAGACAGCCATGAACTCGGAAGGATATGCCTCAAGGAGCTCACTGACACCAGGCAGGTAGGACAGCTTGTTGCCCTCTGAGTCCTCAGCATACATGCTGTCAAACAGGAAGGAGCCATTCAGGTGTTCCACAAATGCAGTCTGCAGGCAGAAACACACCTAGGTAGGACGGCTCCTGTCAGGGGCTCCTGCATCGTCTCACAGGCCCATGAGGAAGGCAGGCCAGGAGGGGCATGTTCCAGTCAAAGAGAATGGCATGTGCAGAGGTGCAGAGGCGTAAAACTGCAGGCTGTTTCCAGAATGCTACACATGGCTCAGTCTGGTTGCAAGGAGGGGTGGGGACCAGTGGGAGAGAGGTCAACAGGGTCTAGTCATGAATTCAGGGCCATGCTGGGCTAAGGGAGCTGAGCCGTTTCTGGCATGTCATGGGGAACTGCCTTAAGGGTCTGAAGGGGCCTCTGACAGACTGTTTTTAGCACATTCTCTCCAGCAGCTGGAGGTAGGAATGCCAATAAGGGGTAGGGTCAGGACTGAGATGGAGCTGGCCCTGGGGCAGGGAGCAGACGAACCAGGCGGGGAGAGGGCATCAGGCCCTGTGGAGGGAGCATGATTTCTGTGTTTTCAGAGCCTGGGGATCCCTGTGGACCGTTTTACTTGATCAGTGCCCTCTTGTGGGCATCTCTGAGCGGGGCCGAGGGCGTGCAGCCTGCCAGAGCGGTACCTTGTGCTTCTCCAGCTCCTCCTGCCGCGCCTGCTCGTCCTCCAGCTGGACCTGCATCAGGTTCTCCTGGTGCTTCAGCTCATCGATGCTGTACTGGTGCTTAGCCTCTGCAAGCTCTTTCTGACCAGGGAATGGGAGTGGCATTGTTACAGGAGGTTCCTCCGAGCCACGCCACCTCTGCCATGCCTCCTCTGCCACACTGCAGCCTCCTGCGTGTGGGCAGGGGTGTTGCATAGGGGCCTGCGTGAAGGCTGTGAAAGCCATGAGGTCTCGTGGATGAGAATGCCCATCTCCTGATGACCCTCACCAGCTTTTTGTGAGTGCAGGGAAATCAGGGAAAGACCAGGAGGAGCAGAAGGCAGCGTGGCAGGCTGGTGTTCCCGGGGCCAACCCCAGGGCAGGAGCCACAACAATGGAGTGCTCCCCTCGCCCCAGACTGGGTGTTCTCCACAGAGGACTTGCTCTCTCACTCCCAACAGTCCTCAGCAGGCCTTCTGGCCTTTTTTTGGGGAAGGAGGACAACAGGACAGAGGTAGACTGAGGTCATAGGGCTGGTCACAAGGGTCTGGCCCTTGGCTCTCTCCACCGCACTGGCTCATCCCCCTGCACCTGGCGGGGAATGCTGGCACCTCTAGAACTCAGTCCCTGCCCCTTCTCACCTCACTCCACGTGCCCCAGGTGATCCCACCTGTACCATGGCTTCGAGTACTGCCAATTGGCAATCCTTAGATGACACTCAGGTCTCTACCTCCAGCCCTGACTCCGCCCCTGAGAAGCAGGCCTGAGCCTCTGATGGCCTGGTTCCCTCTGGAGCTCAGCTGTTAATACTGCTCCTGGGATGACACCAATTTGGGGTGAATCCTGGCTTGGCCTTGAGCCAGTGATCCTGGCTAACTGCTTGCCCTCCTTCAGCCTCCTCAACTTCTTTTTTAATTTTTAAAATTTTTCATTCTGTTGCCCAGGCTGGAGTGCAATGGCATCTTCTCAGTTCACTGCAGCCTCAAACTCCTGGTCTCAAGTGATTCTTCTACCTCAGCCTCCTGAGTAGCCAGGATTACAGGTGTGCGCCACTGCACCTGGCTAATTTTGCTAGTTTCTGTAGAGATGGGGTCTCCCTATGTTGCCCAGGCTGGTCTTGAACTTCTGGGCTCAAGCAATCCTCCCGCCTCAGCCTCCCAATGTGCTGGGATTACAGGCATGCGCCACTGCTCCCGGCCCTCCTCAGCTTCTTCATCTGGAAAACCAGACAGGGCAGGCCAGCTGTGATGTGGCCCTGGGACAGTGTGTGGAAGAGGCCTGGCTCCTGGGAACACGCACGAAACAGTACCCACAAGGGTGCTGCTGGAATCACTCTGACAGAGGCAGGTAAAGGGATTAGGAAGAGGGAGCTGCCCTTTCTCTCCTAGTTGTGGGCAGGGAAAGCTACTCTTCAATGCCCCTTTTCCAAGAAACCTGGGGGCTTGAGGACTGTGTCTCACAGGGCTGGGAGACTGAGAGGGAGATACTTGCTGTGTGGTCATCAATGCGCCGGAAGTCCAGGTACACAAGGTCAGGAAGGTAGGCACAGATGAACATCTTGTAATCCTCTGCCTCAGAGATAGGGTTCCCAGAGAGGCTGAGCGTCCGCAGGCACTTGAACCGCCGGAGGTAGATGATCTGGGGAGTAAAAGGGAGAACGGCCCATTTTCTTTCTCTTCTTTTTTTTTTTAGATGGAGTCTTGCTCTGTCGCCCAGGCTGGAGTATAGTGGCGCGATCTCGGCTCACTGCAAACTCCATTTCCCGGGTTCACGCCATTCTCCTGCCTCAGTCTCCCGAGTAGCTGGGACTACAGGCGCCTGCCACCACGCCTGGCTAATATTTTTGAATTTTTAGTAGAGATGGGGTTTCACTGTGTTAGCCAGGATGGTCTTGATCTCCTGACCTCGTGATCCACCCGCCTCGGCCTCCCAAAGTGCTGGGCTTACAGGCATGAGCCACCGCGCCAGTCCGAGAAAGGCCCATTTTCTTGGCAGCCACAGAGTTGAAAACACAGCTGCACCTCCCTCCTCAGTACTGTTTCAGAGTCAGCCTGGCCACAGCACCATCAGCATTGGGTGGTATAACAGGCCGTGTGCAGGTATGTGGGTGTTCCAGGCTGGGAAGCAGTACCGAGACCTTCCGTCAGAAATGGGCTTTCCAAAGAACCAGCAGACCGTGGTTCAGGTCTGCTGAACCACGTGGTGAGACCTTGAACAAGTTACCCAGCATCTGTGAGCTTCGATGTCCACATCTGTAAAATGGGTATAAGGATATCATATGTGTTACAGGTGTTGTAAGGACCAAATGAAATAAACTATGAAAAGCACTGGAAGAGTGCCTGACACCTATTCGGTAATGGTAGTTTTAGTTGCTGTTACTAGTATAGGCATACCCTTTTATTTTTAAAAAATCTTTTAAATTTAATTTAATTTAATTTTTTGAGATGAAGTCTTACTCTGTCACCCAGGCTGGAGTGCAGAGGTGCGATCTTGGCTCACTGCAACCTCTGCCTCCCAGGTTCAAGTGATTCTCATGCCTCAGCCTCCCTAGTAGCTGGGATTACAGGCACGTGCCACCACGCCTGGCTAATTTTTGTGTTTTTAGTAGAGATGGGATTTTGCCGTTGCTCAGGCTGGTCTCAAACTGTTGGGCTCAAGCGACCCACCCGCCTCGGCCTCCCAAAGGGTTGGGATTATAGGCATAAGCCACCATGCCCGGCCCTATTTTATTTTTAAGTAGGGATGGGATCTTGCTATGTTGACCAGGCTGGTCTTGAACTCGTGGTCACAATAAATCCTCCCACCCACCTCAGCCTCCCAAAGTGTTGAGATTACAGGCGTGACCCACTGCACCTGGCCAGGCATGCCTTTTTAGATTGTGAAGTCCCATGAAAGGTACAAATATCTTAAATTAAATGGAACCCAATTTATGGCTAACCTTGAATTCCCTGGATAACAGCCAGGGGAACATTCCACTAACTTTATTTATTCTCCCTACACTCTATTTTTAGTAAAATGGGGAAAATGTTAACTAGGTAGTTAATATTAGGTTGGTGCAAAAGTAATTGTGGTTTTTGCCATTAAAAGTAATGGCCAAAAAGTGTTTTAAAAAAGCAATATTTCGGCCGGGCGCGGTGGCTCAAGCCTGTAATCCCAGCACTTTGGGAGGCCGAGGCGGGCGGATCACGAGGTCAGGAGATCGAGACCATCCTGGCTAACACGGTGAAACCCCGTCTCTACTAAAAAAATACAAAAAACTAGCCGGGCGAGGTGGCGGGCGCCTGTAGTCCCAGCTACTCGGGAGGCTGAGGCAGGAGAATGGCGTAAACCCGGGAGGCGGAGTTTGCAGTGAGCTGAGATCTGGCCACTGCACTCCAGCCTGGGTGACAGAGCGAGACTCCTTCTCAAAAAAAAAAAAAAAAAAAAAAAGCAATATTTCGGCCGGGTGCGGTGGCTCACACCTGTAATCTCAGCACTTTGGGAGGCTGAGGCGGGGGGATCACGAGATCAGGAGATCGAGACCATCCTGGCTAACATGGTGAAATACCGTCTCTACTAAAAATACAAAAACAAAAATTAGCCAGGCGTGGTGGTGGGCACCTATATAGTCCCAGCTACTTGGAAGGCTGAGACAGGAGAATCACTTGAAACTGGAAGGCAGAGGTTGCAGTGAGCCGAGATTGCACCACTGTACTACAGCCTGGGGTGACAGGGCGAGATTCCATCTCAAAAAAAAAAAAAAAAAAAAAAAACTTCACTGGATAGCATCTAGACACTGTACTATGCAAAAGATAGAAAAAAATATTAGCATGCTTTTCTGAGTGAATTTCTTTCAGTCATTCATTCAGCAAACACTAGTAGTCACCTAGCAGGCCTCCAGCACCTGCTAGGTTATGAAGATACAGTGGGGAACAAGGCCCATGGGGTCCCTGCCCTTAGGGCAAGAGCTTATATTTTAGGAATGGGGGAAAAATGTTTTCTTTTTAATTTTTTTTCTTTTTTGATGGAGTTTTGCTCTTGTTACCCAGGCTACAGTGCAGTGGTGTGATCTCAGCTCACTGCAACCTCTACCTCCTAGGTTCAAGCGATTCTCCTGTCTCAGCCTCAGGAGTAGCTGGGATTACAGGCACCTGCCACCACACCCGGCTCATTTTTATATTTTAGTAGAGACAGGGTTTCACCATGTTGGCCAGGCTGGTCTCAAACTCCTGACCTCAAGTGATTCGCCCACCTTGGCCTCCCGAAGTGCTGGGATTATAGGCGTGAGCCACTGGGCCCGGCCAAATGTTTAAAAAAGTAAATAAAATCATTATGGTTTGGGTTAAGTGCTATAAGGAACATCAAGATGGCACCCTGAGAGAAAATACCAGGGAGGCCTCTTTCAGTTAGGAGATTCAGAGGTCTCTCTGGGGAGGTGACATTTAATCTGAGACCTGAGGGAGCACAGAAGAGCAGAGGAGAGCACATTCCTGGAAGCCAAGACAGCACAGGCAAAGGCCCTAGGCAGCAAAGAACTTGGCACATACCAGGCACTGAGCAAAAGCCAGGGTGGCTGCAGCATGGTGGGGAGGAGGCTGGGAAGAAGTTGAGATGGGAGTAGTGACAAGGTCAGGGGCTGATTCATGCAAGACCATGCAGGTCAAGAGTTTAGAATTTTTTTTTTAGCGGAGTCTCGCTCTGTTGCCTAGGCTGCAGGAGTTGCAGTGGCGCAACTTGGCTCACTGCAAGCTCCACCTCCTGGGTTACGTCATTCTCCTGCCTGAGCCTGCCGAGTAGCTGGGACGACAGGCGCATGCCATCACACCTGGCTAATGTTTTTGTATTTTTATTAGAGACAAGGCTTTGCCATGTTGGCAGGGCTGTTCTTGAACTCTTGGCCTCAAGTGCTCCGCCCTCCTTGGCCTTCCAAGGTGTTGGGATTACAGGCATGAGCCACGGAGCCCCTGCCTTCAGTTTGTTCTAAGGATGGTGGAAGCCATTGGATTTTTTGTTTGTTTGTTTTCTTTTTTTTTCTTTGGAGACACAGTCTCACTCTGTCGCCCAAGCTGGTGTGCAGTTGCAGTGGTGTGATCTCAGCTCACTGCAACCTCTGCCTCCCGGGTTCAAGCAATTCTCCTGCCTCAGCCTCCCAAGTAGCCACGCCTGGCTAATTTTTTGTATTTTAGTACAGACGGGGTTTCACTGTGTCGCCCAGGCTGGTGTCGAACTCCTGAGCTCAGGCAATCTGCCCACCTCAGCCTCCAAAGTGCTAGGATAATAGGCTCTGCCCACCTCGGCCTCCCAAGTGCTAGGATTATAGGCGTCAGCCACTGCACCTGGCCACCATTGGAGTTTTAAGTGTGTATGGGTGGGGAGGCGGGGAGACAGGATCTGATTTAATCTTTAAGAGATCTCCCAGCAAAATTTCACAAAGTGTGTTGTAGAAGGTGAGAGGGGACAGACTGCCTCATCATTGCTGGTGGCTTTGTAAATAGTTCCACTTCCACTTGGCAAGATCTGTCAAAATTTAAAATGCACATGCCCTTTGACCTAGCAATTCCTCTCTAGTTTATCTTGCAGATGGCTTATCCAGGTACAAAGTGACCCCTGTTTAAGAACGTCCACTACAGACTGTGTGTAATGGCACTAGATTGGAAACAACCTTGACACCCGCCTATAGGGAACTAGGAACTCACATGATGCTGCATCTGAGTGATGGAATGAGCCAGCAGAGAGGGCGAGCTGATGACTCAGGAGGAAAGGAGACACCAAAGGCAGGTGCTTGAAGGGTAGCTGGACAGATGTGACAATCAGGCACAATGTTTAACACAGGACTCTTGGAAAGACACACATGTAACTTAGAAGCGGCTGGGGCCTCTGGAAGGGAAGGACAGAGGCCAGGAGTGAGTGAGCCTCTTTTCTGTGTGCCCTGCGTTCTGCTTAAACATCTGTTTTTAATGCAATGAGCAGAAATTAAAATAAGCCTAATAAATATATAAATGATAAGAAAGTACATAATTAGATGCCAGATAAATAGCGCAGATAAGGACTAAAATCAAAGATGCTTGGGGTTAGGAGCTAGTACCTGAGAAGTATCAGTCAGGACTCTCTGGGTCAGGTCATCAAGAGGGCTAGTGCCTGATTGGGTGAAGAGCATTTAGGGTCTCCAGGGTCCCTGGGATACAGCCAGACCTCGGGAGCACCTGACCCAGACATCTCAGCATTCCCCAGCAGCTAGTCCCCATGGGTCGTCTTCCATCTTCTTTCTCTCTGCGGATGGGCTTTACCAGCTTCTCCCATATTCCAGAGGGAATACCTGGGGCCCAGCACCCCACTGGGAAAGGGTGATGGGATTTCCTCCTGCCCAGTCCCTGCAGGGGCAGGATGGGAGAAAGGCAAGAGCGGGGTGTCCCGGCAGGGCACAAGCATGTCTACCTCACACCGTCCATGCCCTCTCATGCCCAGGCCTGGCCCTTCAGAGGGACAGGGTCTCAGCTCCATTAAACTTTCCAAATGTCCAGAGGAAAACAAACAGAGGAGATTCATTCACATGTGGGCCCTAGGGGTGTAGGACCCACCAAGACAGGAACATCTGCTGAATCTCAGAGTTTCAAGCAGCAAGGTTTGGAGTTGCTTGCGGTTAGCTCTTAATCTGAATATTCTTGACTGTCATTTTCCATGCACTTACTACGTGCCAGGCCCTGTATCAAGCACAAAAGGTTCTCTAGGCCGGGCGCGGTGGCTCAAGCCTGTAATCCCAGCACTTTGGGAGGCCGAGACGAGCGGATCACGAGGTCAGCAGATCGAGACCATCCTGGCTAACACGGTGAAACCTCGTCTCTACTAAAAGAAATACAAAAATCTAGCCGGGCGAGGTGGCGGGCGCCTGTAGTCCCAGCTACTCAGGAGGCTGAGGCAGGAGAATGGCGTGAACCCGGAAAGCGGAGCTTGCAGTGAGCTGAGATCCGGCCACTGCACTCTAACCCGGGCAACAGAGCGAGACTCCATCTCAAAAAAAAAAAAAAAAAAAAAAAAAAAAATGGTTCTCTAATGGATCCATCTTCACAGCAACCGTATGGAGTAGGAACTACTATCATTTCCATTTTACAGGTGGGTAAATGGGCACCCAGAACTCAAAGTCACTGGCCGAAGGTCAGGCAGCTGGTAGGTGGCAGTGTTGAGATCTGAACACAGGCTGACTAAATCTCAGCTCTCAATGTGTTCGCCTGTGCCCTCCATGCCTCGTCCAGACGTCCTGCTGGCAAGCATTTGGCTTCCTTGTCCTTACAGGGCAGAGCAGGCTGGACAATCAGATCTTGAGCCCTGCAAAGGGTATTGGCTGGGTTCGGATGCTGCCTGTCTGGCATGCAAGGCAAACTTCTGAGGCTGCACCACCTCTGTGGCTTGACCTGGCGGAACTGCTAGTGACAGCTCAGTGCTCCCACCCCAGGCTGTTCACATAAGCCCAGCCTGGCCATCTCCCAGCCATGATATTAGGCTGAGGGTCAGTGTAGACCCTGAGGTGGCTTGATCAGACTGAAGGGCCACTGTGAGAAGGAGAGTTCTTGCTCTCTCCATCCTGCTAGATGCAGACAAGGAAGCCCGTGTCCTTGACTGCGACCATAAGAGAATCAACCTCCGGGGAGATGCTGAGGACAGCAGAGCCCACAGGCAGAAGGAACTCACGTCCTTGAAGCTCTGCTGATAAGCACCCCTTCCTTGCAGTGCCAATTATCACGCCACTAAATGTCCTTGTTGTTTGCCGCAGGGGCTCAGCTTACCTCTGGCTTCAGCTGTAGCCATGAGAGACCTTAGCTGGCAGTGTCCTATCTCATGACTCACTTTCTGCCTCAGAGATGTCTCTGAAGCCAAAGAAGCCCACCCAGCTGAAAAGCCAGGTGGCGAGGAAGCTAATCCCCCTGGGATCTCCCTCAGCTGGTGGGGGGATCAATGCCTCAGGCTCCTGTCCTTAGATGGTCACTTCTGGGAGGCATTCTGGACACTTCCGAGGCCCAGGGGAATCCTCCCTCATCACCTGCGGCAGCAGTCTCAGTGACACACCTGTATGTTGGTTCTTCCCTGCCTTTCTTACTCCAGCTTCCTGAAGCCACCTCTCAAACCAGCCACCTGCATGCAAGTCCCTGCCTTACCTCTGCTTCCAGCCAGTTTGGGGCCAGCTTCCCTTACCTGCAGGTACAGTATCCTTTCTGGTGGCACTGTCCTGGGGTAACCCATTCTCACAGTCCCCCTCAAATCCATCCTCACGGGGGTGGATTCCTTCCTAAATGTAGACCTGCCCCAAATACATCTCAGACAGAAGCCTCCTCGGCTCCCACTGCTTCTCTGGCCATCCTGACTGACTGTGGCGAGGCCCGGCCACATCCTGAGCCCCACCCTGCACCACACACCTTTGACCTCGTCCAGGGACCCTGTGCTCCTCAACGGTGAGTGCAGGCAGGCATTCCCAATGTGCCTCCAGGCCTTTGCTCACACCACTCCCTCCTCCTGGGAAGCCTTTTCCTTCTGCTGGATGGCAAATTCTAGTCATCTCTCAGTGAGTCTGCATCAAGTTCCCCTCATCCCAACACTCACAGGAAGGCCCTCAGCTACGACAGTCCTCCATTTGTTAGGAACATACTCCAGCCTGACACCGAACCAAATGTGTTACATTCATGACCCCACTTGATTCCTGCAAGGGCCTGGGCAGGGGGGTCATGGCCATCGTCTCCATCTGACAGATGAGGAAACGGAGGCATAGAAGGCTTGACCCTTGGCTGGGTTTAGACGCTCCTGTCTGGCGTGCAGGGCAAACTTCCAAGACTACAGTGCCTCCAGGGTTTGGTCCTGCTGGACAGACTTACATGCCGGTCACAACTCAGTGCTTGACCCTCCCAGGCCACTCATCTAAGCCACTATGACCTGCAGCTGGGATCTGAACCCAGGCCACCTGACTGACCTAAGCAGAAAAGGAATCTTTAAAGGCTACTGGACAGCCCCCAGGGCTGGTGGGTTGCAGAAGCAAAAGCCAGGAGCCATCTGATGTATCGCCTCTGACACAGGACCCTTAAAGCTGCCGCCACACCCCCAGCTGTGTCCACTGCCACTTGTGCACACCCCTAAGCCTCGGGGTGCCCTCCTACCACCCACAGGCCTTGTTTTATTGTTCCTCGGGACACTGGCTTCTTGTCTCCTTGTGTCTTGACTATGGGGGTGTGTGCTGGTCACTCCAAAGGGACCACATCTTGTCTGTCTCTGTTCCCAGTGAGCACAGGACATATGCCCAACATTAATAGGTACTTGTCTCAGCAAATGTTTGTTACGTAAGTGCAAGATTCAGGGAAAGAACCACCACTAATGTGGAGGTTGTAAACTAGTGCTCTCCAGTGAATTTTGTCGGGTTAAGCGTGGTATTTAAACATTAGCAAATCCCTCGTGGAGTAATCTGGATTCCTGGCTTTTCCAGGAAAATGAGAAGATCCGGAATACTCAGCCTGTACTTCCCCTTGCCACAAACACCCACTCAACCCATGGCGCTCCAAGGCCCTGCAGGTGTGCGTGAGGGCGGGCTGGGCGGCCACTCACGTTCATCATGTTGTCAATCTGGTTGTTGCCCAGCGACAACACCTGCAGCTTGACGAGGGCGTCCAGGGAGTCGATCTTGGAGATCCGGTTGTTGAACAAGCTCAGGTCCTCCAGGTTCACCAGTGTGTCCAGCCCCTCAATGGTCTCAATGTTATTGAAGGACAGATCTGGGAAGAAGAGAGGGTTGTGAGGGTCTGCTGCCTGGGTCAGGGGATGGGCTGTCCTGAAGTAAAATCATCAGGGCTACTGAGTGCCCTGTGAGCCAGCACCAAGCTGCCAGGGCCAGAATTTGACTCACTGTCTAATAGTTTTGTGATTTTTTTTAGAAGCGGGTGTGGATTCTTTCCTGCCACCTTAAATGTTCACCGCCCTCTCCAGTTCTGCCAATCATCCTCCTGGCTGGGGCCATGCGGGCAAGTACTGTTGTCTATGCTCTCTCATAGTTCTGGGAAGAAAATGCTAACCTGCAGGTCTGAAGCAGTGCCCTTGGGGGTCGGGGTAGACAGTGGTGGAGTGTCCCCTTTCCTCACACTGTGGCATTTTAGCAAGACCACCTCCTGTCTGCTTTGCATTTACCAGTTTATCAAGCACTCATGTGTATGTCCTCTGACAGCAGCCCCGAGTGGTAGTTTGGAATTTGTCTCCCTGTTTGATCATTTGGGAAGCAGAAGTTCAGAGAGACTCAGTGATTTGCCCAAAGCCACACAGCTAACCACGGTGGGGCCAGAGTTCATCTAAGGCTTCTCCCTGGACATGTGGTAGGTCAGTTTCTTCCACCTACCTCACAGCTGTCTCAGGCTCCCTCATCAACTGTAACCTCAACCCCAACCGAGACTTCAGACTAATTCCACATCTTTGGGAATAAAAGTACCATCTTTTTTTTTTTTTTTTTTTTTTTGAGACAGGGTCTCACTCTGTTGCGCAGGCTGGAGTGCAGTGGTGCAATCACAGTTCATTGCATCCTTGACCTCCTGGGTTCAAGTGATCCTCCTGCTTCAGCCTCCTGAGTAGATGAGACCATGCGCCACCACATCCAGCTAATTTTAAAAAATTTTTCCTATAGAAACAGGCTCTCACCATATTGCCCAGGCTAGTCTCAAACTCCTGGGCTCAAGTGATCCTCCCACCTTGGCCTCCCAAAGTGGGGATTATAGGTGTGAGCCACCATGCCCGGCCTAGAAGTACTTTTTCCCCACTACAGGTTTTCAGGCTTAGTTGGCAGGTGGGGCGTTATCTTGTCCTGGAACACCAATGGCCTAGAAGCCAAAAATGAGCATTTGTCCTAGGCTTGGAAATATGAGCATGATAACCACAGTGATCACATTTAAAAGGTGATTTGGGGCTGGGTGTGGTGGCTCACACCTGTAATCCTAGCACTCTGGGAGGCTGAGGCGGGTGGATCACTTGGGGGGGGTCAGGAGTTCAAGACCAGCCTGACCAACCTGGTGAAGCCCTGTCTCTACTAAACATACAAAAATTATCTGGGCATGATGGCACATGCCTGTAATCCCAGCTACTCAGGAGGCTGAGGCACGAGAACCACTTGAACCTTGGAGGTGGAGTGAGCCAAGATTGTGCCACTGTACTCCAGCCTAGGTGACGAAGTGAGACTTTGTGTCAAAAAAAAAAAAAAGTGATTTGGGAGTTGAGTTTAACCATATCTTAATTGAGCCTCCTCTGCTTATGAGGGGATGCTCACCTGTTGACATTGAGACCAATGATAACTGTCCTTTCTCTATGCCAGGCCCTTTAAGTGCATTACCTGGTTTAATCCTCATAGCAGAGATATCATACCATTTTATAGATGACGAAACGGAGATTCAAATGGGCCTCATGGTAATATGCTCAAGGTAGCACAGCCCATAAAGGAATTGAAGTTCAGGTCAGGTGTAGTGGCTCACGACTATAATCCTGGCACTTTGGGAGGCGGAGGCAGGTAGATTGCTTGAGGCCAGCAATTGCAGATCAGCCTGGTCAACATGGCAAAACCCTGTTTCTACTAAAAATACAAAACATTAGCCAGGCATGGTGGCACACACCTGTAATCCCAGCTACTTGGGAGGCTGAAGCATGAGAATCATTTGAACCCGGGAGACGGAGGTTGCAGTGAGCCAAGATTGTGCCACTGCACTCCAGCCTGGGCGACAGAGCGAGACTCCGTCTCAAAAAAAAAAAAAAAAAAAAGAAACTGAGGTTTACAGAGTGGAATATCTTGTGCAAAGTCAGTGTGTTGGCCAAACTGGGGTTTGAACGGGGGTCTAACAAATGACAGGCCTGCACACTTCCTTTCCCACTGTGCCAACGGGTTCTGTTCTTGGGAGGCTTAGCCCACCCGCTAGTGGTGTGCTAGTAAGTGTTTACCAATGGGGGCTGAGGAAAACCCCTGATTTGAGGTGCTTGCTCATTTCTGTGGTGTAAATACTCCCACTGTGGCCAATTTCAAGCTACCAGCATGGCATCCCTGGAAGCAAAGTTGGGAAGAGCTGTGTACAGCCAGTGCTAGCCAGCTCCAGCACATCCTCAGCCCCGTGCATGTCAGTGTGAGAGGTCGTGCTGAACCATGGGAGTGCCGCCTCCCTAACCCTCATCCTCGGCACCCCAGGGACCCAGCTTTTCTGGCTGTGGTTGGGTCCCTGAGCACCTAGTGCCATGGCTGGACAACGACCAGCTTCTGACTATACTCTGAGGGGCAGCGTGACCTCTTACCAGAGCCTGCCATCACTGCTCTAGCACCCCCATCCCAGGGAGCACTGGCTGTCAGTCCAGTGACCCTTGGAAGCATGGATGGCCACTGCAAGGGGTCGGGGGAATGAGCTGACTAGGAAGTATGTGTGTAGGGGCACCAAGTAGTAGGAAGATAAGCTTTTGTTAGGGAGGGAACCAAGACCAGTATTCAAGTTTCTCTCTAGGTAAGCACACAGAAACAGGGGGCTGTCATGGGGCTCAGTGGCACTTGCTTTATGTCTGAGAGACAGCCAGGCCAGGGAGCTCCTGCTTAAAACCATGCATTCACGAATCAGCATTAATGGGTGCTAGGGTGCAGAGAAATGAGAAATCTGGGACAAGAGACCTGGGCCCAGGTGTCAGAGGACCTGGCTGTGGTTTGGTTCTGCTACCTGTAGCACGTGGCTCCATCAAGCTGGTCAGCCTCCCTGAGCCTCAGTTGCTGCATGTGTGAAATGGCAGCTTAACCCTGCCTGTGGGTTTGCTATGGGCTTGCAATTGTCAGCACAAAGGAGGTTGGGAGTGTTTGGCAAACTGGGAGGCTCATGATGCCCCAGGATGCCCTTATTACCAGGAGACCACCTGATAGGATGGAGGGAATGTGGGCTGTGAGGTCAGACAGGCGTCGGGGTGAGTCCCAGCTCTGATACTTCTTGGTTGTGCAGCTTTGGGCAAGTGCCTGGGGCTCTCTGAGTCTCAGCTCCTCTTCTGTAGGTTGGGATTATAATAGATGCCCAACTCTTAGGATTAAAATGGGGGTTAAACAAGACAGTGCCTAAGGAGCTCTCAGGCCCATCACCTTTTCCCTGCTAGGGGCCCACTGGCCCTCACCAGATGTGAGGATGCTCCTAAGAGGCCAGCAGAAGGAACACCTCATCAAAACCCTCCATGGCCTTGGCAGTGAGGCCTGATGTGATGCAGTGACCTTAGTTTGCTCATCTCTATGATGGAGATGCTGTGTGAACTGAAAGACTCATATGGAAAGCATACAGGCCCCACTTAGCATGTAGTTAAGTGCTTGAAACACATTAGCCTCTGTGACAATTATTCCTGGTTTGATCTGGGTCCCACCAGCCAATGGTTACCTGTCGATGGTTATCTGTCAGCCTGAGTCTAGATTAAATAGGAGTCCACAGCTGCCCCTTTGTGCCCCATCCAGACTGAAAGTTTGGGCAGGTAAGAGCAGAATATTCTGTGGTCCTGTGTCTGAGCACATCTTTGCTGTGTTTTGCCCAGCACAAGCCCTAGGCTTTTAAAAAATAGCAGCTTTCTTGCTCCCAGCAGGCAGAGCTTCTGCCGTACCCTGGCTAATGATGGCCCGGCAGCTGAGCGTCACATACAATTACTATCTCCTGGGAAGGCAATAACCTTGGCAGGGTGTCACCTTTGATTAGGGTGGACACACACAGGAAAGGGCCTTACCCAGCCAGACCAGGTGTGTGAGGTTCTCCAGGCCCTCGATCTTCTCAATGATGTTATTGTCCAGCTGCAGCTTCCTCAAGTTCTCAAACTGCCAAAGGTTGTCCATGCGGAGGATGTCTGAAATAATGGAAGGTGATTCCAGCCTCAGGTTAGGGTCAGAGTTTTGTGCTAGTGTACTGGAGGAGTGAGGCAGAACCATACAAAAGGGACCTACCACTCTTCTCCCTTGCCCTCGAGTACGCAGGCACCCTGCAGATGTGGACTGAGCATCGAGGAACCTTATGCCCCTATGAGGTGGGCGGGGATCGGTACTGCCACCCAGAGCCACAGAAAGACCTAATAGGTCTACTAGTGTGGGGCTAAGAAGTCATTGGTGTGGGAGTGAGCTGGACCTGGCCTAGGCAGGAGACTCGCTTGTGCTGTCTCTGGGGCCGGGCCAGGGCCTCTCCAGGAGGCTGGTTCACCTTGGGACACAGGACACAGGCAGAGGCCTTCCTTCCACAGTGTGATAAATAGAATGAAAACATGTGTCTCTGTTGGTGGGAGGGCTGATCACCTCTTTCAGCCTTTTTGGAGCGTCGTTTGGCAATGTTTATTGAAATATTTCAAGTCGGTGCCCTTTGACCTATAATTTCTCTACATGAAATCTGTCTCCACACTTGTGTATATGTCCAAAGAAATCCCTCAGGCACATAAGGGTCAGAAAAGCTCCCAAATGTCCACACGTAGGGGATGAGATAAGTTATCCATGCAAGAACGAGTTCCTGATGTCATGGAAGCACCTGGCCCCTGTGGCCTGTGAAGACCACTCACGCCAGCTACACAGCTGGTTCATTCCATTTGCTAGGTAAGCCAGAGTTTGGTTTTTGTCACTGGCAATCAGGAGAGTTCTGAATAACACATACGTATAAGTAAATATGTACTGTATATATAACACTCTAGAGGCCAAACTTATCCGCCAGCTTTTCCCAGAAGCCACATACAGCTCTGTTATTTATATGCTCCTTTTTTCCATATTTGCTTTTGTAATTATTTCTAAAATTTATAAAATTAGAATATGCTCATTAAGGGTGGGCGCAGTGGCTCACACCTGTAATCCCAGCACTTTGGGAGGCCAATGCAGGCGGATCACAAGGTCAACAGATCGAGACCATCCTGGCCAATGTGGTGAAACCCTGTCTCTATTAAAAATACAAAAAATTAGCTGGATGTGGTTGTGCATGTCTGTAGTCCCAGCTACTCGGGAGGCTGAGGCAGGAGAATCGCTTGAACCTAGGAGGCAGAGGTTGCAGTGAGCCAAGATCGCACCACTGCAATCCAGCCTGGTGACAGAGCGAGACTCTATCTCAAAAAAAAAAAAAAAAAAAAAAACAAAAAAACAAAAAGAAGCTCATTAAAAGAACTAAAATAATACAGAAATGAAAGGAGTTTTAAAAATTGGTGCTGTGGGCCGGGCGCAGTGGCTCATGCCTGTAATCCTAGCACTTTGGGAAGCTGAGGCAGGTGGATCACGAGGTGAGGAGATGGAGACCATCCTGGCTAACACAGTGAAACACTGTCTCTCCTAAAAATACAAAAAATGTAGCCGGGCGTGGTGGCAGGCACCTGTAGTCCCAGCTACTCAGGAGGCTGAGGCAGGAGAATGGTGGGAACCCAGGAGGCGGAGCTTGCAGTTAGCCAAGATTGTGCCACTGCACTCCAGCCTGGGCGACAGAGCAAGACTCCATCTCAAAAAAAAAAAAAAAAAAAAGAGAGAGAGAGAGAGATTGAGACCATCCTGGCCACATAGTGAAACCCCATGTCCACTAAAAATACAAAAATTAGCTGGGCGTGATGATGCGTGCCTGTAATCCCAGCTACTCTGGAGGCTGAGGCAGGAGAATCGCGTGAACCCAGGAGACAGAGGTTGCAGTGAGCCTAGATTATGCCACTGAACCAGCCTGGGCGACAGAGTTAGACTCCGTCTTAAAAAAAAAAAAAAACACAATTTGGTCTGGTGGCCGGGCACGGTGGCACACACCTGTAATCCCAGCACTTTGGGAGGCCGAAGCCAGTGGATTGCTTGAGACCAGGAGTTCGAGACCAGCCTGGCCAACGTGGATAAACACTGTCTCTATAATAAAAATACAAAAATTAGCTGGCATCCCTGTAGTCCCAGCTACTCAGGAGGCTGAGGCAGCAGAATCACTTGAACCCAGGAGGCAGAGATGTAGTGAGCCAAGATCATGCCACTGCACTGCAGCCTGGGTGACAAAGAGAGACTCTGTCTCTAAATAAATAAATAAAAATAAAAATTGGTGCTAAGGCGTTGCGCCTCAGAGGAGCCTGAGCCGGCCAGTCTGCTGCATCCCTGCCATGTTCCCCACTGCGTCCCCTGCCAGGACCGAATGACCTGAGCTGGGCTGCCATGGACCACAGCCCCTGCTCCGGGAGTGGCTGCCCATCTACAACCTAGGGCCTCTACGCACTCAGCTCGCATGGCTACGGCGTCATCCCTGCTGCCCACCCCTTGCTGCTCCCCGCCCTCCCCTTATGTCATCACAGGGATACCCACCCACCACCCCAGGGTCTACAACGGCCACAGCCGGACTATCACTTGGTACCCTGCCAATGCCATTGTCATCATGAGAGGCTGTCCCGTCTGCAAGGATAGGGTGCTGGAGGACTGCTTCACTTTCCTGGGAATCTTCCTGGCCATCATCCTGTTCCTCTTTGGGTTCATCTGCTATTTTGGCTTGAGGAAGTGAAGATGCCCCAACTGCGGAGCAGCCTTTGCTTAAAGGGAACGCCACACGTGGCTTTTCTACACCCAGCTGTCTTTTTCTAATGTACAATAGTTTTATTTGATTAAGCTTCAGGACTGTTTTGTAAAGTGAGGCGGGATAGATGTGGCACGCGGAAGCCGCGGTTTCCTGGAGCATGGAGAGGCAGCACTGCTGGTCCTGAGGTTAATGACAAGTCAATAAAGCACTGCTTTTATTTTTTGCAGTCTTCAATTTGAGAAAGGTGAGGTATAATGTTTTCAATAAACGAGATTCATACCATTAAATAAATAAATAATAAAAATACAAATTGGTGGCCAGGCACAGTGGCTCACGCCTGTAATCCCGGCACTTTGGAAGGCCGAGGCGGGGGGATCACGAGGTCAAGAGATCGAGACCATCCTGGCCAACATGGTGAAACCCCATCTCTACTAAAAATACAAAAATTAGCTACTTGGGAGGCTGAGACAAGAGAATCACTTGAACCCAGGAGGCGGAGCTTGCAGTGAGCTGAGATCGCGCCACTGCACTCTAGCCTGGCGACAGAGCGAGACTCCGTCTCAAAAAAAAAAAAAAAAAAAAAAGCCGGACGCTGTGGCTCACACCTATAATCCTAGCACTTTGGGAGGCTGAGGTGGGCAGATTGCCTGAGCTCAGGAGTTTGAAACCAGCCTGGGCAATGTGGTGACGCCCGGTCTCTACTAAAATAAAAAATAAATTAGCCAGGCGTGGCGGCATGTGCCTGTAGTTCCAGCTAATCAGGAGGCTGAGGCAGGAAAACTACTTGAACTCGGGAGGTGGAAGTTGCAGTGAGCCGAGATCGCGCCACTGCACTCCAGCACTCCAACCTGGGCAACTGTCAACAACAAACAAACAAACAAAAACAAACAAAAAACAAAACACCATACAGTCCAGCTGCATTTTCAATATTCATTCAGAGGGGCAGAGCCTGCCTGTGAGGTTGTGAAAGTCCCAGTGGGAAAGTGGGGAACCCCTCCTAGCTCCCCTCCCTGCACAAAGGTCTGGGGAGGACAGGGTTCTCTGACCCAGGTCCCGAGGGGCCCACTGCCCTTCCCCTAGAGCTGGATTGCTGAGTTGTGCCTCTCCTGGGTTCCCAGGGCTAGGTGGGACGGCCCTTCCCCTAGAGCTGGATTGCTGCCTTGCACCTCTCCTGGGTTCCCAGGGCTAGGTGGGACTGGTGCCTGTTCTCCAGCTCCCTGTTTGTGGCCAGATTTCCCAGAACGATACTGGCCACAATTCCCACCTGTGCTTCCAGGGTGGGGCCAGTTCTGCCCCAGCCTCCCAGCCACCTCCCATCCCTGGGTTGGATTTTCCAGGTGCCTTTTCTCGCCCTGATCCGACAGCCTCCCAGCAGTAGCACTCTCCCTGTGGCTCCTGCACACCTGGTGCTCTGCCACACATACCAGCACGCTGGCTTTTTCCTAGGTGTCAGCAGTTCAGGAGGAGAAGCCAAAACAACACAACAAATCAGGATGTACTTGGCAGTTACTCTAAATAAGTTACCAGCATGACAGGACTGCCAAAAAAGCCGATTTAATCTTCAGCAAAGACACTAAATCTGCCTCCGTGGCCACCACCTCGGCCGGGCCTGTGGTCATCACTCCCTGGAGTACAGCAGTGGCCGTCTTACTAGATCCTTGCCTCAGCCCTTGGCCTCCACAGCCTATCCTCATGCAGACAGCAGGGTCCTGTGAAATCCTAAGTCCCATCCTGTCCCATTTCTCTTCAGGACCCTCCTGGCGTCCCCACCTCACTCACTGTAAGAGCCAAACACCTTCCATTGGCTCCAAGCTGACACCAGCTGACCCCATGACCTCCCTGACCTGTCTCCACACTGGCTTCCTCAGCAGGGCTGATCAGGTGGGGTCCAGCCTGCCCCAGGCCCTTTGCACTGGCTGTTCCACTTTCCCCGGTGGATCTGCACAGCGGCTCTCTCCCTTGCCTACCTCCTTGCTAAATACCTCCTTGCTAAATTGTTACCTTCTTGGTGAAGCCCTTGGCCACCCTATAAAACGCTATACTCCACCCCCAATTTCCCTTTTCTCCTTTCCTTCCTTTTTTCCTCCACAGCACATGTTACCTTTAGCAAATAGTATTATTTTCCTTCTTCATTTTATTTCTTTGTCCCCTGCAAAGTTGAATGTCAGCTTCATAAGGACAAGGCTTTTTGTCTTTTTTGCTCATAGTTGAATCCCTAGTGCCTAGAACAGTACCTGGCATGTAACAGACAGGTGCTCAATATTGGCTGCATGAACCTCAGGTGGGGGAGGGGAAACAGAGGGAAAGCGGTCAGCTGCAAAAGCCCCTTCCTGCCGCACCTCTTCTGTGCCCCTTTACCCCTCTCGGGGCTGCGGCTCAGGGCCTTCCCTGTTTGGGTGGTCAGCCCCGGGAGCCTGTGGACTTCGTGGGGCTGTGCCTGGGCCGTGCCTGACTTGCCCACTGTCGTGTCCCTGGCTCTGGCAGCAGGGCTGGACTGAGGCAGGGTCTCAATACCTCCTTGTTGGTGACTGGATGCCGGCCAGCATAGGGGCCCCAAGACAGAGCAGGAATATGAATCAGACCAGGTCACTGTGGCCTTGCCTACACACGATACAAGGGGGGTCTCAGCATCCCTGCCCACCTCTCTCACTGCCCTCGTACTGCCTCTGCCTTGACTTACTGTGCTGCAGCTCGCTGGCCTTCCTGTGTGAGCCAGGCACTGTGCACGTGCTGTCTCACCTTGTCCCCCCACCCAATGCTTGAGACAGGGATGACAGCCATCCCATTTTTTTTTTTTTTTTTTTTTTTTTTTTTTTTTTTTTTGAGACGGAGTCTCGCTCTTTCGCCCGGGCTGGAGTGCAGTGGCCGGATCTCAGCTCACTGCAAGCTCCGCCTCCCGGGTTTACACCATTCTCCTGCCTCAGCCTCCCGAGTAGCTGGGACTACAGGCGCCCGCCACCTCGCCTGGCTAGTTTTTTGTATTTTTAGTAGAGACGGGGTTTCACCGTGTTAGCCAGCATGGTCTCGATCTCCTGACCTCGTGATCCGCCCGTCTCGGCCTCCCAAAGTGCTGGGATTACAGGCTTGAGCCACCGCGCCCGGCCTACAGCCATCCCATTTTACAGACGGGACATTGAAGCAGTAAGGGTCTGCCTGGTCCTGAGCCATATCTTCCCATTCCTGACGTGCCTCTCTGCCTCATGGGCCTGTGCCCCTCCTGCTACCAGCCTGTCTTTGGTGACTCCTTCCCTGAAGCTGCCCTCCCAGTGCCCACTCTCCCTCCTTCTCCCACACTTCCTACCCTCTGCTCCTGGCTACGTGGTACTTCCTAGGCTCTGCCTGCCAGGGACCCCCACTCCAAGGACGCCCATGTGGAGTTATGTTATGGAAACAGCATAGTCTTGGGGGCTCACTTGGATTTGGCATGGGACAATTTTATCTTGTTTTCTATTCTTATTCAGAATCAGGGGTGTTGTGGATATTCAAATGATGAAGACACTAAGTATGATGCTTTACAAATATCTGTGCTGCTCCTATGCCTTGTAATCCGGATAGGCCCTAATGCTGATGTGGGAACCTCGACCATGGACTTTGTGTGGAATCCTGGGGCTTGAAGACGGAGCAGAGAAAGCCAGGGAGGGCCCCACCCTGGCCACCACTCCTGAACCCTGGATACATACTCCGAAAGTCCAGCTGCAGGGACAGGACATCCTTGAAGACGATGCCCTCCTGCTTGGCCAGCTGCCCGGCCTCCTCCTGGGGGCCCTGCTCCCCGACAGCCAGCTTGAGCATGTCATCATCCATCACCCTCGGCTCCATCAAGTCACACAGCCAGTTCATCTTCTCCCACGTTTTCCCTAAAAAACACCGCATTCCTCTTTCACAGCCTGCTTCTTTCTCTGTTTGAGGGCAGGGTCTGGCTGAGGTTTCCCCCTACAGTGTCTTTGTGGCCACTGGCACTCTGAGGAATGCCCTACTCCCGGCCCTGGGTCTGCTGCATCTCGGGGTTTGTATACTTACACCAAGGCTGCTCCAGGGCTTCCTGGCAACCACCTGGGCCTGTCCACAGGGTTTCATCCCTTGACCCTATAGCCACAGCTGGGACCCTCGCTGGACCTACTGAACTGGTGTCCACACTGGTCTCCTTAGCCTGTGATCTTGGCTCATCTTATGACTGGGGCCCTGTGTCAGGCCTCTGACTTTGTGTGCCCATCCTCATTTGGGCGTGTGGGTACCAACCACTGACTGTGCTCCCTGGGCAGCCTCAGCCAGGCCTGTCAGCCTGCAGCTCCTCTTCCTTGAGCACCTCATCCCCTCCAGGCAGTCGTGTGTGTACGCCCCCCACCACACCACAAGCTTCTCCTGGTGTAGAGGAGACCCAAGCTGACCCTTCACATCCAACCCGTGGGAGATGTGAACTTGAGGTTGTGGAATAAGAGTGCCCATCGGAGCTGGCTGCTTGAGTTGGGTAGAAATAGGGAGTGTGGGCCGGGCGCGGTGGCTCAAGCCTGTAATCCCAGCACTTTGGGAGGCCGAGACGGGCGGATCACGAGGTCAGGAGATCGAGACCATGCTGGCTAACACGGTGAAACCCCGTCTCTACTAAAAATACAAAAAACTAGCCAGGCGAGGTGGCGGGCGCCTGTAGTCCCAGCTACTCGGGAGGCTGAGGCAGGAGAATGGTGTAAACCCGGGAGGCGGAGCTTGCAGTGAGCTGAGATCCGGCCACTGCACTCCAGCCTGGGCGACAGAGCGAGACTCCGTCTCAAAAAAAAAAAAAAAAGAAAAGAAAAAAAAAAAAAGAAATAGGGAGTGTGGACTGGCTGGGTTAAGCAGAGAGCAAGAGAGGGAGGAGGCAGATGCACAGAGAAAAGCAGAGATGGGAACCTGGGAACCAGAAAACAAATGACAAAGGACAGACAGGTCGACACAGACAGAGGCTGCCTCCTTCTTGCTGGCTTTCCAGTCCCTAATGTCCCTAGGTCCAGGCCTCATGAGAGTTTTCTGTTTCTCACATGAAATCCTCTTTTACTTAAGCTAGCTCCAGTAGGTTATTTTGTAATTAATTAATTAATTTTTTTTTTTTGAGACAGAGTCTCACTCTGTCACCCACGCTGGGGTGCAATGGCAGTCTCGGCTCACTGCAACGCCTGGATTCAAGTGATTCTCCTGCCTCAGCCTCCCAAGTAGCTAGGATTGCAGGCGTCCACCACCATGCCTGGCTAATTTTTTGTATTTTTAGTAGAAACGGGGGTTTCACCATGTTGGCCAGGCTGGTCTCAAACTCCTGACCTCAGGTGATCCACCTGCCTCGGCCTCCCAAAATGCTAGGATTACAGGCATGACCCACCATGCCCAGCTTCCAGTAGATTCTGTTACTAATGGTCCAGAGGGAAATGACTGAGACACCACAGCACAGCGGGGATCTGTAGATTTGGTCAGTCACACTGTGAGGCTGATTCCAGTGGCTGTTCGTGGCTGGACCACATTCTCATCCTTAATCCTCTTGGTAAGGACATCCAAGAGGGATATTTTCCCCCACTTTCCGCCCCTGATTCTTGCCTCCCTGATGGCCCTACTTCCTATCTTTGTCCACATGCCTCCCCAGCATCCGGGCCTCCCTGAACCTCCTGTCCTTCTGCCCTGCTGGTCCCTGACGGTAGGCAGCCCCTGTGCTCTGCTTTTCATTCCACTGGGCACTGCTGGAGCCCTGGTGCAGGGCTGATGGTGTCCGCTGAAAAGCCAGGTTGGGCCATACAATCCTGTTACCTGGTCTTAGAGACTTCCCTCTAAGACTGCCCTCCTCTTTCCTACCCAACCATCCACTTGGATGTAGCTTCTGCAAATATGCATCCTCTGCCCTGAACTGTCCCTCATAAAATGTCCCAATGAGCTCTTGTGCACACTTCTCTCTTGCTTCCAGGGGAGGCATAGCCTCCACATCCTTCAACCCCTACCCCTTCTCCACCTGTGCCTTCCATCCTCCCAAGACCTTGGTCCTTTTCTTCCTACTCTCTCTAATCTGTTCACACTGGCTCCACCTCATTGGGGTGACTGATTCTACCCCCAAAGACGGTTCCAGCCCTCGGCCTCTCTCTCTAGCTCCCCACTCTTGTGTAGTGGTTTCCCCTAAGGTTTCCCATAACTTGTCATCAACTTGTCTTTGGGGGAATTTTAATGTGTTATATTTGGCTGATGTTTTCTGTAAAGTGTTTGGCTTTCTTTTTTTGGCCAGGTGCGGTGGCTCACACCTGTAATCCCAGCACTTTGGGAGGCTGAGGTGGGCGGATCACAAGGTCAGGAGATCAAGACCATCCTGGTCAACATGGTGAAACCCTGACTCTACTAAAAATACACAAATTAGCTGGGTGTGGTGGCACATGTCTGTAATCCCAGCTACTCGAGAGGCTGAGGCAGGAGAATCGTTTGAACCAGGGAGTTGGAGGTTGCAGTGAGCTGAGAGTGCACACCACTGCACTCCAGCCTGGCGACAGAGTGCGAGACTCCATCTCACCATCAAAAAAAAAAAAAAAAAAAAAAAAAGTGCTATACTTTGGGAAATGACTCTTAATTTTAATTTCAAAACTTTAACTGACTTATCCCTCTTACTTCATCAGGGCCTTGGTACCTGTGACAGATCAAGTTTGCTTTCAGTCAAGCCCAGCAACTGCTATGCTAGGAAATGTGGGATTGTTATTACACATGCTATTTTATAAGCACATCAGGGCAGCATCTGGATCCTTACTGTGCATCTTTTAGTAACTCACTTCACCTATCTAAGCCTTGGCTTTCCCATCTGTAAAAGGTGGATAATTCCTCCCTCCTGCATTTGTGTGAGATCACGTATTTAGTCCAAACATGGGTAGTGAGGAACTGCTACATGTTGTGAATAAAACATGGATTTTTACCCCTGCTTCAGGCATGAATCAAACAATAATACAGCTATTTAATTACAAACCATGACAATTTGTAGGTGTAGGGAACTATGAAATCGTACATTAGGGGCACCTGGCCTGGCCAAGGAAGACAGGGCTGATTTGAAGGACAAGTAGGAAAGAAGGAGGAGATAACTTCATGGCAAGGCCCTTGAGGTGGGAGAGAACAGACGTGTTGCCCTTTGGCTGAAATCATGCAAGGTTGGAGAGGTCTATGGGAGTTCTGTTATTATCCTAGAACCCCTAGAAAGCACCTAGGGCTTAATAAGGGCAGCAACATTAGCTGGTTATGGTGGTGCATGCCTGTAGTCCCAGCTACCTGGGAGGCAGAGGCAAAAGAATCGCTTGAAACCGGGAGGCGGAGGTTGCAGTGAGCCGAGATCATGCCACTGCACTCCAGCCTGGGCAACAAGAGCGAAACTCCATCTCAAAAAATAAAAAAAATAAGGGCAGCAATGTGATCAGATCTTAGTTTTTAAGAAGCTCACTCTAGCAGCAGTACTGAGAATTGCAAAAGTACTTAGGTGAGAGATGACCAGGGTGTTAGCAAGATGTGAATGGGAGAAATTTCTAGAAACTTAACTTCCATGTAGGGCTAATAATCACCAATATCCAGATAAGAAAACAGAAGCTAGTTAACAAGGTTAATTAACATGCCCAACTTCATACACTTAGCATATGGCAGAGTCCATTTTCCTAATCATGACTCAACTGTACCTAGGGTACTGGGGACTATCGTTGCCACAGCTCACAATGTTTCTCACAGTTGTCCTGGGTTCAGGGCCAAGGCCCAAACAGTCCTCCACTATGGGGATCTTAGTAGTTTACCACCCAACCTGGGTCCCCTTTGACTTGCCTGATGATAGTGTTGTTGAAGACCAGAGAGGTTGGAGCTGCAGAAAGCAGCAGAGTTTTACACAACTGTCAACGGAGTAGCCTCGTCGCAGAGAACAGATCCAGAATTTTCCTGGGAAACGCTAACCTGGGGTCAACAGGATCTGAAAACTATAGTCCCTATTGGCCATGAATTGATAGGAAGAAAATTGGTTGGGTGAGATGGCTTACACCTGTAATCCCAGCTCTTTGGGAGGCCGAGGTGGGAAGATTGCTTGAGCTCAGGAGTTCAAGATCAGTCCGAGCAACATAGCAAGACTCCGTATCCATTTTTAAAAATAAATAAATAAATAATGAACAAATTTTTATTTATTTATTTTTTATTTTTTTATTTTTATTTATTTATTTTTTTTTTTTGAGACGGAGTCTCGCTCTGTCGCCCAGGCTGGAGTGCAGTGGCCGGATCTCGGCTCACTGCAAGCTCCGCCTCCCGGGTTTAGCCATTCTCCTGCCTCAGCCTCCCGAGTAGCTGGGACTACAGGCGCCCGCCATCGCGCACGGCTAGTTTTTTGTATTTTTTTTCAGTAGAGACGGGGTTTCACCATGTTAGCCAGGATGGTCTCGATCTCCTGAACTCGTGATCCACCCGTCTCGGCCTCCCAAAGTGCTGGGATTACAGGCTTGAGCCACCGCGCCCGGCCCAAAAATTGTTTTTAAAAGAATAAAATCAATCACTTACTCAATGCTTACTGTGTGCTCAGTGCACAAGCATTATTTAAGTACATGTAAGCTCCGGAGGCCATAAAAAAGGAAGTCCTAATGCCCTTATTTCCCAGCTAGGGAATCTGAGGCTCCAGGGAGGGAAAGGAACTTGTACAAAGTCATATAATGAGTTGCTGACAGAGACAGATGTAGAACCTGAGTATCCGTATTCACATCCAAAGCAGTTTATACAGTACCAAGATGAAATCATTTGACAGTTATGAGGTCAGATATGATGGCTAAATTCTGGGAAAAGTTATCGGTGGACAGGGTACCTCTCTTTTATGAAAGGAGGCTGGAAGACGGAACCTCTTAAAAATCGATTCTAGCCCTGCTCCCTCGGGAACTGCTCCCTTAGTATTTCTTTTTTATTACAAAAGCTTGATAAGCCCAGGACTAAAGGGTCTTGGCTGTCTCAGCAAGACTGTAAAGTGGCTGGGAGAGAGGACCTACGTGCTCATTTGATAAACAAGAAGGGCCGGGACGGCGTTCTCCGAGAAAAGGGTAACAGGAAGGAGTTAAGTCGGGCGCTGTCTGTCCCTGCGAGTCCTCCCAGAGCCTCAGCTCCCAGGTCTCACCTTCTCAAGCGCTGGGAACTCGACTGGTCCCACGCAGCTGACGCGTCTCCCGGTTGCTGGGGAACCAAGCGCCGCGACTTGGTTGCTAAGGGGAAGTCAGCAGGGAGACATCCTGGGTGAAAGTTGACAGATCACGTGACCACATCTCGGGTGGGGAAACACTCCTAACACCAATCAGCCGTAGAGAAAACAAATGTTTCTCCAATCACTACTTTCTATGGGCGGGGGTATTCCTAGATTCACCTCTGTTCCGTCCTTCTATTTGAGTGATTGACTCGTCTTTTGTCCAATAATAGTAAGAATGCTTTAGATTGACCAATATACGGAGGAATCAAAATGCGCAATTTCCTCTTCGGGGGCGGGCCAGGGGAGGTGCCACCACGGCTGACAGGGACTCCGGTGACCTAGCTCGCTCCTCGGCCCAATCGGACGCTGCGGGGTGGGTGTGGGCTTTGCTGACGGAGGTGTAACGGCCAATCGGAGGCGGGCTTTGTAGGTGTCCCCCAATAGAGACGCGGTAAGGGGGCGGGGCCAAGGTCCCGGCGCTCGGCGTTCCAGAGGGTGGGGAGGGGGCAAGTGTCAGTCAGGACGGGAGTCCGGCGGGTTACCGCTGAGACCTCGGTGGCAGACAGGGGGTCCGGGCCGCTGCGTGTTGTCCACCCAAGATGGAGTTCCTCCTGGGGAACCCGTTCAGCACCCCGGTGGGGCAGTGCCTCGGTAAGGCCGCGTGTGGGGCGGGAGGCTGGGCGACCGCGGCGCTGATCCGGCTGGTGAGGACCGCGGGCCTCCGCTGGGCGCCGGTGCCACTTCACGAGCGGGCTGGGCCTCCGCCAGGCGCGGGTGCCACCCCACGAGCGGGCTGGGCATCCTGGTCGTCGGGCCTTCACTGGGCGCCGGTGCCACCTCACGGGCGGGCTGGGCCTCTGCCGGGCGCCCGTGCCACCTCACGGGCGGGCTGGGCATCCTGGTCGTTGGGCCTTCGCCGGGCGCCGGTGCAACCTCACGGGCGGACTGGGCCTCCGCCGGGTGCCGGTGCTATCCCACGGGCTGGCAGGGCATCTGTGTCCTCGGGCCTCCTCCCAGGCACTGGTGCCACCTCACGGGCGCCAGTGCCACTCTGCCAGGAGGCATCCCTGAGGCCCAACTTGAACTCGGAGATGCCCCAGGCTTCCCTGACCATCAGGGCTCAGCCCTTCCTTCCTTTTGCTCCTAGAGGTGGTGCCAACTGCTGGTCTGCTTCCCCAATACCCTTTGGGAGATGCCACTGCATGTGTCTTTATCCAGCCCAGCAGGCTCGCTGCCACTGCCCCAAGGACCTAGTTCTCCCAGACCCTTTGTGGGATGTCACCTTCTTCTCTATCTTTGTTCCTCCTCTTCGGTACCAGCAACCATCAGACTGGGCACCCTCCCAGAAATGCCCCCTGCTCCGGGACTTGCTAATTTGAGCTGCAACTCAGCTGGGCTGTAGGAGGGACTGGGATGGGAGGAGGGGCTCTTGTAGGGTGATTATCTTGGCAGGGGGATGGCATGCCTGCAGTGCCTCCCAGGAAAGAAGGGAGGCTGTGTTATTTAATGATAAGAGCCCTGGTCTGGGAATTACGGAAGCCTGGAATCTAGCAGTGGTTTTGCCAGTGACTCCGTATGACCTTGTGCCCTTTCTGATTTGAAGTTCCTCTGTTAAAGTGTTTGGAGATGAGATGTGGTAGGTCCCTTAAAGTTCTCAAGTTTTGATATTCTTTGTAGTACTCTGCACGTTGACTGTTGCTCCCTCCCCCGCCTCGTATTATATTTACCAAAGCTGAAATCTTTTGTTGGCAATGTAAAGAGAATGTTATTCAGGATTATCTGTTAATCCTACAGAGGGGATGTGGACACCTGGGGACACCAGAGATGGCCAGAATCCTGGATAAGGAAAGCCCAAAGTGTAGGTAAAGGAATACTGAAATGGCCACCATATGGGACTTCCTTAATAAAAAAGCAACTTGCCTTTTCACCCAAGGCAGTGGATTATGCCACTTGATCAGTCAAGAATGCTGATTAATTTGTTTGAAAACTGGGTTCTTCCTGGTTGGTTGAAGGACTGGTAAAACATCTTTTATGAGCCAGGATGTTTGGTGTTCTTACGGGCCTGATTTTGGCAGTAGTGATTTGTTTATTTTCTGCTTTGCTTATGAAATTCTAGCTTACTTTCCAGCCTTTAGTGGGGCCTGTAAACTTATTGAGGTCTCTCCTGTTAGCTAATTAGCATTTAGGAGCCTTTCTTTACTTTCTGGCATAGTATCTTTTTTAATGCATCATGGACCCCAAAAGAGTGTTTTCCCACCTTTTTGACATTTTGTCCCTTGCTGCCCACTGGAGAGTCTCTGAATTTTTACTTCCTTACTTCTTCCTCGTGGCCTTTCTCACTCTCTTCAGGTTCTCTTGCGTGGCAGCCACACTCCAAAAACTAATTTCCAGCCAGTTAATGGAGGGAGCCAGAAAACTTGGGGGAATTATTTTCTTTTCTGTCCCTTTTAAAATAGGAAGCTCTACATTTTTAAAATGACAAGGTAGTAGATGAGGGGTAGAAGTTAAAGGGGATTTAAAATACAAGTATGACCGGGCGCGGTGGCTCATGCCTGTAATCTCAGCACTTTGGGAGGCCAAGGCGGGCAGATCATGAGGTCAGGAGATCGAGACCATTCTGGCGTAATACAGTGAAACCCTATCTCTACTAAAAATACAAAAAAAAAAAAAAGTTAGCCAGGTGGGGTGGCGTGCACCTGTAGTCCCAGCTACTCAGGAGGCTGAGGCAGGAGAATCGCTTGAACCCCGGAGGCAGAGGTTGCAGTGAGCTGAGATCGTGCCACTGCACTCCAGCCTGGGCAACAGAGTGAGACTCCATCTCAAAAAAACAAACAACAACAACAAAAAAAACCCCAAAAACAAATATAAGGGATGTAGGGATATATAGCAAGTGGAAAGAACGTGTTATTTCTGTTAGGAAGACCTGAGTTGAATTTTGACCTGGCCCATTTCTTGGCTGTGTGACCCCAGAAGATTGTGTTGCCTTTCTGAGGTTTAGTTTGTCAGTCTTCTGAGAGAGAGAGAGAGAGAGAGAGAGAGAGAGATTCATATTCACAGAGTGATGTAGTTTAAATGAGATAATATATGAAAACACTTAGCATAGTATCTGGAACATAGTAGAAGCTCAGAAACTGTCACTGTTAATAACAGGATACTTAAGTTAGGGTTGGATTTTCTATCCGGAGAGGGTGTGTGAAACAGCTGGCCCTTCTGTGACCTGTGAAGGAAAAGACCCTACCAGGCCCCAGGGTTCACCATTGCTCGTAAGATGCTTGACTGTAAAGATGATGATGGCTCCCCATTGCCAGGTAGCCAATAGGTCATTTCAGTTCAGGTAAATGATTAATGGACAGAATGAGGTGCTAATGTATATTCTGTACTGTTGTGACAAAGTGTCAAAGTGACTTTCCTGATATTTAGTGTTGTTGGTACTCTTTTAAAAGAACGTGGGAGGTTATGGGGTTGGTGGGAGGGAGGGGGAATACAGAAATAAAATAACAACTACAAAGCTAATGATTAAAAACAGCAGCTGTAGGCTGGTTGTGGTGGCTCATGCCTATAATCCCAGCACTTTGGGAGGCCAAGGTGGTGGATCACTCACAGTCAGGAGTTTGAGACCAGCCTGGCAATATGGTGAAACCCTGTCTCTACTAGTAATATAAAAATGAGCCAGGCATGGTGGTGGGCGCCTGTAATCCTAGCTGTTCAGGAGGCTGAGGCAGGAGAATCGCTTGAACCTGGGAGGCAGAGGTTGCAATGAGCCAAGATTGCGCCACTGCGCTCCAGCCTGGGTGACAGAGTGAGATGAGACTCTGTCTCCAAAAGAAAAAGAAAAAAAAAGAGCTGCTCCGTCTCTGATCCCTGTCCTCAATGGATTTACGGTTTCAGGAGAGAAGGCGGAGATGCATGAAACTATGAGTGGAGTAGACTGTAAGTGCCGAAGGAGTCAGAAAGAATTCAGAAGAGTCTGGGGTGACAGGGACTGGCTTCTTTGAATCTCAGGGCTGTTCATAAAGGATGGGTAGGAACTCCGCATGCAGGATCACTGGGCCTAGGGACAGCTGAATGAGGCAGGGAGTGGGGCATGGGCACGTCTGTGAGCCCCAGTCTTAATGGAGCAGAGGTGGCTGTGAGGAGTGGTGGCAAGTAGGGTTTAGCCACAGGATGAAGCCCTGCTCTGGATGGATGGCATCAAAGACTACATTTTTCTTTTTTTTTTTTTTGACACGGAGTCTCGCTCTGTCGCCCAGGCTGGAGTGCACTGGCGTGATCTTGGCTCACTGCAAGCTCTGCCTTCCGGTTCTGGCAATTCTCCTCCCTCAGCTTCCCAAGTAGCTGGGACTACAGGCGCCCACTACCACGCCCGGCTAATTTTTTTGTATTTTTAGTAGAGATAGGGTTTCACCGTGTTAGCCAGGATGGTCTCGATCTCCTGACCCGTGATCCGCCCACCTTGGCCTCCTAAAGTGCTGGGCTTACAGGCATGAACCACCGCGCCTGGCCTTTTTTTTTTTTGAAATGGAGTTACACTTTGTCACCCAGGCTGGAGAGCAGTGGCATGATATGGGCTCACCGCAACCTCCGCCCCCCAGGTTCAAGCGATTCTCCTGTCTCAGCCTTCCGGGTAGCTGGGATTACCGCCGCGTTGTTTTGTATTTTTAGTAGAGATGGGGTTTCGCTACCTTGGCCAGGCTGGTCTTGAACTCCTGACCTCGTGATCCACCTGCCTCAGCCTCCCAAAGTGTTAGGGTTATAGGAGTGAGCCACTGCGCCCGGCCCAAATACTACGTTCTTTAACTGACTTCAATTTTTAGTCTCTTTGGACCTAATTTTCCCTGCCTATAAAAAAATACTTCTCAACAGCTGCATGGGGATTACACCTAAATGATTTTGTCTGTTCACTTCAGTAGGCACTTATGAGTGCCTGTGGGGGGCCAGGCCTGTGCTAGGCTCTGGGGATGCAAATATTAACAAGCTGCTTTTAGGGAGCCTTCAGTAGAGGCAACGGGCTCACAAAAGGTGTCCTGGGTCTGAGTGGTTGGTGGAGTAATTCTTATTCTGTCTTGTGCATAGGCCTCACGCGAACATTCTAACCTGGTACGATTTAGTTGAACACTTAGCATGTTCATCTCAAGCTAGCAGCTAAGACCACAGTCTGACGTAGTTAACTGTGCATTTCTTGCATCCATCCTGCCCTTTATTCTGGAAGTTAGTTCCTGAGTAGAAAGCATGGTTTAGAGTGAGAGTAAGCCGGAGAGGTGCAGTGGCTCACGGCTGTAATCCCAGCACTTTGGGAGGCCGAGGCGGGTGGATCACCTGAGGTTAGGAGTTTGAGACCAGCCTGGCTAACATGGCAAAACCCCGTCTTTACTAAAAATACAAAAATTAACTGGGCATGGTGGTGCGTGCCTGTAATCCCAGCTACTTGGGAGGCTAAGGTGGAAGAATCCCTTGAACCCGGGAGGTGGAGGTTGCAGTGAGTCGAGATAGCACCATTTGCACTCCAGCCTGGGCGACAGAGTGAGACTCCGTCCCAAAAAAGAAAAAAGAAGAGACAGAGCGAGACCCAGAGAGAGAGAAAGCCTAGCCATGGTGTGAGAGGCTAAGAAGTGTGGAGGAAGAAAGAGTACTTACTTGTATTTCTTAATTTTCTGTTCTGCAACAAACTTCAAAATGTTAACTGTCTTAATCTCAGCCTTCCACAACTGCTTGGAGTTGGATGACAGCTTGGAGTTGGATGTCATACCTGGGGAGTTCCCCAAGTCAGGTCCGTTGTGTCTGCAGCAGTTTGCAGTTTTCCTTGTGTTGGCTAGAAAAAGTTTTTAGAAAATCCTTTTCCAAGAGTGAAGTTTAGATTCAAAGATCAGTGAGTAGTTAGTTAATTCTGATGAGAATATTGGGGGTGGTGGGCATGTATTCTCTTCATTGTTCTACTTTAATAAACAGGCAAGAAGCAGATATTCTGTTGCAGAGTTTGTTTGTAGACTGAGTGGTTGTTGGACATAAACTACTTCATAATATCCTGTGAATGGTAGACGTTTAACCTGGCTGTTTGTACCGAGAATAATTAGTTGTCCCTCAGATTGCTATGTGTATTAGGGTTCTCTGGAGGGACACAACTAATAGGATAGATGTATGTATTTAGTGGAGTTTATTAAGGAGTATTGACTCACGCAGTCACAAGATGAGGTCCCACAGTAGGCTGTCTGAAAGCTGAGAAACAAGGACGCCAGTCTGAGTCCCAAAGCTGAAGCACTTGGAGTCTGATGTTCAAGGGCAGGAATTTGCAAAACCCTTTTGCTTCAGTCATTTTATTTAGTGTTCACAACCGTGTGAGATACACAGGAAGAGAACTGGAAGAACTTGTAATTCTTAAGTACCAACTATATGCAAACTCTGTACATAGAATCTCATTTAACCCTCACAACATTTAACTATTTGGGTGTTAACATCCCTGTATCGCATCTGAGGCTCTGAGAATTTAAGAGACTTGTGCAAGGTCAATGCCAGAGTGAAGCCTAGAATCTACTCCTGATCCAGTGCTTATTCTATGCTGCCATTTATGTTACTTTCGGCTCTCAGAGCTCATGATTCAGCCACAAGGGAATCACCTGGAGGGCCTGTTAAAAGTGGATCCCACCATCAGAGTTTCTGTTTCAGTAGGTTTGGGGTGGAAACTAGCATTCTACATTTCTATCAGGTTCTCTAGTGATGCTGATGCTACTGGTTCACTTCGAGAACTGTTGTTCTTGATTTAAAGTTCTGTTTCTTTAATCTTTTCTTTATCGTTCTTCAAACATTAAATGTGGTTTTTCTTGTGGACAGGCTAAAAGAGTGATTATTTAGAATTCGTTCATTTATTCATTCAGTGGCCCTGTACTATCTGTGTATAGCAAGCTAAGAATTTCCCAGTGTGTAGGTATCTAAATTAGGTAAGATAGAAAGTAGTTGCAAGATTGGATAGATAAATGCAGTAAAGAAATGTAGGAGGGGAGGGGTGACCTCAGGTAATAATAATAATGGCTAAAGGTTTTTGGGTTTTGTTGTTGTTGTTTGTTTCCAGATGGAGTCTTGCTCTGTTGACCAGGGTGGAGTGCAATGGCACGATCTTGGCTCACTGCAACCTCCGCCTCCTGGGCTTAAGGGATTCTCCTGCCTCAGCCTCCCAAGTTACTGGGATTACAGGCACCCACCACCACGACCGGCTAATTTTTGTATTCTTGGTAGAGACAGAGTTTCACCATGTTGACCAGGTTGGTCTCAAACTCCTGACCTCAGGTGATCCGCTCACCTTGGCCACCCAAAGTGCTGGGATTACAGGTGTGAGCCACCATGCCCGGCCCTGTTTTTGGGGTTTTTAAAAAAGTTTAGGCCGGGCGCGGTGGCTCAAGCCTGTAATCCCAGCACTTTGGGAGGCCGAGACGAGCGGATCACGAGGTCAGGAGATCGAGACCATCCTGGCTAACACGGTGAAACCCCGTCTCTACTAAAAAATACAAAAAGCTAGCCGGGCGAGGTGGCGGGTGCCTGTAGTCCCAGCTACTCGGGAGGCTGAGGCAGGAGAATGGCGTAAACCCGGGAGGCGGAGCTTGCAGTGAGCTGAGATCTGGCCACTGCACTCCAGCCTAGGCGACAGAGCAAGACTCCGTCTCAAAAAAAAAAAAAAAAAAAAAAAAAAAAAAAAAGTTTAATGTTGTATTCCTATGTACCAAAGACTGAAGTAGGCACTTTATACATCTTGCAGTCATTAGATCCTCACAGCAGTGCTGTGAGGAAGGTACTGTTGTTATCTCCATTTTCACATGGGAACATTAAGACTATGAGAAGGTATGGCACCTACCTAAGGTCACACAGCTAGCAGTGAGGAAGCTAAAGTCTGAAAGCAGCGTTCTGGCTCCAGAGCTGGTATCCTGTCACGCTGTGCTGCCCTCAGCAAGAGTAAAGTGAAGAGGAACACTGTAGGAGGGAAGGAGGAACTCAGGAAAACTCTGAGGAGGTGGTATCTGCTGAGCAGGGCTTTGATGAATGAATAGGATTTGGTTTGTGTAGAAATGGAAAAGGATGTTTGGTTTCTTGGCAGAGACAACTTGAGCAAATGCTGGATGTTAAGGGGTAGGCGGGGTGATGGGATTTATTCTATTTGCCTAGCAAAGGAGAGTGATAGGAGGTGAGACTGGGAAGGGAGGATAAGGCCTGATTGTGTGGAGGGCTTGCTTCATATGTTGGCTAAGTAGTTTGAACTTTTTTTTAGAGGTACTGGGGAGACATGAAAGACTTCTAGGGAGGGGAATAGCATGGAAACATAAATATCATTACAGAGATAGGGAGATTTCTCCTTAGCAGTCACCAGAGGATCATTCTCTCTACCATCAAAGCCCTCTTCTGTGCAGAACTGGGGAGGGAAGGTGGGGGAAGGAGGGGGGAAGTCAGCTGTGGTCAGTGCTGCTTCCTCTGAGGTCAAGGGTAGGGACACTGTCTATGAAGCCACCTCAGAAACAGAAAGGTGCCAAGGCAGGTTGATGGAGCACTGGGAATAAGTCTAGAGCATTTGTCCTTAATTGCCTGGACAGGTCTTAAAACCCCTGACATCGAAAGTCACGTGGGGCATCAACCTGCTCCTCCTCCTGCTCTGTTTGTTGTATACAAGGACAGGAGCTGGCACATTCCCAGGGCTTTTCTAGAGTTATGCCACTGCTTAGGAGTGGGCTATCAGAATATCTAAAATTCTCATATAATTGTGTGGTTTTTGTTTTGTTTTGTTTTGTTTTTTTGAGTCAGGGTCTTGCTTTGTCACCCAGGCTGGAATGCAATAACATGATCGTAGTTACAGCCTCAACCTCCTGGGCTCAAGTGATCCTCCTGTTTCAGCCTCCCAAAGTGCTGGGATTATAGGTTTCAGCCACTGTGCCCAGCCTTTAATTGTGCTTTTTATAAAATGATGTATAACCAGATAGAAAATATGAAAGATATAGAAAAAATACAAAGGAGAAAAACATCTCCACAATGTGCGTCCTTAGAAATTTGTTGAGATGCTTATTTCACATAATGGAATACTTTTGTATTTCCCTCTTCATCTTCTCATGCCTTGAAGAGGTGACATTGTAGAACCACTTTTATCATATTTCTGTATAATCTACATTTATTTATTTATTTACTTGGGATATTAGGAAAGGAAAACGGTGTAAATACATTGCCCAGAGGAGCATCAGTTAAGGTTGTTGCTCTTGAGCTAGCAGGTAAATCACCCAGAAATGTTGAGCTAACCTAGTAGTCTGAAAAGATATAAATAACATTCAGACTTTTTCTGCTGACCCAGCTTGTTGTGGTTAAAAGAGGTGACTTTTAAAACCAGTCTCAGACTTGGTTACATATGTTATTGCTCCCTCCAGTCTTCTTGATTTAGGAGATTATCTGCTTTTCTCCATTCAATCATCAAGCCTGATGCCCATCAGTCCTCACCTCTTCCTACAGGCAGCCTTCCTAGACCACCCTGTTTATGGTGATGAATCTCTTCTCTGAGCTCACAGTGCTTGCTATCCATATCATTCATTTGGTTCTTCCCTTATCTATAAAATAGAAAATATTACTTGTCCTCCAGGTTTTTGTGACGATTAAATGAGATAATGTGCTTAAAATCCCTAGCAAAGTGTCATACAGTCAACTAATATATTTAGACTTCTTGATTCCCTCCCTCCACTGTTACTGTTGTTATTTATCTTGTGTTATTTATCACGTGTTTATTGCCATACCTGCTGAATAAGGCTGGAGCCTCCTCTACTTTCTGGTTCCTTGTGACCTTCACAGCACGTGGTAGAGTATATTCTGCATAGTTGTTCACTCCATAGGTTTCTTTCTGTCACTGGTATTTAGCATCTTTCAAAGCTAACATTACTAGCCATCATTTCCTGGCCCTCACCATGTGCCAGGCACCTTGCTGAGTGCTGTGCATACTTACCTCATTAAAAATTTTTTCCTCTGGAAACACTGTTAAGTGAGTGACATTATCTTCATCTTACAGGTGAAGAAATAGAGACTTACACGGGTTCAGAAACTTGCCCAAGGTTTCCTGGCTCAAGTAGGCGGAGCTATCCTCTCCAGCTAGGGGCTCTAGCTCCAGCGTTTTTGTTTGTTCATGTTTCCTTTTAGACATCAAGCATGGTCTGTTTCCATTCGGATAAGAAGGAGCCTAAACTGATTTCAAATGGGAATTCCAGAAAGATAGCATAGTTCCGCCAGTGGGAATGTGGACTCCCATTGCTCTCTCTTTGTTCTTTTCCAGCACTTAGCACTCTTTGTTCTAGATTGGAGTCAGTCCCATCTTTGCTTCTCGATGTGACTGCTTTTGTATGAGTCCAGCAACTGCTAAAACTCAGTTTCCCAATCTGTAAACTGTGGTGGTGAAGGGAGTATAGGAATACTTGCACTGTCACACCTTACAGGGGTCAAGTGAGTATGTAAAAGCAAAATGTGTTGTGTTATACATCATTTAGACTAAACGTTCCATGAGGGCACCTGTTTCTATTTATTCTTTAAAAAAAAAAACTGTGATAAAATACATATAACAAAATTTCTTTTTTTTTTTTTTTTTTTTTTGAGACGGAGTCTCACTCTGTCACCCAGGCTGGAGTGCAGTGGCACGATCTCGGCTCACTGCAACCTCCGCCTCCCAGGTTCAAGCTATTCTCCTGCCTCAGCCTCCCGAGTATCTGGGACTACAGGCGTGCACCACCACACACAGCTAGTTTTTTTGCAATGTTTGTAGAGATGAGGTTTCACCATGTTGGCCAGGTTGGTCTCGATCTCTTGACCTCGTGATCCACCCACCTCGGCCTCCCAAAGTGCTGGCATTATAGGCGTGAGCCATTGCACCAGGCCCAAAATTTACAATTTTAACTGGTTTTAAGTGTGCAGTTCAATGGCATTAAATATATTGACATTGGGCCAGTCGTGGTGGCTCACGCCTATAATCCTGACACCTTGGGAGGCTGAGGTGGGTGGATTGCCTGAGCTCAGGAGTCGAGACCAGCCTGTGCAACGCTGGTGAAACCCTGTCTCTACTAAAATACAAAAAAATTAGCCAGGCGTGGCGGTGTACGCCTGTAGTCCCAGCTACTCGGGAGGCTGAGGCAGGAGAATTGCTAGAGGTGGAAGTTGCAGTGAGCTGAGATCATGTCACTGCACTCCAGCCTGGGTGACACAGCAAGACTCTGTCCCTAAAAAAAGAAAAAAAAAAAAAATATATATATATATGTATATATTCACATTGTTGTGCAACCATCACCACTAACCATCTCTACAACTCTTCTTGTCTTGCAAAAGTGAAACAATATCTCCCTGTTCCCTCCTCCCCGCAGCCCCTGGCAACTACTGTTTTACTTTGTCACTCTGAATATGACTACTCTAAGAACCTCATATAAGTGGAATCATATAATATTTATTATGAAACCTCATATAAGTGGAATCATACAGTATTTATCCTTTCGTGACTGACTTCACTTGCATAATGTCTTCAAGTTTCATCTCTCTTGGAGCATGTCAAAGTTTCCTTCCTCGTTAAGGCTGTATAATATTCTGTTGTGTGTTTATACCACATTGTGTTTATTCATTCTTCCATTGATGGTCACCTGAGTTGCTTCCACTTTTTGACTATTGTAAATAATGCTGCTATGAACATGAGTGTACAAATATCTATTCATGTCTCTGTTTTCAATTTTTTTTTAATAGACAGGGTCTCCCTCTGTCACCCAGGCTAGAATACAGTGGCATGATCATCGCTCACTGCAGCTTCGAACTTCTGAACTCAAGCAATCCTCCCGCCTTAGCCTCCTGAGTAGCTAGGACTATAGGCATGCACCACCATGCCTAGCTAATTAAAAAAAAAAAAAATTCTTTTTTTTTGTAGAGACAGGGCTTCCCCATGTATCCCAGACTAGTCTTAACCTCCTGGACTTCTCAGACTCAGGTGATCTCCCATCTTGGCCAAAGTGTTGGGATTACAGGATGTGAACCTCTGCACTTGGTTCATTTTTTTTCTTTATAGCAGCCATCCTCATGGGTATGAATTGGTGTCTCATTGTGATTTTGATTTGCGTTTTCTTCATGATTAGTGATATTGAGCATCTTTTCATGTGCTTATTGGCCATTTGTATATCTTCTTTGGAGAAATGGCTGATCAAATCCTTTGCCTAGTTTTTAATTGGGTTTTGTTGTTGTTTGGTTTTGGGAGTTCTCTATATATTCTGGATATTAATCTCTTATCAGATATGTGATTAACAAATATTTTCTCCCATTCTGTGGGTTGCCTTTTATATTCTGTTGATAGTGTCCTTTAATGCACAGAAGTTTTAAGTCCAGTTTCTCTGGTTTTTTCTTTTGTTGCTTGTACCTTCTGTGTCATGCCCTTATCTTTCAGTAGAATCTAACACAATGCCTTGAAGATAAGGATGGTGCTATTAGTAGCAGTCAGACTGTCTCTCCTCACTAGGTACTGGGTTATGTAGTTTACATGCATTCTTTTCTTTAATTCCCACAACAATTCTGTAAGGCAGGTATTATCACTCTTTTTTTTTTTTTTTTTTTTGAGACAGAGTCTTACTGTGTCACCCAGGCCTATCAGTCATATTTTAAAAGACTAGAAAACTAAGGCTTAGAGGTGAAATACCAGCTGGGCTCAATGTCTCATGCCTGTAATCCTAGTATTCTGGGCAGCCAAGATGGGAGGATTGCTCGAGCTTAGGAGTTCGAGACCAGTCTGGGCAACATGGCAAAACTCCGTCCCTACAAAAAATACAAAAATTAGCTGGGCATGGTAGTGTGTACCTGTAGTCCCAGCTACTTGGGAAGCTGAGGTGGGAGGATGGCATGAGCCCAGGAGGCAGAGGTTGCTGTGAGCTGAGTTTGTGCCACTACACTCCAGTTTGGGTGACAGAGCCAGATCCTGTCTCAAAACAAAAAAAAAGTCAAGTACCCTCCTCAAGATCTGTGTAGTATCAGTGGCAGAGCAGGGATTTCAACTCAGGTCTGTGGGCAGCAGAGCCGGTGCTCTTAACCACTAAACCAGAGAGCTTAGTATTGTCTGTGGGATTGAGTGAATGAATGCCTGAATGAAATTGGTAGCTGAAAAATCTAGTAATAGTTGTCTTAATCCAGACCTTCGCTAGTATTGTAAATTATGTACTCCGTTTCAGTTCTCCTCCTGTAACTCAGTGTACAAGTGTCCTCTTCATACCAGCAAATTTTCTGAGAATTTCCTCAAAGGATATGCTTTCTTACATCCTCACTGAGGCACTTCTTAGTAATGGAAGACCTGTGTATTCTACTTTTTCTTTGGATTTGCTTTAGAACTACAGTGTTGGATGGAGGAAAAGAGGGAATTTAAACAGATGCTAAGTTGTCTAACTGACCCACTTGCTTTTAAGACATTACCAGCTGCTCTTTTAATCATTTATGAAGCATAAGCCTTGTAGTCTGGGAGGCACGTCAAAAATTCTGCTTTGGGTTTTGGTTTAAAATTGAGTGTAATAGAGAGAGACTGAGTCTTTCATCTCAGAGAATTGGGCTGTCTTTGAGAGCTGGGGACAAGAACTGGGTCCTGTAATAGGACACTGTGGAGTTTTTTTTGCTGCTTCTCAAAGGAGAAATCACACAGATTTCTGGCACGTCATTAGTCGAAATAGGAAACGAGGCCTGAGAAATGATGTTGCTTGGGGTTTGAAAGCTGAATTTGCTAGTGGCTTCCAGAGAGTGAGAGTCTCCTATGCTAACTGTGGAAATTCTTAAACCAGCAATTCAAAGAATCAGAAGTCTCTAGTTGGAAGGGTCTTAGTGGTATTTGGTCCAACCCTCTCATTTTTAGAGGTGTGGAAACAAGCCCAGAGAGGGTATCTGTGATGTATGACATTTCTGACAGCAAATGTGCAGGGATTTTTTTGGTTTTTGTTTTTGTTTTTTTCTGATATCAACTGGATGGCCTACAATTGAATTCAGTTCTGACACCAACTACCTGGAGCTGGTACAGACCCCAGAGGTTAAGGGCTCAGTCCCACAAGACTGCCCCCACTTCACATGCCAGTCACAAGTTCCTGGTTACCGTCTGTACTTGCCATGACCGGCTATAAATTGGGGATTCCCATGTTGCCTTCCCTGTGTTTGATCATATGCTTGAATGGCTCACAAAACTCAGGAGAACACTTTACTTACATTTTCGAGACAAAGGATACAACTCAGAAACAGCCAAATGGAAGAGATTCATTGGGCAAGGTGTGGGGAAGGGGCAGAGAACTTCTGTGCCAGCCTCCCAGCACCTTTATGTGTTCTACCTGCAAGTTCTTTGAACCCCACTGTTTAGGGGTTTTAATGGAGGTTTCATTATATGGGAATGAGTGATTAAATCTGGCCATTGGTAAGTAACTCAACCTCCAGTCCCTCTTTAACTCAACCTTCAGTCCCTCTCCCCTCTCCGGAGGTAAGGTGGGATGGGGGTATGGCTAAAAGTTCCAACACTGAATTGTACCTTGGTCTTTCTGGCCAGGGAGCCCTAGCCCTTAGGAATCTTATTAGCATACAAAAGACACTTATCTCTCAGGAGATTCCAGGGGTTTTGGGTGAGGTGTGCCAAGAACCTGGACAAAGACCAAATATATATTTCTTATTGTAGGAGACTTGCCAAGGTTCCACAGTGAGTCAGTTTTATGACTCTTACATGTCTTCCTACTTAGCTCCCAGCCTCTTGCCAGTCATTTAGATATTTGTATATGGGCAGGGAGGGTAAGCATGGAGTAGTAAGTCTGTCATTTTAATGGAGTGGAAATTTTCAACTCAGTCTCATGAAGGTAAATACATTTTACTGTTTGAAAGTAATCTCCTGATTTAGACTGGGCTTGGTCAGGGATACTATTTAGCTATAGATTTGATGGTTTAAATGAAATTAGTTCATAAAATCACCGATGGTCTTCTGTTTTATCTATTTTTTCTGGCACTGGTTCAGACCAGAGAAACCAATCCCAGGCTAGAACTGGGAAAGTCTGGGACTGTTCACTGCTCTACTGCTGATTTGCTGTGAGACTTTGGGTGGGACATGTCCTGTCGGTTTACTCATTTGAAGAGTTTGTTCGTTCGTTTGTTTGTTTTGAAGAACAGGGTTTGAACAAGCTTTCCAAGTTCATTTCAGACCTAAAGCTTAAGGCCCAAATCAAAGTGACTTTTAGTTTTTCTTTTTCTTTTTTTTTTTTTTTTGAGATGGAATCTTGCTCTGTCTCCCAGGCTGGAGTGCAGTGACATAATCTTGGCTCACTACAAGCTCCGCCTCCCGGGTTCATGCCATTGTCCTGCCTCAGCCTCCCGAGTAGCTGGGACCACAGGCACCTGCCACCACTCCCGGCTAATTTTTGTATTTTTAATAGAGACGGGATTTCACCGTGTTAGCCAGGATGGTCTCAATCTCCTGACCTTGTGATCCAACCACCTCGGCCTCCCAAAGTGCTGGGATTACAGGCATGAGCCACCGCACCCGGCCTAGTTTTTCTCAAGACTTACAGCTTTCCATAGGAGACTGTACATACCTATGAATCGTGTGTGTGTGTGTGTGTGTAGCCTGTGATACGTGTGTAAGTACATACACACATGTAAATACATGCACACAGGTAAGTATATACATATAATACATATTTTATATAAATATACTTTATACTTTATATATAATATATTTTGTGTAAATATATATATATATTTGCCTTCTAACGATTTTCATTGAGGTAGTTTACTTGTAGTAAAATGCATACATCTTGTTAGAGTTTTGACACATGCATACATGTTGTCACCTTACCCCATGAAGATACACACTGTCAGCCTCACCCCAGAAAGCTCCCTGAGGTACCTTCCCAGTTAATCCTCTCCTCCAACATACTGGAGAGGGAACCACTGATCTTTTATCTGTTCTAGAAGTTCATGAGTGGAGTCATACAGTATATGCTCTTTTGTGTTGAATCCCAGTGATATTTCAAAGAGAATCATATGTATTATTTTCTCTACCTGCCATTTTGAAAGGTTGTGTAAGGGAGTAGTGAATCATGCCTGTAATCCCAGCACTTTGGGAGGCTGAGGCAGGAGGATTGCTTGAGGCCAGAAATTTGAGACTCACCTGGGCAACATAGCAAGACCCTATTTCTACAAAAAATTTAAAAATTATCTGGGTGTGGTGGTGCTACTCCCTGTAGTCCTAGCTACTTTGGAGGCTGAGGCAAGAGGATTGCTTGAGCCCAGGAGTTGGAGACTGCAGTGAGCTGTGATTGTGCCACTGTACTCTAGCCTGGGTGACAGAGCAAGACTCCATCTCTTAAAAAACAACAAAAAAGAGGCCAGGCACGGTGGCTCATGCCTGTAATCCCAGCACTTTGGGAGGCCGAGGCGGGAACATCACAAGGTCAGGAGATTAAGACCATCCTGGCCAATATGGTGAAACTCCATTTCTACTAAAAATACAAAAAATTTAGCTGGGCATGGTGGCGCATGCCTATAATCCCGGCTACTTGGGAGGCTGAGGCAGGAGAATCGCTTGAATCCAGAAGGCAGAGGTTGTGGTGAGCAGAGATCTCGCCACTGCACTCCAACCTGGTGACAGAGCAAGACTCTGTCTCAAAAAAAAAAAAAAAAGAAGGTTATGTAGTCTGGGGTCTTGCCGTTCCCACTAGCTGCTGTGGTTTGAGAAGTGAGGGCCCTCTGCCAGTGGCTACCATATTGTCTGCTGAATATGATGGAAGAGGTGGAGAGAACAGCTTGATTTCCAGATTCTAGGTTGAGTTTGTTTCTATAATTGTTGGTGTCACAGTCTTCTCACTTGTCAGCTGGGCAAATCGGATCCATCAGCAGATGAGAGACTAACTCTGACACCCGAAAATGTCACTTGTGATGGCACATTTCTGACAAGGTGCCCATGAAATGCAATCATTTCAATTTCATAAATGCTTTTTGAACGTAAAGACATTGCTGTAGGGTGAGCAACAGCAAAAGAAAGGGAGGTCAGGAAGGGGCTGAGCAAATGGATGGAGGAGCCACACTGTGCCATGGAGGTTCTGGGACCTCTCTTGGCCTTAGAGCGTAGTATCTGTGTGAGAGTTTTTTTTTTTTTTTTTTTTTTTTTTTTTTTTTTTCCCATAATGTCTTTAGCATGTGTTTGCTCTTCTCAGTTTTCTCCTCCTCTAACTTAGTCCAGCCCTTGGTCATGCCTGGACCATTGCTTGAGGCCGTGAGTTAGACCAGTTCGGTACCACCCAGCTGGTCTTCTTCTTTCTATTCTCCCTCCCTTTCTACACTCTGGAACCTCCCAAAACTTTGGACAACTCTACCAGAAAATTTCTGAAACTCCCCATCTCCTTTAGAATGATTTATAAACAGGGCCGGGCGCAGTGGCTCACACTTGTAATCCCAGCACTTTGGGAGGCTGAGGTGGGTGGATCACCTGAGGTCAGTAGTTCGAGACCAGCCTGGCCAACATGGCGAAACCCCGTCTCTACTAAAAATACAAAAATTAGCAGGACGTATGGTAGGTGCCTGTAATCCCAGCTACTGGAGAGACTGAGACAGGAGACTCGCTTGAACCCGGGAGGCGGAGGTTGCAGTGAACTGAGATCGCACCATTGCACTCTAGACTGGGCAACAAGAGCGAAACTCCATCACAAAAAAAAAAAAATAAAGAATGATTTATGAATGTAGCCTGGTGTTCAAGGCCTTCACTGACTGGGCTTCTTCCCGTCTTTTCTCTTACCAAGGTCTCTACTCACTTTGCTGTTCCCACCCCTCCTCTTCTGTGCTCAGCATGGTCTTTAGCCCTGCAAGGCATCCCTTCTTGCTCATGGTTTAGACCCATATATCCTTTGAAACCTAACCTAGATCTTCCCACTGCCACAAAGCTGGCCCAGAAGCATCTGAACTGCAGTGGCACTTATAACTTATATGTATTTAATAATTATCTGACTATTTAAATGCACTATGTTGAGTCAGGTGGGATTTTGAATTCAAAGATGAACAATGCCTGCCCTGTCCTATGCCTGTCCTGCGAGCAGCTAACTGTACAGGGTACAAGGGAAGGCATCCTTGTGTGACTTGGAAGAAGAGACAAGGCAATGAACATGCATAGAGCACCTGCTTGTGCAGGGGACTGTGCTGTGTTCTTTCTAGATTTTATCTCATTTAACCCTCTTGACTTTGTGAGCTGGCATTTTTACCTGTGTTGTGACTTTCCCAGAATCACACAACCAACAGGATTGAAGCCCAGTGAGGCCCACAACACACCCTGTGTGCTCCCCCAACCCATGTGTCTTCATGTGTGTTGGGCTGGCGGGGGCAGGTCAGTGAGGTCAGCTGTGGGCTGTTTCCACACCCCATCCATGTGCATGCTGTGGGGCATAGGTTTCCTCCTGGGTTAGGAACCAGGTGATGCTTAAAGCTCTGTTCCCATGGTAATGCCTGTTTGGGATCTGCTTCTTAAACAGTTGGTGACGCCTTTTGCAGGGACAGTGATTCTCTGTCCTCCTGAGGTGGGGAAAGTGATCCGGGGCACTCCTGCTTGTCTTCAGCACCTTCCAGGAATACTGCAGCAACCAAACTGCTGCTTCCTGATTATTTGATGCTCAAGGGCAAGAATGACTCTCTGCAGTCTTTTGTTTTTATTGTGGTAAAATACACATAAGATAAAATTTACCTTTATTTATTTATTTATATTTTTTTGAGACAGAGTCTCACTCTGTTGCCCAGGCTGGAGTGCAGTGACAAGATCTCGGCTCACTGTAACCTCTGCCTCCCCAGTTCAAGCAGTTCTCCTGCCTCAGCCTCCTGAGTAGCTGGAATTACAGATGCGACCACCACGCCTGGCTAATTTTTGTATTTTTTTTTTTGTAGAGACAGGGTTTCACTATGTAGGACAGGCTGATCTCAAACTCCTGGCCTCAAGTGATCTGCCCACCTCAGCCTCCCAAAGTGCTGGGATTACAGATGTGAGCCCCCATGCCCAGCCTCATCTTAACCATTTTTAAATGTGCTGTTCAGTGGCATTAAGTACGTTCATGCTGTTGTGCAATTATCACCACTGTTCATCCTCAAGATTTTTTTAAATCTTCCCTGACACTCCAAACCCATTAAACATGAATGCCCCATTCCCCACTACTCCCAGCCCCTGGCAACCACCATTCCACTCTCTGTCTCTGTGCTTCGACTCTCTAGGAACCCCGTGTAAGTGGGATCATACAATATTTGTCTTTTTGTGACTGGCTTATTTCACTCGGCATGATGTCCTCAAGGTTCATCCACACTGGAGCATGTGTGGGCATCTCCTTCCTTTTGAAAGCTGAATCATATTCCATTGTATAGATAGACCACATTTTATTTATCTCTTCATCCACCGAGGGACACTTGGGTTGTTTCCACTTTTTGCCTATTATGAATAATACTGCTATGAACATGGGAATACAAATATCTGTTCAAGCCCCTGTGTTTGATTATTTTTCTTTCCCTTTCTTTCTTTCCCTTCCTTCCTTCCTTGCTTCCTTCCTTCTTTCCTTCCTTTCCTTCCTTTCCTTTCTTCCTTTCCTTTTCCTTTTCTCCTTACTTCCTCCCTTCCTTCCTTCCTTCCTTCCTTCCTTCCTTCCTTCTTTCTTTTTTTTTTTTTTTTTAAGACGGAGTCTCGCTCTGTCGCCCAGGCTGGAGTGCAGTGGCCGGATCTCAGCTCACTGCAAGCTCCGCCTCCCGGGTTCACGCCATTCTCCTGCCTCAGCCTCCCGGGGAGCTGGGACTACAGGTGCCCGCCACCTCGCCCGGCTAGTTTTTTCCTAGTGTTTAGTAGAGACGGGGTTTCACCATGTTAGCCAGGATGGTCTCGATTTCCTGACCTCGTGATCCACCCGTCTCGGCCTCCCAAAGTGCTGGGATTACAGGCTTGAGCCACCGCGCCCGGCCTCCTTCCTTCTTTCTTTCCTTCCCTTTCTTCCTTTCCTTTTCCTTTTCTCCTTCCTTCCTTCCTTCTTTCCTTTCTTCCTTTCCTTTTTCTTTTCTCCTTCCTTCCTTTCTTCCTTCCTTCCTCTCTTTCTTTTTTTTTTTTTTGAGATGGAGCCTTGCTCTGTCGCCCAGGCTGGAGTGCAGTGTTGCGATCTCAGCTCACTGCAAGCTCCACCTCCCGGGTTCCGCCATTCCCCTGCCTCAGCCTCCTGAGTAGCTGGGACTATAGGCGCCTGCCACCATGCCCGGCTAATTTTTTGTATTTTTAGTAGAGACAGAGTTTCACTGTGTTTGCCAGGATGGTCTCGATCTCCCGACCTCATGATCCGCCTGCCTCGGCCTCCCAAAGTGCTGGGATTACAGGCGTGAGCCACCGCGCCCGGCCTCCTTCCTCTCTTTCTTCCTTCCCTCCCTCCCTCCCTCCTTTCTTCCTTTCTTCCTTTCTTCCTTTCTTCCTTTCTTTCTTTCTTTTCTTTTTCTCTTTCTTTCCTTTCCTTTCCTTTCCTTCTTTTCCATTCTTTCCTTTCTTTCTCTTTTCTTTCTTTTTCTTTCCCAGTCTTGCTCTATCACCTAGACTGGAATACAGTGGTACAGTCACAGCTCACTGCAGCTTTGACCTTCCAGGCTCGGAGAATCCTCCCACCTCAACCTCCTAAGTAGCTAGGACTAAGACCACAGGTGCATGCCACCACCCCCGGCTAATTTTTTTATTTTTAATTTTTATTTATTTATTTATTTATTTTTAGACACAAGGTCTTATTATGTTGCCCACTCTGGTTTCAAACTCTTGGGTTCAAGAACTCCTCCCTCAGCCTCCCAAAGTGCTGGGATCACAGGCATGAGCCACTGTACCCAGGCTCTGTTTTCAATTCTTTTGGGTGTGTACCCAGAATTGGGATTGCTGGATGATACGATAATTCGACGTTTAACTTTTTGAGAAGCTGCCGTACTGTTCTTCACAGCAGCTGCACCTTTCTGTATCCCCACCAGCGTTGCATAGGTTTCCAATTTCTCCACACTTTTGCCAACATTTGTTATTTTCTATTTTTTTAATGGTAGCCATTCTAACAGGTGTGAGGTGGTTGCATACTTTTTTGGGGGGGGAATGTTATGAAGCACCCACAACCTCCTTAACTCTTAAGTAGCTTCCCCACCACCACTATAGGCTATGATGGGACTTCTGGGAGGCCATGCCCAACAGAGTGGTCTCCACCCCTTCATCAGCCTTCCTTCTGTCCCTTGGTGGAGCTCTGGGGCAGGTACTATTAATTTAACTCAAGGATGTGTCTTTGGAGGAAGATAGTTATGTGTTGTTCTTCAGCATTTCATATTGCTAGATAGTGTTGTATGGTTGTTATACAAAATTGCACCAGGCGTGGTGACTCACGCCTGTAATCCCAGCACTTTGGGAGGCCGAGGCGGGTGGATTACCTGAGGTCGGGAGTTCAAGACCAGCCTGACCAACATGGAGAAACCCTGTCTCTACTAAAAATACAAATTAGCCAGGCCTGGTGGCACATGCCTGTAATCCCAGCTACTCGGGAGGCTGAGGCAGGAGAATCGCTTGAACCGAGGAGGCGGAGGTTGTGGTGAGCCGAGATCACACCATTGCACTCCAGCCTGGGCAAAAAGAGCGAAACTACGTCTCAAAAAAAAAAAAAAAAAAAAAAAAATTACATTGTTGGTTATATGTAATTATGCATTTTTTTAAAAAGGCAAAATTACTTTGTTGGGAGGGATGGTGGCCACCTAGCCTAAGGGTTTAGAGGCAATCATGTAACAGAAGGATTTGAGCAATCATGGATGTCCTCCAGGAGGAGATGCTTTCTGTCTTGAAGCAGTTCACTGCCCTGGGTACACAGGCAGGTTGCAGTATGACAGGGGCAGTGTGAGGAACAGTCCTCCAAGGCCCTAAGTGCCTGCCCTGCTTGGTGCTGAGAATGTGTGAGTCACAATCACCATGCTCAGGGAGTTTACACTGAGAGGGAGACCCATATGTAAACACACGTTTCAATGCCCAAGGTGAGTGCTGTGGTGGAAGTGGGGATAAGGCTCTGTGGAGGGCTCAGAGGAAAGGTGCATAGTCTCCCCAGGGTGGTGGTGAGAGAAGGAAGTTTCCTGAGAGGCGCTGCCTGGACTTCGTTTCGAAGGATGAGTAGGACCTGACCAGAGAGAGAGGAAAAAAAAGGGAGTTGGAAGAAGGAAAAGATGAACTTCAACTTGTCGTTGAACTTTATGAACTACATGTTCTTGTTTGAAACAATGTCCTAAAGGGTCTTCAGTTTCAAAACTTGATAGACTTAGAGGGAAGGGTTTGAAATAGTACCTGCCCCAGAGCTCTACCAAGGTACAGAAGGGAGGCTGATAAAGGGGTGGGGACCAGTCTGTTGGGCATGGTGTCCCAGAAGCCCCATCGCAGCCCTATTGTGGTGGTGGGCAGGCTGCTTCTGAGTATGTGTACAGACCTTTTCAACCTTCCTGTCCTGTCAGGGCAGCAGAAGAGGAAGTGTGCCTCAGGTGGCTAAGGGGCCTTCCTGCAGCACGGCAGCATTCCATGTTACTTCTTACTCCAGTGTTCTTCTACCCTAGAGACTGCCTTCTCTTTGGTCTTTTGTGCCTACTGGGCATCCTAAAGCTGTTTGTTTGCCCTTTAGTGAATGGGACTGACACAGAGACCCATTTTTGTTTTAAAAAATTATAAAATTGGCCGGGCGCGGTGGCTCAAGCCTGTAATCCCAGCATTTTGGGAGGCCGAGACGGGTGGATCACGAGGTCAGGAGATCGAGACCATCCTGGCTAACACGGTGAAACCTTGTCTCTATTAAAAAAATACAAAAAAACTAGCCGGGCGAGGTGGTGGGCGCCTGTAGTCCCAGTTACTCGGGAGGCTGAGGCAGGAGAATGGTGTAAACCCGGGAGGTGGAGCTTGCAGTGAGCTGAGATCCGACCACTGCACTCCAGCCCGGGCTACAGAGCGAGACTCTGTCTCAAAAAAAAAAAAAAAAAAAAAAAAAAAAAATATATATATATATATATATATATATAAAACATAGGCCAGGTATTATGGCCCACACCTGTAATCCCAGCAGTTAGGGAGGCTGAGGCTGGAGAATCTCCTGAGCCCAGGAATTTGAGACCAGCCTAGGCAACACAGTAAGACCTTGTTGCTACAAAAAATATTTAAAAACTTAGCCGGTCGTGACAGCACGCACCTGTCATCCCAGCTCCTCAGGAGGCTGAGGTAGGAGGATTGCTTGAGCCTGGGAAGGTCGAGGCTGCAGTGAGCTAAGATCACACCACTGCATTCCAGCCTGGGAATAGAGTGAGATCCCATCTCAAAAAAAAAAAAAAAAAAAAAAAAAAATTAGAAAATAAAGAAGCACTTATTATATAAAGAGCAAGCCCTTAATTTCTCAGCCCAACTAGGCTCCCCAGAGGTAATGCCTGGTGGCTGCTTAGTGTGTGACCCTTGTTCCATGAAGTTTCTTTTATATAAAGGGGATCCTACTGTAGGCTTCATTTTACAGCTCGCTTTTGTACATTTTGGAGACCTTTCCATGGCAGCATATTTAGATCTATCTCATTGTGCAAAGCATTCTACAGAATGGATGTACAGTTTATATAGCCATCTTCCTCCTGGTGGGCAGTGGCTTTCTTGTCCTTATAAATAATACTGGAACAGCATATCTTTGTGTACTTCTACATTTGTATAGTTTAGATTCCTAGGGACAAAAAGCTCATGTCAGACTATAAGAGCTTTGGAAATTTTGATGGAGACTGCCAAATTGCCCTCTAACTGAGCCCCTCACCAACAGAGCCTGAGTGACTCTTTGCCCTGCACTCTCATCAATATTAGGTGTCTTTTAATTTCTACACATCTGAGGAGGGGAAAAGGCATTTGGTTGTTGGTCCACATTGTCTAATGGAAAACCACCCTTAAGACATGTGGATGAAAGTTGCCTTCGGCTAACTTCCTTCCTAAGCAGCATGTCCCCATGAAAATGCAGAGGTAGGGAATGCCTGCTGCTAGAGCTGCCGAGACTCGTTCCTCCTGCATCCTTGGCCTCCCCTTGCCCTGTAAAAAGGCCATGCAGGACCTTTACATTTCTTGAAAGGTTTTTTGCTAAGAACTCTTTGGTCACCATTCTTCAGTTAATTTTCATATAGTTTTTATTCATTTGCCTTACCTGTCTGCTACTCCTGAGGAAACCAAATTTTTCTGTTGCCACTCCAGGGTAGCAACCTTTTATGCGCAAACTCAAATTCCCTGTATTTTACTGGTGACACACGAGGCTTGAGAATCTGTAGTGTCTTCCCAAGTACTAAATGTTCTTCCTTTTTGTCTCTAACCCAGTCAGATAAAGTGAGATCAGGCAAGTTGTATATCCTTTAATTCTGGTCAACAGAGAAGTACGATTCTGTTTCCTCTAAATCTGATGAACGTTCTCAGAGACTGGATCTCAGATCTGGTCCTTGCCAGAGTTAGGAAAGGGGTGGATGGGCAAGGGAACTGCCGTCTACTGGGTACTGGCCATTTTCCTCGCAGCTCCCCAAGGAAATGGGTATTATTATCTAGGATTTATGGATAAGGCTGATTCACATCCCAGAAGCCTCTCAGGGAGTAGGTAGCAGAACCAAAACTTGAACAGGTCTGCCCCACACTAAAGCCCTTACCTGCCTTGTTAGGTTGGCTCCAGGTAGATCCCTGGAGACATCTTCCCAGGGATCCTCTCCCTAGGGGGGAAGATGAAACAGCACCACCTTCCTGGTAGGTCCTCCCTGCCCATGGGCCACCAGAAAGATGAAACTGCAGTGTCTGCTCTTTCTTTTCCCTGTACACCAAGGCCCTGGCCTAGGTTTTCCCAGATCTTGCAGTTTCCATTCTCCTAGGGACTACCTTCATGGTTTTCCCTTATCTACAAGCCACCACAGATTTTCTGTGTATTGACTCACTTTTTTTACTTGGGCACATTTTCTTTTAAAAGGCTTCTGTAACTCTCAATTGAAAAGTAGTTTCATTTGGCATTAATCTAAAGTAACACAAAAACTAAAATAAATAAATACATTGAAATCAAAGCAAGTTTCTACTAGCAGGATCCTGTTGCCTGCCTAAGAGTCCCTGCCACTCATTAGAATGGGAGCATACAAAGTATTGGAACAGCAACCAGGTGCAGTGGCACGCTACTTAAGTCCAGGAGCTCAAGGCCGGCCTGGGTAACATAGCATGATCCTGTCCCTTAAAAAAAAAGAGAGAGAGAGGCTAGGGGCAGTGGCTCACACCTGTAACACCAGCATTTTGGAAGGCTAAGGGAGGTGGATCACTTTAGGTCAAGAGTTCAAGACAAGCCTGGCCAACATGGTGAAACCCTGTCTCTACTAAAAATACAAAAAAAGATGCTGGGTGTGGTGGTGCATGCCTGTAATCCCAGCTACTCAGGAGACTGAGGCACAAGAATTGTTTGAGCCCAGGAGGAGGAGGTTGCAGTGGGCCGAGATGGTACCACTCCACTCCAGCCTGGGCGACAGAATGATACTCCATCTCAAAAAATAAAAATAGGCCGGGCACAGTGGCTCATGCCTGTAATCCCAGCACTTTGGGAGGCCGAGGCAGGTGGATCACGAGGTCAGGAGATCAAGACCATCCTGGTGAACACAGTGAAACCCCATCTCTACTAAAATACAAAAAAACAATTAGCTGGGCCTGGTGGTGGGCACCTGTAGTCCCAGCTACTTGGGAGGCTGAGGCAGGAGAATGGTGTAAACCTGGGAGGCAGAGCTTGCAGTGAGCCGAGATTGCGCCACTGCACCCCGGCCTGGGTGACGGAGCAAGACTGTCTCAAAAATAAATAAAATAAAAATAAAAAATAAAAAGAGAGGGAACAGATTCAGTGTTATAGCATTGCCCTGGCCCACCTAAACTTGCCCACTGGTGATCTGCAGGCCACTCTCTGGGGGGTGCTTTTCTAGCTTCTGGTCACTTGACTGTGCACCTTTTCAGGACACACCACCAGCCTTCTGGCCTTTGCATCTGTCCTTCCCTCCCCAGGATGGCTGTCTCCTCTGCTTCTTGCTTATGTGGGAGATTCTGCTCCTGCAAGGTGAGGCTTGGATGCCACATTTATTGAGACATGTCTTCTGACCAGAGAGCCACTGTCTTCACCCCAGGTGCCCTGATGACTCCCTGTGAAATTTTTTCATGTAGCCACCCTGGCACAGGTCAGATTGTAGCATCAGCGTGGGGCGGTATTTATCTTGTAAGATTCTAGCTGCTGGAAGGGGCACTTTGTAACATTTATTCTCCTGATCCAGTTGGGCCTCCTTGAAGGCTGAGACAGGCTCTTGTCAGAGATGAAGCCTTGTGATGTGGCATTGTCTGCACCGGGCCCCATGCCCTATGCTTTGCTGTGCTAGATGTTCAGTAACGTCGCTGACGGTGAGCTGGGTTTTCCTGGCACGATTTCCACACTGTTGTTTCCCATTGGAGAGCATCATCTGGGCCTGGGAGAAGGTGGAGGCGGAGACCCTTAATGGCAGGTGGCAAGAATAGATATGTTTGGGGTAAAAGGCTCCTGTGTGAGAAATGCATGGCATGAAGCCCACATGGAGGGTCCCTGAGAACATTCAGTCAAGGTGTCCCTGACCTGCGTTCACCACGTGGCTCCAGTTCCCCATTCTCTGGTCTGTGGGACAGTCACTCCTTATGTGGCCCTTTCTGGCATTTTGACCCCTGCTTGGCACTCTCACTTTTTGACTTTGCCCAATACTTACTCTGAGCAGCCCCAGCTCTGTACTCCAACTCTTTCCCCCCACCCCTCACAGGATCAGCACAGATCAGGGGGGCCTTTGATCCATCAGGTAGTAGGAGGGAGGCTGGGTGTGAAGAGTGTGGGGCTGATAGGGAAGGGAGAAGCAAGCCCTTCCTAGGACCCCTGCCTCTCTCTGTGCACTCTGCCGATCTCACTCTTAGCAGTGGGGGTGTGGACTGAAGGCAGAGCTGCAGGGCTGCTCAGCAAGGCTGTGCTCTGGGGCTGCTTCCACTCTAAGAAAGGGGCACTTTTTTTTGTTTGTTTGTTTGAGATCAAGTCTCGTTCTGTCACCCAGGCTGGAGTTCAGTGGCATGATCCCAGCTCACTGCAACCTCCGCCTCCCAGGTTCAAGCCATTCTCCTGCCTTAGCCTCCCGAGTAGCTAGGATTACAGATGTGTGCCACCACACCCGGCTGATTTTTGTTTTGTATTTTTAGTAGAGATGGGGTTTCACCATGTTGGCCAAGCTGGTCTCGAACCTGGCCTCAAGTGATCTGCCTGCCTCACCTCCCAAAGTGCTGGGATTACAGGTGTGAGCCATCACACCTGACCAAGGGGGCACCTTTTTTGATTGTACAGAAGTGCCATATGGGCTAGCAGCAGCTCTGAAGGGCTGTTGCCCTCCCCAGCTGTACTTGACACTCTCTCCAAGGTAGGGACTAGGGCATATTTATCTTGGTATCAAGAGTACCCAATACAGCAGGTCTCAGTGAAAGGTTGATAAACAGAATTTAGTACACTTGGTCTTTCAAAATGAAACTATTTGACTGAGGAACTTAATGAAAGACAAATATAGTATCATGATACAGTCACTTAATGTCTCTGAGCCTTGGTTTCCTCAATTATGACTAATATATATCTCTTAGAATTGTTTAATGTTCAAATTGGATAATGCATGTAAAGCACTTGACTCATTAATTTTCTTTTCCTCCATCAAAAATATTTCTGAAATGAGTGGATTCTGAATTTGGACTGTAACCAGATGTATTCTGGAAAGAGTATGTATTTTTTAAAAAATAAAACAAAGATTTTTATTTGTTTATTTTAACAGTGTGACCCCTCATGCTACCAAAAAAAAAAAAATGAATACAACTTATTGTACTTTCTGGAAAGAACAAAATCTTTGAAATCAGACAGACTTCATCACTTTGAGTTCCAGCTCTACTAACCTCTTTGAGCCTGAGCTTCCTCATCTGTAAAATGAGAATAGAAGTCCTATTTTTAAAAGTATGTGTCGGGGCATTAAATGAGACGTTTGCTAGGGCTACCATAACAAAATACCACAGACTGGAAGGCTTAACCGAATTTATTTTCTCATACTTCTGGAGGCTGAAAATCCAAGATCAGGGTGCATGCAGGTTTGGCTTCTTCGGAAGCCTCTCTCCTTGGCTTGCCGACAGCTACTTTCTTGCTGTGTCCTCACATGGTCATTCCTTTGTGCATGCATGATTGGATTAGGGCCCCATTTAAACTTAATCACCTCTTTAGAGAGCCTGTCTCCAAATTCAGTCAGTCATATTGTGAGGTACTGGTGCTTAGGGCTTCAACATGTGAACTTGAGGATGGCACAATTTAGCCTACAATATTTGCGAAACAGAAAGCTCACTGGCCTGGGCACGGTGGCTCATGTCTGTAATCTCAGCACTTTCGGAGGCTGAGACAGCAGGATCAGTTGACCCAGTGAGTTCAATACCAGCCTGGGCAATATCGTGAGACCCTCCCACCATATAAAACTGAGAAGCTTACTGGATGGTAGTAGCTCTTCCTATTTAAATCCCAGTTCCAGTGTTCTTTCCTGTTCCTTGCTGAAGATTGTATTTACTGTGTGGGATTGTCCTGAGGGCTGATATTACTAGTCAGTACTTTCCTAACCCTGAGACACTTCTGTTAAAATTAAATCAATACTTAGGTTGGCACGGTGGCTCACGCCTATAATCCTAGCACTTTGGGAGGCTGAGGTGGGCAGATCACTTGAGGTCAGGAGGTGGAGACCAGCCTGGCCAACGTGGTAAAACTCCATCTCTACTAAAAATACAAAAATTAGCCAGGCATGGTGTCACATCCCTGTAGTCCCAGCTACTTGGGAGGCTGAGGCAGGAGAATGGCATGAACCTGGGAGGCAGAGGTTGCAGTGAGCCAAGATGGTGCCATTGCACTCCAGCCTGGGCAATAGAGTGAGACTCCGTCTTAAAAAAAAAAAAAAAAAAAGGCCGGGCGCGGTGGCTCACGCCTGTAATCTCAGCACTTTGGGAGGCCGAGGCAGGCGGATCATGAGGTCAGGAGATCGAGACCATCCTGGCTAAGAAGGTGAAACCCCGTCTCTACTAAAAATACAAAAAATTAGCTGGGCGTGGTGGTGGGCGCCTGTAGTCCCAGCTACTCGGGAGGCTGAGGCAGGAGAATGGCGTGAACCCAGGAGGCGGAGCTTGCAGTGAGCCGAGATCATGCCACTGCACTCCAGCCTGGGAGACAGAGGGAGACTCCGTCTCAAAACAAAAATATTAGATCAATACTTAGACCGTTATAATGAGCTGATGTTTAGAGAGCAAAACAGGCCTCCTGCAGCCTCTGCACCCATTATCCTAGCTTAGGGTCAGTAACTTGTGGTTTAGCAAACAGGCTTAACTTTATAATGTTAGCAAAGGATTAAGTTTTAAATATATCAGAATCAAGATGGGAAAGAAACCTAACAAAATGCTAATAAAAAATGGAATTGGGTAAAAATATTATGCTTCATGAAAGCAGACACAAACAGCTATATATATGACTGCATTTATAGGAAATATTCAGAATAGGCACATCTATATAGAGAGAAGGCAGATTAGTGATTGTAGGAGGCTGGGAGAGGGAGAATGGGAAGTGACTACTAACAGGTACAGGATTTATTTTTAGGATGATGAAAATATTCTGGAGTTACATAGTGGTGATGGTTGCACAACTCTGTGAATATATATACTAATGCCCACTGAATTGTACACTTCAAGAGGGTAGATTTCATGGCATGTAAATTATATCTCAATAAAGCTGTTATAAAAATTTGAATTAGGGCAGGATGTGGTGGTTTATTCCTGTAATCCCAGTACTTTTGGAGGCTGAGGCAGGCAGATTGCTGGAGCCCAGGGGTTGGAGACCAACCTGGCGTGGTCGTGCACCCCAGTAGTCCCAGCTACTCAGGAGGCTGAGGTGGGAGGATCACTTGAGCCCAGGAAGTTGAGGCCGCAGTGAGCCATCATTGCACCACTGCACTGCAGCCTGGGTGACACCAAGACCTTGTCTCAAAAATATACATCTTTTTTAAAAAATAAAAAAAAAGAAAAAAGATTGAATTAGGGTGGTGGCAGACTTAAGTGACTAGCTTTTCTTCTTTTTTCTTTTCTTCCGGTTTTCTATAATTACTTTTTCTCTTTTTTTAAATGGAAAGAGTCCTACATTTCATTAAGATACTTAAGATCCAGTTTTATGTGGTGCTGAATTATAGCTATGCAGAGAAAGTCTCCATGAAATATTAAGGTCTCTTTTGCTCACAAAATATCAATGACTGACTAAGATGTATAGGCTGTAAACAGAAAATGGGTATGTATATGATAATGAAGCTTAATGAAGTTTGATCCCATGTAATGTGGGTCTCCCTAAGAAAGGGTCTATCTTTTCATCAACAGCAGATCTGTGGTCTGTGTTGTCTGATGAAGTCCACTTGGTATTACACATTGAAATCCACGTTTGTTTCGATGTATAAGTGTTCTCTCAGAGAACAGCTACTTCCCAGTTTGACACTGTTTTCAATCCAGTGCCAATGCCAAGAGATTTCTGAGCCATATATATTTTTTAATGTAAGTTAAATAATTCATCAAGGAATGAGTAAGAGAAAGAGAGAGAGAGAGAGAGTGTGTGTGGTGAAACATTTGGCTCTTTCTACCTAATTTTTAACCTTGTTGGTCCTACTGGCAATCTGTTTCTTAGCTAATGACTGCATAAAATCATCTCTGAAAAGAAAGCTAAAGACTTTTGCATTACCTTTTGCCAGTTTCTGCTTTAAATCCACCCTTTGGTATTTGCAAAGGTCAGATGAGCTATTTCGGTGTCCACGGCCCTGATTAATGGGAAATTCTACATTTCCATTGGCCCCGGAGGATGAAGGATTAGTGTGGCGGCGGCGGTGCGGGCAGCATCTGCTGGAATGTCAGGAGCGCGGTGTTGGGAATTGCAGGAGCAGCCGGCCTATGAAAAATGGAGGAGGAGGGGAGCTCCACTAGCACTAGCCCCTGATGAGTTTTTCTCCATTGCCATCATGCAGACATCTCTGGGAGCATTTGTTCTCCTCTGTTAGGCCTTGTCGCTAACCATTTAATATGGAGAGCACAAGTGCGGGCCTCCTGTACCCCCGCCAGAAGGCTTCCGTAGCTCCCTGTTAGTCGGCATGTTTGTGTTCAGCTTTTCACCTCTCCTTGTAGGAGACGTTGGTTTTATACTATGTTAAATAAAAATCATTGTGTTAGCTCATAGATTTTCACAAGAGAAGCAGGTGCCTGGTGCTTTGGGGAGAATAACTCTGAATACGGGAATCTCTTTCCCTACCCAAGAGCAGATGGTCTGTGTTAGTTTGTCTTGTGACCTTTCTTTGCTTCTAAGACACCAAATCTCTGATGCCACGCATCATAAATATTCTTTAGGTTTGCAGCCATGGAGGTGAAGGGAGCGTCAAGCTGTCGGTGTCATTTTCCATTTGTCTGGAACCTTTCAAAGAAACTGTTACAGCATTTTTAGGCACTGAATTAGCCTCCTGCAGCCGTGAGCTTACAGACTCATGAAGGGCACCGCAGCAAGGCTGCCTCAGCCAAGGTCAGGAAGGAGCCCTCTGCTCAGCATCCCTCTGCTCAGCGTCCCTCTGCTCAGCGCCCTGCCATCCTCACCTGTCCACTCACCAGGCAGCTTCTCACGGCATCCACTTTGTGCCAGGCACTGTGATGGCTCACACAGCCCCTGCCTGCCTGTCCGGGGGCTGCATTATTTATGTTACTAGTAGTGTTAATAGGTACCTTATATTGATCACCTTGTCTGCTGTCTCTCCCTGCCCTAGAGGCCACCTTCTCATCCAGAGGAAGACCCTCAAGTGCAATGTGGGGGTGCTCTGATAACAGCGGCGTGCACTGAGAGGGGGCAGAGTGAGGACTGCCTTCACAAAGGAGGTGGCATCTGAGCTGGTCTCCTGTAGGAGTTTACCTAGAGTGGGAGGGGTGTCCAAGGAAGAGAGGACATTGGAGAAAAGGGGCCTGTATGTTTGTGGCAGCTAGACCTCAGGCTCTGGATGTTCACGTGGGGCCCTGGTAAGGGTAGGAAGTGGAAGTCAGTGCTGGTTAGAGATAGTCACCCCGAGGATCAGTTTAAGGAGTGTAGACCTTATCTGGAGTGAAGTGGGGAGATCTGGGAGGTTTTTAATACTTAGGGGGAAGATGAGATCAGATTTTCTGTTTGGTGCAGACCACCTGGGGCAGGGTAGAGTGTAGACTATGGGAAGAGAGACTGGAGGAAGTGATAACAATGGGGATGCTGCAGCAGCAATCCTCAAGAGACCTGGAGGCAGCTCAGCCTCTGGGCTCCCCTTTCCATGTATTTGCACTGGCTACTCCTTCTCTCCTTTGCCTTCACATTCCTACATTTACCTTTGGATCATCTGCATTGTCTCCATACCCAAGTGTTGCTACCTTGCTGAGGCCTTTCCTGCACTCTCCAGGCAGCAGGGTTCAGCCCTCTGTCACACCTCATCGGCAGGCTGGTCTGCCACTGTCTGACCCCTAATGGAGACTGCTTTGCCTCCCTAACTCGCCAGCTCTAATTAGCAGCACTTTGGACCTATATAATAAAGATGGAAAGAAGAAGGGGTTTTTTAAAGTGACTATTACAGTGGATTGGAGAGGACTCAGAATTTGGGGACAGAACATAACCCAGTTTGAGACCTGCTTCTGCCTTATACTTTCTCCAGGAGATGAGGTATTTTTTTGTTTTTGCTTTTTATCTTCTTATCACAGAAAGTTTCAAGTATCGGTATGAATTGGGAGAACAGTGTAATGAACCTCTGTGTACCCATGACTCAGCTTCTAAGCATCTGGCCAATCCAATCTTGTTTCATCTAACCATCCTCCCCTCCCACTCGGCATTATTTTGAAGCAGATTCCAGACATAACAATACTTTATCCATGAATACTGAAATAGATAAAGGATTCTAAAAGATAAATAACTTTTTGTGTACCTCTAACAGTCTTCATGGCTCTGAGCCCCAGGTTCTCATCTGTAAAATGGAATGGTGATGGCCCATCCGAGGGCTGTCGTGAGTAAAGCTGGCAAAAGCCTTTCCTGGAATTCTGACAGCTTCCTTTTCTATACTAACTACGGTGCTGATGTGGGTGCTTAGTACCATTGTAATGACAATAAGAACACAGTCTTTGGAGCAGACAAACCCAAGTCACATTCTCATCCCAACACTTACCAACACTGTATCTTTTGGGGCAAATTACTTAGTCTGAGCCTACTAAGTAGCCTCATTTTTTAAAATGGGGGACATAATAGCTTCCTCGTAGGGTTGTTTTGAGATTTAAAAGGAACAATGTACATATCGGCCCATAATAAACTCTTAATACATAGTAGCTAGTCTTATAAATGTCCTTTAAATAGATACAATTTTCTGGTTAGTATAGCAATCCTGCAAAGTATATAGTTTTTAATCCCTATTTTACATATGATATGACTGAGAGTTAAAGCCAGGATTAATGAACTTGCCTGAGATCTTAGGGCTGATAAATTACAGAGCCAGGAGTTTGAGCCTAGGTCTGCCTGACCCCAAGGCCCCCATCCTCATTACTGCTATTTATTAGTGGAGCCTTTTTTGCAATGTGGCCATGTGAAAAAGAACGTGCTGATCTCGGTCAGGTAGATCAGGGTCATCTGGTCCTTACTTTTCTCTGCTATTTTCAGCTAGCAATAGTTTTTTATAAGCTGGCAAACTGGATTACAAATGTTCCTTAGACTCCTTTGTCCATATCTCCTGCCTTCTTCCTGCCTCTCATTTTAGGAGCTGTTAGTGCTCATAAGCCCCTGTAATGGAGAGAAGTAGAGAGAACAGAACATTCAAATAAAAAGCTCACTCACATCAGCCCTTTTGTGCTACATTGTTGTGGGAAAGAGGCTGAGACTTTTGTTTTCTAGAGATGAAGTTTTGCTATATTGTCCAGGTTGGACTTGACCTCCTGGCCTCAAGGGATCCTTCCACCTTCCCTCCCTAGTAGCAGGGTCTATAGGTGCATGCCACTGCGCCTGGCTTAGAGGCTGAAACTCTTTAAGGCAAGATGAGGTTCGTAGGTTATCTGTGAATTTTTGTTTTTCAGTCAGCCGAGATAGTGAGGCATGGACAGGGCTTATTTATCCATTTCCACTGTAAAATTGCTAAAAATGGAAAATTGGAAGATAATGTGGCAGAGCCAGAAATCAAACCCAGGTTTGACCCACTCACTGCCTGGCTGGTTCCATTGTTCCACACTGCCTTTAGGGACGGGCAGGTGAGGGACCCACAGGGAGGACTTAGACTGCCTGTGGATATCTCCTCGTGGCTTGGAATCCCTATCCTAAAAGATCCGATCTAGTTCTGGCTTAATGGGAGTCAGCGTAATGATGATTCTCAGCTTTTTGTCTAGCTTTTTCACATATGTTTTGTTTTTCTGCTGCCACGAAGTTTGAACTTGTTTAAAACCAAGCTTTTAAACAAGGAAGTCAAGCAGATAAGGGAGTCGTCCGTAGTCATCCGAGGGCAGAGCCAGGACACAAGTGCCATCCTTGGACTGCAGCCAGTCCTCTTCCTGCACTTCCCTCTGGAAAGACCACTTCCTGCAAAGCCCTCTGGAATTGCTCAGCAATAGTGCCCCAGCCATCATGTAGGGAACAGAATCTCGAGTTGGAACAGGAACTTTGGGGGCCAGTAGCCCCTCCCCAAAGTGCTCAGAGAAGGGGCAGTTAGCAAATATAAACGCTTTCCTCCTGAGATGACCCTTCCACCTGTTCACTGGAGAAATGGTCTCCAGTGGCTGTGTTCTGGGGTGCTATCTCTGGACAGCCATCTTCAGAAGTGTAGTTTCCCCAAAGAAAACACTAGAACAGATTTTAGCAGAAGACTGAGAATCCCAGGGGTACAGATCTTACAAGTATGATTTGCAAGTGTCGTAGAGAAGCCTCCTTTTTGGGTAGGAATGCAAAACCAATCACCTCATTGCTCGAATGACAGTCTGGCTTTCTTGGGATCCAGCCAAGAAAACAATTTATGAGACTGACCCACACACTTAACTAGCTAAAGCTTTGGGCTGTAATCCAGAATCCTTATTATGGAAAGCAGAGTTAAAACTGTTCCCTCTGAAACCCTGTGGCTATTTATTTGAATTAGCGAGGTCACCCCAATGACAGCTGTGGAGACCAGCCTTTAATTAGGAAAAGAATTTGCCTTGAACTTCATCAGAATGGCATTTCTGAGGGTCTTGAGTGCTTTTCTTCCTTCATTCTTTCAAGCTTACCTTATTCCTGCTCTTTGTTCAGGAGTCACAGCTCATTTCTTCCCTGAAAGCCTGCCTTCTCCATGCTCTGCACCCACAGGACTCTTTCCTGGCTATGGCATGCCAGAGTCCATCCCTGAGTTGGGTGGGGGCAGTGCTGATTCTGAAATTCAAATGCTCCCTTATATTGGCAGCGTGACTTTTTGGACAAGTTATCATACTTTTCTGAGCCTCATCTTCCTCATCTATAAAATGATTCTAATAATATTTATTGCATAGGGTTGTATAAAGCTACATTTACTGATTACTCTTGCTATGTGCCGGCCACTCTTATCAGTGCTTGACACGTATAAACTCATCTCATCTAAGTAACAACTCTATGAAGCAGAGTTCTTTTTTTTTTTTTTTTTCTGAGACAGAGTCTCGCTCTGTTGCCCAGCCTGGAGTGCAGTGGCGTGATCTCGGCTCACTGCGACATCTGCCTCCCAGGTTCAAGTGATTCTCATGCCTCAGCCTCTCAAGTAGCTGGGATTACAGGTGCCTGCCACCACGCCTGGCTAATTTTTGTATTTTTAGTAGAGATGAGGTTTCACCATGTTGGCCAGGCTGGTCTTGAACTCCTGACCTCAAGTGATCCACCTGCCTCGGCCTTCCAAAGTGCTGGGATTACAGGCATGAGCCACCGCACCTGGCCCGAAGCAGAATTCTTAACACTTCCATTTTATAGATGAGGAAATAGAGGCTACTACAGAGCCTGCTACATAATGGGGACTCAACAAATGTGTTTATTGAGTTTGAATCTCTCCCTTATACTTTCGTTACATTTGTAATCTCTGCCCTGTTTAACTTTTCTCTAAGAATATTGAATGTGTCAATTTTATCTTCAAATTTCCTTTTAAACTTTGTGTTATAGAAAATTTTAAACATTTGCAAAAATAGAATAGTATAATGAACTTTAACAAACCCTTCATAGAACTTCAACACTTATCAATTCATGACCTATTAGATTTTGTCAATATGCATACTCATTCCCTCACCCTGCCCATATTATTTTGAAGTCCCCTAAATCATATTATTTCAGCATATATTTCAGTATGTATCTCTAAAAGAAAATGACTCTTTTTAAAAACAATCATAATACCATGATTGTACTTTTAAAATGTAATTTCCTATCATATATCCAGCTAGTGTTCAAAATTTCTAGTTGTCTTATAATGTCATATATTTTTAAAGACAGTTTGAATAGGATCTGCTAAGGTCTACCACAAGTATAGTGAGGTGACTGTGGGCAGTGGCTGGGCACAGCCCATCTGGGAGGCCTCCACCAGATGATAATTAAGGTTCTTTTCAACTCTACAAGCCAGCTGCCAACTTTTTGCCCGGTATTAGTCTCAACACCAAAAGGTAGGCACTGTTAGGGAGGGAAGGTCACACCAGGGAGGGCTGACCTCTCTTTGCAAAGGTTTAATTCAGATGGAAGATACTTCAGTAATTGGTAGAAACAAATTACTTAGAGGCTGTCTGTATATCAAGGTCCTTCATTTTATCCTTTTCATCCCATTACTGAGTAGCTACATTATAACTTATTGGTGAAACACTTGGGTTCAGAAGTCAGACAGAATGGAATTCTAGTCCAGGTGCCACTGCTTGCTGTGTGTGTGTCTGGGCAAGTCATTTAGCTTCTCTGGGCGGCCCCTCCCCAGTGTGTAGAAAGTGAGAATTAAAAGTTTCAACCGAGGCAGGGTGTGGTGACTAATTCCTGTAATCCCAGTACTTCAGGAGGCCAAGGTGGGGCGGTCACTTTAGCAAGACCTCTTTACAAAATATTTAGGAAAACAAAAACAAAACCCTTTCAACCTTAGCCTCATGGTGAGGATTAAATAAAGTAATGAGGTAAGGCATATAGGATATTATAAGTCAGTAAAGGTTAGGTAGTGTTGGTTTGTGACTATCTGCCTGCTAGGTTGCGTACTGTGTGTTTGTGAGTATGTGGGTAGAAGTGGAGTCTGGAGAGGTTTGTAACCTCATGCCTAACTTGAGTTTCATTGGCTTTTTCCAGAGCACCCCGTCACTCCATTCTCTAGTGGAGGATTGAGTGGCTCCCGTATTCCTCCCCAGTGCCTCTCCTCATAGTCATTTATTATATAGAACATCCTAGTCAGAGCGGGACTGTTGTTAGCTTTATGTTACCAGTGAAGAAGGCAGCTTCAGGCCACTACAGTGAAATCAAAGACACCAAGGGTCTAAGAGGTAGAAGGAGTTCTATGGGTTGCTGAGGGCAAAGTCTTTGGCACGTCAGGCACCCCTTCTAGAATATCCTGCCAGGTGGCTACCAGCCCAGACTTGTATACCTCCAGTAATGGAAAACTCATCATCTCATAGGCAGCACATCCCACGTTGGTCTCTTCTCCAGTTAAATGAAAAGGACTTGCTTAATTTGATCTAACTCTGCCTCCCTCTCATTTCTACCTGCCAGTCCTGGGTCCTCTCTTCTTCCCATTGCACCACGCTGGGTGTGAGGGAGGAACACAGAGGGAGGTCTCTGCTCTTGGTGGCATTGTGTTCTGGAGAGAGCCCTCCAAAGCAGAGCCACCGTATGGCAAAATCCCAGCCAAGCCTTTGTGTGGACATCAGTGGAGACCTTTCTGTGAGTGGCAGGAATGGAGTGTAATTCTCTATTAGGCAGTGTCAGATGCAGGTGGACTGGTGAGACATGAAGGAGACCAATGCGGGAGCTGTCTTTCAGCTTAAGAGCTATGATTTGGAGCCCAGTGTGGAGTGCTAACCTTTCCACATGCCCCCCTCCACTGTGCAGCTCTCTCAAATGTCCTTTGTTATGCTCTTGCGTGAGTGGTGTTCACCTCTGCATTATTTAGTGCCATTTATCCTTGCACTTTCTCATTCCTACAGCCTGCAGGAAAAGAGACTGTAGCATGTGGGCTGTGTGTCATTGCTGAGCAGTTTGTCAGCCTTAGAAAGCTGCTCATGAGCTGAGAGCCCATGATACCAGCAGGTGACGCAAAGCCTGCATGACTTGGGGTCCTCAATCACTGGGAAAGGCCCTCCCCCACTGGTGACACAAAAAGGCAGGAAAGAACCTTTGTTTAATCTGGTTCATATGTGCCAGCCCTCATTTGCTACAGATCTTTGGCCCTCACCATTCTTACCTGTGAAATTCCCCTAATCCGAGCCTGATGGGACCCAGGTGTGAGGCATTGATCATAGCTGGTTATTCATCGGGGTGGATATTGACACACAGGCTACCATTTCCTTATTGGTTGACTCTGAACAAAGATAAAAATAAAAATGTCAGTGTTCCTTGAATAGGATTATAGTAGAATGCTTGTTACAAAGCCGGAGGAGGGAATTCATTAGGCTTTTATGATTATCACTTCTGTAGGAGGAAGGGCTCATGTTGAATAGCCTGCCAGATAACTCTGGAATATGTACCACTGGAGTAGGGACAATTTGCTAGGCATTGCTCTCCTTTATCCTTTGGGGCTGCAGGGACAGATGGCCTCCAGCCTTCTTTCTGCTCCCCTGGCATTTGTCACAACATGCTATGGGTCAGGAGACCCTAAGTAGAACGATCGTGGGAGGCCAGCACGGCAGGGTACAAGAGGCCAGTTCAACTCTGAGACCTCATGGTATGAGGCAGCTTTAGAACAATGTGGAAGAATCAAAGAGGTTGAACTTAGACTGTTAAAAAGCCTCTTTCCCCTGAAAATTTGAAAGCAGGAAGCAATGTAGAAAAGTAGAGAAAAATATTCATTATCCTACTACACAAAGGTTACTACTATAAACATTTTGGCGTATTTTCTCTCTGTATTATTAAAACATTTTTCTTTGCAGAGATAAGGCTGTAAGTACAATTTTGTGCCCTGTTTTTCCCACTTAATATAGAATAAGCATTTTTAATTAAAAAACAGCTTATAAATATCATTATTAAATGACTACATAATATTCCCTTATGTGGATGAATACATTGCATTTCACTTTACCATTCCCCTAATGTTGGACATTTAGATTATTTATTTTCTTTTTTTCCTTGCTATTATAATTAATGTAGTGATAAACATCTTAGGGTTTATATCTTTGTCTGCATTTTAGATTATTTACGTATAATAAAGTCCTTTAAATAGAATTACTATGTCAAAGGGTATGCTTATTTTTAAGTCTCTTTTTCTCCAAAAAATTTATACTGCTTTACATATGCTTCATTTTTATGGAGACCCCACCTAACCTGGCCCAGGTTGGGGCAGGAGCACTAGTGTGTGGAACAGGGTTGGGGAAAGCTTCCTGGAAGAAGGGTTTTAGGCCACATTCTGAAGGTGTTAAATGTTAACAAGAGTAGAAGCAGATAGGATGGTGGGGAGAGACTGTCCTATATATCCAGGCAGAGAGAACAGAATGTGTGAAAACCCAGAGCTGCTGAAGGGCACAGGCCTGGGGGAGCTAAGGCCAGAGGCTGAAGGGAGGGTGGAAAGATGGGCTGCAGAGGAAGGCAGGGCAGGAGCAAGCGACGCCAAGAGACAGAATGTAGACTTTGTCTAACAGCAGTGGGAAACCATAAAGGAGCTACAAGCAGGCCAGTGACATGATGAGATTTGCATTCCAGAAAAGTCACTCTAGCTGCTGGGTGGAGGATGGATTGGGTGGGACAGGAGGGGAAGACCTCCCTTCTGGGAGACCAGTTCAGACTGTTGCACAAGGCAGGCACCGCCAGTGTGCGTCGTTCCTCAGAATTTGCTAAATTGATAGGTGGAAGTGCATTTCACTTCAGTTTTCATTTCTGTAATTCCTGCTGAGGTTGAATATTTTTATGTTGATTTGCCAACTGTATTTCATCACTTGTGACCTGGCTCCTTATGTCCTAACGGCTCTTGGAGCATTATGGCATCATCGTTGGACTTTAGAGATGGTATAATCAGGTGTATAATTCAGCTTTGCATTGGATCCCATAGAGACCCAGGGAGGAGGTGATTTGCCCTGGGTCCCTGGGTCCAGGATTGAGGCTTCCAGGTACACCATCCTCTGCTTTCTCCAGTCCTCTAAGCTATCTCCTAGATCAGGCACAGTTACCAGGACCTTGGAAAGCACAGCTCAGCATGCTCAAGGTCTACTGACAAGAAAGAGCAGTAAGAGGATATGGAGGTCACTTTTCTGCCATTCAGATTCGGAGGAAGAGGTTCAGAATACAGCAAGCCCAATTTAAATCCAGTTCTTAGCAACTGGGGGCATCTTTGTTTCAGAAGAAGCTCAGCTAAGGCTGTTATTTGCCAACAGATTATAAGCATTTGCTAGCGTAGAAAGATGTATAGAGAATAGAGCCTTCAGTATGAAGTTACCTCCCTAGACCTGACTCATAGTTCAGCTGCCTCCCCAAAGTTAACAGCATCCAGCTTGTAGATCTTGCCTATTAATGTATTTATTAGTTTGCTTGTTTGATAGCCACAGAGGCTTCCTGAGGAAATTGCAGGCAAGGGTTTGCCGAGAATGTACCAATTGGAAAAACTTTTCTTAATAGCTGGCTGCTTGCTATGCTGCGAGGTCTTGCGCATTTTGGTTCCTCCCAGAGGGTGGCTGGCTTTGCATGCAGTGCACATGGTGCCCTGAGTTCCACTCTAATTGCTATGTGCAGGATAGCTGAGTGCAGCACGGTGGCTGAGTAATGAACCCGCATTTCTCTTTGCAGCTTCTCGATTAGGAAATCGCAGGGACCTGGAGCCTGTGTTTCATTCTGAAGTGTTTTCCGCTGTTAAATCTGAATGGTTTCAGATTGTTAAAACACTACCATTGTAGGCAGTGGCCTTGACACTGTGCCCTGCATACACAGTCATGCCCTTGCTTTGGCTGCCATTCTTATTTGTCTTTTAATTTTACCCAAAGACCAGATAAGATGAGATATCACATATTGTTATTTCTGATGGCTGTATAGGTTGACACATTTTTAAAAATCATAAATCTTGTTACAAAATAAATATGTATGTTTAGGAGAAAAATTTTAGAAATGATCCCCCTAAACAAAACAAAACAGAGTAAGACATAATTACTCTCACTAAGATGTTTACCATTGTTATCATATCAGGGGCTAGCCTTTCAGGCTTTGTTCCTTTGCCTAGGTATATACTGTTTTTTTGTGTGGTTTTTATTTTTGAGACAGGGTTTCACTCTGTCTCCCTGGCTGGAGTTTAATGACATGATCATATAGCTCACTGCAGCCTTGACCCCCTGGGCTCAAGTGATACCCCTCCCTCAGCCTCCCAAGTAGCTGATACTACAGAAGCACACCACCATATCTGGCTAATTTTAACATTGTTTTTGTAGAGACAAAGTCTGACTATGTTGCCCAGGCTGGTCTCGAACTCCTGGACTTAAGCAGTTCTCCACCTTGGCCTCCCAAAGTGCTGGGATTGCAGCACTTTGGAAATGGCTACCATGCCCAGCCAGGTATACACTTTTAATATAAAACTGTATATAGTATAAAATATAAAAAATATACTAGTTTGTATCTTTATTTTCCCCCCACTCAATGTGTGATACACACTTGCCTACTCAGATTTTTTTCCCCTAACCTGTATCTAAATGTGTCTGCAGACTGGGGGCAAGCCTTTCCAGGCAGTGAGTCACCTTGTGGGATGATACTGTCATCTCAGGCAGGGTCTCATGCTTCAGCCATGTTTTGGGCCCAAGTCACATTCTTTAAATATTGTCAAGGGTGGCAGATCATCATCTTTTGAAGGATGGATTTGATTTATCAAATAAACCAATAATTTTTCACACCCCAGTGATGGATGCTGAGCAAGGCCATTTAGGGCAAACTTGAGTTGTGGTTGTTACAAACAAGAGTGGGTTTTCTGGGTGACTTGTAGGGGAAGGAAAGAGGATGAGAGTAAATATCCATCAGACACCTATTATGGCTCCACCAGGCTAAACGCTTTAAAGCCAGATCTAGACCTCTGCATAAGTACCATAAGTGTGGTGGTGGCCCTCAAAATGATGCTTAGGGGGCATCAGAACCTCCTGGGGAGCTTGGTGAAATGCCCATGAGGCCAGGATTGATGGGAGTCAAGGGAAAGAGGCCCCAAGGGAACATGAACCTCATCTGTAATTGCAGTAGACACTGTTCCACAGGCGCTCAATACCCGTTCCTCATTTCTCCTTTACTGATGGAGTCTTGATTTTGTTTGGAGTGCGTATATGCCCAGCTAAAACATTCTCTTACTCAGTTTCCCTTGCAGCTAGGGGTGACTGTATGGCACAACTCTGACCTATGAACAAGAGGCAGGAGCTCCTGGGGAGAGCACCTCTTCATAAATAAGATGGCAAAGTCCTTTGGCCCTTTCACGTTCTTCCTGCCGGCTTTATAGACTGCCAGGTAGAGCAGTGGTGCCTTGCAGCTGGAAGGATGGAAAGGAGGGAAGCCTCAGGCCAAGGATGGCAGAGGAACAAGACAAAAAGTTCCTGGGTCCTTTATGGAATCCTTTAGTGGATTCCATAAATCCACTCCAGCTCTATACTGGCTGCTTCTAGATTTCTTCTTGTTCCCTGAGAAAAATAACCCCCATCTGTTTAAACGACTGTTAGTTTTTTAATTGCTTGCAGCTGAATGCAATCATAACTGATAAGGTAATGTTTTAATATTTTACAAGGGGGAAATGTATTTACATATTGTGCAATTAAAAATGAAAAATAATTTAAATCCCCACAGATTTCTAGGCCCCACATCAGATGCACTGAAACAGAATCTTTGAATCTTTGGGGATGGGACTCATGTAGCTATATTTTTAACAAACTCTCCAGATGATTCGGGTGCACAATAAAATGGGAGAACCATTTCCATATTTATTAATAGTATTAACTCCATTTTATAGATAAGAACATTAAGACCCAAGGAGTTGAAACAACTTACCGCAATATTTAAAAGTAATATTTGCATGTAGTTCTGTCTGGTTCCAAAGTACATTCCCCACCACATCCCGTGCCTGCTCCAGAGAGGCCTGGTTTTCCCCCAACAATACAGCCATGCTGCTTCTGAGGGAAACTTCTAAAATAGAAGATTCAGCTGTTTGTGAAACAGTTTTACACTGCTGTCCAGGGACAGTATTACCGTAATGCATCTATCCCCAGGAAACAAAGGGACGTATGTTTTCTGGCATGTCTGTTAGAAAAGAGGGCTGGGCATGGTAACTCATATCTGTAATCCCAGAACTTTGGAAGGCTAAGGCAGGAGGATTGCTTGAGGCCAGGAGTTTGAGACCAACCTGGGCAAAATACCAAGATTCTGTCTCTACAAAAAATAAAAATAAAATAATAAGAATAATAAAATAAAAAACATGCTCATAAGTTCTTGGTCTTGTCTTCTACTTTCAAAACAAAAATTCTTTGAAATTAGCTTTTTGCATAGATTTTCTAGGGTTAAGTCACTTAAGAATTACTAGAACATCTCACCCATGAAAGGTAATTATGGTTGTTTTATGAGTGTGGAAGACATATAGCTGGTAAGTACCAGAATAGTCTCCTGTGAGTTATTAGAACTCACAATATTCATGTTATACCAAATTAGCCATCAAGGGCTGATAGATTTTATCTGTAGTTCATCAAGGCATTGGTCAGTGATATACATTCATAACAATTAAACACACCCCAGCTCCCCTTGATGGGATCTTTGGGTAAGGTGGCCACCTCGGGTTATAATAATGTGATTTGCATGGGTATTTGGAGACCTGTATGATAAGAATGATTTTCTGACAAGGAAGAGGATCGTTATTGTGTGAAATAGGAAGTCAGTGTGTTGAGACCCCCAGGGGGCTAACAGTGTCATGTGTGTAAAGTTTGGCCCAGGAGTTAGGAGCTTTGTGTTTTGGACCTGGATCTGGCATGAAGCTACTGCATGTCAGACTCTCTGATGTAATTCCAAACAGTGAGGCTTTTAGATAACTCTGCAACTCCATTTTTGAGGTCCCCTTGTGTTTAAGGTCTTCTGGGAGACCTTCGTTGTATTGCCTTTCAAGGAGCTCCTTTTATATGGAGGAGGGGGAGAGAAGACAGATACCCAAGTCTCTGTTATGCCAGCTATTGCCCCCCAGTTCTCCTGAGGACTTTTATGGGCCAGGCCCTGTTTCTGTTCTATAGATGTGGAAACTGAGACTCAGAGACATTTACTTATTTGGTTAGGATCATACAGCATATAAGCAGCAGAATCAGATTTGAGCTCAACTGGCGTGACTCCAAAGATCTTGCTGCCACCTCTGTATAACTTTGCCTTGTCAGTGCTCTGCCTTGCTTGGCAGTACAGGGGCATGGGATGTGTGGTAGAATGAGACCTCTTTTGATTGGAGAATTGGAGAAATCTGTGTAAAAGAGGCAGGATTTAAAGAGGATAGGGTGAGTAAAAATAGGTAATAACGAAAAGGTGGCGATGTGTTCTTGGAAAAAGGAGTCTGGTTTGATTGAATGTGTAGTTCTTTGTGGGGATGGGATGGGGCAAAGTAGGAAAAGAGGCTGCAAAAGTAACTGGGACAAATTGTAAAGAGCAGTTAATACTAGGCTAAGTTACAGGAAGAACATTTTATATTTTATATAAAACTATTGTTGAAGACATTTCATATTATGCTATTCATTATTCCTTAATATGAGTGACTGCAATAAATCTGAAAACTTACTGTTAGGAAAAAAAAAAAAAAAACCCTCCTAGTGGAATGCCTTTTATTCTGCCTTTAATCGGCAAGGCAGGACTATGGAAACTTATTGTCTTTCCCTTCTTGCCCAGGCCACCAGGAAGCACGGGCCTAATTAGTGTCTAGTTGCAATAACTGTCTTATCTCTCTGATTCTTGGTAAAACATTTCTTCTTTTATTTCTTTTTTTTTTTTTTTTTTTTGAGACGGAGTCTTGCTCTGCCGCCCAGGCTGGAGTGCAGTGGCCGGCTCTCAGCTCACTGCAAGCTCCGCCTCCCGGGTTCACGCCATTCTCCTGTCTCAGCCTCCTGAGTAGCTGGGACTACAGGCGCCCGCCTCGTCGCCCGGCTAGTTTTTTGTATTTTTTAGTAGAGACGGGGTTTCACGGTATTAGCCGGGATGGTCTCGATCTCCTGACTTCATGATCCGCCCGTCTCGGCCTCCCAAAGTGCTGGGATTACAGGCTTGAGCCACCGCGCCCGGCCTCTTCTTTTATTTCATTTGGTTTTTAGACTTCTTGTTTTATTTGTCTTGGGTATAAATTATTACTAAAATTACCCTAAATTCCTTTTGGAAGTACATGGAACATACCCTTCTTGTACCATCACAGGGAAAGATAATAAAGGGCTGGAACAGGGCAGTGATGTGACTAAAGCTTGTTTCAAAATATTTTCATGGCATATTGATGAGCTGTTTGCAAGAGGCTGCTGGGAAGGCTATTTTATCTATTGAACAAGAGGTGGAATAAGTCAGACTTAGGAGCCCCAAGTGTCAGGAGGGGCCTGCCAGGTGTGTGTCTACTGTGAGGGTCTCTGCAGTCCTCCTTGTGCCTACCAAGTTCCAAGTTAGGTCCTACACATTCCCAGACCCCCTTTTTTTTAACCACTTTTACAAGAGTCTCTAATTTGGTCATTTCCTAAGACCATCTGGACCAATTTTTTGGTTTTTGTTAGAAGAATGGGCTAAAGTTTGTATGTTGGTAATTCTGTATACCCCGCTTTCTGGAGCACTTAAGGCAACACTCAGCAAAATGACTCTGCATAATGAGTAGTGTCAGCATTCCGTCCAACAAAAAGAGGCTGTCTCGTGGTCTGTTGCTCTTAAGGACTTCAGGCTTGGCAGTCTCATTTCTGAAGAACTAGAATGAAGTGTCTTTTTTGTTTTGTTTTTGGAATGGAGTGTCTTAACCATGGTGCTCTTGCCTTCCTCTGTGTGCCCAGGCATGGGCTCTGTATCTCTGCTAGTGGTCTTTGTGAAGACGCAGAGACAGCCCCGCCGACAGAACTGTCACTCACTCTCTGTAGTACCTCACTCATCGCAGCTGCCTTGCTGTTGTGAAAATTCATGTTATGTTTAACTTGTCTAAGTGTTCATATTAACAGCCACAGCTAAAGCTCTAGGGCAGTAGTGGTATCTGACTGAGGCCAGGGATTGGTGAATAACCCGTTGAAAGTGTGTACAGAATTATGTGTGTAATTCTCTGGAAAGGTCTTATCAGATTTTCAAAGGGAATGTATTCTTTCTTTAACCTCTTATCCAAAAAGTAAACTACTGCTCTGAAAAATGACAGTCTATGGATTTCTTCCTGACATTTTTTTTTTTTTTTTTTTTTTTTTTTTTTTGAGATGGAGTTTTGCTGTTGTCGCCCAGGCTGGAGTGCAATGGCACGATCTTGGCTCACTGCAACCTCCACTTCCCGGGTTCAAGCGATTCTTCTGCCTCAGCCTCCCGAGTAGCTGCTAAGATTACAGGCACGCGCTACCACGCCTGGCTAATTTAGTATTTTAGTAGAGATGGGGTTTTTCCACGTTGGTCAGGCTGGTCTCGAACTCCCGACCTCAGGTGATCCACCCACCTTGGCCTCCAAAAGTGCTGCGATTACAGGCGTGAGCCACCACGCCCGGCCTCTGACATTCTTGAATATCCCTATCAACCCCTCTCACCCACCCAAAGCCTGCTGCTCAAAGCAGCTCTAAGCAGAAGAGATGGAGAAACATTCAGACTGGGTGGAGCATGGCCCAGGCTGTGCTGCTGCCCACTTCTGTCTAGGTGGGCAGTTCTTGGCTTCTCAGCCTGACGCTGCTGAGCGGCCACAGTCCTGACTGCATTCTGGCTCTTACCCTTCACTATGGTGCCAGCCACAGAGAGCAGCCATGCAGCATTTTTAAGAAGCTAAGGAAAGGCCCGTTCTCACAGCAGTACTTGGGGAATCCTCAGACTTGGTATTAGGAACCATAGCAATGAGACTTGTTACAAGCTTGCAAAACAAAATGGGATTTTTCTGTGTGGTCCAGCAAGGATCTAGACAGGAAGTCTGCTTGATTTTGTTTTGCCTTGCTGGCTTCATAAACCCACCTAGCAGAAGCACTTTGTGAATCAGAAATGGAAGCATTGTTCTCTGATACTGAGGAATGCCTTTCCTGAATGGCTACTGTGGGTGGGAATAGCTCTAAAGAAAAAAAAAAATCCTGAGACACGGACAGCAGCTCTTTATGTTCTATTCTGTTTGACGCACATTGAATACCTACTGTGTGCTGGTAGAATTCATGATCCATCAAGGAAGGCAGGTCCATGAGGAGCCATTACACAAGCAATAAGGGCTGGATGAGACTCAGCAAGTGAGGACTGTGAGATCTCAGAAGAGAGCAATTAATTCATCTGGTGTGTGCATGCTCACGTGGGGGCGGTCTGGGGCCCTCACTGAGAGGAGGCAACGAGCTGAGTGTTAAAGGGAGGATGTCGCCTTCTGTGTTCTCTTTTGACCCTTTCCATTATGTGAGCACGCATTTTTACCTTGTGTGATTAGTATGCACATAATATTTTATCCTGCCTGTTTTCCACTTAGCATTCCTATACCGATTTCCACTTAGCGACTAGGCTGAAGTATTTATCATTTTAAAAAGCCACGTAGCATTTTTGCCTTATTGATGTACCCTCATTGCTTAACCATCTTCTCGTTTGTTGGGAGCAGCAGTGTTTTTCTCAATTATGCATCTTTGCAGAATCAGCTCTCCCCTTCCCCCTTACTTATTTCCTTAGGGGGCTATTGCCGGGTCAAAGTTATGAATGGTTTTATGCCGTCTCCTACTGATTTTTTTTTGTTAAGGAAATTTCAAACATATACAAAAGGAAAAAGACTACTATAATGAACCCCCACATACTCATCATCGAGCTTCTACAATTATCAATTCATGGCAGTTTTGGTTCATCCATAGCCCCACACACTTTTATCCTGAATTATTTTTCAGTAAATACCAGACATCATATAATTTCATCTATGAATACCTGAGTATGCATTTCTAAAAGATAAGGAATCTTTTTAAAAATATAGCTGGCTGCATGTGGTGGTTCATGCCTGTAATCCCAACACTTTGGGAGGCCTGGGTAACATGGTGAAACCCTGGCTCTACCACAAATACAAAAATTAGCCAGGTGTGGTGGCACATGCCTGTTGTCCCCACTACTCAGGAGGCTGAGGTGGGAGGATCGCTTGAGACTGGGAGGTTGAGGCTGCAGTGAGCCAAGATTGTGCCACTGCATTCCAGCCTGAGTAACTGAGTAAGATCCTGTCTCAAAAAAAAAAAAAAAAAAAAAAAGTATAGCCGACAGCTTATTATCATATCTAAAATAAATTAATCATAATCCTTAATATCATAAAATATCTAGTCATCCAACTGACGGTTTAAGATTCCCTAGTGTTTTCTGTGGCCATTCTCACGAGGTCAAATGTTTATTTGCTCCACCATGTTCTTCAGGGAATGTTTCACTTGATGGATCACTTTGAGATTGAGTTCTTTATCAAGAAAGGTCTGCATGGAGGTCCTGGCCTCAGAAAGAGATGGAGGGAAAGAGGAAGGGATAAAGAGAGGCCTGTCTCCACAGCCTGTGCAGCTGGCCTCATGTGGTTTGCGCCACACAGGGTGGTAGGTTCTCTCTGCCCATTACTCACGTGGTAAACCCAGCTGTGCTGCTTTATCCACATACCAGCTTGACTCGGTGCAACGTGCTGAAAATACTGTCAGGCCTGTCCCTTTGGACTCCACCCCCATTGAAGAATGCAGTATCATGCTGTTGGTTTTTTTAGTGCTAAAGAAACTGGATAGATACTATGTTTATTTTTCTACAGTAAAAATCCAGAAAGCTAGGAAAATGCCTATTCCCTATTGGATTTTGATCTTATTTGCATGTTTCCCTTGGCAAGCTTTGTTTCGTATTATTCAAGGTGACCCAGTTAGAACTACTGTTTAAAGTCACATTGTCATTAATAAGTTACACAACCTGTGTGTGATAAGTCTTTTAGCCCTGACTATTGTATAAGCAGGAATACATGCTTGTGTTGGGGCTCTTCTTCATATTTAAATATGGTTACATTTCTTTTTCTTTTTTTTTTTTTTTTTTTGAGACAGAGTCCCTCTCTGTCACTCAGGCTGGAGTGCAGTGGTCATCTTTGCTCACTGCAACCTCTGCCTCCCAGGTTCAAGCGATTCCTGTGTCTCAACCCCCCGAGTAGCTGGGATTACAGGTGTGTGCTACCAGGCCCAGCTAATTTTTGTATATTTTGTAAAGATGGGGTTTCACCATGTTGGCTGGTCTTGAACTCCTGAGGTCAAGCAGTCCGCCCACCTCAGCCTCCAAAAGTGCTGGGATTATAGGCATGAGCCGCAGCACCAGGCCCAAATATGGTTACATTTAAATGTAACGTTCCCTGTTTGTTCTCACTGTTGATATTCCTGACCTTTCTATGTTGATGAATAGGAGTCATTTCCCAGATGATCTAGAACCCTATTATATTTGGCTTTGGAATGTGAATCACATGTGTACATTTATGTCTGCATCTCCCCTTGTGCCAGTGCAGACTGGCTCTCACTTTGGTCCTCCTTAACTAGCTGGGCACCCTAGGTACCTCCTTTGGGACAAGCAAGAGTTAGCAGGGAGGCCTGGTCAGAATATAATGCCTTTTATTTTTCAGAGATATTGGGGTTGCCAGGCTTTTATCCTTAGTCTGTATATCCTTAGTCTGTATATTCAATAACGAGGCTTACTTTAAGGCCAGCCTTAAAGCTTGTACCTAGCTTTTTTTTTTTTTTTTTTTCAAGAGACAGAGTCTTACTCTGTCCCCCAGACTGGAATACAGTGGCATGATCATAACTCACTGCAGCCTCGACATCCTGTGCTCAGGTGATCCTCTCACCTCAGCCTCTGGAGTACCTGGGACTATAGGTGTGTGCCACGGAGCCCTGCTAATTTTAAAATTTTTGGTAGAGGAAAGGTCTTGCTGTGTTACCCAGCCTGGTTTTGAATTCCTAGGCTCAAGTGGTCTTCCTGCCTTGGCCTCCTAAAGTGCTAGGATTATGGGCATGAGGCACCATGACTAACCTATAGCCTATACCTAGCTTTTTTTTTTTTTTTTTGAGACAGGGTCTCACTGTGTCACCCAGGCTGGAGTGCAGTGGCACCATCATAGCTTACTGCAGCCTCCATCTCCTGGGCTCAAGCGATCTTCCTACCTCAGCCTCCCAAGTAGCTGGGACTATAGGCATGCATTACTACATCTGGCTAATTTTTTTTTTTTCTTTTTTTTGGTAGACATGAGGTGAGGTCTCACTCTGTTGCCCAGGCTGGTCTTGAACTCCTGAGCGCAAGAGATCCTCCCACCTCAGTGTGGCAAAGTGCTGGGATTAGAGGCATGAGCCATTGTGCCTGGGCTAGTCCTAGCTATTTTTGATGGAAGAATTAAATAACTCGCTTTTAGTTTTGGTTATTAGTTTGCTACTTTCTCTCTTAGTTTTTTGCAGTATAATATCCCCTTTCCTTCTTTTTATAACAGTAATAACAGAAAAAATTTTTTAAATTTGCCTTTAAGCCAAATACTTCAACACACTGATTATTTTCACTTTTTCCCATTTATCTTCCAGGCGTTATCCATATGCATGATTTTTTTAAAAAGCAATTTTGTGTATTGTTTTTTTCTTACATCATTACAAAATGTTTCCATATGGTTTTAAGAATTATTACTTATAGGCCGGGCGCGGTGGCTCAAGCCTGTAATCCCAGCACTTTGGGAGGCCGAGACGGGTGGATCACAAGGTCAGGAGATCGAGACCATCCTGGCTAATACGGTGAAACCCCGTCTCTACTAAAGAATACAAAAAACTAGCCGGGCGACGAGCCGGGCGCCTGTAGTCCCAGCTACTTGGGAGGCGGAGGCAGGAGAATGGCGTGAACCTGGGAGGCGGAGCTTGCAGTGAGCTGAGATCCGGCCACCGCACTCCAGCCTGGGCGGCAGAGCCAGACTCCGTCTCAAAAAAAAAAAAAAAAAAAAAAGAATTATTACTTATAATGGCTGTATTAGGTTGTTCTTGCATTGCCATAAAGAAATACTTGAGACTAGGTAATTTATAAAAGAGGTTTATTTGGCTCATAGTTTTGCAGGCTATATAGGAAGCATAGTACTGGCAGCTGCTTCTGGAGAGGCTTCAGGAATCTTTTACTCATGGCAGAAGGGGAAGGGAGAGTAGGCATCTCACGTGGTGAAAACAGGAACAAGAGACAGAGAGAAAGAGTGGAGGAGGAAGTGCCACACACTTTTAAATGACCAGATATTGCAAGAGCTATCACAAAGAGCACCAAGCCATGAAGGATCTGCCCAGCAGGCCCCACCTCCGGCACTGGGAACTACAATTCAACATAAAATTTGGGTGGGGAGCCGGGCGTGGTGGCTCATGCCTGTAATCCCAGCACTTTGGGAGGCCGAGACAGGCGGATCACGAGGTCAGGAGATTGAGACCATCCTGGCTAACACAGTGAAACCCTGTCTTTACTAAAAATACAAAAATTAGCCAGGCGCAGTGGCGTGCACCTGTAGTCCCAGCTACACAGGAGGCTGAGGCAGGAGAATGGCGTGAACCTGGGAGGCGGAGTTTGCAGTGAGTGGAGATCGCGCCACTGCACTCCAGCCTGGGCGACAGAGTGAGACTCCGTCTCAAAAAAAAAAAAAAAAAAAAAAAATTTGGGTGGGGACAAATATCCAAACGATATCAATAGCTATATAATATTCAGTGGAATCAATATATTATATTTAATAATCTTTTTTATTTTATATTTGAAAAGTTTTAAGAATTTTATTTTATTTTTGAGGCAGGGTCTCACTCAGTCACTCAGGCTGGAGTGCAGTGGTGTGATCACGGTTTGCTGCAGCCTCAGTCTCCCGGGCTGAAGCCATACTCCCATCTCAGTCTCCCAAATAGCTGGGACCACAGGCATGTGCCACCATGCCTGGCTAATTTTGTATTTTTTGTGGAGGCAAGGTTTATGTTGCTCAGGCTGGTCTCAAACTCCTGGGCTTAAGTGGTCCTCCTGCTTGAGCCTCCCAAAGTGCTAGGATTACAGGCTTGAGCCACTGCACCCAGCCAAGGATTTTAAATAATACTACATTGAACACATTCCTAGTAGCTTTTCTCCCATTTTCAACAGCTTTATTGAGATATAATTCATATGCCATGCAATTCACCCATTTACAATGTACAAGTCAGTGGTTTTTAGTATAGTCATGGAGTTTTTTTTAAAAAAACATTGTATTTACAGAGTTGTTCAGCCATTACCACAATCAGTTTTAGAACATTTTCATCATTCTGTACCCATTAGCAATCAGTCCCCATTTCCTCCGGCCCTTCCAACCCTAGGCAATCACTAATTTATTTTCTGTTTCTATAGATTTGCCTGTTCTGGACATTTTGTATAAATGGAATCATACAATATGTAGTCATTTCTATCTTTTTTTCCCTTTTTCTTGTGTGTGTGTGTGTGTGTGTGTGTGTTGAGACAGAGTCTTGCTCTGTTGCCCAGGCTGGAGTACAGTGGCACCATCTTGGCTCACTGCAACCTCTCCTCCTGGGTTCAAGCAATTATCCTGCCTCAGCCTCCCGAGTAGCTGGGATTACAGGTGCACACCATCGTGCCTGGCTGATTTTTGTATTTTTTTAGTAGAGACAGGGTTTCACCATGTTGGCCAGGCTGGTCTCAAACTCCTGACCTCAGGCGACCTGCCTACCTTGGCCTTCCAGAGTGCTGGGATTACAGGCGTGAACCACTGCACCTGGCCAGCACTGTGGCTTTAATAAGCACAACAGGTATGAGCCTTGGGAAACTTTTGGGAGTCTTTCTCCTGGCTTAGAATTTTGTAATCACTCTTTGAGGCCTTTTTATAGCCTTGTTCCTGGTGATGCCTGTGGTCCCTGGTTGGCCTCACAGGCTAGTTGGTGCCTGGCCAACAGATTGCAGCCTTGTCGTGGTCCTCTCTGCTCACACTCCAGGAGGGAGTTAAGGTGGCCACTTCACTTTTCCACCTGGAGGCTGCACTAAAAGCACTGGAGACAGTCACCCTCCCCTTCTGCTTCCCCGCTGGAATTCTGTCTTTCCTAAGATGCAGTCCACAGAATACACAAGTTAAGAATTGTGGTTCATGTTTATTGCGCCCACTATGTTCCAGGGTCTCTGTTTCGTGTCTTACATCACTAACTTATTTGATCTTACCACACCCTGTGAGGAGGTACAACTGTTTTGCCAGTTTTATGGATGAAATTCAGGGAGTGTGAGAAATGTGCCCCAGGTCAGAGAGAGCCAAGACTGACCCCCAGTCCCCAGATTCAAAGCCATGACCTTGACCAACATGCTGTCCTGTCTCCTTTTTTCACTGAGCAGTTGTGATAACCTGCCCCCTGCTTCCTGCCTGCAGTCTCTCCACTCCAGTACAGCCCCCATGCTGTTACCAGAGCGATCTGTCTCAGACATAAATATTCTTGTCACTCCTGTTGAAAAGCCCCATGTTGCCTCCTGTGGAAAGCCCAGACTCCTTAGAGAAAATGAAAGGACTCTCCAGAGCTGGCCTCCTCTCACCGCTCCCCTTCACTGAGGCCCTGGCCCTGGGAGGCCGTTTGCACAGCCTATGATGTTCTTCTGTCTTCAAATTCCTGCTCTTTCATTGTACCAGGCCTGTTTCTTAGCTTTCATAGTCCCCTCTGCTCCCCTGTTCAGCCTCAGGTCTGTGCCCTGTGTCCTGGCTGTCTGTCTGCAGGTCTCTCCTGGGGAGCACTTTGAGAGTAGGGGCTCCCTCTTGCTTCTTTCCATCCCAGTCTGGCAGAGAGAGGCCTCACAGTTAAAGTTTTTAAATTGATCTTGGAAGTCTTTGGATAATCATTCCCAAGGAGAGGCACTCATATCTCTGGGGTGTGTCTCTGTCATCGGGAGGAAGCTCAAAAAAGGGCTTGTGACAGTGCGGCACACTGTGAAATTCTCAGGCACACCTCCTCTCTTCTCTGAGAGTGATGGTGGTGAATGGTGGGCATGAGGGCAAGGGGAACAGCCCGAGAGGCGCTCTGGGGAAGAATAAATTGGCAGCAAAGCAGACTGCATGAAGAGGCCGAGAGGAAGACAGGACAGGTGAATCCCAACCCCCTACACGCCTGCCCCCACTTTCCCTTTATCTGCTCTGCTTTAAGCAGAAGCTGTAACCTGAGCACAAGGTCCCAGAGGACCTTTGATCCTCCCAGCCAACCCCAACTGTCTGACATTACTGCACAGTCTGCTAGGCTGGGACAAGCTGGCCACAGCCCCCTCTTCCCCAAGCCTGGCACCATCCTGGGGCCTGGCTAGCTCCTGCAGAGGCCCCTCCTCCCCCATGGCCCATTTCCATCCCTGCCCTAAATTGGCTTCTTCCCCCAGCTACTCTCACACACTGACTCACACGTAAGTTATTCCATTAAGTACAAAGAACGGAATACATCAAATACCAGTGGCTCTGCTTCTAGAGAGCACACCCCAAATGCATTTTAAATCTGTGGATCCCCCTCAAGGGAATTCCAGTTAAAAAAGAACTTGGGTCAGCAGCCTCGGGCCTGTGTGGCTAACAAGCTTCTGTTTTCTCTGTTGTTTGGCTGGCCTGAAGGGTTCCTTTGTTTGGGGAGTGGGAGGATGTGGTGCCCTAATGAGGCCAGGGTGTGGAATTGGGGCTCACACAGAGCTGTCCTTTAGAACTGAGCTCTCCAGACAGGAGAATAAGTTGGGGAGTTTGCGAGTTTGTTGGTCTTTAAAGAACACAGAAGGTTTCAAAAAGAGGAAAACAAATGCAGTGTGGTATTCTGGATCAGATCATGAGCAGAAAAAGGACATTAGTGGAAAAACTGGAGAAATCCAAATTAACATCTGGAGTTCAGTTAATAGTACTATATCAATGTTAACTTTTTCGTTTTGGCCTGTGTACAATGGTTATGTAAGATGTGAACTGCCAGGCACGGTGGCTCACGCCTGTAATCCCAGCACTTTGGGAGACCGAGGCAGGTGGATCACCTCAGGTCAGGAGTTTGAGACCAGCCTGGCCAAACTTGGTGAAACCCCCATCTCTACTAAAAAGATAAAAATTAGCTGGGCGTGGTGACAGGCGCCTGTAATCCCAGCTACTCAGGAGGCTGAGGCAGGAGAATTGCTTGAACCCAGGAGGCGGAGGTTGCAGTAAGCTGGGGTCGCACCACTGTACTCCAGCCTGGGTGATAGGGTGATACTCCATCTCAAAAAAAAAAAAAAAGAAAAGAAAAGAAAAAAAGCTGGGCGCAGCAGCTCACTCCTGTAATCCCAGCAGTTTGGGAGGCCATGGCGGGCAGATCACGATGTCAGGAGTTCAAGACGAGCCAGGCCAACATTGTGAAACCCCGTCTCTACTAAAAATGTAAAAATTATCCGGTGTGGTGGCAGACGCCTGTAGTCCCAGCTACTTGGGAGACTAAGGCTGGAGAATTGATTGAATCTGGGAGGCAGAGGTTGTGATGAGCTGAGATTGCACCATTGCACTCCAGCCTGGGAAACAGAGCGAGACTCCATCTCAAAAAAAAAAAAAAAAAGTGAACATTAGCAGAAACGGCAAGAAGAGCAAGTGGGAACTCTGTTCTATCTTTGCAACTCTTCAGTAAATCTAAAATTATTCCAAAATAAAAGATTTATTAATTAAAAAAAGAAGAATAAGAGAATAAAGTGACCCAGCATCTAATTTAACTTGACACTTTCACCAGCACTCTTCTTTACACTTCTTAGCCCAGAGTCTTTAGCCTTCACCTAAAAATCAAGAGGGTGGGCTGCATCCAACACTCTGGACCATCTATTGTGGAGGCCAGGGTCTTCTTTGCCCTGTGACCCTCTACCTGAGGATGGATCAGGGTCCACGGCCAGGCTTACCAGGAAGACCTGGGTCATGTGGTTGGCAGTATTGCTACCTCCTGTCTGCACACTGTGGGGCTAGTCACCCCACTAGGCTTAATTTACTTCCTATTAGAGAGATAACCTGCTTTGGGGGGGGATGGTAGGGTTAAATGAGGTAATGTCTGTCAAGAGCCTGGCTCAAACCAAATAAGCAATTCTCTCTTCTGTTTCTCCATTTTTTTGGTGAGAGGACTGACAGCCATTTCCTTGAAGACTTGAGACCAGCGGTTCAGTGGTCGCTTTGAGAGCAAGAAACTGCCCATAAGGAGCTTGCAACAACGCCGTGGCCCCTCCTCCCTCATGCCCCACTTCCTGGGGTCCAGGAAATGTGAACTTATGGGGAATCTTTTTACTAGATGGTCTCTAAGACCTCTTGGAGTTTTAACATTTGGATTCTTAAGGAAATTGTGTGGCTGCTCCTTTACCCTGCAGGTGGGGCAACCCAAGTTTGGGGGCTTCCTTCTGGAAGCATGGAGGTCTTCCTGGCTCAGTAACCCAGAAATCCGAAAAGCTAGAGCTCCCAGGTTATTGAATCTGATGGGTGTAACTTGTGGATGACTGCTTACCTGTAGGTGGCAGTGGTGACACGGGAATGGGAGAGGAGGGGGTTGCAAGGGGAGGGCGCTGGCAGAGCTCCTTTCAGAAGAGCTGTAGTAAGGATAGAAGTAACAGCAAGGAAAGGTCCTCTGTATTAGAGGCTCTGTCAGGTGTTTTCTGTATTATTTAGTCTCCTTTAACGGTCACTGTGTGAGAGAGTGCTATTATTGCAGCATTTTACAGCAGTCCAAAAGGCTTGGAGAGGTCAGGTTATTGCCTGGAGTCACATAGTAATTGGCGGAACTAGAACTCACCAGAATCTGAGTTCACACTGCCTGTTCTTAGACTCCATTATGATGCATATTTCTCCTACTTCTAAGTCTGAAGGGAGAACCGGGGACAGCTGGGAACCCAGCTGTCATCTCACCAGACTGCCCAGTGCCTGTCACCCGGTGGCCTCAAAAGGATTTACAGTCATCATTTTACTTCTAAAGGGCCCTCATCAGCATAAGGTCAGGCCTTCTCGACATGAAGATGTCCTGCCTCCAAGCAGCTTCCAGTTTAGGTTGGGGGCCAAGAAGGTACTTATGACTCATTAAGCCGGTAAGATTTGAAAAAGTTCTCAGAACATTAGAATGGTGTTGAAGGCTCAGTCCTTGTGTGAACTGTACCATCAGGTGCTGGAGCCCATCAGAGGGCCTTTCTTGTGGGCGGCAGCAAAGAAGACTCTGGAGAGGACGTTGGATGGGAGCTAGATATGGGCAGATAGGCTGGAGAGAAGGCTTTCCAGACTGGAGAAGTCTGAGGTGACTTTCTCAGGGCTTGCAAAGACCTGCGGATCCTGATATGGTTCCTGTTTTTACCCTCTTGCAATTTTTTATGGAATAAGGACTCAAATGGGTCTTCTCTTCAGCTTTGTTTGCTCTCATGGTGTATGGCTGTGTTTTGTAAAACTATATATAGGCACAACAATGCTGCCTTTCATCACTTCTATTCAACATGGTATTGGAAATTGTAGCCAGAGCAGTTAGGGAAGAAAAAGAAATAAAAGGCATCTAAATGGGAAAGGAAGGAATAAAATTATCTCTGTCCCCTGATGACATGACTTTACATGTAGAAAACCTTGAAGACACCACACACACACACACACACACACACACACACACAAAACTCCTAGAGCAAATATCTAAATTTACCAAAGCTGCAGGATACAAAATCAACATTCAAAAATCAGTTGTGTTTCTTTTATACACATTAACAGTGAACAATCTGAAAAGAAAATTAAGAAAACAATTCCATTTACACTAGCCTCTAAAAGAATAAAATACCTAGGAATTAACCAAGGCAGCAAAAAATTGTGCACTGAAAACTATAAAACATTGCTGAAGGAAATTAAAGAAGACATAAATATATGGAAAAACATCCTGGCTGGGCGCGGTGGCTCAAGCCTGTAATCCCAGCACTTTGGGAGGCCAAGACGGGTGGATCACGAGGTCAGGAGATCGAGACCATCCTGGCTAACACGGTGAAACCCCGTCTCTACTAAAAAATACAAAAAACTAGCTAGGCGAGGTGGCGGGCACCTGTAGTCCCAGCTACTTGGGAGGCTGAGGCAGGAGAATGGCGTAAACCCGGGAGGCGGAGCTTGCAGTGAGCTGAGATCCGGCCACTGCAGTCCAGCCTGGGTGACAGAGCAGGCCGTCTCAAAAAAAAAAAAAAAAAAAACAAAAACAAAAACAAAAAAAACATCATGTGTTCATAGATGGGAAGACAGTTTTTTTTTTTTTTAAGGCAGTCTCATTCTGTTGCCCAGGTTGGAGTACAGTGGCACGATTACGACTCACTGCAACCTTGACATCCCGGGCTCAAGTGATCGTCCCACCTTAGCCTCCTGAGTAGATGAAATAACAGGCGTAAGCCACCACTCCTGGCTAATTTTAAATTTTTTGTAGAGACAGGGTCTCCTTATGTTGCCTAGGCTGTTCATAAACTCCTGAGCTCATGCAGTCTTCCCACCTTGGCCTCCCAAAGTGAAGGGATTTACAGGCATGAGCTACCACGCCTAGCCTGGGAAGCTGATATTTTTAAGATGACAGTACTACCCGAAGTGATCTACAGATGTAATGAAATCCCAGTTAAAATTGCAGTGAAGCTGGGCATGGTGGTATGCACATGTATTCCCAGCTACTTAGAAGGCTAAGATGGGAGATTTGCTTGAGCCCAGGAGTTTGACTCCGGAATGGGCAACATAGCAAGACCCTGTCTCTGAAAAAAAAAAGAAAAAAAAAGGCCAGTGGCATTTTTTTTCAGAAATAGAAAATCCATCCTAAAATTCACATGAAATCTCAAGGGACCCCAAATAGCCAAACAACCTTTATTTATTTTAATTTTTTTAATAATAATAATTATTATTTTTTGAGATGGAGTCTCACTCTGTCGCCCAGGCTGGAGTGCAGTGACGTGATTTTGGCTCATTTTGCAACCTCTGCCTCCCAGGTTCGAGTGATTCTCCTGGCTCAGCCTCCCAAGCACCTGGGACAACAGGTGTGCGCCACCACACCCAGCTCTTTTTTTTTTTTTTAGAGAGTCTCGCTCTCTCGCCCAGGCTGGAGTACAGTGGCGCGATCTCAGCTCACTGCAACCTCCGCCTGCTGGGTTCAAGCAACTCTTCTGCCTCAGCCTCCCGAGTAGCTGAGACTACAGGTGTGTGCCACTACGCCCAGCTAATTTTTATATTTTTAGTAGAGATGAGGTTTTACCATGTTGGTTGGCCAGGAAGGTCTCCATCTCTTTACCTCATGATCCACCTGCTTCGGCCTCCCAAAATGCTAGGATTACAGGTGTGAGCCACCGCACCTGGCTAATTTTTGTATTTTTAGTAGAGACAGGGTTTCACTGTGTTGACCAGACTGGTCTAAAACTCCTGACCTCATGTGATCCTCCCACCTCGGCCTCCCCAGGTGTTGGGATTACAGGTGTGAGCCACCGTGCCTGGCCCTAAACAACCTTTGAAAGGAACAAAGTTGGAGGACTCACACTTCCTGATTTCAAAACTTACTTCAAAACTGTAATAATCACGACATTGTGGTATTGGAATAAGGAAAGACATATGGACCAATGGAATAAAGTAGAGAACTCAGAAATAAACTCTTGATTGATTTTCAACAAGGGTGCCAAAACTATTTAGAGGGGAAAGGACAGTCTTTTCAACAAATGGTGCTTGGAAAACTGAATATCCACATGCAAAAGAATGAAGTTGGACCCTTGTCTTATACCATATGCAAAAATGAACTCCAAACAGACCAAAGACCTACACATAAGAGGGAAGGGAAAACTATAAAAATCTTAAAATAGGCTGGGTGCAGTGGCTCACACCTGTAATCCTAGCACTTTGGGAGGCCAAGGCGGGCAGATCATGAGGTCAGGAGATCGAGACCATCCTGGCTAACACAGTGAAACCCCGTCTCTACTAAAAATACAAAAAATTAGCCTGGCGTGGTAGCGGGTGCCTGCAGTCTCAGCTACTCAGGAGGCTGAGGCAGGAGAATGACATGAACCTGGGAGGCAGAACTTGCAGTGAGCCAAGATTGCGCCACTACACTCCAGCCTGGGTAACAAGAGCAAGACTCCATCTCAAAAAAATATCTTAAAACAAAAAGTGGAAATCATGCTGTTGGATTTAGCAAAGATTTCTGAAACATGACACCAAAACCACAGGCAACAAAAGAAAAAATAGATAAATGGGACAATCCGAATTTAAAACTTTTGTGCATTAAAGGATACTATCAAGAGAGCAAAAAGACAACAATAAAATAGGAGGGATTAATATTCAGAATATGTAAAGAACTCTTACAGCTTAACAACCAAAAGAAAAAAAATACTACTCAGTTTAAAAATGGGACCAGGCATTGTGCCTCATGCCTGTAATCCTAGCACTTTGGGGGGTCAAGGCAAGAGGATCATTTGAGGCCAGGAGTTCAAGACCAGCCTGGGTAACATAGCAAGACCCCATCTCTACATAAATTTTTTTTAAAAAATTAGCTAGGTGTGGTGGTGCACGCCTGAAGTCCCAGCTACTTGGGAGGCTGAGGTGGGAGGATTGCTTGAGACCAGGACTTCAAGATTTCAGTGAGCTATGATGCTGTGATTTGGCCACTGCACTCCATTCTAGGTGACAAAGTGAGATCCTGTCTCTTAAAAAAAGGGGTGGGGGGCGCAAAAAAAATTGAATAGATATGTCTCCAAAGAAGATATACCATGGCCAAAAAGGACATGAAAAAATGCTCAACATCAGTAGTCATTAGAGAAATACAAAACAAAACCACAGTGAGATAGCACTTCACACCTGGTAAGTCAGGATCCCATCATTGAATTGGTGGTACCAATATTTGATCCTAGTTCTGTCTCTAAAGACTGGGCATTTGCGTGATATAGTCTCACCTGCTGGCAAAGCCTGAGCTTGGATCTGAAATTAGTATCTTGGAGGAATTCTGAAACTGCCCCATCCTAACTCACAGTTCGTGAAAGGATGCCATCACCACTATTTTAATAAAAGTTTCATACAATCCACGCTTCTGCTCATACTCGGATAATAACATAGAAGACCTCTGTACAGGCTGGAAGTATCCTTGTTTTACTGGATGCAGTTATGGTGAAGTGACACCTGTTTTTGACGTAACATACTAGATAGAACTCACACATCCAAACAAAAGCTATACTTTACAAGCAGTGACAGCACACTCCAAAAATATAGCTGTTGCTCAAAACATTTGTGCAACAGTCTTCTGTCTGCATTAAAAAGCCTCATTGTTTTATTTACTGCTCTTTTTAAATTTTTTTACCTGTAAAAGATATATCCCTAACCTTTTCTCTTTATTCATCACACTTGGCACTTAAAGACTTTTGACCACCCAGGTGCCTCCAAGCCCCTGCTCTGAGAAAGCAACCCCACCTGCAAATAGTAAGAATCTGACTTCAGATGAATGCAATACACAGGCAGAGGACTGGGCAGGGGCTTGGAGGCTCTTGAGATTTGGTGAAATCTAACCAAAGTTAGTCCTCAGATGGCACCAGGCTGGCAGATACCGAAGCAGTATTTGATACTTGTCTACAAGGTGGGGAAAGTGGAGGAGGAGAGGAAGGGATGAGAATACATGTCAGCAATGGTTAAGAGCCAGATAGGCCCCAGAGATGCCCTACTCGCTCCCTGCCCTTTTCATGCATGGGGAAAAGAGAGTAAAAGTCATAAAGCCAGCAAGGAGCAGACCTGGGACTATCAGGGAAATCAGAGCCCCCTGAGGGAGGGCAGGCAGGGCTGGGAAGAATGGAGGTGGTGGTAGGCACCATCCGTTTAGTCTAGAGAAGAAAAGACTGAGGGCAGAGGCTCCAGGAAGGTTAAGGGCGAGGACACAATGTAGCCACTGAGACAGCAGTGTCCTCTGTCACCCTATGGCTTATCCAGGGGCAGAATGAGCCCCAGGTGTGCTGGGAGCCTGCAGCGGTGAAATGGTGCCTGCCTCCTGCCCCTGCTCTTCCTGCAGCTGTCTCTGAACACCCCTCCTCTTCAAGGTGTCCACTCCCAGAAGAATGACTCACCACCTGGGTCACACACAGTAGGGGCATGTCTGCAGCCATAAATCCAGCAGCCTCCTCAGAAGGAGACTTATCCTGATGGAAGCAGCTCTGCCTGCGGGCCTGGGCTTGCTGCTCTCTTGAGCCAGGAATGGGAGAGGACAGCTGGCCAGGGGGTAGTCGTCTCTCCCCTTCACAGAACTCAAGCTGTGCCACAGACTCTCATGGAGAAGAAAGTACGGAGATTGCACTTTGGTAGGGCCACAAGGGATACAGTCTTGGGAGCCTTAATAGAGGAAATATTAAATCAATGAAACCTCATTTCCAAGTTCGGTTTAGCAGCAGAATCCATTAACCTTATATTCACCCTCTCCTTTCCTCTTATGATACTGGGGAAGGGTTCAAAGGCATGATAACTTATCCTCAGGGTCAGCGCATTCTATTCAATTACTGGGATGCGAGTTTTCAAGCTGAAAGATATATACTCATTTTGATTATAAAGAACCAACCCAAAAAGAATGCTTCTTTCTTTTCATTTTGCAGAAAATGCCACACAAACACAACCATGGGTATTTAGCTCTACTGAAACAGATGAGGGAAGTAAGGCTGACAGAGGAGCTCAAATCAGTTCTGATTTTTCTCTTCATAAAATAATTTCCAGCTAATCAAGAGCAAAGTTGGATCTGATTGCCTCTGGAACTAAGGCCACTCAATGTGGGCTCCCTTACTCAGTCCTGTCCCCAGGCCAGAGGAAAGCAAAGTTCAGTCTCATTTATTTTGTCACCTAAATTGTCAAAACCTAAAATAAAACCTGGTGCAACAGCAGAAACAGAGTGCTCTAGGGAGCAGTGGGGCAAGTCATTCCCACCAGCCAGCCCTCTGGACGGATAATTGTAAAGTGCTGACCTCCCTGGTGATATGCTAATGGCCAAGGACTGGGCTGGTAAAGAGGCTGGGTAGGGCGGGCCAGGCTGGGCTGGACTGGACAGGGCAGGGCAGGCCTGAGCTCGGGTAATCAGATACAGCTCCCATTAAATCTTCAGTGTGAGAGCAGCATAGCATCCTGATGCCGTTGCCATGGCATTTTCTCTCGCCTGGGGTAGAACCCAGGCCAGGATGCCCTGAAGCCTTGACACTGACAGCAGTGATAGTGCTGGCTCTGAGCATGGTTTTTCTGCCCACCCACCCTCCGATGCTCTCTGAAACCTAAGGCAGCCCTATTTGGAGGAGCCTCGCAATCCAGCGGCTTGGCTTTTTGGCTGCCGCTTTCTGCACTTTGATGTTAAATATAGTGACTTCAGAAGCAGCCAACACCAGAAGGCAAAAGAGGACTGGTTTTAGCATTTTGCATTCAGCAACATCCTTTTGGTGAGAATGGAGGAGAAAACAGCTAAATGATCTGCCTCCCCAACCATCAAGAGTGTTGGGGGCTGGGCACGGTGGCTCGTGCCTGTAATCCCAGCACTTTGGGAGACTGAGGCTGGTGGATCACCTGAGGTCAGGAGTTCCAGACCAGTCTGGCCAACATGCTGAAACCCATCTCTACTAAAAATACGAAAATTAGCGAGGCATGGTGGCACATGCCTGTAATCCCAGCTACTGAGGAGGCTGAGACAGGAGATTTGCTTGAACCCAGGAGGCAAACGTTGCAGTGAGCCGAGATCATGCCACTGCACTCCAGCCTGCACAATGGAGCAAGACTCTGTCTCAAATAATCATCATTGTCATCATCATCATCATCCCTGAATCCCACCCCATACCATTCAAAGTAGAACCTCTGGGGCATGAGGCTCAGGTATTGGTGCACTCTAGAAGCTCCCCAGGTGGTTCTCATGTGCAGCCAGGGCTGAGATCTGCAGTGTAGAGGAAGGGATGCTAATTCGGTCATTCATCTGATGTAAATGCATTGCATTGCTGCCAAGTGCTGGGCACTAGGGACCCAGTGGAAGGCAAGACAGACCTAGTCCCTGCCCTCCTGGAGCTCACAGCCCAGAGGGGGAAGGGAGTCAAGTGACCCTGGCTCTGGTCCTGGCTCTACCACTGAGGATCCTGAGCCCCGGGACCTTTCCCTTTGCTTCTGCAGGCCCCGGGTTTCCTATCAAAGGAGACTACAGACCCAAATGATCTCTGATCCCTATCCTGCTACTCCCTTACCCAACAGTCCATTGACCTGTGTGTAATTTTTCTGTCTTTTTTGGTGGTGGTTTTTAAAATACACATAACATTAAATTTATCATTTTAACCTTTAAACAAAAAGTTTTTTAAGAGACAGGGTCTTACTCTGTCGCCCAGGCTGGAATGCAGTGGCTCAGTCATATCTCACTGCAGCCTCAAACTCCTGGACTTAAGCAATCTTCCTGCCTCACCCTCATTAGTAGTTAGTACCACAGGTACAAGCCAGTATACCCAGCTAATTTTTAAATTTTTCGTAGAAACAATGTCTTGCTATGTTGCCCAGGCTGTTCTCAAACCCTGGATTCAAGTAACCCTCCTGCCTCAGCCTCCCAAAGTTCTGAGATTACAGGTGTGAGCCATCTTGCCTGGCCCATTTTAACCATTTTAAAGTGTATAGTTCAGTGGCATTAAGTATGTTCGCGTTGTGTGCAACCATCCACACCCATGTCCAGAACTCTTTCATTTTCCCCAAACTGAAATTCTGTGTTCATTAAACAATAACTCCTCATTCCCCCGGACCCCCCCAACAGCCTCTGGCAACCACCATTCTGCTTTCTGTCTTTAAATTTGACTATTCTAGGTACCTGATATAAGTGGAATCATCTCATATTTGTCTTGGTGAATGGCTTATTTCACTCAGCACAAGGCCTTCAAGGTTCAGCCATTTTGTGGATGCAATAGGATTTCCTTCCTTTTTAAGGCTGAATAATATTCCATTTTGTGTATACCCATTTGGCTTATCCATTCATTAATTGATGGACACAGGCTGTTTACAAATCTTTTGACTGTTGTGACTATTGCTGCTATGAACATGACTCTGCAAATATCTCCTCAAGGCCCTGCTTTCAGTTCTTTTGGGTATATACTCAGAAGTGAAATTGCTAGATCATAGGGTAATTCTGTGTTTTGTTTGTTTGTTTTGTTTTTGAGATGGAGTCTTGCTCTGTCACCCAGGCTGGAGTGCAGTGGCGCGATCTTGGCTCACTGCAAGCTTCACCTCCCAGGTTCACGCCATTCTCCTGCCTCAGCCTCCTGAGTAGCTGGGACTACAGGTGCCTGCCACCAAGCCCGGCTAATTTTTTATACTTTTTTTAGTAGAGACTAGGTTTCACCATGTTAGCCAGGATGGTCTCGATCTTCTGACCTGGTGATCCATCCGTCTCGGTCTCCCAAAGTGCTGGGATTACAGGCATGAGCCACTGCGCCTTGCCGGGTAATTCTGTGTTTTAACTACCATCCTGTTTTCCATAGCAGCTGTACTATTTTACATTCTCATCAAAAGTGTAAAAGGGTTCCAATTTGTCTATATCCTTGCCAACACTTGTTATTTTCTACTTTTTTGATAGGACCCATCCTAATGGGTGTGAGGTGATGTTTCATTGTGGTTTTGACTTGCACTTCCCTAATGCTTAGTGATGTTGAACCTCTTTTCATATACCTGTTAGCCATTGGTATATCTTCTTTGGAGAAATGTCGTTCAAGTCCTTTCCCATTTTTTAATTGGATAGTTTGGGGTTTTTTTGTTGTTAAATTATAGGAGTTACTTACATCTTCTGGATATTAACCCCTTATCATATATATAATTTTGCAAATATTTTCTTCCTCTGCAGGTTGCCTTTTCACTGTGTTGTGTCCTTTGATGCCTAGAAGTTTTTATTTTGATGTAGTTCAAAATGTTTCTTTTGTTGCCTGTGCTTTTGGTGTCATATCCATGAGATGATTGCCGAATCTAGTGTCATGAAGCTTTTTCACTATGTTTTCTTCTAGGCATTTTTTAGTTTGAGCTCACATTTATGTCTTTGATCCATTTGGAGTAAATTTTTGTATATGTTGTAAGATAAAGGGCCCAAGTTCATTCTTTTGCATGTGGCAATCCAATTTTCACAGCACCATTTGTTGAAAATACTGTCCTTTCCTCACTGAGTGGTCAGAAAGTCATTTTGTGGATGAAATAAAATAATGTACATGAAGCACCCAACACCATACCTACAGTGGCTTGATAACCGATGGTCCTTTCTTTATCCCCCTTATCTGAAATGTAGTTTTTAACTACAGCAATTGATTTTTAATAATCCCAATAGCAAATACCTGTATAGCACTGTGTGCCAGGCTCTGTTCTAAGTGTTTCATGTATATCAACTCATTTAATTTTCATAACATGTATCAGGTAAGTACTGTTGTTTTCACTAGCTTTGGCACCTAGAAGTTAAGTAATTTACCCAAGACCACACAACTAGTAAGTAGTAGAGCCTGTATTTGAACCTAGTTTGGTAGGTAGTTTGGCTCCAGACTCTATGGGTTCATAAACCTAATATCCTCATGTTTGGGGTGATTTTTGATGGCTTAGGCCTGTCATAAGCTTTTCAGTCTAGAGTTTGGTGAATGAAGAACCTAGTTATAACTCCAGCCTTCAGGCCAGGACCTTTCCCGGGTGTTCTCTTGTGATAATAGCACTCCTAGAATGGCTCTGTTGGCTCAGCCCATCTGCTTGGGATGAGAATGTGGTGGTTCTGGTCTCTTCCCATTTCCTGCCAAGGCCCACTTATTCCAGGAGAAATGTAAACCCATTTTCTCTCTGATTTCACAGAAAAGGCAACAGATGGCTCCCTGCAAAGTGAGGATTGGACATTGAATATGGAGATCTGTGACATCATCAATGAGACGGAGGAAGGGTACGTGTGCCCCCCTCTCCTGGGAAGCCTCTCTCAGCTTTTAGGGGCCACGCAAAGCTTGTCAGGGCCTGAGGGTGGCAGGTTTTATTTTTTGTTTTGTGTTCTAGTCTGTTTGGTTTGGCATTGAATAAGCTGACACTCTGAATTATCTGTCCTTTTTGTCTTCATCCCTCCCCCACTTGCCCAGTGGCAGTGCTGGAGGTAGAACAGAGACACCTCTTTTAATCACCTGCTTTTAATCACAAGTAGAAATGAAGCTGCTTGATTACATGGTTCCCAGTGGCCATTAGTCTCTGCAGCCCAAGTGTCACCTCTTCCCTCCCCTCCTTCCTGGCCTCTGCCTCTCCTTCACAGCCTGTCTCTGCCCTGGTTTGCCAGGAGTCAAAAGCACCACAGTGTCCATGGAGAGAGGTCCAGGGCATGGAGCAGACGCAGCCGGGAGTGGGAAAGCAGCATGAGTGGACTTAGACCATGTTGCCCCTCCTGTATTCCTGCACTGCTGGATCCGTTCCTGTTGTTATTTCCTGTATCCTCTTCTTTTGTTTTATAGCTGCACTCGATTTGTACTTCCTCCAAATTGGTCTGTATTTAGCCCGCTGTCCATACCACTAACGCTTACTTTACTGTAGCCATGCCCTCTTAAAACATTTTCAGAGTGGCAAGGAGAGCAGCTGGGACTCAGGCATCCCTGGGCTGGCATCTCAGCACTATCACTCTAGCCTTACCATGTGTGAACTGGGGACCAGCCTCTCAAGCTTGGTCCTGTTTTCATGCAGCAAGTATTTCTCGAATGACTACCTTGTGCCAGGCCTATTGTAAATACTGAGGACACAGCAGTGAACAAGATAGATTCCTTCCTGTTGAGGAGCTACCATTCTAGAGTAGTAGGGAGGCAGGCCATAAACAAGATAATTAAACATATAACCTGGTCAGGTGAGGACAAGACTGTGGAAGGGAGATGGGGAGAGAGGAGGCTGGGAATTAGTAATTTTAAATAGAGTTATCAAGAAAAGTCTTGGCTGGGTTGGGTGGCTCACATCTGTAATCCTAGCACTTTGGGAGGCCAAGGTGGGCTAGTCGCTTGAGCCTAGGAATTCGAGACCAGCCTGGGGAACACGGTTGAATCTTGTATTTACAAAAAATACAAAAGTTAGCCAGGCATGGTGGTGCATATCTGTAGTCCCAGCTACTTGGGAGGCTGAGGTGGGAGGATCACTTGAGCCCAGGAGGTCGAGACTGCAGTGAGCCATGAGCATGCCACTGCACTCCAGTTTTGGTGACAGAGAAAAACCCTGTCTCAAAAAGAAAAAACAACAGAAAAGTCTCCTTTAGAAGGTGATATTGAACAAAGAGTTAAAGGAGATGAGGGAGTAGGGGGTGAGGATTATACAAGGGAAGAACTGTCAAGGCTCATGGAACAGCAAACCCAGAAGTCCTGGGACAGAGGGTGTCTGATGTGTTTGAGAAATAGCAAGGTGGCGAATGGGCCTGGAGTGGAGTGGTCAAAGAAGAGGGTACCTGGAGACGAAGTTAGTGACATATTGGGGATCCAGATAATGCAGGGCCATGTAGAACCAGAGCGACTCTGGCTTCAACCTTTTTGGAGATTCAAGCAGAGGAGTGGTATGGTCCCACTCTTATTGGAAAGAGGTCACTCAGTCTGTTTGTTCAGAGTGGTCTGGCTGGGGGCAGGCCAAGGACAGATGCAGAAAACCCAGCGACAGCCTGGCGTAGTGGCATGCACCTGTAATCCCAGCACTGTACGAGGCTGAGGCAGGAAGATTGCTTACACCTAGGAGTTCAAGGCTGTGATGAACTAGGATGGTGTCACTGCATTCTAGTCTGAGGGACAGAGTAAGACTCTGTCTCTAAAAAGAAAAAGAAAAGAAGAAAGAAAACCCAGTGAGGAGGTTATCACAGTAATACTGGTGTGAGATGATGGTTAAAGTGATGGGATTCTGAATGTGTTAGAAGGTAGAACCAATGGAATTGGCAGACATGGGAAAGGAATGAAGAGTCAAGGGAAATTGCAAGGTTCAGGGCCTGAACAGCCGTGGGATGGAGCTGCTGTTTCCTGAGGTGGAACAGGCTGGGGAGCAGAGATCAGGAGTAGATCTGTGCTGCCAGCCAAGCTCCTGGAAGATGTGACAGGGAACTGCACGGGGAACTTGAGTTGGGGGCAGTGGCCTGCACTGGATGAAAATGTGGGAGTCTTTGGTGAAAGGTGGCATATTTTCACCAGCTAAATACAGGTGATCAACTTGGTACCTGGCACACAGATGTGACTCACAGACAGTTGTTAGGGACTACACATCTCTAATCCCATCATCACCGAGCTCAGAGTGGCTACCTTCCTCACGTCCTCCTCACACACCACTCATTCACTTGTTTGTCCAGTCATCCAGCCATGTTTACTGACCCCCAGGGGTGGAGGTATAGCAGCTGCAGGATGCCAAGGTGAATGTTCCAGCCCGCCCTTGAAGGCTCACCTGGCAGGACTGGGAAGGGCTGTGGCCAAGGCCTGTCCCTGATACCATGGTCCCAGAGGGAAAGGTGGGTACAGATGCCTCGTGGAGGGGCTGTCTTCCAGGATGGCAGGAGAAATGTGTCCTGTAGCCAAGGGTGACGTCAAAAGGGCCAGTATGTCAAGGGATACAAGTGGTCTAGGGTAGACAGGGTGATGTTGGGGGAGCGGGAGGGTCTGGAATCCAGCTGGAAAGGTAGTCAGGGTCAGGTGCTGCATTCTCTGGTGTCTGCGCTTTATCCTAGAGGTGGACCTCTGCTTCGGCCCCTTCCCTCCTGTCCCTTCCTGCTGCTGAACGAGCAAGTTGATCCCTTGCTAACAAGCCTTCAGGGCCTTCACAGGCACTTAGGGTAAAAACCCTAACCAGTACTCTCCTGAGGAGCCCCAGACCCCTTGGCAGCTCTGCTTTGAGCTCTTCAACCCTGCTGATCTTTCAGCTCCTTGAATTTTCCACATTCCTGGGCCCAGCTTGAAATTCTCTACAGATTTGAGCAATATACAAATATGTTGGCAACTCTTATCTTCTAGTGAATTGCTCAAATATCTCTATGGCTTGAGGTCAGGAAGCCCAGGAACCCCAGGAGCTTCCTCATTTTGAAGGGGCCGTGCCTTCTTTTTCAAATCCTCAATTCCCAGAAGGTTGGTCACACACATCTTCCTCTTCAAGTGGCTAAATCTCCTGTTGCTACCTTTTTGACTGAGAGCACCTCAGTGATTCCTGAGAATGTTTTCTCCTTGCTTCTGCTGTGAGGTGTCTCAAAATCTCTTCCTAGCCAGGTGCAGTGGCTCATGCCTGTAGTCCCAGCTATTCGGGAGGTTGAGGCGGGAGGATTGCTTGAGCCCAGGTGTTTGAGACCAGCCTAGGAGACCCCATATCTTTAAAAAAAAATCTCTTCCTAAGTGGAAGAAACTCCCACAAGTTGGACTGACGGTCGGGCGCCCCACCCATCCCTTTGTGCTCTCCCTGAAGGGCCTCTGACCTGCTGTCCCTTCTGTTCTCATCACCTCTCGCTAAGTAGAGCCCGTCATTCACTGGATCTCTCAGTTTGAATCTCATTTCCCTAACCCCCTTCCCTCCTGATTTGGACAAGTCCTCTGTTGGATGATTTCATAACCTGTGTTGTACTGATGCTCATCACAGTTTAGACTTAGAGTTCTGTGGGACGGTTGTTAGTGTCTGTCTTGCCCTGCAACCCCCACAAGGCTGTGAGCTCCATGAAGACAGGATTGCCATCTGTTTTACTTACCATTTTGTCCCTAGCACCTAGCACAATGCATTTGATTAGCTGTTAATAAATATTTGTTAAATAAGTGAATAAATGAGTGAAGTCTCTAAGGCACTCACAGTCTGATGAGGAATACAGGCATATAAACATAAGCATAACACAGCATAACAAGTGCTGGGTGGGGGGCAGGGAGAGAGAGAAAAGCTATGTATAGCTACAGAGACTAGTGCAGTGGCAATGGTCAGCCTTGGGACTTTTGGCAGCAAAGCCTTCTTGGAGGAAGTGACACCAGACTGGAGTCTTACAGAGTGCCAGGTTATCAGCCAGATGAGGCAGGTGGATAAAGGGGAGGAAGGTGGACACCCCAGGCTGGAGCAGTCCTAGGTCACAACTCACTTATTGTGCTATCCTGCGTGAGTTACTTCATCTCCCTGTGTCTGTGTCCTGTTTCCTCATTTATAAAATGGGGTTGCCAATAATACCTACCTCATAGGGTTGTTAACGAGAATTAAAGGACTAAATATATATGAAGTATCTGGCTACATAACTGTATCTTCATATCCATACTATATATATGGATTTACTATTTCCCTTTAAAGATTTCCATTGCCCTTCACTTTTGTCATCAGTTTCATTTGGGTGTCAGTTATCTGCCTAGTCTTGCTGACGATCTCTGTGGATTCACTGCCCTTACCCTCTCTGCCATCTCTGAGCACTTGCCATGTGCCAGGCCCTGTGTCCAGCCCTGCAGTGCCTCATCACAAGCAGCGCCCCCTCCCCCCAGCAGTTCTATATGGTAGTGACAGCCTGTTTCAGTGTTAAGGAAACTGAGGCTGAGTAGTTTGGTCACTTCCCAAAGGCCTTGCAGCACAGCTTGGAAGGGCACATGCAGGATCCAAGCACAGGCTCACCTGGCCACAGCCACTGAAGTGCTGCCTATACTTCTTGTATTTGTACAATGCTTTACCAATGGGAGGCTGTGGCCCTGGTGGGTGCAGATTGGTAAACTGCCCCAAAGGCCTCTCCTTGGACTTTCCCTAATGTCCAGAGCTGAAATCACCATCGGCCTGAGGAATGCAGATGCCTAAGGCCTTGTGTGACAGTCCTTCAGGCATTAACCAGGAGTGGCTGACTGAATAACCTACCTGAGACTCTTTTTATTTATTTATTTTTGAGATGGAGTTTTGCTCTTGTTGCCCAGGCTGGAGTGCAATGGTGCGATCTCAGCTCACCACAGCCACTGCCTCCCAGACTTAAGCAATTCTCCTGCCTCAGCCTCCTGAGTAGCTGGGATTACAGGTGTGCACCACCATGCCCAGCTAATTTTGTATTTTTAGTAGAGACAGGGTTTCACTATGTTGGCCAGGCTGGTCTTGAACTCCTGACCTCAGGTAATCCGCCTGCCTTGGCCTCCCAAAGTGCTGGGATTACAGGCGTGAGCCGCAGCACCCAGCTGGGACTGTTTTAGACTCTGTTTTCCAGGCCTCACCCCAGATCTACCCAGTGAAGTCACAGCTTGCGGATTTGGGAATTGCACTCCAGGTGACTCGGATGTGCAGCTCTCATGAGGACCGCCTGACCTGGGTCGTTTTCATGGCCATCTCTGGACCCTCCTCAGCTCATAGAATCTTTGTCTGTGTTCTACCTTCTAAGCTGGAGAGGGCACAGAGGAGAAACTGAAGACATGCAATAGGGCAAGATAATAATGGGGAGGGGGTATTCCGGGTGATGGCAGAGGGGTAGCTGTGTCCTCCTTGGGGGTGATGAGGAGAAAACTTTTCCAGAGAGTAGTTCTGAAGCTGAAGGACATTATAAAGGCTGTGGCTGGAGGGGTGACAGGAGGCTTGTTTGGGGATCAGGGAAGAGTTCTTATAAGTCTAGGGTCCAGGGAGACTTTGAGGAGCCTGATCATGGCCCAGAGGCCAGATCACAAGGCTGTGAGCACTGCATGAGGAGCCTGACCTTTCCCCAGAAAGCTGGTAGGGCTTGGTGCCATCTCAACACAGGCCGCTGATTCTTCCTGATCCTTTCTTTCTGCTCCCTCTTGGCTCTTGACACATGCTTCTGTCTCTTCTCCTGGTTTCCAACTCCACACTATCTAATCTGCTGCAGCTTCTTGAAACTTTGTGATTCCTTTGACATGACTTTGATCCTCCTCTCTGAAGCTTCTCCCCCGGGGAGAGAGATAAATACTTGCTTTTGTGCTCACCCATCACTCTCAGCCAGTACTTCCCAGAGCCTGTGGATGAATTTTCATTTTAAACCTCATCCAGGAACCTGCTGACTGTCTGATTTCCCACCCTGTGGCCCCCACACCAGGAGAGCCCTGAGTATGCTGGTCCTCCGCCAGCCAGAAGTGATTGCAGCCCTGAGGTGCTCTTCCTATTTTCCTGTTCCATGGAAGTTCAAGAGGACAGAAGAGAGACAGGACTGAGGGTTGTGGCAGCTGTGGGTCAGGGACAGCGGTGGTTTGGCAGAGCCTTGGAGAGAGGATATCAGTCCATGCTCTTGGCCAGTAGCCACAGAATTTCATCAGCTCTCAGGCCACAAACAGCCCTCAAAGCAGAGAGCCGGTTAAGTCCCGTATTTGCAGAAATCAGCATCCCCTTTTGGAAATGGCAGCCATACTACAGACATAGTTGGCCTTGGGCCCAGTCCCCATGGAGCCTTGTGTCTGTCTCATCAGCCCTTTGACCCAGGGGCCAAGAATTCCTGCAGGGCAGCCATATGTCAAGCTGGGAAGGGGAAACAGGTGATTCAGGGTATTTTAAAATTTTCTTTCAGAAGCCTTGCTCCTTTCACTTTCTTCCTTTTTTTTTTTTTTTTTTTTTTTGAGATGGAGTCTCACTCTGTCACCCAGGCTGGAGTGCAGTGGCATGATCTTGGCTCACTGCTACCTCCACCTCCCAGGTTCAAGTGATTCTCTTGCCTCAGCCTCCAGAGTAGCTGGGACTGCAGGCACACACCACCATGCCCAGCTAATTTTTTTGTATTTTTAGTAGAGACAGGTTTTCACCATGTTGGCCAGGCTGGTCTTGAACTACTGACCTCAAGTGATCTACCCACCTCGGCCTCCCAAAGTGCTGGGATTACAGGAATGAGCCATAGTGCTGGGCACACTTTCTCTTTTTTAATTTTCTGGAGATGGAGTTTCGCTCTTATCACCAGGCTAGAGTACAATGGCGTGATCTCAGCTCACTGCAGCCTCCGTCTCCCAGGTTCAAGTGATTCTCCTGCCTCAGCCTCCCAAGTAGCTGGGATTACAGGCAGCTGCCACCACACCCAGCTAATTTTTGTATTTTTTAGTAGAGGCAGGGTTTCACCATGTTGGCCAGGCTGGTCTTGAACTCCTGTCCTCAGGTGATCCACCCGCCTTGGCCTCCCAAAATGCTGGGATTACAGGTGTGAGCCACTGCGCCCGGCCCAGTTTCTCTTAAATTAAGCTGATTAGCAGAATATCAACCCTTTCCCCTCCTCGACTTCCTCATACACATTTGAAGGGGCCTTTTCATTTGGTAAATAGAGTATAAATGTTTTAAAACTGTAGGAATAGGAGATCCCTGACTTACAAACATTCAAGCTGGGAAAGACCAGTATATTGACACATAGATTAGTGGAAGGCTGGAACCCACGTGTGATAGCAAAGGGCTGGCCCACAGCCAGACTAGGGGCTCTTCAGAGCATAGGGTAATGGGTCTGCACAGGGGCTTTGTGCCAGGGGCAGCTCCTAGGCCCACAGCTTTGTTGAATCCTGAGTTAGAATAAATTAAATTACATGTTAGACACAAGACCTACACGTAATATGTATACTTAGAGGGCTGGCTGGGAATCCTAACTCTAAGGTATAACAGTAATTAAGGAAGAACTCACTCCAACTTCCAAACAACTCCACTCCAACTTTTGGACATGGCCCATTTGTGAACTGAGTACTGAATATAATTCTACAAGATTTTCTCTGGGAATCCACCTCAGATCTGTCACCTAACAACACAAAACTTGTTGGGTTTTAGGGAGACTCACTTAAACTTTCTCTGGGAAAAGGAGTTCCATGGAATTCAGGAAGAGCTGGGCATCCAGGGCTCACAAGTACCTAGCACTCTCTCTATCTCTCTTATGGTTTCTCTGGAAAAACTCTCTTCTGTGTACCCACACACCAGTGGGTTAGGTATGGTTTTGAATAAGTAATACTTGCGTGTGATACAGAATTCAAAACGTCCGCAAAAAGGCAGTCCAGGGAAAAACCTTCCTCCCCCTTTTGTTCCCTTCCTTAGGGGCAGCCACAGTTACCAGGTTGTTATAGCTCCTTCTAGAGAGTCTCTTCCTTACGCTGGCATGTGTACGTTTGCTTTCCTTCTATAACTCAACTAATAGCAAGCTTTGTACACTGTTATGCAAAGAACTTTATGCACATGTCTTTGAGTTTGGTTCATATTGGTACATGAGTTTCTTTATTCTTTTTTTGCAGCTGCATAGTATTCCATTGTGTCAATGGTTTAATTTAACCTGTCGTGTATTGATGGACATTCAGTTTGTTCCCAGTCTTTTACATTTACAAACATGCTGCTGCCAGCGAATAGTCTTGCATATATGCTAGTTCACGTATCTGTAGGATCGTGTCCTCAAGTGAGATTGTAAGTATCTTTATATGTCTGTTCTTTTTTCCAGGCCAAAGGATGCCATTCGAGCCCTGAAGAAGCGGCTCAATGGGAACCGGAACTACAGAGAGGTGATGCTGGCATTAACAGTGAGTGCTATTCTCCTTGGGGAGAGAAGTCATCTGGGGAACTCCTTGCTCCTGGCCTTGCCCCCCTCACAGGGCCTTCCCTCTGCCCACTCAGCACAACCTCTGAATGGCTTGGTGCCTGGACCACTGGAGTCCAGCAAAGCCTTCTGGTATTACCTTTGGGTTTTCGTGTCCTCTGAAACAGGGAGTAATGAGCTTCAGTTTGGTATATGTATACCAGGAGAAGATAAGGTATGTGCAGTGCTGTCAGGTACAGAAGACCAGAGCAGAGGAGCTAAAGGTTTTGGGTGGGTCCCTTTTCTGCCACCAGCCTGCTCTGAGACTGAGACCAACTCCTTCTCTAGATATCAGTTTCCTCTTTATAAAAATGTTGGCCAGGCGCGGTGGGTCACGCCTGTAATCCCAGCACTTTGGGAGGCCAAAGCAGGACGATCACAAGGTCAGGAATTCAAGACCAGCCTGGCCAACATAGTGAAACTCCGTCTCTACTAAAGCTACAAAAATTAGCCAGGCATGGTGGTGCGTGCCTGTAGTCCCACCTACTCGGGAGTCTGAGACAGGAGAACCGCTTGAATCCAGGAGGTGGAGGTTGCAGTGAGCTGAGATTGCACCACTGCACTCCAGCTTGGGCAACAGAGTGAGACTATGTCTTAAAAAAAAAAAAAAAAGGTCCACCTATTGAGTACCTGTCCCTGCCCCTGCCTGGGACTGTGCTGAGCTTTTTGGACATTAATGAAGATGTTTACAACCACCATTCAAAAGAGATTTCACTATCCCCCTCATACAGATGAGGAAACTGAGGCTCAGAGAGGTCTGGAGGTTTACTCAGCCTTCACAGCTAGTGAGGTACCGAGCTATGGATTGCCATCATAAAGTGGTCTTTCGCATGGGTAAAAACTGAAAATAGCTACAAAGACTCTTGAAAAAGTCAGCCAAGTGATTTTTTTCAGGAAGGAACAGACCAGATTTGTGCCCTTACCAAAGCTGTCAGAGAATTTAAAGACGACTTCAGGTGTTATTTCTGTCTTGAGAACTAACAGTTTTTCAGATGTGGCAAAATCTGGGCCACAGTGAGTTCTTAAAATAGAAACTGTAACAGGTCACCAGGTCGACTTCTCTGGGGCTTTGAAATAGTAGGTTATTTTTCCAAAACAACTATGTTTCCTTTTAAAGCAGAGAACCTGTTTGGATTTTTTGCCCAAGCGAAACCCCAAAACTTATTAAAAGAGTTCTACCAGGGAATTGGGATTTGAATAATAAAGGAGAAAAGACTGGTTGAGAAATAGGGAATTGAAGCTTTTATTTATTTTCTCAGAATTTGAGCCACAGCATCCACTAAACCAGGAGTAATGCCCAAAACGAATGGCTTTCAATAACTCATATCACCAGGGAATTAGCTCTAATATGTCAGGGCATTTTACTGCTATCTAAAACTTCTCCATTTACACACCCAACTTCATGGGAATCGTGTTGGATGAAAATTTTTCTAAAGTGAACTCTGCGTTTACTTGCCTTCCTCTAGCAGGGCATGATGGACACTGCTTGACACTTTGACCTTTCCTGTGGGTTAGGTCTTCACTACAAACCCAGCCATGCCTTTGGGAGGCCTGTGAAATGCACAGGGCTGCCGTCCGAGGCCCCATCCTAGCACACTTTGCATGGTCTTGCGTCTGCTGATAGGGCTTCACTTACTCTGTTAGTCTCTTTCAGTCCTCCTGTTTCCTGTGGCCCTTTCCTGACTTCATGTCTGTACCCACCAAGATTGTTAATATTTACCCAAAATAAGTTAGTAAGAAGCCCTAAGGGGCTCTCTGCTTGTGTCTTCGTTTGTGGACTTAAACATCATTTCTGATTGCTTAGAGGCCCTTTTTGCTTTCTCTATGGCTTTTGGCTTCATTCTGGAAAATTACCACTGTATGTTTCATGCCTTTCAACCCATAGGGACAAATCTGCCAGGGTCCTATTTGGCAGGGTGGCCTAAAGTGGCTCTTGCCAGCCCAGGGAGGACCTCCTATATCTCCTGCTCAGATAGGCTTTGGGGCTGCTCTCTGACACGTGCATCTCTGTCCAGGGCACTTCCAAGGCCAGGCTGGAACACACTGACCTTGAGGACTGCTGTGCAGGAGAAACTAAGCATGTATTTCCCTAAAGGCAGGCAGTGGTTCCTGCCCACTGCTGCTCTGAGAGTGGAGTGGAGCCCCAGACTGCCCCACTCCTCAGACCTATGCCTCTTTTTCCAATTCTCTTTCCTACTCACAATTGCAGCCTCGCCTTTCCCACCTGCTTCTCACAAAATAAAGCATACTTCTTCCCATCTGCCTTGACCCCAACACCCCACTGCCTGAGTTGGGAGGAAGGTTTTAGAGAATCCTAGAGAGAAGGGTGTCTGTAAGGCCCTTGAGGGCAGAAAGAACCCCTCTAGTTCATCTCAGTGCCCCCATGGATCACTGCGAGAGAGTGAATGCCAGTTACCTCATGGTTACCAGAATCAGGCACAAGCAGAGACTCAGAAAGGAAAATGCCTCCTTGGCTCAGTAAAACCTATGGTTGCTCAGAGGCCCTGAGGGTGCTAACCTCCAGAGTCTTCCTTGGCAAGCCCGCAGGAACCCGGGGCCTCCTAAGGTGCAGCCAGCAGCGAGGCAAGGAACGATTCTGGCTGGTTGCGGAGCTGCCTGGCATGGGATTCCCAGCTTTGGCCTCCTAGGTTAAGTTACATGGTACCGCTAATCCTCCGCTTCCTCATCTCTAAAATGGGATGGTTCCCTCCTTACAGGGTTATTTCAAGGACCAAATGAGGGAACAGTAAATCTAACACGTGTTGCTTGTCATGTGAGGCACTCTCAGCTGATGTGGCTGCTTGGAGGAAAGCTGTGAGGGAGGGATGGCCCTGTGGCCTCAAGGTGGGTAAGGAGACTGGGGCTCCAGAGAAGGCTGATCACAGCTCCTGTGCTCCTTCTGGCACTGACTGACAATTTGTACCTAGATCAATGTCTTGATCTTTCTAAACCGCTTAACTCTAAAACATGGGATATTAAGGTCCACTTAAGGAGAAGTAATTAGTTGTGAGAATTGGATAACATTCCATATGTTATGGAAGGATCTCTCATAGTGCCTGGCATATAGTCGCATTCAGTCAGTGTTCCAGTTATGGACCTTTCTTTACAGCTGTGATTTGTCCAGGTAAAGCCCAATTGCTTGGACCCAGCCCTGTGGGATGGCTATGGAAGTTAACCAGTGGTTGGATTAGTTTGAGCAAATGAGAATAACTGAGGTAGTCAGAAATGTTCCCTGTTGCTGGTGACATCGTTTTGAGGAGGCATTCCCCAGTTAGCAGACTGTGGCACTGGGGGCTGGTGGCATGGGAAGAGCCAGGTAATCCTATGGATTGGTTTACAGAGTGCTGGGAAGTTCAGAGAGCTCCTCCCAGTTAGTACCTCCGAATTCCAAGAGGCTACACACCTGTCCTATGGGAGGATAAGAGGCCATCCTCTTCCTCGTGTGTACAGCAGCCTTCTGGATAGTAATCATGTAATCACGTAATCATGGTCATCAGTTATTGGGCACCTCCCCTATACAGGATGCTTTGCTAGGTGCATTATTTTATGTATGTATGTATGTATGTATGTATGTTTTTGAGACAGAGTTTTGTTCTGTTTCCTGAGCTGGAGTGCAATGGCACAATCTCGGCTCACTGCAACCTCTGCCTCCCAGGTTCAAGCGATTCTCCTGCCTCAACCTCCCAAGTAGCTGGGATTGGTGGCACGTGCCACCAAGCCTGGGTAGTTTTTGTATTTGTAGTAGAGGCAGGGCTTCGCCATGTTGACCAGGCTGGTCTTGAACTCCTGACCTCAGGTGATCTGCCCACCTTGGCCTCTGAAAGTGCTGGGATTACAGGCATGAGCCACTACACCTGGCTTATGCTTTAAATGTATTCTTGCTCATCTTTCCAACTGTCTTGCAAAGGAGAGCTCATCATCTCTGCTTTACAGATGAGGATGCTGAGGCTCAGAAAGGTCTGTCCTGGGCCATTCAGGGAGAAAGTGGTAGAGCTGAGATTCGAGCCCTCACTGACCATCTGGCCATAACCAGTATGCTGGCTTTTCTGAGCAGCTAAAGCCTGTGTCACTCATTTTCCCAGATAAGGGAGGAGCAGGCAGGGTCTGAATCGAACATGGACATTAAAGTCACCTGGCAGCTGAGGTTCATAAACCATTTGTCAAGAGTGGAAAATCCTTTGTCATTGCCAATTTTGGTTACAGAAGCAGGGTTGAGTGGGGGATGTGTGTGCGCATTTGCTTTCTCACATATAAGGGCCAGTAACTCACGAAGCAATTCAAGCTGTCATAGCAGCCTCCTCTTGTGACAGAGCCCATGTCCCATTGGCTAATGCCTCATACCCAGAGGCCCAGAGAGAGGAGTTAAAATGCTAATTTTCAGGGACCGCTCAGTCATTTTGATCCCATTAAAACACTAGCATCCTTCTCATGCAAAACTGGTGCCTCAATTACCAACTAATTGCCTGATTATTGTGCAGGGACAGGAGACTTCAGTCAGTAAGGGGCTGCTGTCATCCCTGGAGAATGGAGTGTGGGAATGCGTGTGCCATGCAGGTTTGGCTGTGGAGGAGACGTGTCAGAAAGCTGATCTAGGAGCAAGACAGAGGGGGTCGTGGAAACTCAGCTGCGCTCCTCAGTTCCCAGTGTGTTCTCCAGCTCCCACTGGGGTGACCCCTCTCCTTCCCTCCCCACATCAGGTGCTGGAGACATGTGTGAAGAACTGTGGCCACCGCTTCCACATCCTTGTGGCCAACCGAGATTTCATCGACAGTGTTCTGGTCAAAATTATCTCTCCCAAGAACAACCCTCCCACCATTGTACAGGACAAAGTGCTTGCTCTGATCCAGGTAGGTTGGACCCCTTGCCCAATTTGTTGGGACACAGTAAGATGAAATCTCTTATTTATGAGTCCTCATGCTCTCCCACCATTTGGAGGGAAAAAAAATGGAGGCTTCTACATTTAAATATTTGGTGCAAAATACTTAAAAAAAATTATCATCCCACTGGAATTAAATTCTAATTGATGGCTCTCCAGCCAGTTGACAGAGCCTTCCTGAAGCTTTCTGGGTGCCGTCCCTCTGCTGCCCATAAAGTCAGGTAGGGTGGCCTCAACAGGCCTTCTGAGAAAATGTGGAGTAGGAAGAAACATGTTGGAGCTACATGCGGGTTTGGTGAGGTCACAGGGCAGGGGCCAACTCTGGGTCAGGCACAGCAAGGTGGGGGCCTGGGGATGGTTTTAAGGGATGTTTCACTGAGGAGATGACATTTCTGTTGGACCCTGAAGAATGATGGGGAGTTTGGTGGAAAAGTCAGTGTGAGAGACATCACAGGCAGGGAGAATAGCATGTGCAAAGGCCCAGATGCATCAAAGAGAGCAGCTAGCATATTTGGGTTGTATTTGTTATCACTCGCTCTGTTACGAAATTACCTCAAAATGTAGCTTCAAACAGAAAATGTTCATTATCTCTTAGTTTCTGTGGGCCAGGAATTCAGGAGCAGCTGGCTGGGCAATTCTGGCTTGGAGTCTCTCTTGAGGTTGCATTGTCTAAAGGCTCGACTATAGCTGGAGGTTTCACTTCCACCGTGGTGCACCCACATGGCTGTTGGCAGGAAGCCTCAGTTCTTTGATGACTATTGTCAAGAGACCTGAGTTTATCACCATGTGGACATCAAGATTAGGTCTTGATGACCTAGCCTTGGAAGTCACATACCATCTTTTCTGTTATGTTCTATTTGTTAGAAGGGAGTCACCAGGCCTAGCCTAAGAGTAGGGGAAATAAACTCCATCTGTTGAAGAAAATAGGATCAAGGAATTTGTGGACATGTTGTAAAGACCACTGTGTGGGGAAGGCGGTGTAATGAAGAATGTTGGGGGCAGGGCTTGGGGCGGGGGAGCAGGCAGGAGATAGGGCCAGAAGGATGCCCAGAGGCCGGTGGCCATCATGCTGAGGAGCCGTGCTTGGTCCTGTAGGCAGTGGGAAGCCATCGAAGGGCTCTGTGCTGGGGTGTATGCAGACCTGGGTTTTAGACAGAGCACGTGGTGACAGGGCAGAAGGCACGTAAGTCAACAGGCACATCCAGCCTGAGTGATTAGTGCCATGGCAGAGGCAAGACAAGGGCCTGCGGGAGCCAAGAGGAGAGACCAACCCAGGACTGGGCGTGGAGCTCCAGCAAGGCCACAGGGAGGCAGCCAGGCAGAGGCAGCGGAGAATTCAGGAAGTGGAGTACCAGGGCAGTCCGGGCTCTCAGATGGGTCAGGTGTGCAGCTGAAGAGGAGCCTCTGTCCATTCCCTGTGCTCACTTCCCTCTGCCTGAAACGTCCTTCCCCAGCTTTCAGAACAGTGACTCTTCCTCATTCACATGTGCCTCGGAGGCCTCCGTCTGGTTTTAAGCACACATCCTCTCTGTCTCACATCATCCTTTTTTGTGGTCTTCAAGACTAGCTTTGCTAACATTTCTTTTGTCTGCCTCACTCTTCTTTCCCTAAGAACCCCGGGACATCGTGTCCCCAGGGTCTAGAGCAGTGTAATGTGTAGAGCGGGTGTTCAGTATTTCTTTATAATGAATGAGTGAATGTAGTTAATTCTGAGGAGCTCTGGGAGGCCTTCCCATGTTTCCCCTAGGGTTGTCCCTCGCCCCCATTCTGCCCACCCAACATCCTTCTTTCTCTCTCTCTCTCTGACACACACACACACACACACACACACACACACACACACGCGTGCGCGCGCATGTGCACACGTGCATGTACTTTACCTTCCCCATATACCCCACCCTACCACAGCCCTTCTTTCTGGGGCTGCACTCCCCTACCTCAACACCTCCAGGAATTCATGTTAGGAGAACAAATTGTGGCCTGTCTGGGCCCAGCGGGGTGGCTGGCCCACCCCATGGCAAGCACAGCTATCACAAGGGGTGTGGACTACACTGCCCCTGCTGACTGTGTAGGGACCATGGCTGAGAGCAGACACAGCCTTCTTCACTGACTGTGGCCCACGCCTCTACCCCGAGGATGCCTGTCCTCGCACACCCTGCCCTCACCTCCAAGCTTTCCATTCAGGATCACCCCTCCACACATTCCAGCTCCTCCCAGCTTTCACCTACCCCTGCTGCTAACCTCAGACAGGTATAGTAATTTATGTGGGCATCTACCACCTTATCTGTAAAATGGAACTTGGGGTTCTTGCCTGTCTGCTCTCAACCCTGAGCCCATGAGATCAGCCCATGGTGTGACGTGACCAGCACCATGTTCTGAGGCCTCCCCCTGCTGGCCTGGCAGTAGCAGTGTGTGCTGGCCATGGGGACCTGAGCAGGATGGGGCCTTGAGATGCCTTGCAAGCTTCTGCCTGACTGGACACAGTTTCCTGATCCAGCTGTGAAAAGCATGGGCTTCAGATAAGGGTGCTACTCTTAGATGGGGGTTGATAACCCAGCTGGAGAGTGTTCTTCCTCTCCGGATTTGCAGTGTTCCTGAAGAGCTCTCGCCTTTGGTAACGGCTGCCCAGCAGAGGACAGCAGGCAGCATTCAGCTGTGGGTGGCTTGGCTTCTGTAACGGGGGAACCAATAGAATAAACAGAATCCCTAGCCGTTTCTTTTTTTTAACTTTTAATTGAATTATATATACAGGAAATCACACATAAAAGTGTGTACAACTTGATAAATTTTCACAAACTGAACATGTAACCAGCCCCTGCATCTGGAAACAGAATATGACCACACCCAAAACCTCCCACCTTCTGGATGACCACTTGCCTGAGCTCTCACAGCATAGACGAGTCTTCTCTGTTCCTGAACTGGGTCCAGAGTGCTCTGTTGCCTCTGCTGTGTTTGTGGGTGTCACACACATTATTGCCTGTGATTCTAGGTCTTTTGTTCCCATTGCTGTACCAAGTCCTATTGTGTGAACACGCTGCAGTTTATTTACCCCTCCCACTGTTAATGGGGACTTGGTGTTTGCAGTGTGGGGCTACTGTGAAAAACGCTGCTATGAGCATCTAGCACTTGACTTTTGTTGAGCATATATATTCCTTTTTAATGGGAATATATTAAGTTGAATATGTGAAGGTGCCATCTTTGTTGGTCAAAAATGGCCAAACATTAGCAATTTCACATGTATCCACCTCATACTGAGGTATGAGGTTGCTGGGTGGTGGGGAATGGCCTCCGTGGGGCTCTTGGGTGTTCTCGGTCACCAGCACCCAAGAGTGTTAGTTGCTTCGCATCCTCACCCACACACCCTGTTTTCAATCTTCTTCATTAGAGCATGGAGTAGTATTGCATTGGGTCAACCTTTTTTTAGCCCCTTTGAGAAAGGAAGTACTTTTGTTTGCATGTTGAATATACTTTAGAAAACCTTAAGGCTCCCCCAGAGACTCTGACAATTCCCCCAGGAGAGAAAGTGCTGCTCCCAACATGAGACAAAAATGGAGTTGGAGGTGACAGGTCGCTGGCTGCCTTGTCAGCCTGTGAATAGGTGGCAGCTCTCATATCAATGCGGCTAGGCTTAGAGGAGGTTCAGCTAAGTGTGGGCTGCCAGAGCAGTAACAGACTTCTCTGCACCATCGTGGTGTCAGGATGCTTCTTGGTGCTCTTCAGAGAAGTGGGGCAGGGTCAGTCCTGGCCCTACCCTCAGGGAGCCAGCAGTTTAACTGGAAAAACGAAGGTTTGCAGATGACAGAGGGCAAGGGCCCAGCCAGGAAGGACTTAAACTGGCTTTTGACTCTTTGTAGGTTGGGGGTGGAGTGGGATACAGCCTTAACCTTTCCATTCTGAAAAAGTAGATTGAATGTATTAGCACTTGAAAAGCTTTCAAGATAAAGGGGCCACACAGACGTGCCTCCCTAATACCTTCTGCCTCTGAGGCATGGTTGGGGGTCCTGGCAGAGGTAGAACCCATGGCTCTGATTACCAGCTGCTGGCCAAAGCCCACTGCCCCTTTGGTTGCCCTGGGGATGGTGGGAGCAGAGCCGCAGCCAGGTGGAGGGGAAGGGGGAGGTTGGGCTCCACACTAGCTTTTCCAAAGTCCCCCTGTGCCTATAGGGAAATGGTGATAGAGCTCATCCGTGCACATCTGCCTGCCCCCAGCCCACCTTCTGATTCCCTTTCAGAGTGCCATTCGCAGGCATGGCCAGCCTACCCAGTGGCACGTTCACCATCAGTAG